>NC_060215.1:22475714-23094285 GCF_021130785.1 Homalodisca vitripennis
ACTATGTCTGCAGCAATCACTTCAAACGGAGCCTTCGGCTCGTTGAAGATGGTCCCTAGGGAAGCCTTCGTTTTCCCATAGTCGGTACGTTGACCACAACTCCTGCAAGTCCTTACATCATCAAACACGTCTTTGTCCATCCCCTTCCACCAGAATTTCTCTTTAACACGTTCTAGAGTTTTTGCTACTCCTGCGTGTCCGGCCGTAGAGGAAGTATTATGGTCGGCATGTAGAATGTCGCACGACGCGTCGGCCGCCATCAACAGTGCAGCAGCAGTGCATCGGTCTGCAGATTCCTGACTTTCCCTCGCCTTCGACTCCAGTTGCACCATCTCCTCCTTCAAACACTTCACATCAGCCTTCGAGCACCTCAATAGTGGTTGAAGACACTTCCGTTCAACAGTCAAGGTAGCTAACTTGTCCTCACTTTCTTCTCGCAATTAGACTAATTCTGTATTTATGTTTTTACTAACAGATTGTTGCAGTTTCTGGTTCTCACATCTAAGTTGTTGTAACTGAGACTTGAAATCAAGATCTCTCCCACGTAACTATCCTCAAGCTCATCACATTCTAAAGTCTTCTCTTTAAAGCTACTGTTTAAGTCGGCACACTTATGCACAGCAGTTGTTAGGTTATGACTAGGGTTTTCTAACTCTAGCTTACAGTCAGAAGTTTCTTTTTGTAAGTCATTCAACTTAGTCATAAGGGCAATTATATGAGGAACAATTTTTCCTACAATGCCCTCCCCATATGTGGCCACATTGAAGAGGACTGCCATCGTTCGGCCAACGGTAGCATCAGCTTGTCAGCATCTCAAACCGCTGCAGATTTATGCCCTACATTCTTTTCTTCTTTCCCAAAGAAACCCGATCTATAAAATACGTTATTAATCGGAGACTCACATTTGCGACACGCAAGTATAAATTGTGTGGTTGGGGGGGGGGTTAATGTGCAGTGTCTACCAGGGGGGAAAATAATAGATATCAAGAACAGATTGTTGCAGCAGTATACTGGGATTAGCCCATCAGTAATTTATTGTAATGTAGGGACAAACAATCTAAGGAAAGGGTACAGGGGGGTCCCGGATACAATTGAGGGAACGGTAAGAAGGAGGCCCTTCACAGCATGGCGGACTTGCTCTATACTGCAAAAACAAAATTTAAAAATTCAACAATAATTTTGAAAAGTGTTTTAATTCGGCGTGATATTGGTTACAAAGTCCTATTTGACTTTAATTCCCAGTTGGAGTTTATGTGTAACAATTTTATGTCACTTACGTAGAGGCAAACTATTCTGTTGTCAGGAGGGGTCTCTCACGAAATGGAATCCATTTGAACAGTAAAGGGGTTTCTCGCCTCAGCATGCTATTTCAAGACGTTTTATATATATATATATATATATATATATATATATATATATATATATATATATATATATATATATATTGCTTTGCGAAGTCTGGATGATATGGACCTGTCCACTCAGGATAAGGCCACGTCAGGGTCCAGTTTTCTTCCTGAGAATGAGGGTGAGGTCTCAATCCCCGTTCTTTATGTGAGCCCAAGCTCTCCTCATCCCTCGGGAAACTGCCTGCCCTCGGGGGGAATAAAAACCATATCAGATTCGCTCATCTAAATGTATGCTCGCTCAATAAAGGGTTTGACGAACTGAGTGCATTGGTGAATGACTGAGTTGGATTTATTTGGTGTAACTGAAACGTGGCTGCATCCTGACACTCCTTCTGACAATTACACTATGCCATGCTATACTATGTTGCGGTGCGATCGCAATTACCGGGCAGGTTGTGATGGCGACCGAGTAGGCGGTGGTGTCGCTATCTATATCAAGCGCGGTGTTGTGTTTGAGCGACATTACTTATCAGTCGATATTGACCCTGGTATGGAGTATATCTGTGTTGTCTTAAACTTTAGAGGAGTAAAGGTCGGTGTTTGTGTGGGCTATCGACCACCGAATGTAAATTATACATCCCTTGTGGCCTTTTTTCACTCCATTTTTGTTGATCTTGCTGTCGAGGTGAACCATGTCTTGTTTTTGGCTGACACTAATATTGATATGCTCTCGAGGTCAGACATCAATACTAAGTTTTCAAGCCGACTCTTGAGAGAATCAAATGCAATTCAATTAATACATGAGCCCACAAGAGTCACAGCTCATTCGGCCACTTTGTTAGACCACGTTATAGTGGACAGGTCGGTTGAAATCGAGAGGAACGGCATTATTGACGCATCAGACATTACTGACCTCAGAGGTGTGAAAATAACGAACCATAAGCTAGTATATTGTGTAGTTAACATAAGGAAAGATAAGATTGGTCCTAAATTGATTTCTTATAGAGATTTCTCCAGGTTTTATGTTAACAAACCGATATCTTAAATAAAAGAAATGCAGTGGAGCAGTGTAGGGGAGATGCAGGTTGTTGATGACGTAGAATACTTCAAATATAAATAAGATTTTTGACGAAAATGCTTCAATCGTTTGCAAGAGAGTGACAAAAAGAAAAGCACCTTGGATAAATAAGAAAATTGTAAAGCTGACCAAATTGAAAAATAAATTACGAAACAAATATTAGAAAACAAGAGATGTTAATGTTGCGCACTAGAAATGAGTTGAATGGACTGATAAGTAAAACAAAAAAGGCATACTTTACGAAGAACCTGGCTTCTTCTAAAACCCCCCGACACTTCTGGAAGTGTTTTAAAAAAATGTGATATCGTTGGCAGTAATAATGGAAGTTTTCTATCTCCTGATATAACAGTTGATAAAATAAATGAATTTATTGTTGGGAATGGGGAATAATGCTGAAGTCAGCAAAGAAACCATGGATTTGTACATGACAACTAAAATGGATAATATTGACAAAGAATTCCAGTTTAAAACTGTGACAGACAACGAAGTTAAATTAGCAATGAATGAGATAAAATCTAGTGCGGTCGGTATTGATGGTATTTCAATAAATATGTTAAAAGCTGTGAGTCCTTTTATTGTTGAAGCGGTGGCCCATTTAATCAATACGTCTCTTAAAACTGGAAATTTCCCTACAAATTGAAAAACCAGTATTGTTCACCCGTTGCCAAGTGTCGACCCCTACAAGTGTCAAGCATCTGAGGCCTATATCAATCCTTCCAGCCATATAAAAAGTTCTAGAGAAAATAGTAGTTCACCAGCTAAGCACACATATAAAAACGAATGATATATTGCCATTATTGCAATCTGGATTTAGAGAAAACCATAGTACCTGCACTGCCCTCACAAACATGTTTAGTGATCTGGTGGATGAAAAGGACAGAGGTAGAGTGAGCTCTGTTGTTTTGCTTGATTATTCGCAAGCTTTAGACTTTATCAGTTATGATATGCTGGTGGCTAAGATGAGTTACTATGGTTTTGGACAAAATGTCTTAAACTGGATACGTTCATACCTCAGTGGGAGACAGGAGATAACCAGAATTGGTAGTGACTCATCATTGCCGCTTGCCAAACAGCGGGGTGTTCTTCAAGGAAGCTGTATTGGTCCAATTTTTATTGGTTCAATCTGTACACTTCTGACTCTTCCAGGAGTGTGCAGTATTGTACTCCTCATTTATTCGCGGATGATTATCAGCTGCACTTGTCATATGGCCCGGACAGGTTGGGCGAGGCTATTGGTCGAATTAACTCTGATTTACTTAGTGTAAGCCTGTGGTCAGTGACTAATGGTATTCAGCTCAACACAGACAAGTGCACAGTTCTTCACGTAGCCCCACACACTACTTTACAGACCCTCGGCGAGACTAACCTGCAGGTCATGCTGTGTGGCAGTAGTCTGGCAGTGTGTGACAAAGTGCACACTTTGGGAGTCATACTGGCTGAATTCAGGCCTCACTTTCAGTGACCATGTAACATATGATACACAGAGTGCCTTGGGTAGACTGAGAGGTCTGTATAGATTTAGAATTATGCTTCCAAAGTCCGCAAAGCTGCAGATCATACAGTCACTTATATTGTCAGTGTTTTACTACTGCTACAAACTGCAAGACTCGCCAAGTTCTATGTCTTGGAGAGCCTCGGTATCAAACTGTCGTATCAGGAAGAGATCACTCAAAGGAGCACCCGTCAAGACAGAAAAGCTTCATTTTCCTCAAGTGCGGCTTGAGGTCGGGAGGAAAAGTTTCACCTACTTTGGTCCGACCTTGTATAATGACCTCCCTGACACCATAAAGTCTTATGTGTTAGCATGTTTAAAAAGAAAATGAAAATATTATACAACAGCAACAACTAAGGTGTTAATAAAGGATTTGCATATTAAGTAGTGATTTTGTTATATTAGTTTGTACGTTTTAGAACTTTTATATATTTTATTGACATAATTTTCATTTTTGTATTTGACTTGCCTTAAAATAATTAATTTATAGCGTTTTAAATGTTTTTGTAATCATTGTTTTAGTTTGTGTGTTGTAATGTATGTTATTGTTATTTAGTTGATAAGAAGGGTTTTAGGCATACGAGTATACCATTTGACGCAAGTTATTCTGAAAAAAAAAAAAAAAAAAAAAAAAAAAACAGTTATGTATTGAGAAACCCTTAAGAAATAAAGGCATTTTTATTTATTTAGGCAAATCGTGGTTTAACCGGATCACTTTCACTGGTTATGTTGATTGTTACCACAAGACTTTTCTTAGCACCGTTTACTCGATATAGGATCTTCTCAGGGCTCATCTTGAAATTCTTTGATTTTTTAAGCTCTTGGTAGTGAGGATCATTATTCTGGTGCTCGCGAAGCGTGGCAAGGTCGATCACAGGGAGCTCGTCCTTGCGAACCGCTGCGCACATAGCTCTGCTGAGCCCATCCGCATTCGTGTGTTTCTCACAAGGTTTATGTTCTACAGTGTAGGTACACTCTGCTAGTCGCAGAGCCCACCTCATCAACCTACTACTTGGGTCCTTCAATGACAGCATCCATTTGAGAGCTGCATGGTCTGTGATATGACTTTAAACGGACGACCTAGGAGGTAGCACCTAAAGTACTTGGTACTCAAAAATAAACTAAGAAGTTCCAACTCTGTCGTTGAATAATAATTCTTTTCGGTTGGAAAAAGTGTTCCTGAGCAGTATGCGACAGGGTCAATCAATCAGTTCTTGCCCGTCCACTATCTGGGATAAGACGACGGCCTGAGCTTGTGTACTTGCGTCTGTAGATAAAATAAACTGTTTAGTGAAATATGGGAAAACCAAGACTGGTGCGGAGATTAGCATCTGCTTTAGCTCGTCAAAAGCTTTCTGGCATTCTGGCGTCCATATAAATTCGCATCCTTGTTTCGTTAAGCCAAACAAAGGCTTTCCGATGGTCGCAAAGCCTGCTATGAATCGCCGGTAATACCTCGCTAGCCCTAGGAATGATCGAACATTTTTAACAGTTTTCGGCACGGGAAAGTCACGCACAGCAGAAAATTAATTCGGGTCTGGTTCCACTCCTCTTTTGGTAATGGCATGGTCCAGATAATTCACTTCGGCAGCCATAAAATTACACTTACTGAGTTTTACACAGAGATTAGCTTCTCTTAATTTCTCTATAACCTCCTGCAACGCTGCCAGGTGAAATGGCATGTCTTTTGGAAAATATGATTATATCGTCCAAATAGACCAAGCACTTTTCGCCCTTAAGTTCCATCAATACCGAGTCCATTAGACGCTGAAATGTAGCCGGGGCGGTACTAAGACCGAAAGGCATACGCCAGTATTCGTTATGTCCACCCGGCACATTAAAATCAGTTTTAGCCCTACTTTCTTCATCAACTTGAATCTGATGATACCCAGCGGGGAGATCAAGCGCCGTAAAAAATACAACAGCCTCCGAGAGAATCCATGCAATGTCTCGGTAGATACCAATGTCCGAAGAATACCATGTCTTGGTATGTGATATACATCGGGTGTAGTTATGGCATTAATGGCACGGTAATCCTCACAAAAGTGGTATTTTGGTGTTCCAGCTGGAGATTTTTTCGGAACTATCTCTACTGGAGAAGCTCACTCACTGTGTGTGACTGGGAACTATGACCCCCTTATCCAGCTGATCCTGGATCAATTTATCCAGAACAGCTCTCTGATTGTAAGGCACGCGATATGCCTTCTTATAGACCGGAGCTGCGTCTCCGGTGCGTATAATATGCTTTACCGCAGATGTAGCCTACAACCTAAGTGTTGATCACCACTGAGTGCGAATACGCTCCTGTACTTGTGGAGGGTACATTTCACCCGCTCTCTATCCTCACGCGAAAGGTGGTCTAACTTCGCATCTAAACAGGATTCAAACTCTTCATTGTTATTTTTTTCCACCCTGCCAAATCCTAGCGACCGTTCTTTCTGCCTTTCAAAACAATTTCACGTATAATCTGCGCCAATTTAATTTTACCCTGCTCATTTAGATATAATCCATGTATGGTATACATTGCCTTGGGGAATTGTTTCTGAATGCCGTAGTATGCAATGTCACCCCGCTTTTTTGCTGTCACCCTTTTGACAAGTTCCTTGACAAGTATATTAGCGTCCTTCAGCTCTTCACTGAGATTCACATCGTGTCGGTCAAAGATAGGCAACACAGCTATCCTCGGTCTCCACGAGTCAGGCAAGGAACGGAACGCTTGCTGTAGCGTCAGAGCATAAGGTGCAGTCTTGTCAACCGCATTGGTTCGTCTAATTATAACAAGTAGGTATTTATCCAATAACTGTCTAATCTCATTTTGCATATTAGGTACCACATGTTTTAATTTTCCGTTGGGCATGAATATGACACGTAGCTCAACATTACTCGGTAATCGTTCAGATAATATTTCTTGTAATCCACGCCCGTGGCTATCTGCCAAAATCAATACCTTACTTCTTGTTTTCCTCGCCTCATATAGCTCGACAAGATCATTATCAAGAAGGCCTACTTTGATATTTTTCGAAAATAACATGTCCTCCTCACTGACGTTCACTACTTCCCAACAACGATTTTTGACTACCTTAGTCAGAGTTCTAGCCAGGTATACGCCATGCATTGCGAGTGATACTGGCTCAATCACAACTTCTCGCCCTCCCAATTTGTTATTTTGAGCCGAAATCTTCAATTTCACTTGATTACGTTTTTCACATTGAAGAGGGATTTTAATGTCTTGGCAGCAATAAAAACATAAGACTCTTTTTCGTTTCCGCAGTCAAATTTGCGTTGGCGGCTGACTGATGATGGGGCTGGTTCCATCTCGTGGACAGGCGCCTGTGCCCTCCGCCTCGGATCAGGCACGCTTTCGCCTTTATTAAACGGTTTAGCCGAATTTCTTCTCCAAACAATACGTCTCATTACACCCTTTTCAACATCGATTGCTCCAAATCCGTCGTGGAGTATATCATAGCCAAGGACGGTTGTATAACCTTTCGGGATTACTTACCACATAGTCGCCAGGCACTTGCACCCCAGGTTTCAGTGATATCGACACCTTTTGGCGTCCATACACCTTCAGAGTGCGCCCTGATACCTCTTAGTATTACGTCGGGTTTGACTATAGGGGCAGAAAATGCACTTCGTTTTATGAGGGACACTTGAGCACTGGCGTCTAGCAAAACCTTGCCTTCGCATGCTTCTATACGCCCTATAGCCACTAGTTCTTGTGCCAAATTTTTTACTTCAGGACACTCTGACAGACTTTTCGAGCATTCTACAGTCTGATTTTGTCGCATTGGAGACACCCCTAACTGGTTCTCTTACTGGCTGGACCCGGCTGTGGCGACTACGCTGGGTCCGGTCTCGTTTCCCGCCATCTGGCCAGAGGGATACCGAGGCTTATAGGAGCGGCAGTCCCTCCTCACATGTCCTAGTTTGCCACAACTCCAACACTTCAGACTACCTTGTAGTGGCAGAGGTTTTGCGTTACTCTTGGCTCTACAATCTCGCGAAAGATGACCCTTTTTGTGACATTTGAAGCGAACAGTTTCGCTGTTTGTTTCCGATCGAAACACGCGTCGTTCAGGGGTGAACCTAGTAACGTAATGGGTTGGCCTTGCTATGTTTTCAATAGCGATAGCTAATGGTATCGTTTCTCGCAATGAGGTAGGGAACTTTAGCCTCGTTTGTTCACCAACGTTACCCATTACACCCCTCACGAACGCATCCAGTGCACAGCGGTCAGCTTCTTCTCTGAGAGCTTCGTTGACTTCGCTGTTACCGGTGAACCCGAATTGTTATTTCGTTTAATACTCGGACTCTGTAGGCAAACGCTTCAATAGTTTCACCTCGCCTTTGTTGTATCACTGCCAGTTGCTGAAAGTAGCAGTAACTTGGCGCTTTGTCGCTGAATCTACCAGTTAAAGAAGCTCTAAGGTTGGCTTATGTCGTTAAATTTGTCTGGTCTTCCGTCCAAGTATATTTTAAGGCGATTCCAGTGATTCTGGCCTTTCAACGCTGAAAGATTCGATCGATGTGTAATAGTTTGGTTCAGTTCATCAAGCGCCACCGCTATTGCCTCGCGGCGAGACTGACAAAGCTCAATTTCCAGAAACGTAAGGGCTTCCTGGAGTTTCATGTCCGTTCCTCCGAGACTAACACGGCCTGCCATATCTCCGGTGTCAAATTACTTAAATAAATTGATTAAACAAATTAATTTACGGTCCGCGCCTCCTTTTGGTTGATTCTCAATCAAATGTTGTTAATCCACAGTTATCTGACGCACTTGGCCGGTTAGCGTCAAATGTCGGAGATAAAGATCCCCAGGAAAAATTTTCAAACACGAGACAGAGTAATTCCCAGTATTACTCTAGTTCAATATTATTCACACTCAAATAAAACCATTCTCAAACAAGTATATCTCTGTTTACCCTTAGATAAACCTCTGCTAACAACTCTTATTACTGAAATTAATATAATTAATTTCCTACTTAATAATTCCAATTTTCAGTTTCCGCTAAATGTTATAAAGACAAACTACAGCTAAGTAAAACAAATACCCTGGATTTGGTGACCAGAGCTTGAAGGTATGGCACAAAATGATTGCAAGATTTCATGCAATCTTTTTCTAGTAAATTGATTTAATATTAATATATTTTTTCATGTATTTACGTGCCTCCCTTCCAACTATTCACCCAGCGTACTTAAAATCACTCTTAACTTACATTAAAGTAGTGTTAATCAGCCTCAAGCAATTTCATTTGTTAGTACAAAATACAGCTATAGGTATATTAAGATTTTATCTAGTAAAGTTTTATTCAAATATGAGACTAGTTCTATTCAAATATTTCTCAACTATCAACATAGTTAGTTTCTAACTATTACAAAGTTTCATCAGAATTCTATATCAAATTAAATTAGGATATTACACAAAGTTACAACAATAACAATCTAGATGGCACTGACAACCATCTTAATCTACAAGATTATAAGACAAAGGATTTGTATAACACTAATCAATGGAGTGGAGGAACTGACGCTATCTTTATGCTTCTATAATGGCGGACATCAGTCCATCTTAAACTTATTTATATATTCAAAGTTCCAGAATAATTCAGAGTATAGAAATTTTTCTCCAGAGTCCACAGAATTAGTTAAGTTAAATTTAACCAAACAATTAAAATATTTTTTTAAATTTTTACGTTACTTGTATAAAACTTGTAAAAGATTGCACCACGTGTTCAAACAATTTGGTACTTACCTTTATCCAAACGCATCTTCAGTTCAGCACCGATTTCATGGTTTCCGATGATTTGTCTTGCACAGGAACCCCACACCCGACACCAATGTAACTCCGCCAATCCCGCCTAAATAAATTATCAGAACTTCTGATGGTTTTGACTCAGGTAAATGAAGTACTCACGTGGTGATTGAATTTGAATAAATAAGTTTAATTTCGAATTTTTACTCTCTTATGCAATCGGTCTTTAAATTAATATATACAAAAATAATTTAAATTTAGAAGACGATTTTAACAATGTTATGTACATTAACTAAGGATAGAGAGAGGACGCGGACCAAGATGTTACCTACTTATAATTTTGAACGCGACTGACGACCACCGGTTCAGCAGGTCAAGAGGCGGTCATCGCCTCAGCGGCCGTGGCCAGTCAAAAAGGACTAGGTCCTGTGTGAGAGGCTAGCTAGCCCTGAAGACAGCAAATTGTATCAGCAGAGAACGAGGTTAGCTGCACAATTCCAGCTCCATAACTTGGTACTATTTTTATTGTAGTATTAGATTCCAGTTTCTGGGCTCAAAACCTTAAATTACTTGGTTGGTGACGGGTCAGATTAACTATTAATATTGAAAAATTTGGTTAATTATAAAATGGAATAATAATGTAACCGATAACAATATATTATATTAATTCTGAAATCATAGTTGTGTTAGTTATCTTTTGTCTAGCAGTAACGATTTACAGATTACATATCTGACAACGCCATTGTGTCTCCTGGTTCTATGTGCTGACGTTAGCTGCTCAGGCGATTGCTAATTTTAATGTTAAGTATATGTCGTACTTTGTGTTGTTGTACATAAATAGAATCTATATAAATGTAAATATATCCATACATTTTACGTACATGGAATATAATCTGGAAGCTCATTTTATAATCTACTATTTCTATAATTTAAAAGGAGAATCTCTGCTAATTATTTTGAAGTAGCGTGGTATCCTTAGTCTTGCTCCCCCCCGGCCAAAAAAGGATAAATTAATTAAGTAGAGTTCAGAAAGTATTTGATGAAGTATCAGATGGACCGACCTTGTGTACCGGTGAAATCATTGTCTCGTACCGAAAGTTCGACAACACAGACCTCTGACCCGCAATGTTGGACTGCAATCTGTCCCACGGTAGCGCTGTGTTGGTATTTATTTGTTATTTTTGTTTATTCCGTATTGGATATATGTATTTTCCAAACATCACAGAAAGGAAAGTAAGTTATTAGGTATACACAATGTTTCGTCAACATATCGAAAGACACAAAGATAAGAACTAAGGAGCTTAAAATAGGTGATAGTGATATCATCACCAAATTTCTAGCATATCGCTAGCGTCAAAATTCTAGTGCACCACAGCTTTGTGGTATTCCTTGCAAATACAGCTGGTGACGATAAACCGTCACCGTTTAACTCAGCGCAAGGCTTAAATACAGTATTACTGTGGTTTATTTGGTTTCAAAATATACTAGAGAATCGGAAATTTTCGACCAGGAAAACTGGGAATTTGAAAAGAGATTTTGATTAGCCACCCTGATATAGCTAACCTACTCTTGATATGTTTTGTAGAATGTTAGGCTTTGCTTAAGCTCAGCCAAATTCTATGGAGGCAAAGGCACTCTAATTGAACTCAATCTTGCATATATAGAAATGAACCTGCTCATAAACTCTCATGTGTATAACTCAATCTGTACTCAAGATAACCTTCAAAATGCTACTGGAGTTCGGTCTTAGGGTTGTCAGAAGTAATTAATAAAACTTATTTCTAAATCGGTATACACAAATTTTAGTTCTTACAAATTCAGAGAATTTTAATTTTATTTTGTGTTAAAGTTATAAGTAGAATTATACTTATCACAGGATTGTATTATTAAAGATATGATAGATACTTTTTAAAATAATGCCATTGTCTAGTATGTATGCCTGACTGTCTGTACAATAACTCGTTGCGGCATTCAATAATCTGTTGTATCAGTTTGGAGAGGAAGTCATACCAGACCTCCTGGATAAACTGTTGCAATTACACAGCAATAGTTTGCTTTGATTTCTATGATTTTAAAATCGCTCATCTCCGAAATTGCCGACGATACTCCAACATTCACATTGAATCAACCCTTCCCACCACAGCTACATTATGTGGATTTAAGTATTAATTTCACAACATTTTGATCCGGAAGCCACAAGTCAGGATCACTGATCTCCACACACCACTGTTAGATCCAGCAGCATAATCCATCACGTCAGTAGAATTCACCAGACATGTGGACTCCATCTTCACTTGGAATACTCTATACAATGATCGTATTGTTTGGACCAGAACAAGTCTTCCTTCTACTTTAAGCCCCATTTTTCTTGTTAGAAATTTGTCTTCACAGTCCATTTTTCCATAAGGAACTCAATACTATTAGTATTAAGAGATAATCATATTTATAACACTTAATTAGCATTGACACACTATAATCTGAGCATCTAAAGAGAAATTCTTTGTTTGAAGGTTATTTTCGTAGTTAATTCCTACGGGTGCATCCCGTAGTTAAGTTTTAATGATTAGTGTTTTGTATAGTTTTTTATTAAGTGCATGTTTATAGAGTTAGTGTAGTTGACAAACAACATGTAGGTTGTGATTCCTGACTTAGGCGTGCCACAATGCTTTGGTAAGATTTGTTTATTTTAACCTAGTTTGTAATTATGTATTAGGTTAGTTCTTTACCTGAAGAAGAGATCAGATTGCAGATCTCGAAACGTAGTGTTACTGATTTCTTGTTTCACTGAACGATGGCAAATGTCCGGAAAAATCCTGTTTCCTTCATAAAGAGAAATATTTAAATAATAAAATTAAATAAAGTAAATTTGAGATGAATTCCTGTTCATAACGCAGTTTTAAACTTTAGTCCCGTGTTAAAAGTGGAGCCTCAGATGCGCACCCTACAGCTGATTTGCATTCTTCCTTATTATAATGGTCTAAAGAATTAAAAATGTAGAAATATTATTTTAGTAATATTTCAGACAAATTTAACGATAATAAATGGTCTTTGGTGTCTGATGATTAACTGTAAATTAAATTAATTATTCGTAGCTTCCTTTTAAGTGCTCAAAACTAAACAAATTTAACTCTCTTACAAAGATATTACCAAAATACTATTTCTCTATTCTACCTGATGTAATGGAAAACATTTTATTGTTGGAGAAAAATACATTTTAGGTGATAAACATGGATTTATTTCTAAAATCTTACAAATCTTTGAACAAATATCATCGCTTGGATAATGATACTTTTCAAATCTCATTAGAAATTGCATAAATAAATATATTATTGTGAGAGATTAATTAATAACAAACCAATAAAAATTAAGTTATAATTAAATAGTTTTTAAAACTGTGATAATTGGCAATGCTTCAAGTGATTCAATTAACAATAAAATACATTTAAACTTAAACTATAGTTACTCTATCAATAACATGCATGGTACAACTGACTGGAAATAAATAAATAAAACATATATATAATTTATATAGGCCTACAAATAGAAACATTTTTTAGAAACTTGTCACCACATTAGCTATATAAAACACAAGTCAATCCCTCAATTTTAAATTTGTGGTATTGAAATATGAAAATTGGAATCTATCCAGTTTGAAAAATGTTTTTACAGGTGCTCTAATATAATGACAAAACTATACCCAATCAGTGCAGTTTTAAATAAATAACAAATCAGTGTGCAACATTTTTTACATAAATAGAGAGCTGGACAAAACATGCATCCTACCTTAAACATAGAAATAATCAGTATTAGTTATTAAAAGTACAAAAATAGGGAATTTTTATCATGTTAAACAAATTTTAAGAGTAGTCATTAAAATAGTTGTTACAATAATACGACTTCAGTTAATTTTTTTAATTTATTTAACTGACTGTAATAATAATCCTTTCCCTTATAAACTCACAAATATTTTTGCCTGGTTATCTCATTGGTGGTGTGGAATACATTGAGCCGTATGTGGTACACTTCCCGTTGGCAAGAAACAGTTGCGCACACACACTGGCTCACTGCTTCAAAATTGTGTTTTCAATAAATTTGTTCTGTGAAACACTCATTGTACGAGTACATAATGGCAGAGGGAAATTTTTACATGAAAATATTGATCAACTAAGTAAAGAAATGTTATGAAGTTGAGATAACAATTTTCAACAAATAATCAGAATAAATTGTGTAAAATTTCACAATTCATAAGTCGGGGGGCATACCCAGGATCACAGAATTACCTGATTTTGAATTTACAATAACAGCATGTTTTTTTACCTGTTTTCTGAACTAACCTGTGAGCTTATAATACTAAACCGTGTGCATTGAATTGAACACTCCTACTAAACACTCAAACCTGCACAGTTTTGTGTATTTCAAACCGCTTGCATGCAACGGGAATCTAAAATATCCCTATCTTTTATGAAATCATCTGCTTCCCTATATTATTTTCAATCATGAATAACTTATTTGTACAAAGTGAAAGTTAAAGAAAAAATTGTTATTAAGAACATGCATTCTATTACATTTCATTGCTTTTAACTCTTAGTTGAAAAATTTGGTACACTGGATAAAGGATTAATGTAAATCCTAAAAGCGATAAAGATCCAAGTGGCAATAAACAAGCTTAAACTTTTCATGGATATCTCCGTACAAAGGTAAACTAAAAGACATAAGTTTAGCATAGAATATTAACTATAAAGATACTGTCCCAACTGTATTACTAATTTGCATGTCAGGCCTTCAACACTTCTTCAAGTTTGGAGATATATCCAACACTCTCAATGAATGCAGATTACAGATTTATGACAGTCTACCATATTGATAAGACTGATATGTGAACACTAAGCAAACCAGATAGTTTAAAAAATGATTTAAATTTTTTATTGTTGCAGCCCTAAACAGCAGTGCTACTGCCACGAATACAAGTTTGTATTCTCAGCTGCTTTAATTGATAGACTTTCAAGTGTAGAAATCTTGTGTTTTTATCAACACTGTTGCACTTTTCATCAGTACCTTCGACCTCGTACAGTATCGACTCTCCCTCTTGTTCTGTTTAATAAGATCCTCAGGCCAGTGCCCCATGACGACGGACATAAGGCTTAAAAGGGGATCGGCCTCTCCTTTATTAAAAAAAAATCAAATCAAATACAATGAACTTTATTTCTATTCTTTTATATGCTTGGAAAAATCAATTAATGGATGGAGTGTTTTTAATAGCACTTCCTTATTTTAATTTTGGTGTAGTTTTTAAGTTTTTACATTTAAAGTGAATTTAATAATCTTGCTTAACTAGCAAGAGGTCGCACCCACTGCAGTTTGCTGTGGGTTTTTTAATTTGTTAATATTATTAATATATTATAACAATATCAGCAGCTTGGGAACTTGTCTTATCTCTTCTCATATATGTTTTCACAAGATTTTGACATCTGTTAGTCTTTTACCCATTTATTTTCAAAATAATTAAAATGTTGCTGTCCCCTACACCCATTTTGCAATATTCCTTGAAAACAATTTCAATTTATGAATACAATCACTTACTTATACTAAATTCAAGTAACATTTTGCATATTGTTTTTACTAAACACATTACTTTTGAAGAAAAACAAATTTTTTATTACAAAAAGTACATGAGACAATTTGCTCACATGTGACCTCCCACTTAGTCTAAATTTTAAGGTAAATTGTACAGTACTTGTAATAAGTTTTTTATGATGCAGTTTTATTTGCAAATACTCGTAATTAAAAATAGTATATTCTGAAATACAATTGGTCAAACTAATCATATGGTTTGTATGAGAAGATGTCTTATTGAACAAAATTTAAAAAAAGTAAACGTAAGCAAATTGTCTTCATGTGACCTCTCACGTGTTAAAATATCAGCCCTAATTTTTTCTAAATAAAATTTACAAACCATATATTACTCTCAAAGCACTAATTAATTTGTCAAAAATCAGAAATTGAAAACAATTGATTTAAAAAACATAAGCTTATTTTTAGGTAAGCACACGTTAAACCAAATTTGGCCAATAGCAATATTTACAAAAAGTTTATGGACTCTATGGAAGTTGATACCCCAAACACGATATTTATTGATATGTCCCTAAACTTAAGCTTAAACACAAGCACATACTTGTAAAGTATGAAGAATATAAAATAAGAATAAAGTATTATAACAATAATAAATAAGATCAAACACATTACTTTGCTAACATAAAACAACCTTTTGACCTTTTATCGATTTTCACATAAAAAGCAAACAATACTTACAACTTCATGCTTAGTAATAATTATTGATTACAGTACAATCTGACACAAAATCAAATTATTTACAAATAAGGATAATTTTTGGGTAGTTTTCTAGAAAGGATAATGGTGTAAAATATTGGTGATTTTAATCTTAGTAGTGTGAAGTTCTCTACAACTGTATAAGGAGTTCAAAATCAAGACCATTGTTATTTGTTTCATCCAGAGGTGATCCTTATTTAATGTTCATTATTGTAATTGTTTATTGATACCAATTCTGTACTCTATGTTCAAGAATAAAGCCTTCTGGTTCTTATTCTTTCTTTGACTACAAAATTGGTCTTTCAGACAAATATAAAATCACACGCAAAACTTAAGACATGCATCAAGAATCTTTTTTCAAGTATGAATGACAGCTTGATTTGAAACAAAGCAATTCTCATTCCCAACGAACATGAGATCTCCTACAAAAAAGAATTAAATGGAGTTGCCAAAAATTATACATAAAGTTTACAGGTCGGTTCACATATTCCATTAAAGAATCCTCCAAATCTCAAGGAATTTTTTAGTTATGGATGGGCAGATTCCGATAATTGACATCTCGATTCTTAGCAGTATCGAGTATTCTCAATACTATGGTTCTTTAATTGATTCTGATACCAATATTTTCAAAGTATTTTATTACAAAATAATGAATAAAATCAACATTAGTGTAAAATACGATTGGAAAGTAACGTTTTCACAATATAATGACTGTGATGTGTTGTAACCAAATCTCAAATTCACCAAATCTTCAAATAATTATGCAGGTAATACGCACTGGTTAGGTTAAGAGGTGACTAAAAGTCAACTGATTATGAGAGTTGAATTTTATGGTTAGCTGATTAACTGTATAAATAAGATTACAAATACAGTACCGCCAATATTTCTTGTGGTATTTATTAGATTAATCAAGTTTGTTTTGATTGAAAATGGTGGCGACAGCAAGTAAAATTCCTGTGTTGGAACTTTCCCACGTAAAGCTACAAATAGCACTGTATGTGAAGGTTTAAAATGAAGTGGTATCATTTTGCTTGTGTGGGGAAGGAAAAGAAAGATTGTTCTTCTTCCAAAGATGAGAAGACAAATTTTATTTGTGGCAACTGAATGCAGTGTCGCAGTCAATGTGAGAGTGCATCACCAACCATGTAATCATTAAAAAACTATGAAAGTTCTTGTGACTGTCTATCTCACATAAAATTTTGACAGATCAGATCTTTGAATGAATGCAGAATCAAAGTGAACTGTGTAATAGGTTGGATTGTGTTGAAGCTGAAAATATTAGGTTATCATCAAGTACGGTTATCAAGGTAAGTAACCATTGAAAGCCATTCGTGATATTTGAACCATTTTTGATAAACCAACTTCTTATTCTAATGCATCAAAATCTAATTAAAATTACAATAAGAAATTTCCTTCCTCAAATAACTCTAATGCAAATATTAACGCTTTATTAGATAAGAGAAATAAAGATAGTGTTAATTTGACCTCGTCAGTACTTTATCTTGACACTCAGTCTGCTTCTATTGCCTACCATAACAGAAGCGATCCAGTATTGCCATGTTATTCTTCAATAAGCAAAAATATTGCTACTGTGAGTCAGAAATATAATGAAATTAAAGACTGTGGCGATCACAGACCTTGAAAATGAGAGAAGGAGTTTCAGATTTACAAGCCTGTGTCCGATCACCTACCTCTGTGCAGAAAAAAGTAGATGTTTTAAACTCTAACTCTGCTGCCCTTGGTTCTGTTGAACTTCCCACTACATTTTTTACATTTACATTATACAATTTCTTAACAAATAGTATGTAAAAGGTATTATGTTAAAGGAAGGAATAGTATGTAATTAAGTGCTTTGTATGAGAGGAACAATCACTGGAAAAACAAACATAACATCTGGTTGTGATACAATAGTGAGACAGCCATTCATTCGTTTGTATGAAAACAGAAAGAATGCAAAATCATTTTGTTTTGGTGAAGTGGATGGTCGTGAAACATGTTGCAAAGAGAATATGAGAAATGTAAAATGATAAAAAAGCAGAAGTGTTCATAGGATATATCCAATATTAATGGATTTAATGCACATCAACATCAGGTAACTCTTTTTGTACACCATATGAAAACTGACCCTATTTATGAATAAAACAAACTTGTAGTAAGCTGTTAAATTTTCTCACCATACAAATCACACCCAATTTTTCATTTACAGTACTTTAGTACAATAATTATATAATATAAACTGTAATACATTCATCAAATTCCCTCAATATCCTTATTTTGAATCATATAACAGAATAACTAACTATAAATACTTATTTCATTAAAATGATTAAAATCATTACAATCATCTTGTTCAGTTATAATTTGGATGTCATCAGACAACCATAAAAGAGAATAAAAGGCAATAACTAAGCTATTTTCAATAACAATTATAATAAAGCATACATTTCTCAAATTAGACTCGGTAATCGTTATAAACACACCTACAAATATACAAATGCAATTGACTGAGATGTATGTAATTACAAAAAGTGTATAAGATGCCACAGAAGAATATTTACACGAGAAGGAGTTGGAATGTGTGTACTCTGCATGACTACGCCTGGGAGTGTTCTTGCTTGTAGACAGCATGGTATGCGTTGCGAATCAGTGCATATGGAAAACATGACTCAAGCAGATCCATCGTTAAGAACGGAGATTCTTGGACAATCTGAAAACATTGAAATATTATACAATAACTTTAATACAAAAGAGTAATAACTTTAGAACTGCGTACATGATTCTTGTACAATACATGACTGTACGAGAAAATTGAGTTGTTGTGTTTATAGTTTAAATTCTAATAATTTTACTGCCATATAGTTATTACAGATACTGACAAAGTCACAATGACGTTGCAATAGCTATACAGCCAGGTCTGCATCGTAAATAATATCAATAACAAAACAGTAACAAATAATAATCAGTGGTAACAACATTATCGAAACAAATAGGAAGTACAAAATCAAATAATAAATAACTTAACAGTGTTAAAAACGTAATAAACATAAATTAAATATTAACATTTCAAACTTAACAGAGCAGCAAAGGAGCAGATGCAGATCAGCAAGGACTGCCAAAACTGACTAATTACAATTCAATATTATTTAGACTGAAAACCTCATCAATGGAATAAAAAAGGTTATGTAAAAGCAAATGAAACAATTATTTGTATTTAGCATGATAAAGTTTAATCAAGGTCTTATAAGATTATAGACTTTTAGTGACAGCACATTTAGACTGTTTAAAGTTTATTAAATCTGTAACATTCTATTATAGTATTGTGTTTTTGCCGAGTACTGTAACTATGTACTGAATTATGAAATTTAAAAAGTCTGGATGTTCAACAATGTAATTAGTTAACCCTTTTAGCCCCGGCGTCCTATATATCGGACAGAGGTGGTCTAGCTAAAATGCCCAACGTCCGATATACCGGACGTCTCGAGAATTTAATGTAGCTGGCTAATAATATGTCCAAATGCCATCAGTTTCGGTATAGTAGTCGGTGAAGAAACGGGCTACATGCAAAAACAATAAACCTTCCAATTGGCATAGTATTTCATCGTCGTTGAGCGTAGTTTATTTGTCGATGTCAGCTGTCAGACGACTTCAGTTGCATTGTTGTTGTATGCTGACTTATAACCTCAATTAGTTTGCGTGCTTGAAAGCGGTTGTTTTTCGTGTGATTTATTGTATTATTAGTAAAAAAAAAAAGTAAACATCGTAGAGAAAACACTTTGATAAACACTATTATTGGTAATTTGGGATTATACCGACCACACTCAGACATGAATCGTTATTTGACATTTTGCTTCTACTGATTAGCGTAGAACAATATTTCGTCAATATAAAACAGGAATTGTCTTATCGCAAACCCCTCCCCATCCTCAGAAGAGGTCAAAGTCGAGCGGTCTAGTAGATAACGTGATTGCAGAGTCTCGCCGCCCTTTCAGCTGGTGCGTCGCTTTGTTGTACTTCCGTGTTTTACCTCTACATTTCTCCAAACACAAAAATTCAATAAAAACAAACATGATCAAACTAAAACTAAACTCTTTATTGAAAAAACACTCAAAACTTGTTTTTATTCTTGATCACACTCCGCCACCCAAAATGTGAGTGCCATGCCTTCGCGCTGATGTCAACGAAAGAAAAACATCCCTCGAGATAGTACCTATCAGTAAAATATCAAATTCTAGAGGATCTGATCAGAAATATAAATTGAATTGTAATGGAAAGGCAAGTAATGGAAAGGCAATTATGTCCCGTGCAAATCATGTGATGCCGCGTGGCCTGTCGTAATCGGGATTCTCGAGAAAGATAAGATAACAGCGACAACAATACCGATCACAATGCCTGGAAATGCTTGTAAGTTAGTAATTAAAGAGTTGTTTTTTCGTTCTATCATGTTTGTTTCTATAAATTTATATTTTTGTGTTCTTCATACTGGTGTGGTCGGTATAATCCCAAAGTACCCTATTATTAGTGGTGAATGTGCTATTTTTGAAGACAATGAATTGAGTTGTTTATATAAAATGTATATATTGTAAATATTATTTCTTTTACTTTTTTGAAAAATTAAACAAGTTTTAGTCTTACAAACCATTACAATTAGTTTGTGTTATTTTACAATTGTTATTATTTCAAAAGTTCAAAAACAAGTATCCATATCTGTATAATTCTACTGACGTGTATGTGGAAATATGTGAAGAAAAGCTTATGCAGCAATACAATTAATTGGATATATCTCCTGCATTTATCAAGGAAAGTTCTTCAAATTTTGTGTGTGTAGTAAGAAATATGTGTACAACAAAATTGCTTCATTTTTCAGGGGCTGCAATTTTTTTTCTACCCTTTATGTATGTTCAAACTATAAAAAATAAAAAATTTTTTATGTATAAATACGCTAAAAAAACAAATCATTCTGTAAAAGTACTTTTTAACTATTACATCTAAGAGTACACTTATTTGTGAACAATTTAAAACAAAAAACCTAAAAATTATCTTCAAAAATAAGAAAACTAGATGTATTTTCCCTCAATTCTGCACTACGGTCCCTTATCGCCATGGGCTTTCTGGCAAGTCCATGGAAAAATGGCTGGGGTTAAAAGGGTTAAGTCATAAATGTGGAGGTGTTGGTTGTTTGAATTCCAGTTTGGATGAAAAGTGGCTGGATTGCATTGATCTAAGGGATCAGATTTTGTAATTCCTCTTTTCTGGAGTCAAGTTTTTGTGTAACCTGCTAGAATTACCACAAATAATTAAACTGTGTCTAATTACCGATTGAAATAAAAAACAATATGTGGATTTTATATATCAGAAACATTGCTCTGGCTAGCCTCAATAAGAGTTGTGGTATCTGCTTAAAGTAATGTAGCTGCTTGAATATACAGTAGGTCATTTATACTCAGCAGAAACAATAGAAATCTAAACATTGACCCCTGAGGAACTCCATATTCGGGCTTAGTTTCCACCAATCAAAATCAGATACACGATGTGCCAATAGTTATTTTAATAAGAGCAGAAGAATTGGAGGTATAAAAAGTTAACAAATATATAAGCTTAAATTTAAATGTTAAAAAACCAATACAAGCATAAAGGGTAAATTTATATATATATATATATATATATTATTTATTATTATATATAAAGTACGAGTACTTTATTTACACAGTTTTATTTTTAGAATAAAGTTTTCTACAAGTTTTATTAAAAATTTTGATCTTATTTCCTAGTGAAATAACAGTTATAGATAACAAATAACAAAATAGATGTGTTTTTTCACTCCATTCTTGTCATTTGCACTAGTTTTCTACAGTTCTGGGACCTGTATCATTCAATGCCGAAAACCATAATAAACGTTTAAAGCAGCCCTTTAACCTAGCATATCAGAACTTCAGGAAGACCTCGTAACATGAAGCCATAAAAACATGACTGTAAACATGGTGAGCTGAAATTCGGGTGAACCCTATCACTAGCTGTAACTTGCTAACAAAGCATTACCGGACCCATGTTTATGTAAAGTTTTCTCATAACTTTTACATGTAGAATGAGCTTCCACAGTTTCTTCATATCTTCGTGAATCACCCTGTATATCATATATATTTATAATATATATATATATATATATATATATATATATATATATATATATATATATATATATATATATAGATGGCTTTCCTTTTTCTATTCAGTTAGTCATTCTCCAAGCCTACTCTCGATTTCGATTTCTTGTATGCTCAAGGGGGCGGAGACATGATATAGGTCAGACACAACAGCCGTCGGTTTTCAATCCCTTTTAAATGAAAATATATAGTGGAATTTTAAATACGGCAGCAAGTGACTGTGTTGTAAATTATTGTGGTCCCGTGTTGAGGAATGTACAACATAAACAAACGAGATATCAAGATCCCTCCAACCCCTTAATAAATTTACATACTACATTTCTAAGATATCTAAAAAAAGTTTTATACAAAAGATAACTAAGTTTAATATTAAATTTGTTCCAAATATTAAAATTATAGAATAAGTTATTGCATAGAAATAATAGGGTAGTAGGTGGTCATACCGACAATAATTAAACAAACCAATTAAAATAGTAGAGTGGTCGTATCAGTAGTAGTTAAGAGTATTGGGTTCTTTTGATCCTGTCATTTAAATCATCAATATTATAATTGATTTCTACATTACAGTAATAGCAGTGTAGAAAATGTAAGAATGAACTAAGAACAGTTTATTGTGGTATGTTAGAAATACTCATATTTTCAAGAGGATCAATCGTTTAAAGACTTTCTTGTTTTATAGCTATAAAAATATAACCAGGGGCACTTGCAAGAATACTGAGGTCTAACCACGATTAACTAAACGATATTACAGATCCTAGGTAGGACTCTAATTTCGTCCATCTGACTATAGAGTGACAGCAGCGATGTGTGCAGATAATAATATGCCAGCTTTTTGTTGTACAGTTGATCTGAGTCGAGTTGTTTTATTCCTCCATCGATGGTGAAGTCGAGAAGGAGGAGAGTGACAGTAAGGTGTTACAAGTTGTACGAGTTCGTCCTACTAGACCCTGCTCGTGGTGTCACTGGTTTGGTATTTGTCGCATTTTGAGTTTGAACACTTGCACAATATTATTGGTAACAAAATAACGCAAATGTGGCAGAAAGGTGTTACAATGTTGTACGAGTTCGTCCTACTAGACCCTGCTCGTGGTGTCACTGGTTTGGTATTTGTCGCATTTTGAGTTTGAACACTTGCACAACATTATTGGTAACAAAATAACGCAAATTTTCAAAACAAGAATTTGAATTGATTTCTCTCTGAAATAAAATATATAGGACTTGTGTTGGCCATTAGGTACAAATTGGTCTAGATTAGTTGCTGTAAAGTTTCAATTTCGAAATTACAGGTATATAGACCTAGTATGTCGTTGGCCCAGTACAATTGAAAGCATAATTCTTCAGTGGTCCAAACTGTAATCCTTTAGTATAACTTGGTCAGTCCAAACTATATATAATACTTATTGTGTAGGATAAAACTGAAAATTCCACAAAGTATACTAACTGGCGTGCAGCTGGCCAAACTATGTTGTATCTACTCTGAGATTCCAAGTTGAAATGCCATTCGAGAACTCTGACACCAGACAACGTAGTTATTAAATAACTCATTCGCTCATACGTTGTATTAATAAATTACAAAATTAAGTCTGGGCATTTAATCATAGATCTAGAGTCTGCACGATTAAAAAGTTATAATAATTCAAATAATTAATTATATTTCTTGAACATTAAAACGTTTATTTAAGTGTGAATTGATACAAACAACAAAACGTAAACAAATTTTGTCACCACAATTATGGTTATCAAATACTACTTTTAAAAATAGGAAATCCAAGTAACATCCAAATTTGATCTAATCTGTGTTATATAATAAATATCCAATATAATGATTCGGAATGAATATATGTATTGTTATATGAAAGTTATTTGACCTGGAAATGAAAATCTTCATTAAATAGTATAATATTCTAAAAACTGTTCAATAAATAATTTAATCTACTACTCACAACTCTGTTTAACAATTGGGGCAGTACTAGTATAGTCAACCACAGGTAAAGGCCATTCAATAACAAAATTCGGGTCTGTATCTAACTTTTGCATCATTGTATCTCAGTATTCGATACATCTATCAAAATCGTCCTCGGATAGTTCATGTACAAGATGTACCTTGTAAGGGTGGTAATTGTTAGAATTTAAAATTTTCCATACAGAATATGTACTAATGTTATACTCAGTAGCAAGATTCCTGGTTGTCGAATGTGGCTCTTCAATGACTGTTACAAGTAAGTCGGTAGCCGAAATTCATTTTAGTTTTATTTAATGTGTTATAAATTTATGACATAATTTGCTAATTAAAAAAAAGTCAGTGAAAACACATCGGTTAGTAGAGTGAAACGCCGCCTACCGCATCAGAATACGACGATCCAGTCAGAAATGGCAGCCCATAATGTACTTCACAATGTGTACCTAAAACAACCCGCCATTTCTGATTGGATAAACCTTTTGAGATACGATTTGCGGCATTCAACTCTACTAAGTGAGCTCTTTCAAATGAGGTATCACTCAACCCATGCTTTAATTTAAGATTTCCATGTTTTCCTCTGTGGGCCGTACCCCCGTTGGCATGTCATGGTAATAGCAAGGAAAAATAGTTTACATAGCCATATGACACTGTGCAAAGTTTATAGATGTTATCTGCTATGGTTTGTAAAATATTAAGCCGTACCCAGACTTTTCAAACACCTTGTATATAATCATATACACATACTAAAAATAACTTACAAAAGATAATAATACTTATTTTTTCTCAGAAATGTTAGCCCTTGTAAAAAATAAACAAAAATTAGACCTGACCTGAACAAAAATGTTTTTACATTTCTTTATGTATCACTTTATAATTTCATATTAGTACAATATAATACCAATCAAGAGGGTCAACATCTTATTAATATCTTTTATTTATAAAATATTACCAATCTGCCTTAACATTTTCTCCCAAGGTACAGATTTTTTTCATACAAAAATATGTAAAGGAATACAGATTCTAATCATCATAAATTCTAATAATACTGAACAGAAAAATTATGTTACCTGATCTAGGAGCAAATAAACAGATTCTCTATTCTTCGTAATTTCTTTGTCAGCTTCTTGCCCCAATCGTAACAGGCTTGAGGAGGCAAGCTAAACAAAAGATTTATTGCTTTAATATTCAAACATCAATAAGAATGTTCATTTTCTATTTATTATACAGTTTTGTTTCATATACCTAAAAATATATTAATATCACATTCGAAAATTAATACATACAGCTAAAAATTCCTTCATTCTGTCTTCAATGTCTCCTTGTCCACAAATTGTGAAAAGTGCCCCAAAAATGTTGTTGACTGCAGCCGCCATACAGTGAATATTGTTTGCATGGCCTTCTAGTGATGCTCTATAGAAAGAGTTGTCATTCCGTGCCAGTTTGGGTATTGAAACAGCAACAAACACCATCAACAAACAAGCCAACAGATGTTCATCTTCATCCGTATCTGAAAAAAACAAATACAAAATAGTTTTCACATTGAATACCCAATTATAGTACGTTTAAAAGTCTGTGATGAAAATAGCTATGAAGCAATGTGATAATTGATTTTCACTATAGTCAGTTGTTACTAGTGTTATGTCCAAGTCCTCTATATTCCCAATCCCTTTGTATATAAGATCCAATTAATAATTACATGGCATCTGCCATCCAAGTTGCGGAATTCTAGCCACTGAAGATGGGGCTGCAACTTGTTTGCCTTCCCGTGTTTGAGTATTGCTCTCAGTGTAATCAGAATATATATATGATTGTTTGTATGTTTGTGTGCTTCTGTTGCGCAAAAGCTACTATGGACATGGTGTTGACATTTTGCATGAACTTTGAAAGCAGATGTACCTTACTTATGTCTTATTGCATTTTAAAATTATCATAGGGCTTGATGATATTTGCCTACATTATAAACTCCTTTACTAAGAAAGCTATGGACTCTGACTTCCTCCATGGAATGTTATACAAAAATGAGTTACATCATTGGTGTTCATAAAAATGGTTTCGTTCTCTGATTCCAGGGTCCCGAAACACTGTTCTTTAAACTTAAATTATATATCTTAAAAATTAACTTCTTTAAATTCTACTTACTCTAAAACGGGTCAGGAGAAATATCTTCCAGTGACTATCACAATGTTTGATATGCTATTTAACAAAGATATATCTATGACAACACTGTTATCCAGCAAGAAACTGTGTGCTGAGCTGCATGTCACTTCTAGTAGTCTTAACAAATGCGTTGCACATAGGGTTTTGGTCAAACTTTTATTAAAAAGGTATTTTCCACAACCAACTCACAAAGATATTCAAATTACTGTCACTGAATGTGAACAGACCAACACCATGTACTGAAACATCATAAAAGCACCACGTACTTAATTTAAACTTACTTCTGGTAATTACGTACTTATGGCAGATCTTCTCCAAATATCAATCACAAACAATAGATTGGTACTTTTGGACAACAACACAATCATCAAAGATCACTCACTAACTGACCTATAAGGGGCTGTGTTTGAAGTTCACGTAAAACCCATGTTTGGAAATTTCATTTATACTTTAATACCCCTAATAAACATTACAGCAGAGATAGCATTATGAAAAATATATTGCTTCAATGAATTATCCCGTTACCATTTTTCTGATTGCGAAGAGCAGCTGCTAGTGTAGGATCCACCTTACATGTCAGTCCGGCGGCAGACGCCATCTCACTAACCACCTACAACAAACTTGGGTTAGCAATCACTGTTGTATCCAGAGTTATCATTCTGTCTCTGTAATACAGTAAAACTGCAATGCCATTAATCTCTGTTAATAAAATTGAAGCTGGACTGTCGAGGGAAAGATCCTGGTTCGAAAGGAAGAAGGAAGCCACACACAGAGAGTATGGTTTGCTGAAGATCTGGACGGTATAGCTGGGTGAGATTGGAACCAAAAATTCAAGTCCTAAGGGCAGCATTTTTTATTTTCAACAGACAGTATTTTTTTTCTTTACACAAGCTTTAATTGGTTTTATACCGTCGGTGCATGGGTTTATTGTTTTTGTTTAAATATTTCCAAATTGTTTATACTATTAGAAGATTAGTGTATTTCAGTTTAGGTATTGCTATTGATAATTAAATTTTTAGTTTGAAATTTTAATTATAAATAAGCCACTTTATTTTATAAATACATTAAGTATATAAGTTTTGTTAGTTAGACAAAAAGTATTTGTTATCAATAGCTAAAGTTGCTATTGTCACTATAAAACCAAATTATTTTGAACAATTATTAGACCAAGTATAACAAAATATAAGCGGTTTGTACTATACCTTGAACATTATAATTTCTCGTTTATTTAATATTAATTAGTTATATTTTTCACTGCGTTTAATATTGTAGTATGTTTCCGTAGTTCAGATGGTTATTTTATCAACTCAATTTTCAAATCTCAGTAAATATGTCAATATCTTTACTGTTTTTATATTATCATGAATTGTATGCATGATATTTTAATTCACGAAATTGGTTTTCTGTACATAACTGTTTAGGATAAACAAACAAATATATTAATCAAATTTTCCACTACTAACTGTAAAAATGTTGTGTGTGTAATGTAACTTAAATTTAGGGGAAATCGTTCACGATTCATATGTGTGTTATATCTAAATACTAAAATAATTAAATTGTGGTTTTTAAAATAGTTTTTCTCATACATAAATTTTATATCTTGTACTTGTGGCTGTCTGCTTTATTACTTACATGAATCTCAATTAACCCTCCATCAGGCGCTTAAAATTAGAAACACCATCAGGCGCTCACGGAGGTTTCCTCCAGGTTAGCGAATAATGGATATCATAGTCGTTTAAACTGTTTTATTTGTTTAAATATTCATACTGATTTAATTACAATGTAATATATTAATTTTTAGAAATTAAATAAAAGTTTTTCTCTTATGTAATTAATTTTCTAAATAAGAAATTCAAAATCTTAAAAAAATGTTATTGTATAATAACATCATGATTTATTTTAAGGAATAATGCAATTAATTGTAAAAATGTTTAACCTACTGTAATAATATATGAAAATTAACTTAGTTTTTAACTTCTTACAAAAACAACTTACTGTACTTCAATTCTTGAGATATTATACAATTGTAATGCCAATTATTACTCTAAAATCAAAATGTATTATTTACTAAAAATTTTTTTAAACACTACACAAAGTTTCAAAACATTTTCCTTCTGGTTCTTATAACGACAATGTTCACTCTATAAACAGTACTGAAATGTTCCCTAGCACACGGGTACTGTACTGACAAGTGTCTCGTCTTCATTCTCCATTTCACAAAATTCAAATAAAATATATTGTAAAACTTAAAAAGAAACCATCACAGGTCACACATTTAGGTGCACACGGATTATTATTCCATAAAAACTAAAACACTATAAGGCGCTTACGGAGATTTCGTCCAAGCACTACAAAGACAACATCTGGCGCTCACGGAGGAATCGTCCAGTCTCGCACGGAAGTAGACCTCATACTGACAGATTTTGACAAAGATAAGCGGGAGGCTATTGTTTCGCTTCCCCGAAAGATGCTCGTGAAGTACACTGCGGGAAACGACTGACAACATCAGAAAAGTAGTACTATTTTTAATAATAAAAAATACACGGAGGAAAACTCTGTTTAGCGCCTGATGTAGGGTTAAGTGAGACACCTTCATGTGTATATACGTAATGTTCATAAAATGTAATAAAACAAACATTGTTCACAAAGATGCACAAATAATCCTCTTTGTGCCATGCATTTATATATAACGTGAAATAATTAATTTGTGATGTTATCGAAAAGTTACAGCTGTTTCAGTAATTTAGAAATAACTTTAGTTATATCAACTTTGGCGTTCTGTACATATCATTAACTCTCATTTGTATCAATATATGACTACATTTTCTACTTAGTAAGATGAAATATTAGAGGAATAGTAAGCAGAGTGGTAGTGAGGGAATGCAAATTTCTTTAACAAAATTCATGTTGTGTTCACGAGTGCGTATGTGAGGACCATACGGGTATGCTTGTCATGTGCGGGTTATGGAGGTCCCTATATCATATAATGTATGCATGAGTCGTATTAGTATAAGTGCATGCGTATGGAGTTGTATATGTGTTTAAGTGTATGAATGCATGGACATGTGTTTCTGTGCATGAATGAATACAGATGGTTTGTGTATGTACATGCATTTATGTGTATTTATGTATACGGTATGTATATATGAATGTGAGTGTGTGTATCTGGTAACTGTAAACATAACATATAACAAATACGATAATAGTTTAAGAGGATAGCTAATATAAGACTGTAGATGTTGTACTGTGTACAGCCAGGCGTAAGGTGTGGTGGGTGGAGTAATGTGTGGATTGATAATGGGTGACCTTGCTGAAGTGGATAATTTAAGATATGTTGCATGTTTCGACTGTGTGGATGAATGTGAAGTCGACAGAATATTTAATCATTCAAGCACAAATATATTGCATTCATATAAATATCAGGAGCTATAATAAAAATTTTGATGAGCTAGTGGTTGTACTAAATAGCATTAAAGTAACTTTTGACTTAATAATTCTCAAAGAAACTTGGTCTGAAGAGGGAGAATATGAGATGTTTCAAATTAAAGGATTTGATAGTTTTTGCAATAGGCTAAGGAGAAATCAGAACAATAGAGTTATCTGCTATGTAAATAAGTTATTTAGTAGTATAGTGAGTGAAGTAATCTATACAAACGATATAGGAAAGATTGTTCTTAATAACGGTACGTTATACTTGTATGCAGATGACACAGTAGTGTTATTTGAGGGTCATATATGGGAAGAACTCTATAGGAATGCTGAGCGAAGACTTCTCACCATTAGACAGTGGTTCGACAGTAATCTACTGACTGTAAATATAGGCAAGATGAAGCACATGGCCATGTCTCTGCGAGCTAACCACGACTAAGTGGGTCTAGAGCTGAATATGTACAATGGGCAGTGCGGTGGCCGCCAGATACCCTGTCAGTGTCATAGTATCGAACGTGTTAGTACTTTTAAATATCTTGGAGTAATTTTCGATAATAGACTCGCTTAGGCAGCCCATGTTAGCTATATCAATAGCAAACTACGAAAATGCATTTACATGTTCGATACATTGCCACGTGTTTTTAATTTCCGCCATATCAAAATTGTTTATTACGCATATGTTTAATCAATCCTTCAGTATGGAATCATTTCGTGGGGAGGGGCTTCTAATACAGTAATAAAACCATTATAAATTACACAAAAGTCTATTATAAAAGCTGGTCTTAAAAAACCAAGGAGGTTTCCATCAGAAAATTAGTTTCGATTGTTTATTCTTGATATTAGTCAACTATTCTTAACAGTTTTGTTTCGTACGGTTTCAAGCATAAATTTTAATTTTTAGAGAAAGTGGAACATGCATACAATACAAGACATAGGTTAAATATTGGTATTGCCACACCTTGTTATACTAAGTCTATAAATAAAACAAATTCTTTCTACGTTCTACACACAATCTAACAAAATTTATCATTGCAACTGAGAGAAAATTGGAACATTAAAGTGGAAGCATACAAAAAGAAGTCAATGAGCTGGTTAATTGCATTGGGGAGGAGTGGTGCAAACACTATACTTTTCAACCATCCATGAATACCAAGGGAGACAGGCGGAGAACATCATAGTAATACGAACATCCAAGTATAAAGATTGAAATATATGACTCACTGCCCCACTGCTTAGTCGCCATAACCAGACATACAGGATCTTTTAAATACATTACACCAACAGCAGATGATCTCTTGAGCAAGTGGATAAAAAAAATAAATGGAAGGAACCAAGAAGTTTAGCAGTCTACTCCCGAAACTCACCAAATCTCTGCAATAGTTCACTATAGAAAATCTCACCACCAACAGGTTCAAATTTCAGCAGCAACCTTCAGTCTACTGTGTTCCCAGACATTCATCGCTATGAGGATGGCTCATATGTAGAACTACCCTGCCTACCTCAGAGACCAAGACCTATAATCTCAACCAAAAAACCTTATTCTGTGTGAAGAGAACAAGATAATAAGTATTGGTGAAACTGTAAGTACCTTAAACACAAACATTCTATCATTAGAACCAAGATCAATGCTGAAAATCAGGGCAACCAGAAGAACAAAGTTGATCAGAGAGTAGATCTTGTACAAAAGGCACCAAACTCTTCACATTTTTTAGCACAGGCAAAAAGGAAAAAAGTGAAGCTCAAACAGACTCAGCTTTTCCCGACCAGAACATTCATAAACTCAAAAATTAACAAAACGCAATCCAGACAAGGTAAATTTATAAGTCCCACACTCCACCAACAACCAACAGGTTTGTCGGCCCAAATTAGAAACGCAGATGGAAAAAACTCACCTGAGAAAACCAAAATTCTCCACCACAATGTAGACCGACTTAGCAACAAACTTGATAGGCTCAACCATTTCCTTGATCATTCTAAGCCTGACATAGTTGTGCTGACAGAACATGGACTTAGCAACAGCATTCTTCCTAACGCTAATCTGATCAATTATAACCTCATAACTTCCTATTGCAGAGTCAACCATCTCAAAGGGGGCGTGTCTATATACAAACGCAAAACTCTAGCCAACTCTGTAAAAGATCACAGCATTGCTAATCTAAGCCAAGAATTAATCTGTGAAATGGCTGCCGTAAAAATGATGACAGGAAAGGTGATCTCTTTGTCTTGGGGGATGTACCGACCTCCAAATGCTCCTTTTGATGAAACACTAGCATTGATTGCCGAGGCTTTGGACACTATTCCACAAAATAACTGCGGAATCTGTTTGGTTGGAGATCTGAATGTTGACAGTCTGGAAGATACCAATGAGAAGTTCCTCCTCCGTGATCTTTTAGCTTCCTATGACATAGTTAGGCTTGATCTACCACCAACAAAGAATCACCAACACATCCATCTCATCCATAGACGTTGTGTGCACTAATCCTGAACAATACCATGATAGATGTAGATATTGTGGACACTGGCATATCCGACCATACAGGGCAGTTATGCACTATCAAGTTTCCTTGTAGATCTAACAAGAACCCAACGTCTTCCAACAGAACCTTCACCTCTCGTAACGTGGGACTTTTTAAAAACCTAGTGTCTAACCAATCTTGGAAGAAAATCTACAAGGCATCAGAAGCAGACATGGCATATGATAACTTTATCAACATTTTGACAACCGTGTTAGACATAACTTGCCCTTACAGAAATTCAAAACGCAATAGTCAACAATCTAAGCTAACCATCTCCAGCCCAGAAAGCAGATAATCTAAGAAGATTATATATTGCTGCTAATAACAGGTACATTCTCACAGGTCAGGAAGAAGACAAAATAGCAGCCTCGAGAACAAAAAAGGAATATGACTTAAAATTAAGATCTATCAGGCGTAAGGCTAATGAAAAGTTGATAACTGACTCTGAAAATAAAAGTAGAATGATTTGGAGCATGATTAATTGTGAGAGGGCTTCGAGAATGAGTGCTGAACAAGAAAAATGGAAGCTAAGCATCGCAGGAGAGCAAACTGAGGAACCCTTGAAGATAGCAGAACATTTTAACAAGTTCTTTACAACAGTGGCAGAAAAAGACTTTAAAAGCCAATAACCCCCCAAGAACTGTTGGTACAGGTGTCTTTCAGCACAACTCGAGGAGCAAACTTGTTGCTTTTCAAACCTACAACGAGTGAAGAAGTCAGGATTATCATCCAAGGAATGAAATCTTCAATGTCAGCTGGTGTAGATGATATCTCCTCAAGACTTCTGAAGCTCTGCAAAGAACAGTTGTGTGCTCCCTTGAAGGACATCATAAAACAAATCGCTTTCACAAGGAGTCTTTCCAAATAAACTAAAAACTGTAATTCCTCTGCATAAACAAGGTCAAAGAGATGAAATAACCAATTTTAGACCCATATCACTTATCCCAACGGTATCTAAAGTCATCGAAAAAGTTGTGCTAATAAGACTAATTGAACATCTTGAGTTTAACAAGCTCCTACCAGAGAGACAACACGGCTTCATCTCTGGAAAATCCACTACAACTGGGCTTGTTGACCTGATTGAGTTTTGTTATCGATAGCTTTGAGTCTGGAAACTCTGTTGTTAGTACCTTTCTAGACTTAAGCAAGGCTTTCGATTGTCTTGACCACAGCCTAATACTGAAGAAGCTTGATTCTCTGGGAATATGGGGAACACCTCTCAAATGGTTCACAAGCTATTTGTGTAACAGAAGACAGATTGTTGAAATCAAACATGTTTATTGAAGGGTCAGTGAGGAGAGTGGCTTTCAGAACCTAGGGGTGTAACACGGGCGTGCCCCAGGGATCCGTCCTGGGACCCGTTCTATTCATCTTATTGTGTTTCAGACTTGCCAAAGTACTTAGAAGCTTACTGCTATCCCATCATGTATGCTGAATGACACGGCCTTACTACTCACTGCCAGCAGGTCTGCAGAAAACTGGAAATAAATGCATACATATCTCTAAGTATGTGCACAAGACTATTGTGAAAAGAACGACCTTGTGTTAAATGAAACAAAAACAAAGCAGATGAACCTGGGACGACTAAAAGATAGGGTATCAGGACCTCCTAATATAATAATGACTGACTCACTAAAACACCTGGGAATGATTCTGGATAGCTGTCTTTCATGGACTCTGCATGTTGACTACTTGTTGCCAAAAACTAAGCACGGCAACATTTGTTCTGAAAAGGGTAAAGGCCACCAGTACAGATGAAGCTATGACCACCGCTTACCATGCTCTCTGTTTGAGAGTCACCTACGATATGGTGTGGTACTGTGGGGGCAGTACATCTAGTACAAATATTCAAAAAGTTCTTGTCCTGCAAAAGCGTGCCCTAAGGACTATGGTGGGTCTATTGCCGCATGAAAGCTGCAGACAGGTGTTCAAAGATCGCGGAATCCTGACAGTAACAGCTATCTATATTCTGGAGGTAATTCTTCACGCCACAAAGAAAAACTTGAAGAAGCTTGGAGACTTTCGAGGGCATGCAACTAGAAACGCACAGGATTACATCCTCCCACTACACAGGATGGAACTCTTTACGAAGAAACCATCATATGCCGGCGCAAAGCTCTTCAACTTGCTTCCTTTTGAAATCAGAGAGGAGACAACAACACTCTGAAAAGAAGACTGCGAAACTGGCTGCTTGAAGAAACCATCTATACCCTCAATGAATTTATTGACCGCTGCAGGAACTACAGGACCACCTAGGAAGAACTGCACACAATTAATAAATAAACCAAATTTTGACTTATTGTTAAATCCTTTAACTTTATTTGTAAACAAGATTGTAAATTCTGTGACTCTATTACATTTCTTGAAGAAATTGTTAATAAAGATTTTTGACTTGACTTGACTTACTTCTATCTACTCTGGGGTGTTGTGTTCATGCCGTTTGTTTTGCAAAATTGGGATATAATACTGTGATGATATTTTAAATATATTTAATTTGTGTTTACCGTGGTGAGGGTCAAGTGCGAGCATTCTTAATTAGTGCATGGAGTTTTGTATCTGTATTTGGTGCGGATGTGTGTGTCCCCGCACATGCGGTTGTGTGGATGGAATATGTAAGCTGAAAGCGCGAGTGTGTGTGTGTATATGTTGTTTTGCGCGTGTGTGTGTGTGTGTTTTTTTTCTTCATGAAGGAATGCATTAATTTCGATATAGAGTAGGCTTCAGAAATCGACAACAATTTTTTGTTCTCTCCTTCTTTTTCCTTTCCTTTTTATTTTTTTTATAGCTCATAAAATAATGTTTCTTGCGTATTCTTTAAGCTCATCACATATTTTGTCTTACATCTTATAGCTATATAACTTCATATAATATAATTTGTTGAGTCTTTGTCATGTAGTTTCATTATCATAAGTGATTAAATGATTACTTTTTACACTGCTTGAATTTAGTTAATAAGCATCCAAACAGAGCATGTTACTATTAGTTATTATCTTTAAATCATACAATTTTAATTTTGTTCTAAAATTTACATTGTATATCAGTACTATTGTGGTTGCAAACTCGAGTGAAGATGGATTCGGTTCTCACACACAGGCTTTTGCCCACGTGGGTACCTTCTCGTGTATTCTATTGGCACTATATTTGTATATATGTAAATGAGATAAATAAATTAAATGAAGCACTTTTTGTGGTCACATATTTACTGATAAACACATTGAAATCATTCAAAATTATGTTTGGACACCACAAAACAGTTAATGATTTACATAAATGTGACTTTATGTCCTGACCTGGGCCTTTGTTATTTTACAATAGTTAAAAAAAGCACACACTTCACATTGGCAGTAGATTTTATTAAGTTTTATTTATTAATTTTTAAACTGCATCTCACAATGATAATAATCAACAGTATAAAAATTATTAACTGAACACAGAAAAAACAAAAGAATGAGACTGGTCTACTTTATTTATATAGAACTGTAATTTACATTTTCAAATTATACTATCGGCCAAAAAATATAGGTTAGGAATACATGAATAGTTAGCAATCTAATTCAAATTAATTTATATAATAGATAACAAACTTAAACTAAATGTATTACAGCACTATATTCCATTATAATACATTACACTGCATATGCTTTTGGACTTGATGGAATCAAGAATCAATTTATGAGAATCGGGATCGAGCATTGAAATAATTTAAATTAACCTATCCTTATTTGAGGTGTAAACTTTTACCATAGGATCACCAGAGGGAAGATGGTGCCTGAAATCCAAGATTGAACTGAGGAGGAAGGGTATTCTCTCTTCTAGGACATCCACTAGGGCACCCTGAGCCAGTTGGCGGAAACTTAGGATGACTCCCACTATTGTCATCCGTTTCAGAACATCGTCCACACCTGAAACGCATAAACATATGAACAAACACACAATATTAAGAGGGTACCCTGTTAATATTCGTAAATAACAGATCAGGTTATTTTCACAATACAGGATTTGTTTGAAGATGTATAGAACAACATAATGTAGTTTCTTTAAACAAAGTAAGAGTCGATAGGTCTAACTCAGTTACTAACTTCATTATTTTAGTTAGTAACTTAATTAATATTGAAATTAACTTAAATTTTTATGCATTTAACAAGAATATATATATAATCAAGCATCAAAAGACAGATTTTCTTTGTGTAATGAATAATTGTTATTTATCACACTACATTAATAATATATATATATTGTTTTTAATATATAGTTTTCAATGTGCTATCAAGAGAGAAAAATATAAATTTTAGTGACAAAGTCGATGTATATATATATATTTATACATTTTTGAATTTCCATGTATTTTATTTTATTATTGTTGTTTAGTGAATAAAACAACCACGGATAGATTGATTCTGATATTTATTACATAACTACATCAATATTTAGCATGATCAAAATACCGCAGCTCTATTCACTCAATTCCGATACCAATATTTTCAAAGTATTTTACTGGAAAATATTGAATTAAATCAACAAAAGTGCTTCAAATACACTTTGAAAGTTACAATATTTTATTTACATGTCTTTTTTTGTAATAAATTAAGTACAGTATTTAAAAACTATTTTTGTGAGAGATGTTCATCAAAATTCTTTTGTTGTTGTAAATATTGACTCTGTGCGAACCCAAGTAGTTTGAGGCAGCTGCGATCACTTTCCCTTCAATTAACTTATTATTGGGGCAACTCTGATGGTGCAAAGTAAGTTTTTAGTGCCATAATTTAAACTAGTTATAAGGAAATCTAATCTATTTATAAGAAACTAGTTATAATGAAATGTAGCCTAATTAATGCCAATCCTGTGACATTGTTAATGCTTAATGTGGGACAACAATGAACATTCTTGATTCTTGAATTGAATACACTGTAGAAAGAAGAACAGCCGTTAAAAGAAGCCAGTATTTCCGTTGAGTACCAGTTGTTTATGATGTGGTTATTATCAATCAGTCTGTCCCATTCTTTGAATCAATACTTCTCTTATTACAAGTGTAAAGCAAAAAGTATTTCATCACTCATATTTTAAAATAAAACCTTTTAAAAGTAAACGGTTAACATTTATAATTTTGATAATCATAGTGTGAGTTATAACTAAATAAAGTTTAGAAATTCGGTTAAAAATAATTATTTTCTTGAAATTATATTATCTAGTGTTTCCTTTTACAATATTATCACAACCAATAATTTTACTCATAATATTCACGATATTAATATTTATAGTATGACATTACAAATCCGTTAACAAAATAAATTTTATAACAAACAGATTTTATTGAGAAAACAGAACAGAAATCAGTATTGGTATCGAATTCCACTACCTTGATGTCAGCATCAAATATTTTCGATATCGGCCTATTCCTAGAAACAACAATAACAAAAGCTGATATAATTGCACCAAAAACACTTCAATTCTGTCTCAGCTGATTTTCAGTTGTTGACTAGTTTTCAATGTGCTATCAAGAGAGAAAAATACAAATTTTAGTGACAAAGTCGATGTATACAAAATCCATTGTGTTACTTTTAACCCTACATCGGGCGCTAAACAGAGTTTTCCTCCGTGTATTTTTTATTATTAAAAATAGTACTACTTTTCTGATGTTGGCAGTCATTTCCCGCAGTGTACTTCACGAGCATCTTTCGGGGAAGCGAAACAATAGCCTCCCGCTTATCTTTGTCAAAATCTGTCAGTATGAGATCTACTTCCGTGCGAGACTGGACGATTCCTCCGTGAGTGCCCGATGTTGTGTTTGTAGTGCTTGGACGAAATCTCTGTGAGCGCCTTATTGTGTTTAGTTTTTATGGAGTAATAATCCTTGTGCGCCTAAATATGTGACCTGTGATGGTTTCTTTTTAAGTTTTATAATATATTTTATTTGAATTTTGTGAAATGGAGAATGAAGACGAGAGAGAGACTTGTCAGTACAATTCCCGTGTGCTAGGGAACATTTCAGTACTGTTTATGGAGTGAACATTGTCGTTATAAGAACCAGAAGGAAAATGTTTTGAAACTTTGTGTAGTGCGTAAAAGAAGTTTTAGTAAAGATTAAATTTTGATTTCAAAGTAATAATTGACATTACTATTGTATAATATCTGAAGAATTGAAGTAAGTTGTTTTTGTAAGAAGTTAAAAACTAAGTTAATTTCCAAATATTATTACAGTAGGTTAAATATTTTTACAATTAATTGCATTATTCCTTAAAATTAATCATGTTGTTACTATACAATAACATTTTTTAAGATTTTGAACTTCTTATTTGGAAAATTCATTACATAAGAGAGTAATTTTTATTTAATTTCTAAAAATGAATATATTACATTGTAATTAAATCAGTATGAATATTTAAACAAATAAAAAAAGTTTAAACGACCCAATGATATTCATTTTTCGCTAACCTGGAGGAAACCTCCGTGAGCGCCTGATGGTGTTTCTAATTTTAAGCGCCTGATGGAGGGTTAATATATCAAAAGTTTACCATATTCTCTATCACTAAAATCTTTTAATAAATCTAAAGTTTGTCCCCAAAGAGTTCATTTACTTTCTTATAAATATCTCCCAAAAAAGTAATTAAAAATGGTACAAGCAATACTTCCTCGATTTAAAATAATATATAAATGAGAAAAAAATCATAAATACTGTATATACTCACTCTGCAACTTCCTAAACTGCTCTTTCATAATTTCTGGCTTGTCAAAGTTTGTGCGAAGAGCAATTAGTACTTCCTTATTCCCAGCAACTAGTTTCTGAAAACAACAGCATTGGATGATCACAGTTGGATGAATAAGAGCTAGTAAAATAAAACCTTATAAATGTGTATTACTTCCAATTCTGATTTCTGATTTTCTGATTTACAGCCTTTGTGTGAGGCTGTCAGAAGGAAGATATACCTGAGCTTGGAAAGTGTAGATTGAATGCTGCACTGTGATGATGTGCCTGTCCATTCTGTATTTCTCATTTACAAAAAAATAAATAAATAAATAATAACAAAAAATATAAAATACTATTACCATCATATTTAGCTCCTGTACTTACCAGACCTGACTCTTGGAAGGATTTTTATCACTTTATAAAAGTTAAGATAATTAATAGGAAAGGTTCAACAGTATTAAAGCTCATGAGATCAGAGAGTCTTTCCAACAATGGAAACAGTATTGGGAGAAATGTATAGGTGTACTTTAAAGGGAAGAAAGTCCAAAAAGTTGTATCTTTTGTAAATAAATTGATTTAGATCAGTTCAGTAACTTTTAGAACATTTCTTGTATCTTTCATTCTAGAATGAATATTTATTTGAAAGAAGCTTTAAGACAGCATTTTAAAAGAATACATTAGTACAAAAGATGTATTTGACATACCTTGAGTTCCTGGACTTGACTGGCAATGTGCCACATCAGTGTTTCGTTGAGAAGCTTCATTCCATATGGACCTATGAGCTCAGCCAAAGCTCTTAGTTCATTGATATCTGAGAACTCTTCTGCATTGAAGGGTATAGCTCCTTCGGCAGTGAGACTGATAAACGCTCTCTGATTCATTGAGAAACAGATGTTTCCAGCACTCACTCTCCTCAGCAGAACTTCTGAGTACCTGTAAAAGTTTATATGAGTACCTGTTCCATATATTTTAAGTTTAAATGATGATCTCAACAGTATACTTATGATTCTGACTAATCCTCATCCTTAAATAAAATGTATTTTTGTAGTATCACTCTGTAACAAAACTTAGATACAATGTTGTGCTGCCCCGTTGCGAAATACTGTCTAAATTCCCAAACAGCCATTCTACTACTCAACTATTTTTAAACACATTATACGTATTCTATGCTGACACTTACTGAGTTTCCAAAATGTTCTCACACTCTCACTCTTCAATTTATTACATTACAAAATGTAAATGGAGACCCAACTGAAAACATCATATTGTACACTACTGTTACACACATCCTTCATCAATAATGACAACACACATTAAAAAGCAGCTATGAAAAAATGTCTGTACTGTTCTGTACATTTTTGTAATTTGAATTACTTGCTTATTAAAAAGTTACTATGACAATTTAATTTATTTTTGTTTGTTCAATGTATTCCTCCATCACAAAAAGGTGCTGCCTATAATTTAACCAAATGGTAACATATTCTTTTATCTCATCACCGAAACCTATTCCCAGTAATATTAGATCTCAGATGCAAAGTAAGAGCAATATCCAAACTGTATAAAAGATGGCCGAAAAGATCATAGTCAAGTTCTCTAAAAATTGTGTTACATTGACAGTGCGAAAATAAGCATTCTTAAGGAATAAAACACTTCAGCTGATGAGCATTCTATGGAATTTTCTTGTATTGCACAACACAGATGCTCTTAACTTATAGTGTTCAGTTATTGGAGAAGCTTCGACAAGCGTCAAAAACACATAAACTGTGATGTTGCGCCTGCTCTATCCAACACGTCTTATTATATTATTATTTAATTTTGATTATTTCTCTCAGAGTTCACTTAATAGTACTATTACTAAGAAACCAAATAAAATAAATTCAGTAGTTAATATTGTAAGCATTAAAAATACATCATGTTTTCTGCAAATTATTAATAAGTTTGTTAATAAGAACACTCATTTTTTTCAGTTATACTAACAACTAAACATGTTCCTACTAAGGTGAAAGGAACAAAGATATTTTTATTTCTTAAGAAATAGTTAAATAGTTTATTTAGGTTGAAGATTGTTATGTTTGTATGATTAGTGGATGTTTGGTGAAGAGTTGGAAGAACGACCAGTGTGGACAGGAATGCACACAAGTTGAAACGACCCTACCTCACAGTGGAGGGGAGTGAGAGGGGCGAAGGGAGGACAACAGAGTCTGGATTGCTAGACCGGTCATTTTGATCCTAACATTACGCTGAGGGATAGGTAGAGCTTGCACGTCTACGGTCAGCTACATGTTAGGTGCTATGACCCTACCTCACAGTGGAGGGGAGTGAGAGAGTTGAAGAGAGTCTGGATTGCTAGACCGGTCATTTTGATTGTACCATTACGCTGAGGAATAGGTAGAGCTCGCAGCTAAGTAGTGTTATACCATTAGGAGTGTAATATAGTGGAGTTAATGGTAGAGGAATATAGTTTGGACAAAATTAAAATTATTGTATAAGTGAATTCACAAAATTTTACGATGAGGAATGTAATGTATATTCCTTCCAGACTTGCTGACACCTGTTTTAACAGGTGTCGAAGATTAGTAGGAACTCTGTGTGTGACCATAAGAATTAATTTACTTGAAAACCGTGCAATACACAGAGATTTATAAAACAGAGAAATACTCTAATAGTTTTAGAATTAGAAATAGTGTAATCCACCACGAGTTACTAAACAAAGAAGTACAGTACTCTGATAGTGTAGTACTAGAAACAGTGAAATCCAGCGAGTTTTGATTGAACAGAGACTGATGCTTACATGGTCTTTGCTGTTTTTAAGTTCCATTTTAGAAACCAGGGGTTCACAAGTAGTAGTGGTATGGCCTTAAGTATTAGAATACTTGGAAATAGTGCTGTACACTCAGTTATGGTTAATTGGAACCCTTAAGGTTGTGAGTTACGGTTTCCAGCAGTTTAATTTAGAGATTACGATTTGACTTGGATAGCATGCACAATTAGGGCTGGATTGGAGAGGTAGGGAACACAGTCAGTCCTCAAGCATTTCTGAACACAAGTGAGTGGCTATGATGAACCTGGCGGTCTTTTGATTACTTCTGTTTGACCTATGGAATCTGAGCTCTCACTTGAAAATCTTTTAAATTGAAATTAAAAGTACAGATTTGAGCAGTTAATAGCTGAAACTATATTGTTTAGGACTCCCGGCTTAGAGCTATCAGGTTTTGACAGGTGGTAAATATAATGACAACCTGAAAAATTCCATTACTATTTTTTTAAGTATTTAATTAGTAACAAAACTCATGAGAATAATTTCTTCAGGAATCTTTATCTCAAAAATGATTTTTCTTTAAATCAATTTTATTTTTTGAAACACAGCATAGAAAACATACAGTTATTATTCTTATTTAATTTTGAAATAGACAATAGACAATATTCTTTATTTACATATTCATAGAGAATAGTAACAGCGTCCTTAAAACTAACAATATTAAAATTTGTATGCAATAAATTGGTCTTGTTTTTTCCCATCAAAAATCTCTTTCTAGATATTCTTCAATGGTGTAGTAAGGATTTTCTAGTAGCCACTTCTTTACTTCACTCCTGAAAGCCTTTGTGTTACTCTTCTTCAGATCTTCTGGTAAATAGTTCCACAGCTTCATACCCATGTATGATGGCTTCTCCTCAAACAGGGCCATTCGATGCACAGGAAGATGAAAGTTTTCTGCCGTTCGAGTGTTGTAATGATGGATGTCACGACCTCTTGGTAGTCCATTATTGTGAACAAAGGTAACTGCCTCCAGAATATAGAGAGCCGTGACCGTCAATATTGATAAGTTGACAAAGAATGGACGACAACATCCTTGTGTTTATTATCATATCAACATCCTTATTATTAAAGTTTTGTTAATCAAAACTATAAAAATACTTTGAAAATAAATAGAAACAAATAAAATACCTTTCTTGAGAGGTAAAAAACAAATAAAATAGACAGATCTTACTGAAAATTACATGGCCATGAGAGGAGAGATAATTGGAGTGGAAAGGGTTAGACGTACCACTGTGTGTAGAGTGCAGCAACAGTCTTCTCACCATGGCTATCTATCTGCTGAGTCTGCTGCAGAAGGGCGTTATTGAACACACGGGTGATGTCAATGTGAACTGCAACAGTAATGTTCATCAGTTAATGAGCATGGCATAAACAAACTACACGCAGAGCGGCAGGTACAAGTAACATAATGCAATATGATAATAGTACACAAAACAAGACCACAACATAGTATGATGAAGACCGTCTATTATATTTTACAGATTATTAAATGATTTTCAGAAAGGCTGAAAAAGTTAAGTAAGGACTAGGTAGGTAAGATAAAAAAAAATAGAACATTCATTTCATTCAAAGATACAGGAACTGACTCTGAATGTTTTAGTTTAGTTTCCAAAAGGTCAATTTGGTCTCAAGTGAACATATTCATATAGATCTCAATAATTTTTTAACTTAGCTGAAGAAATTAAAAAATCGAGTTTCTAAAACAATATGCTTAGAGCATTATCGATAAGCAAAGCTTGTCTAAAGCTTGCTGTGTAGAGATGTTGCTTGAAAAATGTTTTACTTTCAATAAGGAGTCCCCCTTACTTTCAATGTGTGGTACTTTACACTTGCTCTAGCAAATCCTTCCCTAAGTAATTCTGAGTGTGATTAAACATTCAATGTGACTACTACTACTAAACCAATATTACAGAAAAGCACATACCATAGTTTTCAACAGTTTGAAGTACATTCATGTAGGCTCGTACACTGGCTAGCAGTTCAGAGGGTTTAGCGATCTCGCTGGTGTCAGGATTGAACATAACCATGCCCACGAGAGCACGCGCAAACCTATTCTCCAAGTGTTGGTGGAGATACTCGCGTGGCGCAAAAGTGTACTCCCACACGTTGATTGTCGAACAATAGTTGAGAGCGTAGCACAGTTCCGTCAGAGCCATGTGGAGCTTGTCCATTCTGGAATTGATTTATTCTGTGAATAACTTGTTAATATAGAGACATAATGCATCTGTAAGTAAATGTCAGTCAAATTTTACATTATTGTGTAAATTAAAACATATAATTTAAATCAAACTGAAAAATTTATTACGATTTCAAACTGTTTTAGTCAATTGGAAATGTATGAAAGTAACAACCTGATTAACTTTTGATTCTTTGTTAAAAACCTCACTTCAGCCTCCCTCATTAATGTTGATGACTTGAACCTTGTCCATGAAAAATACAAAGAAAAATAATTTTTATGCAGTTAATCTAAGATTTTAACTCTTTTAGAACATATATTACCTCTATGCATGATTAGTAATTAATTTGAACTAATAAAATCTATTTAAAAAATGTAAAATGGCTCCAAACAAACACAAACCTGAAGTAAAAGTTCCTTTCCAAAATAATTCCTCAACATGTGTGAAATTTGTAACTTTTTAATCCCACCACTAAAGTTTTTAGTATATTTCAGTAGCCTCCCAACCAATGCGGTACAACCATTGACTCAACCTCTGTTTGTAAACAGCCACATTGTCACTCTCTGCTTTTAATTCCTCGGCAAGTTTCTAAAGATGATTTGGAGAAGATAAAATGAGGCAACAAGTTCCGAACCATGACTTAGTCTAGGGGTAGTAAATCCATAATTAGTTCTGTGTTTTGTGTAGCTATGCTGTATTTTAGATAAAATTTCAGTCTTGTTAATTTTGATGTAGGCTTCAGGGTACTCGAGGCTGCAATGGCTCACATAACAATCAGAGGGAAGCATCTTTAACTCCTAGGTATTTACCGCCCTCCTGGGGTAAACATTCAAACTAGCTTGGACATTCTATCAAACATCCTGAAACATAGTCAAGCACATAATAAGTGGTTTATTATGACAGGAGATATAAATATTGATAGACTAAAACCTAACCATGCTGACCACATAATGCTTGAAAACAAGCTGGCAACGCTAAACATAAGAAGGCTCCCTTTACCACCAACTATCATTACACCTGACACAAGCACTTCAATTAAGACTGTGTATGGAATATTCCAGAACATGACCTTAGTGCAACAATTTTACAAACTGGACTATCAGATAATACAGCTCAAATGTGCAGTGTGGACCGTAGTAAAAATTATACCAATACACAAACTCTACGCCGAGAAATGGGAAGGAGAAACCTCAACCAGCTCAAGTCACTGGTTTCCATTAAAAACTGGGATACTGTCCACAATGCTGAAGATGCAGAGTCAGCATTCAATATATTTGAAGGAGTTCTGCGAACTGCCCTTGACATCGCTTGCCATGAAGCATATGTGCCTTTGCTGTGTTCTGTGCTCGAAACTCAATATTATATTTCTTGAACAGGTTTTACTGTATGTATGTGTCTAATATGATAACTAAAACTACAAACTTACCTCTCAAAACATAATATATATTTGGTTTCATTTAAAATGTACATAAGTGATTAAATATATAAAACAAGAGTGAACCTAACCTTACATAAACTTACCATTACATTACCAATAATTAAATGATACTATTGTAAATGTATATTGTAGTGAAGGTTTTGAACTTGTTATTTGTAACTCAAGACTGTGACAATTCTCAGCAATCAGGACTTTCCTTTTGAGCTAAGTTTATTTTATTTTACAGACTAAACGATTTTAACCAAGGACTAACCTAAATAAACTAAGTTTTTAAATATTAACATTCACATTTGATATTGCACATTTCATGAAACTGTGATACAATGACGACTCAAAAGAAGAGACCATTACATTTAACGGCTGGTTTTTGAAAATGTTATCAGGGAAATAAGAGAGTTAATGATGTAGAGTGTCCAGAGATAGCATGTTCCAGTCGTATCTGCAGTGAATCTGAAAGTGAGACTTGCCAGTGCTATCATGTCTGATAGCTGAGTAGGATAGTGTAAAACTGGTGTGCTAAATGTATCAAGTTCAAATCCAATTACGAGTCTGCTCTTTTTGCTACTCTTGATTTTTTTATTTACTTTTAGTTCTAATATTTCAAATTATATTCTGATAGTAAAATAATAATAATAAATGTCATTGAATTTATGTAATCAAAATGACACAAAAATCTTCAATCACGGACGATAATAGGAACTAGCCCATTCATTAAAACAAGGACACAGTTAAAAACTAAAATTCAAGTAGAATCTTTAAAAGACTCCTCATTGCAGGATAAAATTAGGAACTTGAAATCTGCAAGTAAAACAACAGAAAAAATATTGCGAAAAAATTAGTCCAACAGGCTACATCACCCCTACTGTTATTAAAAAAATAACAGAATCCAAGATGGGATCGTAGAAAATGTCAAAAGTAAATATGAAACTAATTTCTCAGACTTACAGTTAAAATATTTCCAAAAAGAAAATGATTGTTTAAAAGAACAGTAAAGTTCCTATTTTGTTTTGTGCATAAAGAAATTGAATTAGTTTTGTTAATGTTTAGTAATAAATCTTTACTACAGAAATAATTATTAATTAGTTCCTCTTAGCTACAATTTCTATTTCATTCAAGTTTTTACGAAGTAGCTTAAAACAAACCCCCCATATCATTTTGACATCAGAGACACTTGGACTACAAAACGTAGTGCAGTCTAGATGAAGAGTCATTTTTATTGCCTCATGTGCACAATTGGGTGCACTATGATATTAACTGATACGATCTCAAAGCATGGTGGAACAACGGAGTCTTCTGCACATAACGCAGCTATGGTGGGAAGGGCTGATTCAATGTGAATGTTGAATTTAGGTCCAGTTCACCTTCCTCTTAAGTGCAGCACTCAAGAAAATTTACCAAATCAAAATTTTGTACTTTTTAAGGGGACCAGCCTCCATAGAATTCCTTCCAAGGAACAAGACAAGGTCTGAATTCCCATAGCATATTTCATTTTTTATTCATGCAGAGTTCACAGAGCCAAGAACTTTCACATCTGCTCGAATACACACGAAGTGTAAAGAGGTACTACTGATGTATTGGCCATACCCTGTAGAAAAAAGGAAACAAAACAAAGAGTAATACTTACGTTGTCAACTCTTCTCTTGTTTTTCTATAACTTTCAACTCCGGGCTTAGGAATTTCTAATGTGTTTTTCTTATTCTTCTCTTTCTTTTTTCTATTGACAACTTGAGATATCAACATAGCACAGTGTTTTGGTAACAGCTGAAACAGTCACATTATTTTGAAAAGAAGTTTACTTAGTTGTCAAAAACTGTAATGAGCAACCATGAATTAGTAATATTTAACAAAAAGAAGCTAGTAAAGTATTATTTCAGCTAGCTGAATGTGTACTTATTTATTAGATACAGCAGCAATACTAATAGGAAAGAAAACATTGAGAAATGAACAAATGAGAGAAAACTGGCTGAAAAGAAAGGAGGGAAGGAATTAATAGGATGGGAGCTGGTACATCTTACATTAACAATACCTACACAAAAAACATGTATATGACAAACTATTGTCAAAACATAAATTATACATCATGAAGTTGAAAATCCAATGGTTAAAAATCACAAAACTTCCTTGGCGTTGTTACCTACCGAGTTAAACTCTTTCTAATAAATTGTACAAGACCCAGATTCACTTTAAAATAATCACAAACACAATGTTCATAAACAATTGCAACTTAAATAATATAATAAGTAACACTCTTAGATAATTATAAAACAGTATTGCCAAACTATGTTATGACTAAATGAACTCTTTTAGTGAATAATATAAAACTTGAAAATAAATCAAATACAGTAACTCAGATAAACATACATGTGAAACAAACAATCATAAGACCAAGACCGAAAAATGATAATCAATAACACTGGAAGGAAATCAAAAACAAAATGAAACATCAATTGAACAGTCTGTTAAAATGTTTCCAAGAAGTAAATCATTGTATGCAAATCATCTTTTACAGTTGATCCGTCACTTTATGCACACATCTTAAACAGTGAAACTGAATGGACTAAGGTGTTGATGATATCAGATCACTAGATTGCAGCACTAAACATTGTTCACAACAAGAGACAATGTTCTTACAGACAGACAGTGATGGGAATCTGGTAATTTTCACAATGTGCAATCAGTAACCAGACCATTTACTAACTCTAGGATTTACTAAAAACAATTCTAGGATCAACAATTGACCAAAACTTAACTTGAAATGAACAAATGTACTTGGTGATTTGTAAAACATTTTTTTTTAAAGAACGGCTAAATGATTCACTGAATGTATACCTTGTATTTTGCATGTAAACATTCTATAGTATTAATATTAATAAAATAATAGTTTCTTTTTAAAAGCTCATTACTAATAACGGATGATATGGAGTAATAATTGGTTATTGACATTTGGCATCATTGGGAAACAACATTGCACTAACGATTGCAAATGTCCGACATCAAGTCATCCCTCCAAACCAACAGTGTTTACACTATACAGCAATCGTGCATTCTCAGTCTGCTAAGGAGAGATAAATAGAAAAAGTTTACCTTGTCACTCATGGTGCATTGCTCATCGCATATTGTCGTGATGATGTTTTTGGCCTCCTTGGCCATCTCATCGAGGAACATATTTACCACTGACAGGCTGCGCTCTCTAATGTGATGTCGCTGTGACAAATACCATTTCATCAGATTCGTACACTCATGGTGCGTGGTACATTACAGATTATTGTGAATTCACTAACCCTGTGAAAGTTTATAACAAATTAAAATACAAATTCTAAATTTTATTACCTCTTCTGGGCATAGCTCATGCGTGCAGCTCTGGAAGTGGTTGCATATGAGAGGGAATGCGACGATGTATCGATTCTGTGCTGGGAACTCTAAACACATGTGGAACTGATCTTCAAATATTTTGCTATAAAAACTGAAAAAGAAGGATACCTATCATCAATAATTTGGCAGCTTTTACAGAACATTCATGCTATAGATAACAGAAAAATTGGAATTTTAAACTTTATAGAGTACATAACACATAATTAAAGGACTGTACAAAACATTTGAAATAGCTGGAATTATCAATAGTCCCCTAACACAAGAAAGACTACATTTTTATGTCCCATACAGAGGTGGTTACCATGTGTAAGAGACTGCTGCCAAATGCCTATGATCTTATCAAATGGAATAAGTAGAAGAGTTGGTACAGTACAAAGTCGACATACTGATAAAAAGTACTATAATCGCAGACAGGATTTGAACCAGTGCTATCTCTAACCTAGTCTGACACTTTACTATAGTAAGTATAATAGTGGTCATTAGTGCAGGCACTGACTATTCCCATATATTATTACTAAAAAATCTTATGTATTTTTCAACTTTTCATATTCCAAATTTATTCTATTACATATAAAATTTCACTACTCGCTCATCCAAAACAACACAATTCATAATGACAAATTAGTAAAACCTCTTAAAAAACTAACAATATGAAAAGTACTGTACTTAAGAGTGCTGTTTGAAATAGATAAACTGTCACTGACTAAAGAACCATACATACATACCAAAATATAGACAGATCTGAGGTTTCTACCATCATCTCGTCGAGGTAGTCCACCATTTTCGTGTGGAAGAGAATGGTATCGAGCAAAGATGCGAGGTCTCGGTTCTCTGCTAGTGAAAGTGGGGCTTTGGCAACCGACGCGTAGGCCTGCAGGCGTAGCCAGTCCAATCTCAAGGCTCGGAAATCAAACAGATCATTGTCCTCAACTGAAAATTAAAGAAGTTTTACACAATATCAAATGAATATGTTTAAATTAAATCAAATCAAAATATTTATTGTTCAAAGACATATACATGCATAGAACATAGTCATTAAATAGTTTTTATTATATAATATCAGAACTATGTATTATATAGTAGTATGTTATAAATACCATAACCTAAAATATTAATTGCTATTATACAAACATTGTCATTAAAAATAAAAGTGATAGATAATCACGCATCCGTTAATGGCCCAGGCTACGGAGCTCTGTCCAACAGCTCGTCCACAGAGTAAAATGCATGTTTTAACAAGTACTGCTTTAAATTATTTTTAAAGGATGCCTCAGTTGAAGAAGTTTTCACCCTATGCAGTAGAGCATTGAATATTTTGGGACCAACATTTTGGGACATGGATCTTTTGAAGATGTTGCTGTGGTGGTGCGGAATAATGAGTGTATCTCTGTTTCTGGTGGAATACAGATGATTATATGTAGGGAAATAATGCAGGTTTTTGAATATTGCAGGCAAAGTCAAAAGGTTTTCATTAGTGAACACTGCCCGGCAACTATCACATCTACCCAGGCCACACATCACTCTAACAGCTTTTTTTGCAATTTAATATCTCTCCCAACAAAGTTAACTGGGGCCATTCCCCAAAAGATCAGCCCAACATCAGAATAGGAAAATATTCAAAATAAACCAACCTAAGTGTCTTCCTACATAACAATGTGGACAAATATCTCAATGGAAAGACCTTTAAAAGACTTGGACTGGAACTAACAAAAGTTTTATATTAGGATGTTACCTAAATGGCAGCATCTGATATCAGATTTTTTACACGTCTTTGAAGTTTGTATCAGCATTTCTTTAAAATGAGGGCAAACAGTTTAATGTTTATGCCAATAAAACAGTTTGGTTGAATTGGTTAAGTTATGAAACACATACAATTTTCTCCTAATTTATGAAAATTCCATTTTTAAAGTTTGAAAAGTTACTATAACAAAACATATTAGCAAAATCTATGAAGAAAATTAAAAAAGAAACACTATTGACTTTCGTATAATACAAAGCACTAGATGTTACAACTCATTACTGAGGGTATATGAGTGTAAGTGCCAACAATTTCCAGGTTTACCTTGTTTGACAGACAAATTAGCAATGTTATTGCAGAGAGAAGATAATATAATGCTCTCATCCTCAGGACAGACAGCGAGATTCTGCATCATCTGGTTGAGAGCGATGGCATCGAACCCGGCCAGGTACTGGACATAGTATCGCTGGATCACTTGGCTGTACTTGCGCACCAGCACTGCAACCATAAAGTCCTTTTACACAGACAAATCATGTGAGGATGTTTTAAGAGTGACAAAAGATTTAACTCTGTGATGTGATGTTTAGAATGTTTCAATGCTTGTTAAACACTTAATAAAGCAACTGAATCACAACATTTTTGCGCAAAGCCCACAATTAATGCTCATACGCAATTAATAAAAGGGGAAATTATTAGTTTAAAATAATAGAAATATATTAATTTTTAGCAAAGTTTGCAAATATACACACACATTGAAAATGTTTATAAATGGAAACAATATTGTTCATATGGAAGCCACAACATTAGCCTGATCCGAGCAGAATAACCACTTACACAACACCCGCTTGAACACAGCAGGGCTGCCGCTTTCAGAGTTTTTATTTTAGTATGTGAAATGTTTGATTGATAAACTTAATTTACTTATTTATAAATGAGCAAATTGTTTGCAAACAATCAAGTAAAGTAGAAGTACCTGACTAATTAAGTAATTTGTAAACTCTGTAAGATTTATTTTACTTTGATGCTTCTTGGTAGAGATAAGCTACCAGTCTGGACAATTCTTTAATATACATTGAATATCAACCACAGAAGATGATACACACCCTATGACAAGTACCTTCCGTTTCTACGGTTTATTAAGTGCCCAGTATGGATGAAGTATTCCATATTTAAGACAACAGACAGTATACAAATATTTATTGTACAATACGTTTTCTGTAATCACGTGTAACAAAAACTGGTACATAGTCAATGATTAAAACTACAAGGGTCGTCCAGAAAGTAAAGAACGATTGCGCATCACGGGCGGCGCAGTTCACCCACCACCGCGGTAGATAGCTTGTTCGTTAGCCACACCTTCTGCCTCAGTGTGAGCTGAGTAGCGGTACCGTGAGGTCACGTTTGCGTCTCCTGTGAAAGTTTAAAATGGCGGCGTTAATTGAAAATCCTGCCAAGTGTGAACTGCGTAGTGTGATACGGTTTCTGAATGCACAGAATGTTCGACCTATTGAAATTTATAGGCAAATTAAGGCAGTTTACGGTGACAAAGCTCCAGTCAATGGAATGGCATCACTCGAATTCACCAACAAAAAACAGGAAAGAAAAACCAAATTTGAACACCAGGAAATTGATGGCAACAGTTTTTTGGGACCGAAAAGGCCTAATCCATGTGGAGTTCATGCCGAGAGGCGAAACAATCAACTCAGAGGCCTAATTCAGAACAAACGACGCGGAATGCTGTCGTCGAAAGTGGTGCTGATCCACGACAATGCTCGGCCTCATTGCGGTGCACGAACCAAAGCAGAACTCAATTCTTTCAAATGGCAAATCTTTGGACACCCTCCGTATAGTCCAGATCTGGCTCCGAGTGACTATCACTTGTTTCCAAAGTTGAAAGTGTTTTTAGGCGGAAAAAAACTTTTTGGGTGACGAAGACCTCAAAGAAGGAGTAAAAACGTGGCTTCATTCCTTGGCGGCAGAACAGTATAACGTCGGTATAGAAAAACTGGTGCCACGCTACAACAAGTGCCTTGACAGTTCCGGCGATTTTGTAGAAAAATAGAGTAAGTTTATAAGTATTTATAAATAAATTTTCATGCTCTTATCTTTTGTTTTTATTGACTTATAACAAAACGTTCTTTACTTTCTGGACGACCCTCGTACATAACTAAAGCTTATTCTAAAACATATTTCCAGTTTGATTTTAAATCAAGGATATGGTTAATATTTTTCCTTTTCTCAGTGAACTTAACTGTGAACAATTACTTAACTGAGAAACACAAATAGACAAACCTCTCAGTTCCTCCATATGGAAAAGCAACTCGGGAAGTTGTCTGTCTACGAGATCTTCCGCAGTCTTTCCTTTGCTCTTCTGTTGAGGAGGGTTGTCGTTGTGTCTCAGGAGCCAATAGACCTCATCCCGAGCAAAGCACAGAGCTATGAATATCAGCAATGCCTGAAATAAATGGCAGATACTATGTTAGTATATTCTTATCCGTCATGTCTTTTTTAAACTCTTCTGTACCATTCAGAAGGTATCTCTCCTGGGCCTCTAGGAATGCTTGCTTAAGCTGTGAGGCCTCACGGTCAAAGATGCTATTGAGCTTTATACGTTTATTTCTTGTTTTCACCATGGGGCAGGTCAGATCAATTGCCAGTGCAACTGTTTGGCTAAATATTTTGTATGCATCTTCTGCACTATCCTGAGCAAGCACAATTTACCAGGATTCTTGTTTGAGGACAGTTTTGAAATTTGTGATGTTCCTATAGTTAAAATGTCTACGGTAAGATACTGGAATCTGGGGAGCTGGAGCAGAGTGTTGTATTTTACAAAGTTGTGTTGTGTGGTCAGATAAACCAGTGTGAAGGATGTCTACTGTTATGTCAACTGGTTGGAGATTGGTGCAAACTCAGTCAATTGAGCTGGTGGTTGTTGGAGTTATTCTTGTCGGGGATAAAACAATACAAGTCATATTATAGCCCAATAGGGTTTCATTTAGTTTGACTTGGTCACGGTTTGGTGACAGTACGTCTATATTTGTCTCCTATAAGAATTATAGGGCTATTCCATATGGGAATGTTATCAAGTGTTTGTGAAATTATATCTAGTGACAAGTTCAGATGTCCTTGAGTTCTACAGATACCGATAATATGAAGGTTTTGGCGAGCTTGCTTGATTTGTACTGATGCTTTTTCACAGTGGAGCTCCAAACATACACGGTTTGGAAAGAATTACTCTTTCTTTATTTTTTTCAATTCATTGTTGTACCACTTTTTTGTTCGCTTTGTTTTATTATGCTTGAATTTATTAGTTTTTATAGGACAGCATTGATGATCAAAGGAATTTATAAGATAACCTAACAAATTTGTAAATAGCAACTCTACAGTACGCTCACAGGGCATATAGCTCCAGTCTGTCTTACTTAACATATATTTAAGAAAATTAATAGCATTTACAGATAGAACTCTAAAACTACAAGGTGATGAATCTTTCTGTTCACTTTCAATGTTCCCCATTAGTATCTGACAATAAAGGTCATAATGATCTGATATATGGGGTTTGAAAACTTTGGATTAACTTACATCATGTACGGTGTTAGTTATGATGTTGTTATTACAAGCCAATCTTCTAGTAGATTTTCATGAGCATAATACAAGACATGGTCAAGACTTTCCATTACCTCGTCACAGAACAACTCTATTTGAGAAAAAAACAACCTATGCCGGGTAGAAACTCTAAAGCTTGCCAGGAGAAACCAAGAAAAATCTAGACAGCCACATGAAAATGAAGACAGCAATAAAAAACTGGAGTTAAGAGTTTTACTTGTGGAGACAGACAACTTAACCAAGACCAACATGAACTTTTATATTTTATAACTATGTAAATTTTCATTAATTGGCGCTACTTGTAATCTTAAAGATTATCAATTAAGAATTACTGATTTCTGATATTCTAAAATGTAACTGTCCGCTGGAGAAAATAGTAGCTAAGATAGATAAGTAGTAAAAGAAAATTTGTAAAAGCAAGGTCACCTTTGGTCCCAGGAGCCCAGGCTGATCCGTCAGAATCAGACCAAGTTCTTTGAGAGCCGTCCGTAGAAATTTTCTTCGTTCTCTGTGCCTGTAGGTTCTGTAAACAAAAAAGACACTTTTAAAATATAAGTAGGACACAAAGCAAATTTATAAATAAAAATCAATAAGATTTTATCCTATTATACTTTAATTAGCTTTAATTAGTTCTTTCTTTTACATCCGGGAACTTTCTCATTCTTAGCTCGAATGAAAAAGTTCCCGGGTGTAAAAGAAACAAAAAGAGTACAAATATCCTAACCATATTTCTTTTGGACGGAATACAAACATAATTTGACATCACTTTTGGCTTTGTTAATAAAAAATACTTTGTAGAACTTAAACTTTTCCTTTTTTTATGTTGTCACATAACACCATGTACAGTAATTACTTACCTTATGGTAGATGACATGTCAATTTGTTAAAAACGCCTAACTTCAATTAAAATGTAAATACATATAAATTGTATAGATAAGACATATAGAATAAAATTTAAACAAAAAAAACATTAAGCAATAATATAAATTAGATATAAGTTGCATAGATGAATGTAGTAATAAGATTTAAACATAAAATACTAAACACTACTCATTAAATATATCAATAGACAGCGAACAAAAAAAATCCACACCACAACATGAACAAAGATAAATAATTTAAATAATTATTAAAGACCTATTTCTTTTCAGTTAAGAATTAATTTACACTGTAGAAACACCTTTCTAGCAAATAGCTCTTCACTTTTTTAAAAACCTCCAAACAATTCTCTAATTTGACATCATTGGGCAAATTATTATGCAAACGAATTAGTCCATACTCAGACAATTTTTAAAAGGCTCATGGTTTATGTAAAGAATAAATAAGAGTACTAATGTGTGTGGTAGAATAATTATGTATATTTGAGAATTAATTGAAATTAGCTATGTTTTTCTTCATCATAACCAGTGTCTGGTATATATAGATGGAAGAATAACCAGTTTAAGTGTCTAAAACTGGGCTTGCAGAATGCATCATACTTAATGTGGTTTATTTTATTGATTATCTTTTTTTGAATTATAAAAAGCTTGTTTACTTCAACTGAATCACCCCAGAATTCAATGCCATATGTTAGTTAGGAATATACATATGCATAATAAAATGTTAAGAGTTTTTTTCTACTTTTGAAGGCAGAAAAGAAATCAGATAATATGCCTTACTAAGTGAGACTCTCATCAATGTGAACTCCTAGAAAAATTGTAGTTTTTGATATGTTAAATGATTCAAGATTCAAGATTCTTTATTTGTCTTTAAACATATATAAATGCAATTGACATCGTCAGAATATTCATATAACTAGCCAATACCAAATTCCTTAATTTCTTGTATACAAAATTATTCAATAAGCCCATAATAAAATAAATAAATAATTAAAAACTAATGTACAACTACAATAAATAAGTTCATAACATAACGACAATAAATAGAATATATAAGAAGTAATAACAGAGAATGAAACAAATAACAACTCAACAAATTTGTAACGGTGGCGTCAAGATTGACACAGGACAAATGCTCATCAAAAGGCTTTGTCCAATGAGAAATAATAAATAAACTTTAAAAGAAACAAGAAAGATAAAAACAGTAGACTAAAATTTTATTTCACTAGTGTCACAGGACAAATACTCGTCAAATGAATAAATGGCTTTGTCCTTCAACCAACTACTAATAGAAGTTTTAAACTTGACAATACTAACTCTCCATGCGTTATCAGGGAAGTTGTTGAAAAGTTTAATTTCCATGCATAAATGACTTTTCTTAGTTTTTTCTAGCCTAAAATTTACCATATCTAGCTTGCCTTTGTTCCTTGTATTATAATTATGTATATTTTGTCTGAGCTGATATGTTTCTAAATTTTCTTTACACTTTAATAAACATGAATATATATACATACTTGGCAGAGTCATAATTTGCAATTCTTTGAAAAGGGGCTTGCAAGAAGTTCTGTCAGGTAAACCTTTAATAACTCTTAGCGCCTTTTTTTGCCATATAAAAGCTTTTTGAGCAGCGCTACTATTTCCCCATAACAAAATTCCATACATTAAAAGTGAATTAAAGAAGGCATAATAGGCTGTCATGAGCATATCCATGCTAACACAGAATCTTAATTTTCTAAGTAAGTAGATGACTCTTGCCAATTTTTTACACATCATTTGCACATGTACATCCCAGCTTAGCTTACTATCCAAATATATTCCTAAAAGTTTTACAGGGTTAAAATTTAAATCATCATAATTATTATTATCAAGAGAGAAACATATATTCTCTGTTTTATCACGGTTTACAACTAGAGAATTAGATCTGAACCATTCATTTGCATCATCTAGCAGCCTCCTACGATTTATCAATAACTGGTCTATTTTTTCATTGCTACTCACTAGAATGGTGTCATCAGCATATAGTACAGAAAAACATGGTAATAATAATAATAATAATAATAATAATAATTTTATTTGTCATGAAAATGTATTACATTCATTGACAAAGTCATAGTATATTGCTTATTGTTAACCAAGTCAATACAATAGTCAATAAAGTCTTACAAGTAAATTAAATAAAATAAATAAAAAATCACAAAAATGACAGTACAAATTGTCAGTAACAGTAACAAACACATTAAAAATCAATACTTTTGGTGTTGAAGAATTCATCTAGACTGTAAAACGGATTCTCCAACAACCAGGAATATAACTTATTCCTAAAGATATCAAAGGGATATGAGCAATATTTTTTCTCCAGAAAGTTATAAATTTTCAAAGATACTACAACATGACTGGTGAGGGTTTTGCTTAATCGAAAATGTCCAATTTCAGCATTGTTTCGATTACGCGTGTTTGTGGTCATGAATTTTATGTTTAAAATTTAACAAATTTGGATTTTTATGGATGTAAACCACCGAGTCATATATATACAAATTTAGAACCCGTCTGAAAACGAAAATTTATGAAATGGGGTTTGCAATGCTCTCTGGTATCACACTTTTTTAGAGCCCTAATTGCCCTTTTTTTGTAATACTAGTATTTCGGAAATTCTGGTGCAATTACCATATAGGACTAATCCATATCTAAAAACAGATTGGAAAAAGGCAAAGTATGCGGCTCTTATAGAATTTAGTGGTACAATATCATTCAGTCTACTCAGAAGATAAATGACTCGTGAGAGTCTTTTATTTAGATAATCAATATGTGTTGCCCATGTCAAATTTCTATCAAGGTTGATACCCAAGAATTTAACTGAGTCTGAATAGCTTTCGTCCAATGACCCAGCAATATGCCTAAGAGTAAACAACTTTTTTGTTGTTTTGTCTTTAATTTAGCAAAAACCCATTAGCATGAAACCAGTTTGATGCATTTTTTAATGTATCATTTGCCAACAGCTCCAGATCATGTACACTTTGACTGACATTAAAAAGTGTAGTATCATCTGCATATAATATGGTTTTCGAGTTAAAGAGATAATGGTAAATCATTTTATATAGATTAAAAAGAGTGGGGGACCTAGGGACGGAGCCCTGTGGAACTCCCCACTCCACGAGGGCTTCTTTAGACCACTTACCATTATTAAAGACCAGTTGCTTGCGATTGTTAATATATGATTCAAAAAAATTTAGATTAGGCCCAGAAAATCCGTAATGTTTTAGTTTAGATATAAGAATTTTACTATCAACACAATCAAAGGCCCTGCTCAAGTCACAAAAAAGTAGCCCGAGCAAAGCCCTTGCTCTCGAAAGCTGAGTGAATTTGTCTAACTAATTGATCTAGAGCATTAAAAGTTGATTTATCCTTTCTAAACCCAAATTGTGAAGGTTCCAGAAGGTTATTACTTTCCCAGAAAGTAGTAATTTGCTTACAAAACCAATGATTCAATTAGCTTACCCAATACAGGAATTACAGAAATTTGGGCGGTAGCTTTGAGGTTGGTCCTTAGGACCCCTTTTAAAAATTGGACATACTCGTGAAATCTTGAGTTGCTCAGGGAAAATACCGTCATGAAGCAGATGATTAATAGACACTGCCAGAGGTTCAGCCACACTACCAATAATACTTTTTAACAAATTGTTAGACATACTATATATGTCTTGACTATCAGAATTGCTCATTCCCCTGACAGCATCCAAAACATCATTTGAAGTAACAATTTTCCATTTAAAATGTACTAAGCTATCATTAGAGATTGATTCCATAAGTTCAACAAATGTAAAACTGGAATTAACAACCTTATTTTTAATTTCTTTTACAGATTCGAGAAAAAAATCATTAAACACATCAGGCTCAATATTACAAATATTTTGTTTGCTGTTTGCTGTATTATATTTAATTACATCCCAGGCAGCTTTACATTTATTTTTACTATTATTGAATGTACTCAACATTTTTAGCATGTTTTGCCTCATTTTATAGAACACCTGTATTTACACTTCAACTCATAAAACCCCATATTTAGATGTATATTATCCCCTGTTACATTTTCTTAATCTGTCCAAGAACAGTAGCCTTTCCTTCATGATAGCTAATTCAGTTGTATACCAATCTGTTTGTATTTTGTTTTTATGCTCTGTTCTTTTTCTATTTACCCTTTTAACAACTTTGTAATGATTAATACTATTCCAGTATAACATCAAAAATTTTAGTAAATAGTGTTGCAGAACTTTGCTTAGTATATTCACTTTAACAAGGACGGCCAATCATAAGACTCCAGAAGTAAAGAGAGAGGTTTAATATTCTTTTTAGGTTAGTACCCATGCTTTGAATACTATTTATAATGTTGAGAGGTACCCCTTGAGTCAACAAATCCGTCTTTTTGACATGCATTAACAAGTATCCCATCATGATCTGAGTAAGGAAACGATAAGGTAGTTACAGAGGAGACATATAAATTGTGATTAAAGATTAAAAAACATTATCTAGGCAATTTTTTACCCCTGGTTGCATTTTTATTCAAGGGGAAAAAGTTGAACTGTCTTAAAATGTTTAAAAATTTCATTTTGCAGTTTTGGTATGTTTTGTAATATCAAAACTTACTATTAAAATCACCCCCAATTATAATAGTGTAAAATTTCCAATTCATAATAAAATTTAAAAATTTCTCCATTACTAGCAAAAAAATTCCTGTGGATTGCCATTGGGAGAGTGATATACTGAAACTACAACATTTTTACAATCATCTAGTATTGCAGCTGCTGCCTCAAAATTTAGTTCGTCACAAAAACCTTGTTACATCACATTCCCTAGGCTTTAGTCTATCACTAACAAATATACAGGTTCCTCCTCTTATTTGTTTTGATCTACAAAAATCTGCAGCACAAGAAAACCCAATGGGATAAGAACTAATAATTTCATCTTTTGACATCCAGTGTTCTGTTAAGCAAACCACTGAAATATTTAAATCAAGCAAGAAACTCTCCAAAACAGAAACCTTATTCTTTAAACCTTGAATATTTAAGAAGATTATATTAAGGCTGATTGATTTTTGTATTGTGCATGGCAGTGCTGTACATACAGGTAGGCTAAATACATTGTCCTGATCTATCAGGTGACAGAGATAAATTAATTTGACTTATATTAGTACTATTTACAGTTGTGTTTAAAATATCTTGAACGACACCCTTACCGATCTCAACAAGCACAGCACTAGAGATCGGTAAGGGTGTCGGTATATTGTGCGCAAAGTCATTCACAGCCACTACAAACAGAAAAGGCCCTAACACTGAACCTTGTGGTACCCCTATTGTAACATTTTTAAGATCCGATTTGTCTCTACCTTGTACTACCATTTGTTTTCTACCATTGAGATATGATGAAAAGAGCTTCAATTCCTCACCTTTTACACCGTAACCTTCTAGTTTTTTTAAGAGTAATTTATGTGGAATACAATCAAAAGCTTTAGATAAATCTATCAAGGTAGCTGAACAAATCATTTTATTTTCAAAGCCATCTAAAACATTCGAAACCACTGACTCCACAGCTTGAAATTGTATTACGGCTAGGTATAAAACCAAACTGTTCTTTACAAATGTACCCCTTGTTTGACATATAAAAATATAATTGATTCTTAATAATGCAGTACTCAAATAAGACAACTATTTAGCTAGCGTTTTAAGTGACACGAACAGAGTAGTTAATAAGGCTAGTCTATGGTTTGAGTCAAATCTTTTAAGAATTAATGAAAGTAAGACTGAACTCATACTATTTTCATTGAGAAATTTTGAAATAGAGGATGACATTTCCAAACCAGTAAAGCTTCTTGGTGTCTCGTTAGACCACAAACTTGTTTGGGATGAACATACTAATAATTTAATATCAAAACTATCAAGAGTGTGTTTCTTACTAAAAAAATTAAAGTCCTGTGTTAGTAAGGAGTTAAAGAAGACTGCATATTTTAGTTTTTTTCACTCACATTTATTGTATGCCAATATGTTATGGGGAAATAGTGTGGGTGCTGACAGAATTTTTATATGGCAGAAAAGAGCTTTAAGAATCATGTTTGGATTAGGATACAGGGAAAGTTGCAGAAATTACTTTACCAGCTACAATATAATGACTGTTCCTTGCATTTTTATATTTCAGAATTTAATTTATGTCAGAGAAAATGTTACAAACTTTATTAAATTTACAAATGTACATAATTATCACACTAGACATGCCAAAGATTTAGTTTTGCCTGTTGTAAGGTTGGAAAAATATGCTAAGAGCCATAAATATCTACAGATAAAATTTTTTAATAAGTTACCAGAAGCATGGAGACTGTCAAACATTAAAGAGTTTAAAACAAAAGTGGCTAAATGGATGATAAGCCAAGCTTTTTATTCAGTAGAAGAATTCTTAAACTCATAGAAATTTTATTTAAATAGGATATATTTATTTGTCAGTTGGACTAAGTTTTGCTGTTTGTTTTAACTTAATTAATTTGTAAAGTGGTATTCGCTGAGAACTGTATTTATGTCTATATATACTGACTTTGTCCAATCTGTAAAGATAAATGACAATAAAAATGATTCTGATTCTGAAATACCTTGCTAAAAATTGGAACCAATGATATAGGACAATAACTAGCAGGATTAGACTTGTCACCCTTCTTATAGATAGGGGTGACTTTAACAACTTTCAAAACTCTTGGAAAAATACCTTGCTGAAGCATAATATTGTATAAGTATACTAAGGGTTTCAATATAAATAGAATTACTTCCTTTCAGATCTTATTGGAAAATCCATATATGTCTTCACAAAAAGAAGAACTCAACTCTTTTACACATTTTAAGACATCATATTCTGTAATGTTGCGCCATCTAAAATTACAAGATATGTTATTATGATTAGATATAAGGTACTGATTTAAAAAATTTAAAGCTCTGGTCTCATCATTTATGACATTATTATTCAAAAGATAAGCAGCATCGGTAAAATACTCATTAAGTTGTTTTGATTCAATATTATTTGTTTCACCTCCTTTACCATTTTGACAAGTTTCAGCTTTAATAATGTTCCATGCTGCTTTACACTTGTTATTAAACTTTTCAATGTAGTTATTGTTTGCTGCTATTTTTGCCTGCTTTATTTTAAATCTATATGATCTTTTTGCCACCATATAGTCATTCTTAAACCTATTTTTCTCTAAATCACTATTGCATTTCTGAAACCTATCATACAACAACAACAATATCTCTCTTGATTTTTTAAGTTCAGGAGTAAACCATTTGACTTTTTGTTCTCCTTTTAAGGATGTAGACTTAATTTCTCTAACATTACAACAATAATTATAAGTATCTGATACTATTTTTATAAAATAACTAAATGCTTCATCTACATTACTAAAAGAACTTAGCTCTAACCAATCCAATAATTCAAGATGATTTTTAAATACAGCAATTGCACATGGTTTTACATTCCTAATACTACGACACATAACTTCTTTTTCTTTGGTTAACAAGGTTTTATTATTAAATGTAGCAATAGCACTAGAATGGTCTGATAGATGAGTTTGAAAGACTTCACAATTAGTTCTATTTGGTAACTCATTAGTTATGATGTTATCTAAGCAGGCATTTTTTCTTGTGTTTTCTTTATTTAGGCAATACAGATTATATGATCGTAGAAGGTTCAGAAAAGTTTCACCTTTAGTTGTATTCTTTTTTATGTTTATGTTAAAATCCCCTGCTATGATTATTGTCCCAACATATTTATGTATTAAAAATTTAAGAAAAATATCAAAAAGGTAAATGAACATAGCAACATCTGAGTCCGGAGTTCGGTAAATGCTTACAATAACAGTTTGAACACTCTGCAAGTAGATAGCTGATACTTCAAACTCTTTTTCTACACAAAAGTTCTGTACATTAATAATCCTATAATCTAATCCATTTTTCACAAAGATACAACAGCCACCTTTGGTGAGTGGTGGTTTTCTACAATAAGTAGCAGCTAAAGTGAACCCAGCCGGAATGTGGAGCAGGCTTTCATCTTGGCATAGCCAATGCTCATTAATACATAAAACATTACAGCTTAACTTATCTAACACTAAGTCTAAAGAAAATAATTTATTCCTAATTGATTGTAAATTAAGGTGAAATATACTCAAGACTTTGTTATTGAATGTTATTATAAATGTTGCATCAAGGAAAGATAAGTCAGATTTAGGGTGAATTAGGGTGAAAAATGACTGCCCGAGGTTTTCCAGTGAAGCCTGTTCAGTGTGAGTTTGTCATGATTAGTACATACTGCATACTACATTAGTATTTCATTATTAATTTTATACATGCTATTCCTCCTCAAAATGACAGGCTTGTGTTAGATTTAAATAATGATCAATCAATTAGAGTGATATTTAATTCTTTTAAATCAGCATCAATGTGTGTTTCTTCTGTTCCGTTTAACTGCCCTAGTACGATGTTTATTACCTGCCAGGGGATTAAGTGTTTTCACTTTACTCCAGCTTGAAAAAGTAAAGTTGTTAAATTTTTTATATTGTATTATTAGGGCATTTAAATCATAGGACATCAAAGAGTTATTTAAATACTTCTACTGATGATTAATTGAGAGACAGTACATAAAACCTTTTAAATTGGATTTATAAATAGGCAATAACTATGAATGGAGCAAAAACTAAATATTCAAAATTAGATTTGATTATTCTTTTATCTAAACCTAAAAAAAACTACATACAGTAGGAAAGAGGGAGGGGCGAGGCACAGAATCATTAAATATAATCCTGATATGGACATCTTGAACGTGGTAAAAACTGGTTCATCAGTCAAAAATGTTGTAATAACTCAATTTTTAACTATATACAGAAAGATCACAGAGTACTAAAAAAGAAACAAAACATTTAAACTAAAACTTTGAAAACAAAAATCTGTATTTTATTATATTATTAACACTTTTAAACCCTGGCTATTAAATCAAGTGATGTGCCAGAAATCCCAAGCCATTTTCAGACAAAATGTAAGGGTTTTGTAAAAAATGCATAACTCAGTTATTTATTAAGATATTTAGGTAATTCTTTTTTTGTTTTACGTCTTTATACATGTAGCTTACAGAAATATACAAATAAACTTATTATTTTGAAAGAAAATTTTTTTTCATACATATACATACATAAAAAATAAATAAAAATGAAAACATTTCAAGTTTAATCATGGAAACCATATAGATAAAAAATATTTGACACAAAAATACCCATTTACTTTATGATATATTTAATCCTTAATAAAAGGAAACAAAAATTATAGGCCTACCTTATTTACAAGTGGAGTAACATCAATTTTTGTAAAGCTGTGTACATATTTCTTTTTGCCATTTCTGGGCAAGGCAATGTAACAAGACCTTTGAAATTTACAGTACTTAAAATAAACATAAAACCAAAGTTATTTCTGACAAAATAACTAAAAACTGTTCGTAATCTAAATTTTAAAAAAGTTTTAAAACAATATTTACATCACTACAAAATGTTTTAGCACTTGTGGTCACCAAAACAATTGGGGTCACTAATCACATCCACACCATTTGCAACTAGGTTACCAATTAGTGCATTTTCACTTACGGGAGACTTTGAACGATGTCTTTTACTCATTTTGAAATCAAACAAATAATAAACTAAACTTTAACTGCCTTACTTTACACTGCTTAAACTTAAAACTGTGAAGAAAACGGAATATTCACAACCACGTGATATACAGCTGTCTGCAACAAGCGTGAGCAGTCAGTCGAGACAAACTGCAATTGCTCAGTCACAGACTGACAAAATACGAAGTCAAACCATTACAAACTAATATATTTCGATGCAAAATATCTTTGTGCACAAGTCTGTGAAATTTCAAAGCATTTGGTGAAATAGATGGCCAGTAAAGTAATAAAAAGTGCACGTCCGCACTATACGGACGTCGGGAGTTGACGCCATTTTTACGACGTCCGTATAGTACGGACGTCGGGGTTAAAAGGGTTAATATTAACTTAACCCTTACGATTGTTTTCAGAACTAAAAATTAGAAAGTAATAGCTAAATAATTATGGTATTACTTTTTTTAAATAGGACATTATACTCACGCTTTCTGTATCGCTTGGTTATAGCAGTCCTTGACTTCAGATATTCTCTTGCCATAGCCCTTGATAGTATCAAAGAATCCTTGGATATATGCATGTATGTAGATGACCTCATCCCTGAAGAGAGCCACCACCCAACTGTTCTCCAGAGCACTGAGCCAGAGCTTGTTCGGTTGTTCTTGTTGGAGGGCTTGATGACATAGCATGAAACCAACTGGAACCAACAACTTTGATATGACAAACATGAACACAATACCAAAACATGTTTTTTTGTTTATATAATTACCTAGCGGCCAATCAAAAGTTTCTTTAGCTAGATGTCACAGCATGAAACCAATTGGAACCAACGACTTTCATATGACAAACATGAACACGAAACCAAAACATGTTTTGTTTATATAATTACCTACCGACCAATCAAAAGTTTCTTTAGCTACAATATTTTTAAGATATGTAACAGTATCAAGTTATATAAGTTAAAAACAATAAGATACAAGAATTACATATGAAATTATATCAATATGGTAAAAACAAAAAAGTAGTGAATAGATGTAAGTGACAATTGTCAGAAGCAAAATATTCAATCAATCAATCAAAATTCTTTATTAAATGAACATTAAGTACAGTAATAATGTCATGAGCAAAGAATACTTAAGTTGACTATATACTACTTGTCAGGAACTCTTCCAGAGTATATACTGGTCTTGTCACTAAAAAATCTCGAAGTTCTTTCTTGAGTTTATTTCCTGGTAAGTTCCTAAGGTTGTCTGGTAGCAAGTTTCTGAGTTTTCGGCCAATGTAAAAAAGTTTTTTTCCCATAAAGTGCAGCCTGATGTTGAGGTAACAAGTATCTGGAGCCATGGCGAGTGTGGTAGTTGTGGATGTCTTCATTTGTTTGTAGGTCTAGCCTGTCAACAGGTAAGATGGCTTCGTAGATGTAGAGGGTTATAACAGTGAGTATGCCAAGTGACTACAACTCTGAAGAGGCTCTAGACCGGCTCGAGATCTAACTGCTTTATTTTGTAGGACACATATTCTATTGAGGTTTCCAGAAGAGCAACCCCAACTACCAACCATAACTCATATGAGATTCAACTAGTGCATAATAGGCTGTTTTCCCAGCTTCCAGAGTTACAATCCATTTCAGTCGTTTGACAACATAGATGCCAGACCTGCCCTTTTTGCAGATGTTGTTTACATGCTTTGTCCATGAAAGGTTACTGTCTAGAACCCCTAAAACTTTTATCAAGAAAACAGAATCTTTTTAGCCACATACTTAGTTCTCTTCACAGGTTAGATGTTCAGTTGGTCACCTGCTCCCATTATTGCTTCCAGAAGTTGGTGTAAGGGGTTGGCCCTCATGTAGTCTGTTCTCTTCCTACTTTCCTACTGGTCAGACAGTAGTGTGTTACAAGTACAAAAAAGCCAATGAAGATATTGTAAGGTTATTGGGCTCTATTAATGATTTGAACTCCCTAGGTGATAGTTCTCCAAGTATCCATATACATACCTCTCTTGTATTAAAAAAAACAAAAAACACCACAAGTTCAGCTGCAGATATACTATGCTTATGTCCACAGTTGTCTAACCTATGGGATTGTTTTGTGGGGTTACTCACAAGCTGCAAGCAAGCTATTTATTCTACAAAAAAGAGCTGTAAGGCTGCTATGTAATGTAGGAAACCGCGAACACTGTAAACCTCTTTTTATAAAACTTAATATTTTAACACTGCCTTCTATTTATATATTATATGTGCTCTTGTATGTAAAAGATAATTTTAACTATCTCTCTAACCATAGTAATATCCATAGTTACTATACACGTAATAGAAATAACCTAGTATTAACAAAATGTAATTTTTCAAGCACCCAATCCAGTTTTAAGTATCAAGGAATTAAGCTGTACAATGCATTGCCTTTAGATATAAAAGAATTAAGTAGAACTAATTTTAAGAACTGTGTAAAAAAAAATTGTTACTCAAATCTTGCCTGTACAGTGTCAATGATTTTTATACTGTATTAAGAGAAAATTTAGAATAGACTATTTTAGCCTAATATTTGACGTTGTTATATGTATGTACATTACATCTTGACAATAAATGATTTGATTTGATTTGATTATGAATGTGGATGAGTTTCCTCAGATTCATAATAAACATTGTAGAAGCGTTTTGAAAAGAGAGTAGTACGACGTTTTAGCAGTGGTTAGATCACGTATGATCATGATTTCCTTTCTTGTATTAAGGTGATGTATTATCTAGTTATGTTTACATTTGACAACACCCACCCATAATAAATTAATGGCAGTAAAAAACCTTCCATGTCATATTACATAAGTAGGTCATAACAAATTGTATGCCCTACGTATTCGGCAGGATAAATCTACTACCTCTGGAGTACTTAATTTGATTGATTTATCTTAGGATGCTTTTGAAAGAAAAGAGTCAGTTTCTGTAGTTCTATGTGATCTTAGAAGGTTTTTGATAGTGTTCCATTTAATATTCTGTTAAATAAACTAAAATTTCTACGGTATTGAGGATAGCTCATTAAAAATAATTCAGTCTTATCTACCTAATAGGAGTCAATTTGTTTCAGTAAAAAATAGAAGTTAATCTATAAAACTCATCAAGACAGGTGTGCCTCAAGGCTCTGTTCCAGGTCCCTTCTTTTTCTTAGTATATATAAATAATTTGCCTCAAAATTTAAATGTTCATTTGATTATTTATGCTGATGATACCACTTTAATGGCCCGTCACAAAAATCTTAATTATTTAAAACATATCACTAAACAAGCAGAAGAGCAGGCTCTTTGCTGGTTTTCTTCCAATAAACTATCTTCCAATCCTCAAAAAAACACAATACCTAACTCTAAGCGTTAAGCAAGAAATTAACATGGAATCTGTCAAGCTTCTGGGATTTCATATAGATTCTGTTACAATGGTCCCTGCATATTGAAAGGGTTTGTAAAAAATATGAAGAGTAAATTATTTATACAGAAATGGTTGATTTATTGGGTCTGAAAGATATAAATAAAAGAACAAAACTAGTATCTAGTGGGAACAACGAAAACTACTTGAAACTGTTTCTTATTTATTCTGCAAGATCGCATTTGTATTCAATGGTCAGGAACATTAGTCAATTTTTTACCTAATTATTATCTTATCTTATCGTCCATTGGTTTATTCTAGGTTTACATTACTTCTGGTTATAAATTTTTGTAATAGAAGAGGACCATATTTTAAATTAGGAGGAGATCTTTTTAGCCTTATTCTCATTGTCCTCATGGGCCACTAGTCTCTGCCAGGATCTTATCAAACAGAATAAGGAGATCTTATCATATATAATACATGGTTGATATTACTGATAAAAAGTGCTTCAGTCACAAACAGGACTTGAACCTGCACTATCTCTAACTGAGATCCAAAGTCCAACGTCTTAGACCGTGTGGACACTGGCTCTCCCAACTATTATCGTATAGTTTACATTCAATAGATGCTTATTCTTTATGGAAATTGCAATACCTTATTTTCTTAAGTTGTTTGTTTCTAGTATCTAAAACAACAACAGACTGTTAGCTTTATACAGTTAGTAAGTGTATAGTTTAAACACACACTGCTCTAATGTAAAACTAGGTGAATTATGTTTTAAAATAATGTTTTGTATTTCCTTGGCTTTTGGGCACTGCATGTGTATTTCCAAAAACCCACAAAATACTTCTTCTTGTTCCACTGTCTTTTGGCAATTTGAGATTTGTTATTAACTAAATTATGAACATATTTTAAACACCCATCGTAATTTATTATAAATAATTCACCAACAAATTTTACAAATTGCATTTGAAATTATACATTCTGTTTTATTACATCCTCAAATTTTAACATCTAGATTTTTATAAATAAAATACATTGTGCAGCATAAGAAAAATTTGTTAATATTTTCATTTGCTGCCTTTAAAAAATTATTCTTTATACAAAACAAGCGTTCAAAATCAATACATAAATGCTACCACATCAATATTAATTTATAAAGTAAATCACAATAATATTTGAATTGCCATAATAATGGCAAAGATAGAAATGATAATGACTTTAATGATAAAAGATGATGAGTCTGACCAATGTAAATGAGAAACTATATGTACGTACAATCCTAACTAAAAATAATGTTATGCCAAATTCTGCGCAAGATTTTTATAATGGATTCTTTACCAAGGCAACACACCTACACCTGGTGATTCTTGACGGGTTTATCAGGTTTTATAGCCAAAAACTTCATCACTACGCTATTTACCTTATTTTTCATATCCTGTCCCTGCGATTTTTCTTATTTAAAATTATTTAACTGATTTTCATGCGAAAAAATAGAAAGAAATAAGCACAATGGAATTATCCCAACTCTAGCAATCCACATCATGAAAACAAGTATTAGAGGGTTATCAAGTTATATATAGTTTTTTATTCGGAAAAGTGAGGGAGAACCGGTGAAGAAAATAAACTTATGCAGATATGGACTCACTCAAATAAGCATGTAAGTTGCACTTCAAAATACCCAAACATGGAAACCTTACTAAGTAAACATATTTAAAAATATGCATCAAAATACAAACGTAGATACTAACTGTTTTAATAATTTTTATATTTCTCAAGATCACTTAGGCCTAAATCAGAACATAATTTATGCAAATATAAGAAGCATCAGAAAAAACTTTGACAGTGTTTTATTAGTTTTAAATCAAATTGAACATAAAATAAGTTTTATTGTTCTTAGCGAAATTTGGATTGGTGGTGACGAAGTTGAAGTCTATAATATTCCTGGTTACAACACATTCCATTGCTGTAACAATGATTTAAGATCGGGGGGAATTTTATGCTACATATCAAACGAAATTTGTGTGTCGAACCTAAATTTGAGCTTAACAACAGCTGATACCTTACTTTTAAAAATTATCTTTAAAGACTTCTTTTTTAATCTTTTTTGCATTTATAGGCTACACAGTTTTAGTGAAAATGATTTTATTGTGGAGCTAGGCAATGAATTAACATCAATTTATAATAACACAGTATTAATTGGGGACATAAATTTAAACATAACAGAGAACACACGAAATGCAAATAGTTATCTAAGTTTATTAAGTAGTAATGGCTTTGTTCAGTTAATTGATCGTCCAACCAGAATCAATGCCAACTCACAGTCGTGTATTGATCACATTTTTGTCAGACACCGTGATGTTTCCATGTTTAAGAGTGCAATATTTGATGTTGACTTAACTGATCATTGTATGTTAGGCTTAAAACTGACGCTTCCTAGTTGTAAAAATCAGGTTGTAAATAATAGCGTAAATAATCAGAATAACTTTCAAGGCCAAATAGATTACGATAAGCTATTATTAGATTTGGATTTGATACAGTGGAATGAATGTTTTATAAATAATAATATTGATGATAGTTTTAATTGTTTTTTTAAAAACTTTACTAAATACTATAGACAAATGTAAAAAAAGTCAATGTTTGAAAAATGATAAATTAAACAAAGCTAAATTAATCAGTCCTTGGATAAATAATAAGCTATTAGAAAAACTGAAAAGAAAAAATAAGTTATATCATCTTTTCATCTTTATAAATCCAGGCCATATGATAGAAATTTTTCATGCTATTATAGTGGGTTTTGTAATAAATTAAAACTTGAAATAAATCTTACAAAAAATCAATATTATTCTAAGAAAATTAATGAAGCAAAGGGAGATACAGCCCTTCAATGGAAAATAGTTAATAATTTGAGTGGGGCAGTTAATAAAAAGTCCGTTGAAAAGGTAGCATTAGATAGCGGAGAAATTTTATCTGATCCAATCATTGTAGCTGATACAATAAACAACTATTTTATCGCTGTACAAAATAATATGCAATACTACAATAACGATGCTATAGAGCTAAACTTATTACCTAGGATGTCTTCTTTTTTTATTCTTCCAACAAATGAAAATGAAGTGTTTGAAGTTATTAAAAGCTTAAAAAATAAAAAATCTTCTGGTTTCGACAATATAAGTGTTGCATTGGTGAAACATGTTGCTCGCGTATTGTCTCCTGTTCTCGCTAAAATAATTAATTTAAGTTTTTCTACAGGTTTGTTTCCTCAGAAGTTAAAGTCTAGTATTATTGTCCCTATTTATAAGAAGAACACTTCCATTAAATTAGACAACCTACGTCCTATTAGTTTGCTTTCTATTTTTTCAAAGATCTTCGAGAAATTAATGAAAATAAGATTAGTTAGTTATTTGAATAAAATAAATTTTTTTAGTGGTAATCAATATGGTTTTAGGAAGGGATCGTCTACCGAGGATGCACTTGTTAATGTAACGGATTTGATTTATTCTAGTTTAAACGAGGGTAGTAAATCGACGGGATTATTCATTGATTTCCAAAGAGCATTTGACTTGGTCGATCATGACATATTGTTGTTAAAAATGGAGATGGCGGGAGTGCGGGGTGTGGCCTTGAGCCTTGAGCTGGTTCCGCAGCTTCCTCACGGGGCGGGAGCAGCGTGTGCGGGTTGGTCACGCTGTCAGCGCGCCACTGCCGGTCACTACAGGGTTGCCGCAGGGAAGTGTCATCTCTGCCACTCTATTTCTGATATTTATAAATGATTTATTGGAACTCAGTTTTAATGGCAAGGCTAGTGCCTTCGCCGACGATATTGCCTTCTTTTATTCCCAGAAGAATACGGAATTATTATTTAGCCAAATTAATGATGATTTATTTTTAAAAAATTGGTGTCTTACAAACAAAATGTTTGTAAACGTTGAGAAAACAAAATATGTAAATTTTGGTTTCAATGATTTCAACTTTCATTCTGAACTTGTATTTCACGAATTTACTTGCAGAGGCGACGTAAATCTATGTAATTGTAAGCAAATTGAAAAACAGGATAATTTTAAATATTTAGGAGTCATTTTTGACCGGAAGCTAACATGGGATAAGCACGTAACAGTTTTGCAAAGAAAATTTAAATCTTCAATTAGAAAATTTTACTTTCTACGAAATTTTTGTGACGAACATTTGTTACAAACTCTGTATTTTGCTTTGGTCGAATCAAGACTACAATATGGGTTAGTTTGCTTTGGAAGTACTTTTAAATATCTAATAGAGAAATTAAGAGTTGTGCAAAACCATTTTATAAGATTTATTTCTCATAAAAAAAGACGTGACAGTTCTTTCCCAATTTTTGCTAAACTTAAAATACTACCTTTGCAACATCTATTTGTATTTAAGGTACTTAGGCTATTTTACATTAAAAGTGGTAATTTGGGAACTACGGACTTAAATTACGGTACTAGAAGTATAGACCAGAGAATGTTTCGACTACCAAAAGTCAATAAATCAATCCTAAAGCAGTCTTTTATGTACAATGGGCCGAAACTATTCAATAAATTACCATATGAGTTGAAAATTGCCGTTAACGATAAGTTTTTTTTATAGGAAATTAAAAGAATTTTTACTGACAATAGAGGATTGTTTGTTCTTTTTCAAATAAAATTACTTGTACAAATAAAGAATGAATAAATAAAAATAATAAAAACCATGTAAATAAACGAGGATTAATTTTAAGTTTGTTTGTAATGTTATGTAATCTATTATATTATTATTATTTTATTATTGAATTTGAATTATTTTTGTGTGCAAAGTTTATTTTAATTTCATTTAAACTGCTAACCAAGTTTTATTTTTATTTCATGTAGTTCATTTTCAACAGGGAAACTTATTTTTATGATATATAAAGGAAAAGTAGTTGTGTGTAAATAAATAAAACTATTTTAGAGTAAAAGGTACAAGTTGTACTTCAGGAAGATTTTAGTTCAGTTTTAGATTTGGTTCTGAGTTTAAGTTGGTAGTGTTTTAGATCAATAGTAGTGATAAGACTTATGTGGACGCCACAGAGAGCAGCCCGGCTGAAACAATTGAACTTTTATCTGGACGCAGATAAGATACTTGTAATTTAAGTACTCGCACTGGCCACACTACTTGTAAAAGTGGTCAGTCTTTCCAAAGATTGTATTTTGTTAATGACTGTACATATTTGCTGTTGGAAATAAATTCAATTCTTCAATTCTTCTATATGTGAGCTAATGGGTTTTGCTATTCGAGTACCCAAAAAACTATAATAGTATTGCTGGCAGTGGGGTTTACGTGGCACGTAATTACCTCACTGGACATGTATAGCACAACTTAGTGCCACCTGGCTTGTTTTGTTCATAAGTAGTGATTGTTTTTGCTAGTGATTGTCAGTTATCTCAGTTTTTATTGTGGCAGTTAACTACAACGTGCAGCTATGAAGTTTTACCTGCTAGCTAAAAATACTGCTGAAACAGTTTTAATATGGAAAACAGCATACAGAGATTACACTATGGAAAAGTTTCAAGTGTATGACTGGTATGCTTGTTTTAAATACTGACATGTCACTTGATGGAAAACAGCATACAGAGATTACACTATGGAAAAATTTCAAGTGTATGACTGGTATGCTTGTTTTAAATACTGACATGTCACTTGATGGAAAACAGCATACAGAGATTACACTATGGAAAAATTTCAAGTGTATGACTGGTATGCTTGTTTTAAATACTGACATGTCACTTGATGGAAAACAGCATACAGAGATTACACTATGGAAAAATTTCAAGTGTATGACTGGTATGCTTGTTTTAAATACTGACATGTCACTTGATGGAAAACAGCATACAGAGATTACACTATGGAAAAATTTCAAGTGTATGACTGGTATGCTTGTTTTAAATACTGACATGTCACTTGATGGAAAACAGCATACAGAGATTACACTATGGACAAATTTCAAGTGTATGACTGGTATGCTTGTTTTAAATACTGACATGTCACTTGATGGAAAACAGCATACAGAGATTACACTATGGAAAAATTTCAAGTGTATGACTGGTATGCTTGTTTTAAATACTGACATGTCACTTGATGGAAAACAGCATACAGAGATTACACTATGGAAAAATTTCAAGTGTATGACTGGTATGCTTGTTTTAAATACTGACATGTCACTTGATGACAATTCATTTCGAATGATCATCAACTGCCCAAACAGACGAAAATATTGAGAAAGACAGACTATCAACAGATGATCAATCAGTCATCAGAGTTAACTGATCTTGTAATATATTTTGCTCAAATAAACATTTAATTTAAATTCTTGACTAAAATATATACACATTTTGCAGTGCTGTCACAATAGTTTACAGCCATTAAAAATGAAAGTGAAGAGTATTTTTCCATGTTAATTTTTATTTAATGTGTTTATAAAATAATATTGCCCTGCCCGTTCCAACAGCTTTTTACGGGTCAAATAGGCATGAAAATTTAGTTAGGAGTTGGCCCAGTAACAGGACTGAACTAGCAATATTCAGATAATCAGTCTGACCCGGTACTGTTGAACCAGCTCTGCCAGTACTATAATACGTTTTCAGAGTACATTATGAAATTTTAAATGATAAATGTATTGAATAAAAATAATACTAAAGTAAATTTTTCAGACAATACTTCATGGAAATTTAAAACTCATTACACTATGTAGATTTAATTTTTCAAATTACACATTTCAATTAGGGGAGGAAAACTATTATGTGATAAAAAGATTTATACTTTAACCATGATATCGAAACAAATGTCCACCGCAGTAACAAAATATACACCTAAAAATAGGGAAGAGAAAGTCATGCTCTGAGTTGGAATTAAGATATTAATTAAGTAAAACATTTGTTAATAATGAACTTCTTAATCAAGGATGTTAGAATATGAGATGGTATCCAAAACGTCCCAGAATATAGCTGTACTAAGTTGGGAGTTTACAAAGAAGTATTTACCCTGCTAGTAGTCTAATTTGTTTCTTATTTACGGGAATTAGTGGCAGAGGATGATGTGTTGAATAATAATAAATTCTTTTGTGTAAGCTATCATCCTCATTCTTACATTATGGTTGATTTATGAGGTTTGTACCTTTGTACATACCTACTTTTGTATGTTGTCAAAACACTGTTCTTTGTGTAAATAAAATGAAATCAAATTGAGTACTCATGTGAAAAAAATGAAATATTGAGACAATTGGATTAGTAGGTGTATTATCATGGAAGAATATGTAGTTGTATAAATTTCTCAGCAACACTTTGTATTCTTAAATCTTCCAAGAAAATGTGCGAACATTATAACCCTTCAAGCAGAATTGCGTTGTTTTTAACTGTTGTCCAAGTCAAATTAACATAAGACATGGACACATGGATGTTGCGGAGCTTTAGACAGGGTAGAAGACACATTAACAAAGATATGGGATAGAGAATGAGGTTTAAGTCAACCAGACAACAGATCCAACTGCAACTATACACCAGTCATACGGTATCTGATCAATTGGCCAATCGTTCTTATTTTGCTGTAAAATGTTGTTTGTTTAATTACTAAGTGTTATTAAATCTCAAAATGTGTGATTGACACTCTGATAAGGCCTTATAGAATTCTAATTTAAAAACCGGTTTCCTCATCTGAATTAATTGACGGATTCAGATATTTAACCCATTGCGGATCACTGACGAGCTGGGCTCGTCACGTAGCGGCCGGATCTAACGATGACGAGCTCAGGTCGCAAAAGCGGTCTGCTTTTAAGTTTCACTCCAAATAGTTCTATTAATGTCTGATAGATTGGGCGATCGTCTTCACTTGTCAACTAAGAGTGTTTAACAACGGACTACGTTAAGAGTTTTTTAAAGTTTTATAAATATCCTACAGATCGCAGTTGTATGTTGAAGTTGAAAAATCATTCATATGAGTTTACTCTCTGCTTTTTAGTGCTTCTGATTGGGTGTTTTCCTCAATTGTTATTATAATACTTTAAGGTTAGTGACACAGAACTAAACAACGCAGACGTACATGTTGGCGGGTTTAGTCTAGACAATGGCCCGGGTGTTGAAATCGCTTCGCCCGAGCCGCTTTATTTAGACTATGATTCAGACATCATCCCTGCCACCCCAGAACCTTGCTCACATGTTATCGTTCCTACATCATGGATACCCCAGCAGGCCCATGTTCCATCTGAACGAATACCTTCACAGCTGAATTTCTAGTATACAATAGCGAGCGATACAATGTGGCGCACCATTGCTGTTCGTGCGGCCACTGATCGTAAATTAATTCGTGCCCGCACACCAAAACAATACGATCCGCAATGGGTTAAACCTTTATAATTGTTATTCTTGGTGTCTAATCGGTGGTAGTATTTAAATCACATAATATTATGTAACCTTGTTACGTAACGAGGCTATCAAAATTGATTGGAAAATTATCAACTACCATACAGTTTGTCAAAGAAGCTTAGTTTGATTTAAACTTTAAAAACTACACTTAGTCAAAACATTTAATTGATACACATAATGTATTCATAAACTACACAATTTTTTTGAGAAAATAAAGTTACACAGGTTAAATAGGAATTACTCACATATTATCATGTACTCATAAACTAAATAAATGTATACAGAGAGTAATTTGTATTAAGGTCAATTAGTAATTACTTACATATAATCCATCTTTCCATTGACTCGAGAGCCAAGTATTCACAGGATATAGTCTCTGTCTGTGATGGCTTTAATAACTGTCCTGGGTTTCCAACAAGGCTTAACTTCTGATCAGACCTGGAACAAACAGACATTCATGCATTTATTGTTAAAGGTTTTGCCAGTTTAGAAATTGAGTTTGAGGTCTTAGACATGGTTTGCTACTTTTTTAAAATTTATACTGCATTTTTTTATGGATAGAAATACAATCTTGATGTAATAAACTATAAATAGATTGTAAAAATAATTTGACTTGAAAATTGACCCTGTGATTCGATAAAAAAATAAACGTATTAAATAAATAACAAATATTATAGATAATTAGAAAGCCTAATTTTTTTATAGGGCCATAAAACACAAGAGGTTATCAATGGCCTCAATTGCCTACTGTTGTAACGTCATTTAATCATGCTATAAAGTAAAAGTATAAACTATATAGATATTTGATATAACTAATTTTATACTTATTATTACTATATTGTTTTATAGTTATAGTATAGTTTTTATACAGGGTGTTTGAAAAGTATGGGTACGGCTTAATATTTTAAAAACCATAGGAAATAACATCTATAAACTTTGCACAGTGTCATATGACTATGTAAATTATTTTTCCTTGCTATTACCATGACATGCCAACCATGGGGGGACGGCCCACAGAGGAAAACATGGAAAACTTAAATTGAAGCATGGGTCGAGTGATACCTCATTTGAAAGAGCTCACTTAGTAGAGTTGAATGCCGCAAACCGCATCTCAAAAGGTTTATCCAATCCAAAATGGCGGGTTGTTTTAGGTACACATTGTAAAGTACATTATGCGCTGCCATTTCTGACTGGATCGTCATATTCTGATGCGGTAGGCGGCGTTTCACTTTACTAACCAATGTGTTTTCACTAAAATTTTTTTAATTAGCAAATTATGTCATAAAATTTATAACACAATAAATACCGATGTTTTTTAGTTTTATTTATTGTGTTATAAATTTATGACATAACTTGCTAATTAATAAAAGTCAGTGAAAACACACATTGGGTAGTAGCAGTGTCATAGGCTTCCGACAAGTCAAAGAAAACAGCAGCTAAGTGTTTTCTTTGAATAAAAGAGTTTAGGATGAACGTCTCCAAACATAACAGATGGTCAGCAGTAGACCTACCCTGCCGAAATCCACACTGAGCAGACGACAGAAGATTGTTTTTGCCAGATACCAAACAAGCCTTCTATTGACCATTCTTTCAAGGACTTTGCAGAGGTAACTAGTAAGGGATATAGGCCGATAGCTACTTGGAGACGCTCTATCCTGGCCCGGTTTATGTAGAGCGATAATATGTGAATGACACCACGATGTAGGAAATACATTTTCTAAGTAAATTTTGTTGTATAAAGTTAAAAGGTCTTTCTTAGTGTCCTCCGTCAGGTTCCGCAACATGGCATAATGTATGTTGTCAGGACCTGGAGTGGAGTTTGATGTGGCCTTAAAGGACAAATTAAGTTTGTTTATGGTAAAGGGAAGGTTTAAAGGGGAGTCGTTATTTCGATTTAAATTAATAGGTTATCTTTCCTGAGCAGCTTTAGAATGTTGAAAGTCGAGCAAATACGACAACGTCTTTGAGACTTCCTCAAAGTGAGCCACAAACAAGTTGGCAACTGTTTGAGGATCTGTCACTATATCACCGCGACGTTCTAGACCAATTATGGAAGGAGGACAGGGCCTGCTGCAAACTGAACGTAGTTTTCTCCAAAGATCAGACGCAGGAGTGGTTCTCTTTATTTTTTCAATTTAATCTAACCAGGATTGTCACCGACTCAACTTGAAAACTTGCCTTGCCTTTACTCTCATCTTCTGTAACTTTCAAGATTTTGTTCCATAGGACATCTGTTAAATATTTTTTAGACATTTTCTGCGGTTTTTAGAGCCTTTGAACATTCCTCTGACCACCACAGAACTGGGTGGGATTTTGTGCCAATAACAAGTACAGGATGATTTTGCAAACATTTCAATTGATCTTTATTGAACTATTGGAGTTCAAGTAATCAATACTTTTTATGTTTTACTATATAGTTTAAATACTTTCCCGAATAGTTTAGATTTAAAACTTCATTATAACCAACATATATTTTATGTGTAATTAAGTTAATTTATATTTAATGAAGATTTTAAAATTGCCTATTTGAATTTGATAATTGAAATTATGCATTAATTGAATTGAATTCTTACAAATTTTAATTTTAAGTACTATTTTGATTTTATTATAAAAAAGTTAAGATTAAACTTTGATTAGACTTGTTTAATTTTGTTTCTACCTTTTGCAAGAGCTGATTAAGTGTAGAAAAAAGTATTTTATTCAATTTCAGATATTTCAAAGTATTTACAGATAGTATCATTGATTTAAAACACAATGTCTAAATAGTCCATAAAACTAACTTAAGGTTTATTTTTTCCTTCCTCCTTAATTTTTATTACAAAAAATAACTTAACCTATCATATGCTTAGTTGTTTTACTAAATTTAAAAGTTATCACATTTTTGTATGAAGTGGCATGTTGTTATTATGTTTTTAAACCTATATAAAGTAAATGTTTCCTTTTTATTATAACATGAAAGATATTGAAACAATACACTATTCTATGTTTGATAGTTGTGATTCCTCTTATGTTTTCAAAATCTTCAGTATTAATTTACACTATATGAATGTTTCTAAAATATTAAATTGAGCTAGGTGAGATACATATTAATCGAATATTACATTTAGTAAAATATTTGAAATTTAACAAAGCTCATTAAAAACTTGGGACAATACATAAACCACCTCAATTTAAATCAATAGTGCATAGATAGAAAATAAAGGAGTTTTTGATTTAGAGAAAGTATTTTAGAATAGAAGGTATTTTGTTTGGTTTTGCATTTCACTATTTGAGTTTGATATGATTAGTTGAAAAGTGTACAAGAAAGTTCTTTGTTTGATTTTATTTTGTTTTCCTTTTAAAAACTAAATGATTATGATTTGTACTCATCACTGTAGTCATAATCGATTTGGTAGTTTTAGTCTGACTAACCAAGTGTTGTATCAAGGAGTGCAAAGTATCAATGAATACCTTGCACATAACTGGAGTCATGATACATAGTTTTACTAGTTAAAGTCAAAATATACATTATTCAATAAGTCACACATTACAGTGTATTTGAATAAATTCAAGACAAATAACTATGTTAAATTATAGAATAGAAAAGGACCAAAAATACTTGTGATAACAAAACAGAAATCTTTGAAATGACTTCTACAGATTCTGAAAATTTACATGTTGTATAATTTCTTATTGAATGTTTCTAGCATAGAGTACCTAGGGAAATTCTGAATAGGAGTATAGTGCTTTCTCAGTTAAATATTGTTTTAGTTTGTATTTAAATTTATTCCATCTTAATTAATTTGGCAACTGTGAAAAACATTTTTTATCTGTGCAACTAGTTTTATTTTTGTGAAATTCCAAATTATGTGGGGTCGAAAATCACTTGGTTACAAGTGTCGTAGCAGTAGTTTGTTTCAAATAGACACTAAATAATAACTCAATAAACTATAAACCGTAACAATTTTAAGCTTAGCAAATAAGTAATTTACTGTAACTAAATTTTATTACATCAGCACAATTCTTAAGGCTTTTTTGATTAGTAAGAATTTTATCTAAGTTAAATTTAGACATGGCTCCATATATACATATTCCTATATATACAGTATGATAAGTGTGAATGTATTTAAGAATGGTAAGTGGTTTGTAAAGTAGCTAGTCACATATATTTTACATTTGCCATAATGAATAAATTCTTCTAAACATAGTCCTTCTTATGTTACCTTTTATTGGTGCACCTGCTTTAGACAGCCAAGTGCTTTGGCTATCTATGTCCTACTATTCTAAAATCTTTCTAGGACTAAATTCTTTGAAGTTTTACATTGTATGGGTGCAACCCCTCATGCAGTTTGGTGCTCTTTTCATGCACATCAATCAATCCTGGGGTGCTCTCTTGTAGCAAAAGTGTAAACTCTATCTACTAAGTAATTTATAAAGTGTATTAATACAAAACAAGAAAAGTTTGCTGTATTTATTTTCCTTCTAAGTTTTTTGCCGAAAATAAAGCAAATTTAAAAGGCAACTGAAAACTGGCTGTAGTTGTAGTGGTTTGAGTCTAGACTGAGGCCAAATTATCTTGAAGTATTTAATAATATTTACAATGCTTTGAAGCGGTGTGAACCGGAAAAATTAGGTGATGGTTATTATAGTGACACATATTTGTAAAGCAGGTCCTTCATACAAGATAAAGTATCTCATCTATCTTATTTTATATATTATAATACTCTAACTAAATTTTATAAAACATTAATAAATAATGTTTGACTAGAAACAACTAACTGTATCTTACCTCCACTTGTCTGCGGAGAGGTTGTGAGAAATATAGATAGGCCATAACGAGATTAGAGCAGAGTATAACAGCTTAGCATGAGGCACAAACTCCTCTGACAACTTCTTGAGGGGAGGATCATAGTCCATAATCATCTGTCCAAGACGAGGAAAACTTTGATCACTGTAACAAATGCAGCAACCCGTGTTAGAACATTTTGGCGTCAGCCTCAAAGTTTGACAGCTTCTTGATTAGCAAATCAAAACCTATGTTCATCTCTCCAAACAGAGAAAAACATCTGCATTATTATCTTCCATTTATTAACATCCTAAATTAACTGTTCCCTGATAACATGTATTCTAGTAACATTCCTACGGAATAAATAAAAAGCAAATACAACAAAATTGAAAATATTCTTGAAAGAATGTTTGATAAATAAAATTATATTATTATATTATGAATGTTTCATATCACTTTAATTATTAATACGTCAGTAAATAATTTGGAAAAGTTTAATTAACATTCAATTTAACAAAAAAAATTTTATTATGATAAATTATCATAAATACCATACTGAACGCTTGTGAAAAGATTACTAAGAAAACTGAAAAATATTATTACCATAAAGTGATTTAATTTAATAACTATTCCAAAAATAACAAATAAATAAAATTTTAAAAAATATCATAACAAAAATGTGTTTTAGAGTTTAAAGTTTAAATACTTACCCAACCCAAAATCGTTATTATAACACCATCCAATGACTATTAACTATTACTGTTAATAATTTTTTACATTATCAAAATTTGGTATCAGCAGGATATACATAATCGGTTAAAGTTATAAAAAAAGCTTCCATGAAAGAATACTAACTAATACCAAGTATCACTAAACTGAAACCATGATTGACTGAAATGAGTTTATGAATATGAACGCTACAGTAGGATATATCACAGATATGGCCAAAACAAAACAAAAACAAGCAGTAAACAATTCACTGTTGTTAAAAGCTGATAGTTCATACTATGCACGTATGTTATAGAAAAGACATGCTTCTGATATTTCATTGTCATTTCATCAATCTAATTTTATCTTTTATAAATTAATACACCATTGTGCTAAGGACAACTTGGGTTGAATTTTATATATATATATATATATATATATATATATATATATATATATATATATATAAATTTATATATATAAATATATAAAATTATATATAAATATATAGTAGTTGCACATAATTTCAAGATAAATATTTAAAAAAATATATATAACTAATTAATCAACCACCTGAAATGAGTATGTTAATTTATTACATGATTGATAAGTGCACTGTTTGGTACATGATAATGTTGCTTTTATTCAATAATATTGTGAATATAATTATTTATAGTGGAAAACATTATTATAACATATGAGCAAAATAAACCGCTGAACAAAGGGCAATGAAGTTGTGAAACTATATTGTGAAAAATATTATTGCCGCGACTATAACTTATAATATTCTGAGGATACTAACAGTAAGAAATTAAATCAATTTTAAGAATACCAGAGGTACAAATAATGTAAATATTCCACAACATCGATTAAAATTTCATAGCAAAAAAACTTCTTATATTGTGAAAAGTTTTTAATGTATTAGAAAGTAATATTAGACATGAACCAATTATGACTTTAGGATTTAGGGAAAATATATAATTTTAAAAGCACTCCAGATTATTCACTAAAAATCTTTTACACATAGTTTCAACTATGAATGTTGTGTTTTTAACATTATTATATCTTAAATTACATGTTTAAAGTTTTATTTTATTGAATCTAGGTATTAGTAGTGTACTTAATAAAAAGACTGCAACATGTCTATTAAGTAATTTTAGATATAAAGGTCATTGACACAAATTCTTTGTACCATATACATTTTAATGAACAGATATTTGAATTGATTGATAGTGAATAATTAATGAATGCATACATGAGAATGAAATATTTTACAATTCAGCAGACGGGAAAAAAGTACATTTTCATAGAATGGGAGAGAATACACAAAAGGGTAAATGGATATATAACTTAGATCGGTTTTCTACTAAAAACTGAACTGAAGAAATATTTTAATAGGGAAATTATTTTTTACCATTTAATTTGATTGATAATGCTGAGTGTTTTTAATAACTTTTGTATTGTTTTGCAACAATTGCATTATGCTTTTACACAATCGATTATTTATCGTAAAAGATCCTGTATGGTTGAATTTGTGTATTGTATTACATACACTTACTTGTACATGTTGGGGATAACTGTCTAGATACTATAAATACTTAAAAGAGATAACTGTATGTGACTATGAAATTCCTATCACTTATCTCTTTGTGTGATGAATCATTCCTTATCTACTTCCTGACCATAGGGAAACATTATCACTCTCCACAACATACTTATATTTTCTATTGAAAATTGAAATATTTTGGCTGTTGTAAACATCTATATGAATAAAGCTAGTCACTTGCCTTTGATTATGAACCAATTCATGGGCTGCATTGAAAAGTCCCAACACCGCTTTTCTATCCTCTACTTTGGATAGAAGGATCATTAGAGTGACGTAGGCCACCACAAGGTCCAAGTAGGCCTTGGTCAGCTCAAAATTTAAAGTCTGCAGAAAAAATACATGTTGTTTATATCTTCTTAACACAATTTAAATATCAACATGTGCATCTTTATATAGAACTAAACTATACTAACTGACAATTTAATTTAGATTTTAACAAGTGAAAAAGTCCCAAAAATACTTACATGAGCTCCCTCTAAACCGTCTTGAAAACAACTATACAATTCTCTTACAAGAGTATACTTCTAATAATATCAGTATTAAATTGTTTACACATTATATATTTTCAATTTTAAAAACTGAAATAAGAACAAAAATAATGACATGAGTGAAATCATTGATTTAGTCACCTCCACAGAACCCTAACACCACTTCAAAAACCACTGAGATGGGTCCACACAGTGATTCATGATACATTGTACTATCAGTGTTATTAAAGAATTTACTTTGTTTTGAAACTTGTAATATTTTATACCATGCATACATAAAATATTCTATGTTGTAACTACAGATATCCTCATTACTGTCTACTATGCCTACCTTCATAGTTTCTTATCTTATGGAATTATTGTATGGGGCAATGATTGTAACACAAAAAAAATTATTAATTTTACAAAAACGTGCTATTAAGATTATAGCTAATGTAAACATGAGGACTCAATGTAAACCTTTATTTAAAAAGTATGGTATTCTTGCAGTACCTGCACTTTATATTTTAGATTGCCTTTTGTATACAAAAAGAAATTTACATGCCATACCTACAAATAGATCTGTTCATAACCTAGAAACTAGAAACTCAAATTCTCTTAGAACATCTCAATGTAGCCTTAAAACCACTTTAAATTGTTTTGCTGAAACAGGCATTAAACTCTACAACTCTCTTCCTTCTCATCTTAAATCACTTGAAATTAATTGTTTCAAGAAAAGTGTAAAAAAGCTATTGATTAATATCAGCCCATATGACATCAGTGATTATTATGCTGTAATTGGATAGCCACTTGTTATTAGGCCTAGGCAATGTATATCATAGATGATAGTTCATGCTGAATTTGTTTCTGATACTGCTATACATTGTAAAGATGTTCTGGCAATAAAGAACTTGAATTTGAATTTATGGGGATCCCAAAAAAGGTTGGAACAAATTTTCTCAAAAAAAGTATTATTAGAGTTCTTACAAATAGAAAATAGACAATAATTCTTTATTCACATGAACATCAATAACAGTTAGTGCATCATTATTCTAAGTCACGTAATAAGACAATGGGCAATTGCTTAACAATAGAAGTATTAATAAAATATTAGTATAATAGTATTAAAATCAATAAAATAATAAAAAATGTACTTGTAATTAGCAAAATTGCAATTGCAAGCTACATAACATTAAGCAAATTTTGACTAACTTAGATTATTTTAATTCTAAGTTTACAAACATTTTTAATAACTCTTATAATTAATTAATTAACTTATTTACACTTAATATACAGTACATGCAAATCAGTTTGAAATATTAATATTTTTCATATTATGCTGAAAAAAGAACATACATAGTTTACACTCTTATATATTTTACGGCTTAAAACCCTAAATACAACGTCCCTAAATAGCCTGCCATTTAATGGTAAAATGACTACCACTACTATGGCAAAAACGATACAATTTACTGATTCTAATGTTACTTATCTTTTGTTAGGTACAAAAGTCAAAGGAAAAAGGAATCTAAACTATGTATTATAACTAAAATCTGTATTATTTCCTAATCAAATCATACAATCTGATGTCAGTGAAATCCCAGAACAATACAATAAAAAGGAACAACACACAGTTATATAAGGTGTAAGCCCAAAAACAATCCACTATCTGGTCTCCAACCTACCTTGTCACTTTTTATGACGTCACCTGGATGTATTACACAAAGTACATTAACTATGACAGATAATATGCTTTATGTTTCTTTCTATTTCAAGAATGATTTCTTTTCATCCTAAATAAATCTTTCAATTATGTATTACATGTAATACAGGTGTCACATTTATTGTTGAAGCGTTTAAAAACCCTAGCTGATAAGCTTAGCACTGTCAGGAGTTGTATTTGTCACTGAAATAAACAAAAAGAAAAAATAATGAAAAAAATAATAAATAAAAAAATAATAGGTCATTTGCAAAAATAAAACATGTGCTGTTCTTATCTCAATCACCTCAGATTAGGTTACTTTAACTAAACCATTGTATCAAAAGACCGACTGGATATCTTCGTCAGACACATGTGCTATTGAAAGGCCTCACAAAAATAAAAGTTTTAGGTATTGGTTTATGTGCTTAAATGTAATTAAGTTAATAGTAGCCAATACAAGCTCCATCATCAACATTTATTGTAGTTGTTCGATTGACTTTACGTCAAAATAAGTGTATTAATGAAATGGAGATGATCGTAAAGAATACCATTTATTAAAGTTAGTTTGCATTAATATAAAATTAATTTTCTAATTAATGATTTGTATTGAAGACGAACATATAATATACAAACACTGAGACACACTTCATTTGCACACATGGAGAATAAATATTTTGTAAAATCCTATATTTTAATCTCGGAGATCCAAAAACAAATATTTCTACTAAAGGCCAACATGAGATTTTTGGACCATTCCAGTGATATCTCTTATGCCACGTACTGGAGAGGAAATAAATACAATTGACTATATATCACATAAACAATCAAGACACATATCATACACTGATAGAGTAATGATAAATAATCTTACAATATCGAGATGTACTTGACAAGCGTCCATAGTGGTGAGTAGCTCACAAACACTGTCTTTGAAGTCCAATAGATCCACAAATGTGTAGTAGTAGAGAGATAGGGATTTAATAATCTCAGTTCGTATTGGAGTTATGGCTTGCAGCTGTAACAAACAGTTAATGTAATCAATAGTTTTAAAACAAGTCACCTGCAGCTAGGTTGACAGCTGCTAACAATAGACAAGGCTGTGTATTTGTAGTGTGTTTATACTGCTGTCACAGCTAGCAGGAAGTCTGTAGTACCATATGCAATGTATATTAGGAAAAAATGGATTAGCTATCCAGTTTTCTTTAATGTCAATTAATGAGTTAATGGTTCATTTAAGCTGTGTATGGGATTGAAATTGTCATAATACACCACAGAGACATAAAGGTTTATACAACCAAATGTGACATCTCAATCAGTTCTTTGCATGTCGGAGCTAAAATCAAACATTTGTTTGAGAAGTGTCAGAACATTTTTCCAATATCTATGCTTTCATCGTGGTTTCAGAAAAATTATCTAATCAATTAGATTTTAGAAAAATCTTTGTGATCTTATATACAAATACTGTATTTTCTCAAATTTCACAAAAAGGGCAAAGCAATAAAATAAAAAATGAATGCTAACAAAATTATGATAAAGCACTTACAATATTAATTTATTATTATATTTTATAATTTAAAAAACAAACAGACATGTTTTGTGTTCACCACAATAACTATTTCAATCCATAACAGTATTGTGTTATTGTAAAGGCCATGTACAGACCAAGCACAAATCATATGATGCATATTATTTGATAACAAATTATATTGAAGAAAGAATTTACATTTCACAAACACATTATGATTCAAATGTAACTCAACTGACAAAACTTTAAACCTGTATATCATGACAGGCCTGATGAAAACTGAACATATGTTCCTTTACCTTCATCCAAACCTTAATAATGTTATATAATTAGATTATTATACAATTAATATTAATTATATAGACAATCCTAACTTTAATTTACAGAATTAAATCTTCAGATTGTGATCTAATTCAATGATTTCTTTCTGTGAAAGAGCAACTGTATTTACAAGTACATTTTTGTCTTATAACAGTTTTAACCCTTGGAGGACCAATTAACCAGTGAGGTAAATTACCAACTGGTCACTTCATCATTCACTGTTTACCAGGGTCCAAAGAGCTTTGTTTTTATTGACAGATCCCCATGCTCTGTGATTACTATAATGTCATGTTACTATAATGAAAAAAGAATATGATTTAACTTTTCCATTATTCCCCATTCTGTACACATTTTGATGTATGATTGTCGAATTTCTGCCATTTTTCTGCTTGAGTTTGTAAAAGTCTTGCAAATTAACTGATTTTTGAAAAAAAAATATCCTTTAATGTTCTGACCCTCCTCTAAAACTCTTTGCTGTTCCTCCATGTTAGAAACAATTGTAGAGGGAGAAATGTTCTTGTTTGTTCCTGGTATACTATTTTTTTAGCAGTGTGGGTGATGAAAGGGAAACTTGCGCTTTGAAACTTATATTTTCTGAAGTATTATTTGAAGTACAATGATTGATGAAGTAAATATTCTCATTAAAAAACTCTTCTGTTGTCTGCCAGATTTCAGTAGTTTTACAGAAATGGGAGGTTTCTTTAAATTTAATTTAAAGTTGTGAGTGGAAGTAAGAGAATACACAATAGTGTTGAGATTCATAGTATGTAGAATACTGATCTATATTTTGAAAGGAGTCCGACTTATTTTCACTTTCAGACTAGATCCGAAATGACGAAGACCTGGGTTATAATGAGATATGAGGGAAAAATATGTAAACAATTAGAATACATAATCATTGTGAATAAACTGTACATAAACACTAATTAATATATTAAACTGTGGTAACAGATTATTATAACATGAAGAATTACTGTTGTTTACTTCTTGAAACAAAGCTTGTAAGTATTTGTTGTTTTGATTGTTTTCTCTCCCTAATGGTCACTGCTTTCGTTTGTATTTACACTGGCAGCAATAATTTGCTTATCAGTAAGCATGCCAAAATCTCCATTGCTTTCAGCCTTCAACCAAGTCTCCACATCGCACGCAAGCAGTCGACATGACGGGTTGATCAGTGTCATGTCATACACCACATTCCCTCTAATAAGTCAGTAGCATGGAGAATAATATACACAATACACATCAGCATCAGCTGAGTAGCCTATTCTGTTCTTTAATTTAATCTTGATTTGACTCATTATTAATGAGTGTTATCATATCTTTTATGTCATAATAGACTTGTATTCTCATTTAAAATTGCAGAGCATTTGTTGTTTGACATTTGTACATCACACATCAATATGTACATGTTAACAAAATTGACCCCGGGTTACCCGGAGAGACCGACTTAACAAGGTTCCACTGTAAATTTAAGCACTTATCATACCTAACTAAAGATTTTTAATAGGTTAGTTATTTAATACAATTCTGCCATCTGTATGACAGATGGTTTTCAACTCTTAATCAATATTCAAATTTCTTACACATAATTTCATACAATAGATGACTATTGATACTTGAGGAAAATGATGTGGAAGATCTGTGATTATGAATGTTCTATTTTCTGTAACCTTATCATTGATTTGATCGACGAGGTCATCTGTAACCTCAGACAGTCAGCCACTTTGAATTTCATTGTGAAAAATGGGCAAACAGGTTTATACTTTATAAAACAATACGCAGAATTTTTAACAGCAGTATAGCTCATAATAGTTTCTCCAGACACAGAACACAACTCATGATGAATTTTCACCAGTTACAATTTCTTTGCAAAAAGAAATCTTAACCCTTTCCGAGCCAATGACGTTACTAGACGTCATGCCTAAACTAGCGCTAAAAGCCAACAACGTCCACTGACGCAAAATAAATTTTTTTTAAATATATTATTTAAAAGCATTTCTGGGTAACAAAATTAGTAAAAACTGTTAAACAAGGTTTATTTAAACAAGGGACAACCGTCTGTGTCTATTTTGAAGGTCACGGCTCTTGTTCGAGCGACAAAATGGCGGGCGGCCGGATGTTCATAGTCTCCCGCAAGCCAACGACGTCTACTGACGCGCGCTCAGTCTGCCTGTAGACTTCCGTGAGGTAGATGTTTATTCGCCCTTCTATTTTCGATCTGCGTATTTATCTTTTCAATTTTGATGTTAATCAATATTTTTAATCAATGTACAGTGTAGTTTATGTATTATTATCGTGATGTAGGGCTTTATTGTGCGCAACGTGCGCGTCGAAGCCTGCCTTGCATCCTGACCTGTGTTTTGAACTGTACCACACAGAACAAACCTACGCCTAAGGATCACATATATGTAGCTCATTTTCAATAAGTATCATTTATAAGTTTTCTCATGTTATAATATTGTAAAATGTAGTATGTTCTTTATTTTATACTTGGAAAATTGAAATTTTTTGTAGTTTCATTGCTTTTATTTAATTTGTATATACAAATTTTTACTATATTCTTTATATTTTCTCTAAATAAAAATTACCATATGCTTGTTTTTTTGTAAAATATTACAAATATTGTGTTCAACTATTGTTAATTTTATATATGAACACATAGAATGTCAAAATTAAATTTTTTCAGTGAAATTATAATTTAACCATTTTTTGGCTGTAAATTAACAATAAAGAGTTTAAAAAAAAATATTTTGTCGTTTTTCATACCTCTTATGTTATAAGAATTATAAAAAAATTGGTTTTGGTTTGTGGGAATTTTTTTAATTTTAAGGTGTGTGGCTCTTAGGAGTAGTTTTGGTTATTTATTTGTGGCTCGCTTAGGGTTAAAATGCTACGTACTTCACAGTTGATAGGAGAGTTGATTGCATGGCCATTTTTAACACTAATGTAGAGAGCATAGAATGCCCTTAGTGACCTACACTGTGACACTGCCACACATACACACTGAATGTAGCTACACAGCGCCACTCAGATTGCATCACAACCCCACACATTTGGCTATCAGATGCCTCAGCAACTTAATTTCTAAAGAAATCTCATATAATACAAGAATTTGGTTGTATTCTTATAATTTTTTTGTGATACACCAATAATAATTAAAACATTGTTTCACAATGACTCAAATGTGTCACAGTCATCCAGAAATAACTGCTAAAGAGCCAGGAAAATACTTTGGGCTAACTTACGATCTAAATCTATATTGGGAAACCCAAACCCATACAACAAATAGTTTTATGTCATAAGAATAATGAGACAAATTAATAGCATTCAAGTAGCAATGACAGCATAACACTCCATGTTTCAGATCCACCTGAGATAAGGTTTCATAGATTGGGAAAGAACAATGCCTGTAAGCCATTTCAGTGGCCACAGTAGTACGAGGTGTGTTCAAAAAGTAAGTACCACTTCATTGCATTTCATCACAGCACTGCAGTCAGTTTTCCGCGCATGTGTGTAGGTCTTCCTTATTCACGTGCTATCAATCCCACTTTGGTTGGTCTAAAATGTGTTTTCTGCTTGTTGTGAACATTTAAAATGTTTAAGAAAATTACTGATTCCGCCAACTATGAGAATCGTTCTGTAATTTAATTTTTTAACACAAAGCATAAAAAACTGGCTGAAATTTATCGTCAAATTAACACTTTCACTGCTGACATGATTTGACGTCGCGTATGGAATTCCATAGACTGCCAACAACGTCTTTTGACGGCACTGACTCTTACTGTAGTAAAAATACATTTAAACATACTTGGACTTTGGCATTGATAGTCATTCGCTATTTCCATGTTTTTATGTCTTACTCTATGGATTAAGATCTATAAAATGTAGTTGGCAGTCATCTGGAATATCGGAAAAAAAAAAATGGTTTGCTTATGAACTAGTTGCGTTGCGTCTGTCGTTTGCTGTCATTCCGCTAAAACGTCGTCTGCATTTTTATTGTTTTGTTTGCTATTACTTTAGTTTACAACGATTTTTTTGCTAGTAAATACAAAGAATCGTGACAATATTCAAGACAATCGAGTGCTAGAAGAGATACTCAGATTTTCAAGTGACAGTGAAAGTGTTTGCATGATGTTGCAGACATTTATAGTGAAGATGTGATAACTGACAGAATGGTGAGAAAGTATGTTAGAATGTTAAATGAAGTTGGAACAAACATCCATGATGTGGCTCGGAGTAGTTGCCCTTTTGTTGTCAATGAAGATCTCATAAGAAAAGTTGATAAAAAAACTTCATGAAGACAGACGGTTCACAATGACGATACTTTCAAACTAATTTCACAAACTGTTTGGTCTAAGATTGTTAAAAACTGCCTAGGTTATTACAAGCTGTGTCCCTGATGGGTTCCAAAGATGCTTACCAATATTCACAAAACCAAGCGACTTGCAGTGCACAGAAGCAGTTTGATTACCCACCATACAGCCCGAATTTGGTACCGTCTGACTACCACTTATATACTCCCTGCACATATATCACGATCTCGGCAGGAAGCACTTCGGATTGTGGCTATCGTCACTAACACGAAGTTTCTATGCAGAAGGAATTGTAAATTGTTTTACTACTTATTTCCAAAATGGTAATTACTTTCCAAATACATCTCGTATGATTAACTGCAATGAATTGAAGTCGTTGTGGGTATTACAACCACAGGCTTTTGGGCATCGAGAGAATTAAAAGAACAGTGATCTCACATGGTTGAGTTCATTCCAAATTCCATGAAATTCAGAGGATTTATCACTTACTTTAACCAACCTCACCTAAAATTTGAAAACAATTTCTATGGTTAATGGTTTTTTGGTTTACTCAAAAAATAACCCTAACTAAATAATAAAACAAGCCCATTATTAAAGCATCGACAACAGATTATAAATAAATATATATATATATATATATATATATATATAAAACATAAATACTTTGTTGATATACTTACTCCTTTAGTGTCTATATTTGGAAATCGTCTAACAATATACTTTATTGATGATTCAAGAGATTTATCAGACAGAAAACCAGGTTTGGATTTGGCATCTCCACAAGCCTGCAACAACAATTATATATTTACTAGTGATCAAAATTTTGCTAAATTATATACTTACAAAACACAATTTAAATGAAGTAATAATTTTCTTGCCTACTTAAGTCATTTGTACAAGCATTTGTACAAGTTTTGTATCACTTTTTAAATTAGGAATTAACTACTGTCCTAGTTCTGAAAAAAAATTAAGATAACATAATATAGCAAATATTAAAAATATAGCATTCAAAATTCCCCTGAAATATTATCCAAATTTCTTGAAAATTAATAGACCTAATTCTGTCAGGTCTACTGTCAGTCAACATAGCAGATACGACACACAGATGGACATACAAAGTATGTGCAGTGTTTAATTCTTTACAGCGGTTTGTTGCCTTGAATGTAGTAACTATGATTTTATATATAAATATTTATATGATTTAATGTAATAACATTTTTAAGGGACAATAAATGACCTTCAATACCCAAACTACATTTCTTTTCATTAGAATAAATTATTATATTTATTGTAAAATATTTATCAACATCAACTTTATTAATTTACTTAAACAAAATAATGTGTCCTGATGTAGTTCTTAATCAACAGTTAGAAGTCACAAAATTACAAAACACCAGACAAACACACAAAACATGATTAAGTGGCTTAATTGGAGCCTAAAGTCAGCCTTTGTGCTGATGACATTAGACTCCCATTAGATTTTTCTGAGCTGCCTTGTTTGTTAGTCACGTTATTGGTTGCTATCAATGTAAGGAGTAGGAGTGGGAAAAGTCTAGAAGCTTTGAATTATATCATTTTTGCTCTCTCATGTCCATGAGCATGAATAACAGGTGTAATGATGCACTTGGCTGTAAAAAGCAATCAGTTCCTACATACACAATAATATGTTTCCTTCCTTTCCCTTTTGCTTCCTATACCGTACTTGTTGAGAACTAGTTAACACTGCTATGATGATTTATTTTCATACCACATTCGAATAACTATTTATTTTTAATACATGTTGTTAAATTGCTTGTTTCAAAGTCATTAATGTTATTTTTAAGTTTACATGTGTGAAGTTTACTAATTATAATGTTACTTATTAAAAATCTTTACATATAACCTTTAATTATATTTAAAAACGAATTACTATCTACTAATTCTAGCTCTTGTTAGAGTTTTATCATGTTATATAGTGTTTGTGTCAATTATTGTAAAATGGTATATATGTTACAGTGCAATTAAATAAATAAACATCTTAGAATGCACTTTATAATCTTATAATACAGTAACTTAACCCTAGAACTAACCATCTATAATTTCTGTGCTGGCAAGTCTATATTGGCTAAATCTGTTTTGAAACTAATTTAAAGTACACTTGTTTCATATGGGGTTTTCAGCACGCAATGAAGAATTTGGTTGTGTAACTTGCAGACAGAGTACATACAAGTTTATATGATTAGGTATTACTTAAGTACTGGCTTACATTGACAGGATTATGTTAAAACGGAGGTTGTAAAGTACATTTTATTAGTATTATTAGAGGAGTGTATGCCTCTCAATATTTTGCAATTAATAAACTTGACAAATTTTACATTTCCAAAACTTAGGCTTAACCTAATACCAATAAACATCTTTTATTAAACACTAGATTTCTTACAAATTTCGTAATGTAAACAATCTCAATCACAACTAGCTGAAATAATTATTGTATGTTACAATTTAACTCTATATTAGCCTACATGTTTATTATGTACTAGGCCTAGCCTCAAAATTGGTCTTGTTATAGAACACTGTACAACTTATAGGGTTTACAGGGTATAGTTCATTGAGTAATAATAGAAACACAGGTGCAAACAATACTTGTAAGCAATGCACAGTAAAAATTTACAGATTACTGACCTTCTTGATGTTGTATATTCTTGTTAGCATTCCAATTCCTCTATCATTGAGCAAGGTTAGCTTTTCAGCTAACTTCTGTTGACTTGGTATCAAAGATCGAGCCATTTCTATATGGTATAATTATTGAATATTAAATTAATTACTAATAAATAATAATAAACTCAGAGAATAATATTAACAATTATATACTCCTGTGGACACTGACACATTAGTTGTAAAAACCCACATCTCAATAGTTATAAATTCTCAAACATTATAAGACACACTCAAATATAACTACGGGTAAGACTAGCATGTTCAGCATTTAACTGATTAAACATAACAATCACGACAGGCATCGCTGTAACAACACACTTAATAAATGTTTTTAGAGGTTATGGATGGACTATGGAGTCTAATCATTTCAATCCAATTCTCGTACACCCTTCTACTCCCCCCCACACAAGTTCCACTCCCAGTTTTCCTCATAAATTCTGGATCATCTCCCATTAAGTTAAATCAGGGTCGCCAACTTATTGAATTGAAGTAGTTAGCCTCAGAAGATATCGTTTAATTACAATATTCTCAAAATAAATTATTCTTAACCCTGAACATTTTGGAAGAGAAAAAACTAATCCACAATTGATGCAGTAAATAATCTTGTAGAAAATGATGTCGATGGTTTTGAGTGACGAGGTTACGTGCTTAGCATATTTCTCGACATTTCCAAAGCTTTTGACTGTGTACACCACGAGACACCGTTGTACCAGTTAGAAAAATGTGGATTCCGCGGACTCCCGCACTTATGGCTCACTTCTTACCTTAAGGATCGAGATCAGTGCGTAGAGATTTCAAACGTTGTTTCTGAAAAAATCCAAATTGTTCATGATGTCCCTCAGTGTTCAATCCTTGGCCTCGTTTATTTTGATATACGTTGGCAAATTGACTGCAGTAATCCAGCATTGGAAACTAATTAAATATGCTGATGACACGACTATCTGTTTAAAATATAAATCTCTTAAGGATCAGGAGAACACATCATTCACGGAATTGAATTCATCATTGAGTTCGTTTTGGAAATTAACTTGAAAACCAACCAGTCGAAATCAAATGTCGTTAATTTCTCCCTTCGACAGCGAGATTATGGAGAGGGCCTGCTGTTTTTGTGGAGAAAGACCTTTTAGAGGAAACTAATTCCACGACGTTTTTGAATATACTCCTTGATATAGGACTGACCTGGAACGAACATGTAGACAATAACCAATTTTCTGTTACGCAAACATTTTAAACATGGCGTATTACAGCTTTATCCATGCAAATTTAGCGTATGCAATAAGACTATGGAGAGGTTTGTTCCAAAAACAAAATGGAGCGAGTTTTTATAACTCCAAAAACATTTTGTCAGAGTAATTAGAAAATTGAAATTCAGAGAGTCGTCTAAGGAATTTTTTATGGAGCTGATATTGCTGACTTTCCATTACATTTATATTTTCTGAGGTGATCATGTACTGTGTGTCCAAGTGCGCCTTAGTTCGTGGCGGGAACGTTCACCAATATGAAACCAGAGGCAGGGACAGCTTCAGAACACAGCAACACAGACTTACGTTATCTCATCACCTTCCGCAACAAGTTGGTGTCAGACAAATCAACAAGCTCTCTGAAAGTGTAAAATATTCAAACATCTTAAATCAATTCAAAAAAACGTCTCAAACGCTTTTTGTTGTCTTAAGCATTTACTGTGTTGAAGAAGTCGCTAGGAAATTTAGAAACCAAGAAAATTAACGCTGGATCTGATGTCGGAATGGATGTACCTGTATGAATTTATAACATTTATGTCTGACTGCTATAAAACGTGTGCATGGTTTTGCACAGAATGTATATAAGTTGACGGTTGCGATACGATGTCAGAAATTGTTAAATGTAATAAAGATATTATTATTTTATTAAAACTTAAATCCTGAGGGATTGGGTTTCTTACGTCTAAACCAGGCGGGTTAAATTTGTTTACCGAATCCTGACAGATTGATTTTACCTTTAGTCCCAAAAGAGCCCTTCGATCTTTATATACATAAATGTATATGGTTTATTATATGGCTTTTAAGCTTTACAGTATGGTGCGATACCTGTTTAGCAATAATAATTTTATTTTACATTTCAAGTTATTAGATGCTAAATTAGGGCCGTGATACCCAGTTTCTCAGAGTAGTCGTTGATGCTGTGAAACCGGTTATCTGTCAGAGTGTGAATGGTATTACATAGCGCTTTCGGAATGTATCGGGAAAAACAAACAAAACAATATATATCGCCTTCCTTCCTATCCCATTCCTTTGATCCCATACCTTTTTCCCGGGCTATGATGAATCACTATAATCACCAGTCAGTTTGGTGATAGTGAAATCTGAGTCATCGTTTAATAACCAAAACCAGCACCTCGTTCATAAAATAGATTTGCATTTTATGAATCTTAGACCGTTCCCAGCCAATAGCACGCTAAGTTATCTACGGCAGCTTATTTCTTGTAGAGGTTTCATTCAACCCTCCTGTCACGGATTTAGCCACTGTATTCTTTGAAATAAAGCTTTCAGCAAAGTAAAGTTTATGTGTCTTCTAATCCATTCAAACAGTCATTACTTCTATTCATACTATCTAAAACCACCAAACATTCATTCCTCTCCAGATACCTCCACATACTTCAGCTTTGATAAGCAAACGTCCAAAAAAGATGAACATAGACACACCCATACCTCGGCTCCCCATTTCTTATTTAACTTGTTGTTTATCAGCTGTCCCATGGGCGTATCTCACACAGTGTATCTCATGGGTGTCTGCTGAAACAACATTTTGCATTTTAAACATTTTCTTGGAGGTCAGCCTTATTTTCAGCATATGTAACCTGTCCTCATTCATACCCCGTTTCGCTCCAATCTCATCATGAACCTCCACCTTTCTTCGACCTACAGCATAAAATTCACAATCCCTCCCTCATAAAGAAAAGTTCATCCATGGGCACACAATAACGATTTGTTGCCGACTATGGAGAAACGTCTACAATACTCTGGACTCTCGGTGTTTCAGGTTTTTTTTTGTATTAGACAATTTAAACTCTTTCAATATCTCATTCCGTCTCCTCTCTCAATCGAATTTTTCTCAAATCCCAGGATTTGGAGCTCGGCTTACAATTTTACTTTAACCTGCTTCACAGGTATATCTGTTTGTTTCGTGTATTTCCAACCAAAGCGACACAGTTAGAACACATAAAGGAGTCACTTTTTGCCACTAAATTAAAATTTGCTACATTCCGTGCATATATTTACTAAGCATTTGTACGGCTCACACCATATGGACCTATCTGTCATCAGAGATGGGTTCATGGAATGTTTTAAATAACATTATTTTATCCAAGTTTCGCTTTAATTTTACTCTAATACGAAAGCTATCATTTGTCTTTTGTTCTAACCTAGTGTTATGGGCTAACCTGAGTTTAATTAAATAAAATTATTATCAAGGCCTAGATATAGCTTTCTAAGCAGTTTTTTTAAATGCCCAGTTAAAAAGTATTGTATTCGTGTTGATTAGTGTTAATAATGGTGATTGTGTATTTTTATTCGCTAATCTTCAGCGAAGCCTATCACTATGCAATTTGCCTGAGCGTAATTTTTGTGTGAATTCTGTGTTGTATAAATTGTATGTCTGTCGATCTGCTTGCAGGAGATCTCTAAAATGAAATCAGTCATATATTTGAAGGTTTGCATGTAACCTTTGCGAAGCCTTTGTGCAATCCGTGGTGTGGCGTGCACCTTGTTCCTTTTTGTGTGGAACAGATTCTTAAGCAGTTTTATAATAAATTGCTCTTAGTGGGTTTAGATGGACTTGACATAAATTTTTGCTCAGTCACAAACGAACTAAAATATTAAAAGAGATAAAGGAAAAATATGTTATTAAACAATGTTACTTTTGTTAGGATAAAAAGATTGGTGCGATTAATTCCATATTTTCGTGTAGACAATATAGAGTATACAATTGATTTTATAGGTATTATTTTTCTATTAAAATGTATAAAAATAGGTAGGCATACATCTTTATATGACGTTTATGTAAATATATGATTTCATCTACTCGTACTGTTGGCTATTCTGGGAAATCTCAAACCTAATGATTTATTTTTGGAAACGTGAATCATGGATTGTAAGGTTTCATTATTTAATCTTCACTTCATGATTCATACAAGAGAGGTGTATTTGTGTTTATTCTTCAGATTTGAGGTTAACTGGATTATGTTATGTGTAAATAAATCTGGTTCTTTTAATAGTAGTCTGGCGTTGTTCAATTAGATTTAAAATTTGCGCGTTATAGAGAAATAATAATTTGTGGTTTAATTTGATTTAAATCACGAGTATTCTAATTTTAAATATAAATGTAATCTACAGTGCTGTCAAAATGTCCACCGCTGTTTTAGCATTTGTTGCCCTTATTTTGATATTTTTGTTTCGTATTCTAAATGTCAATAGTGCACCACAAAAACCTGTGTTATTTTGCAAGGATGAAAACTTTTTAGCCGTAATATTGAAAATGGTACCTATTCTTGAAAATCCGTAAGTAACAATTTATTATGTCCAGCTTTTAGGTTTATGACCAACATTAAAGAAGTTAAAGTAGGCCTAGGCCTATACCATTTTAAATTAAGCATTTTGGTAATTTTTATGTCTTTAGAATATAGGCTAAATAATTATTATTTTAACAATGCTTTAGTGTCCTCAAAAATTTGGTGAATTCAAAAGTCAAACGAAAAATATAGCACTTAGGTTTAATGTGGGTAGTGTCAATACTATTGGTACTTATTTATTTATTTATTTGTATCAACGGTTACACCATTTCCATTCAATGACAAATTATAGACTCAAGAATACTTGACTACTTACTTATTAATTATATTATATAAAAGAGAACTTACCAAGATAGTCTAAATAAGTGACAGATACATTGATAAGAATATAAAAAACAACTAAAATCCATAACAATAACGAGTAAATTAAATAATAACAAAAAGCAACTAACAATTGTACATAAATAACAATCAGTTTTAGGAGAACTTTCCCACTTTTGAATTTCTGTATGTGGCCCTTTAAAGGCGCCACCAAGCACTTTATTCTGCTCCGAACTAATCCAATTAGTAAAGTTCCACACAGGACCAAACAATTTCACTTAATTTTGTGACCCTATAAAGGCGCCACCTATCACTTCTCACCGTATACACTGCTCAACCAATCTACTTACGTTGTTACACTAAAAAAAAAAAAAAAAAAAAAAAAAAAAAAAAAAATCAAATTTAACAGTGTATAAATAAATAAGTTAGAAACGATAATAATAATAATAACAATAATAATGATATTTTAACAATAATAAATAGATAAAAATTCAATAATTTGATGTGTGTGATAAATTTAACAGTGATAAAAATAAATAAGTTAACAACAATATAAATAATTTAAACAATAACATAACATATGACAATATTTAATAATAACTATATAAGCAACAACAATGACTAATTAATCTACAAATCACAAACTTAGATGTGAACTGGACACAATAAATAATGTTAATAAGTGCATGATATGGTAAACATATGATCAAGACTAATTGGTACACAATAACAAGTAAGAATAAATAGTAGTAAGTAGTTTATAACTTAAAAAGTCTTCTTAATGCTGATTCGGAATCAAAGAAGAAATCATATCCCAGCCCCGAAGACAGTGCATTTCCTCTTCTTTGGAGTCTAGGCAGACAACTATGGTAGGTGTAGGATGTGGAATACTGGTGACGGAAAAACAAGTCTCGAGATCTGGTTGATCCAGGGATGCGGAAACTAATCCTTGAAAGAAGATCATCACAGTACTAGTTTATAAGACCCCAGTTCACATTTTTTGTTGGTTTATCAAGTAGAAAGTGTAGCCTATATAAATGAAAAGGATAATAATTTAATTGAAAGTCCCAAAAACTAATAACAAAATATTCCCAATTGGGAGAAGATCCTATGAGGAATGGATGATAAGCCCTCAGGCAGGACAGTCGGCTCTTGGATTGGGTGTACTCTTGGGTAGGGTTGTATGCCTGTGGTAGTCTGTTTTGCATTGGATAGGGCAGTTAGCTCTCAAGCTCTCAAGTAGGTTGGTAAACTCTTGGATAAGGCTGTTGGATCTTGGGTAGGTCAGTAGACCATCAGATAGGGTATTAGGTGCTCTGAGGCTGCAGTACAATAAGTGGCCACCACCACAATCGAACCATCGATATTCAAGACTATGGAATCATCGATATTCATGATTAATGAATCCTCAACAACTTCTGAAATAATATGTTATAGGTATTTCAAATTATAGTATATAATCCATTTAATACCTTAAAAAGTAATAACTTAATAATGAATAAAAAACTATCCAGACTGTGTATTTTTGTAAAATGCAACAAACAAAACTGTAACATTAAGTTACTTTTTAAAATTTTGAAAGGTAGATTAAATGTGTCTGACACCTTGTGATACAAATAACACATGTACATCGCCATTTTACTTGGTTCCATTGAAATGGATGGTATATAACGTTTTAGTGTCAGTAACTTAGTAATTTAGGGGTAACTTATTACTGAGATAACGTGTTACCAGCAACACTGTGTTATTTCAGTAACAGCTGGGCTGAATGATTTTGCGTGGTCATAACGTCTTTCTGTTATTAGGTTACTCAGGAACCAGCAACAGCCAAGCAATGAGGCTAGGACCGGACCAGTTCTGATAATGCTCTCCTGGTATTAGGTTACTGAGAAACAAGTAACGTAGTGAAGTGAGTTGGATGGAGCGGGAAGACAGGGAACATAAGATCAGACTATTAGATAGACAGATATATTTATCGAAATAGAAACGGACCCATACAAACTTATTTTTGGAAAAATGAAACAAACCCAAGTAATTTGTCATTTATTTGTCCGTTCACAGCTATCCTTCATTATAAGCAGTCTATTTAAAAATATTCTGCTGGTCTAAATATGAAATTGTTATGAGCTATTACAATTTTTGTATACTAAATAATAATAATTGGTACTTTGGTATTATCCGGAGACCACTATTTTTGAAACAGTTTACCTGGTACCTTAAAATGTACATTATTAGAAAGGACACGTTATTTGACTTATTGTGAAAATTACATGTTGTTATGTCGATCAGTTCTTGTTTTCTGCCTCCAAAAAGGAAGCAATGTTGGCGAGAAGTAGGCAACTCTGTCCATCTTGTTATTACGTGATATAAATAGGTTTACATTAGGTATGTTACTAGTAGTATTAAAGTTGAAGATAACCTTTACATCCGCTCACGTGTTCTAAGCTTGAATTTGTACTATTTCGAGGCATGCTTTTCTTTTTTCACCAGAAGTGCAGGGTTGTGCCGAAGCCTGCAATGATGCCAGGGCCATTTTCGATTGGTACTTTCCTGTCCTCAGATCACATACCATATTGTTCAATGTGATCCGGCGTCAGATACCGTTTATACCATTATATAATACCGGTACTGTGTAAAGATTTTATATTGATTTTTTTTTATTTAAAAATTTAGCCTATTTAGAAAAAGATGTCTTCCATCATGAGAATTAAATTTGTGATTATTCTATGTAGCTTTTTTTTTTTGCAGATATCAGTAATTGCGAATCAGCCTTTGTCTCATATTATATATTTTTATCTCTTGCATATAATTAAGTTAAAGTGTTTTTCCCTCAGGTACATTCCAACACGTCTTTGGGGCTTTAGTGGACATGTACAGACCGTAGTCCACAGCGTCATAGGGAGATTCAAGTGTCCTTGGCCCATAGGAGAACGTATCCAGCTGAATCTTCCAGACAACTCTTTGCTCACCTATGACCTATACCAGCCTCTTGATCACAAATATGAGGGTAAATTGGTACAATATTCTAGATCTAATTTGGATGTACTATGCAACTAGGGAATGAAACCAAAATACAAAATTGTGTATGATCTTACTTTTTATGGCTTAATGTTTTTATAGTTATATTTTAATAACAGAAGGAACAATTCATTTTGGGTGTTTTTGGTGTAGTATATTTATGTAAAGAAAACCCACCTGAGCTTTTAGGCACTTTGGGCATACCTTTATGAGTATTAGTTACCAAATAGGGGAATGTTTTGGTTAACACTTTTTTTAATAGCACCATATTAAGTTCTATACAGTGTGCTTGAAAAATCCCGGAATGGTTTAATAACTTTTTAACCATTTCTTGTAAAGCAATGAGACTTGGTATATCAATATTACCCATAATAATACAATTGTTTATGTGATTGTCAGGTTTTTATCTCATTAGCAGGATGTCCCGCAAGGAGTCAGAACAAAATCTTAAATAAGAGTGTAGGTCGAGATGTACATAAAATTAAAGATCATTTATAGTAGAACACAATGCCGTTAACTGGATCTCAAAAGGCTTACCCTATCCAAAATGGCGGTGTTTTAAAGTTTCTTAACATAGAGGTATTTCCTAAGTTTCTTCATTGATGCGTTGGTGGTGGTTCGGAAGTCACCTTTAAGCTGTTGGTCCCCGAGTTAAGTGCTAGAGAGGGGCTTCTTAGCGCTAATTTCGCCTGGTAAAATAAGGCATCTTTACTTTACGTTAATTTACGTTTTTCACAATTTTGTTACTGTCAACACACATTATACAGATTTGATAATGGAAATCAGCTTGTTCAATGTTAATTGCATATAGACATCTAATAACTTGCATACCAAAGTAAGAACTCACTTCTACTACTTTTACTTGTACTGTAATTCACAGTGCAACAGAAACTTCGGTGTACTCAAACACTGTGAATGGTTGAAGCAAACAATAAATACAATTCACTGTAGCTATGGTAGTGTCTGTGCAAATTTATGAAATATTCTTTTCACTCATGCTTTTTATAATTGCATATGGGAAACAAGACCAGATAAAGTAAAATTTAACTGAATTGATTTACATTATTTTAGTCATCTTTCATTGGAGGAAAACTAAAGCTACTTAACTTTGTGCTATCTAATTCAATTCAATATAAACAGTTAGTCTCTGTCTTACCACTTTTGGTATACAGCTGATCGAGTAAAAGCTATCAAGTCTATTAAATACAACTACAGGAGGAGCCAATAGAAAACTTAAGAAATTATTCCCATCATATCAGTAATTATTGGCCATTCCAATCAACTGTATATCACAATAAATCAAAATGACTTCTTTAGACTTACACCGTTTGGGTTAGCAATCCAGTATTTATATTATTGACTAATAAAACTTGTACAAGTTGACTTGTCTGACAACTTCAAGGTACAATGTGTATGTAACAGTATCCAACTGAAATTGCACCGAATGTGAACTAAATGAATTTTCATAGATCATACTCATACACAACAAGAGTAAATTTTTATTCATATTCTATTGAAAAATAAAATATTCTCATCATTTTGTATACTAGATTTAGTAGAAATTTCATGAAACAAAGTTATTAAATTAAATTTTACGTGTTTGTCCACCGTATAATTTAATATACAAACCCCCTCCCCAATCCCTTACGAGGATTACAAACTTACTGTTACTATGTGTTTATTCTTTTTAAGAGGAATTAGTTATAAATATTAGAATTACAACATCTATAGAAACAACTGGAACATTATGAAAGTGGACATTTGTCATGTGATAGATTAAAATGTGATTCATCAAGTTACTAATGCTGTTATGAAACAATCTGATGTACATGAATTACTGTTTTGCCCATCAATTTCTTAACCAACAATCTAATCAATATTTATTGGGATGAATTGTAATTTATGGGCTGTGCTCTCAGAAAGTAATGTGTTATTATTTTAAAATAATCAGTTAGACAATATAATTGTATTTATTTAGTGCCTAGGAGTGATAATTAGCTTAACTGAAAGCTAAAGCGAAACTTAAACTCCTTAACCGGGTCAAAGTCAATGAAATTAGGTTTAATTCAGGAGCGGTAAGAAAAAGGAAGTTTGCATCTTAAAAAAGTGAAGAAAAGTTACTGAACAAAGTTTCTAATGTGGTGTATAGGACATTTTTTGTAGTATTTGAATCATGACTAATAGAGGCTAATGTTTAAATAAATAACATGTTTTGTATTTTGTATGGTCAGTTGATAATTCTAAACAACAATAACTATAAGTTTATGTCAGTAATTCTTTTTTACTCTTTTCATGTTTTAACTTATCGTGATTTTGGCATACCTTAAATTTGAAAGTCAGTTTAAACACCAAACATATCTTCAATTTTGATTTTCGTAGTATTTTAGTTTATGTGAATGGTAATAATGTTATTACCTTCATAAATTCTACTTATGTTTAATTTTACATAGTTGACTGATTTGTAACACAGGGTGTTTCTGAACCTACGTAAAACCTCTCAGGAGATTATTCTATAGGTCAAAATGAGATGTTTTCTTTATATAAACATGAGGTTGCAAGTGCCTATTTTCAGAACTCCGGTATCCAAAATTAACCCACAACCATTGTTTTATTGCTTGGTCTATGAGCAATCTGGTCAATTTTATTAAAATGCTAGTTTGTACTTATAAAAATATAAAAAACACCAAACTTTTTTACATTTCCAATCTTAGGTTCTTTGTAATTTAAATTAAGATTTTCTTTGGAAATTGAACACTTACGACTTTAAAATCCACCAAGGAAAAGATGTCACAGATTTTTTTATGACCAGATATGGAAGAAACAAATTATGCACAAAAAATGAACGCAAGTAAAAAATGGTTGTAATTTTGTGTTAATTAGTTTTCTGCTGTAATTAAATATCAAATTTTTGAGGCTACCTTTGGGTACCTGTATTACCTAAAAGATGATATTGAGGACTTATGTCAATGGAAAGCAACGACTTATTTTGACAACTAGGTCACACTTCTCAGGGGTTTTACGTAAGTTCAGAAACACCCTTTTTAATTGTTATGTGCAAGGAATATTCTATACAAACTTTAAATATTATTTTAAATAGTCTTAATTATCTGATTTTAACAATGTAGGTGTATATTAACTTTAATAATTTTGCTAAATCCCAATAGTGTGTCTCCTACATTTTGGATTTTCCTGTCATGGAATTTCCCTTATAAACAGACTAATTTGGTTTATGTAGTTAGATGGTGATATTTTCCCATTGGAGTTTCTTCCAAGTTGAAGGAATATCAGTCTTATTTCCAATTCAACACTCATAATTTTTTTTAATGAGGGACTATATAAAAACATATTCAGACATTGCCCAAGAAAAGGGGAAGAATACTGAAAAAAATGATAATAAATTTAAAAATAAGTACCTAAATATCTGCAACTGTGTGTTAAAAACAATAGATTATTATTATTGATGTTGGACTTTTGCTTATAGATGATATCACTCTGGCAATAGTTCCTGGAATCTGTAATACTTCAGAGAGTGTCTATATCCGCACATTCGTCCACTACGCTCAGTGTCACGGTTACCGATGTGCCGTCCTCAACCACATTGGAGCCCTGCCAACCATTCCAGTCACTACTAGTCGAATATTTACATATGGTGAGTCACAAAACATTATACTTTTCATGTAGGTATGTAAATAAATGCTATTTTAGACATACAATTTTGTTATTAGTAAATCAAATCCACCTGTCTAAAACAAATTTTATATAGGACTAGCTGTTTCCCGCGGCTTCGCACGCTTTTCGTAAGTTTTGCCCGCGTATGAGCATTTCTGGTTGAAGTAAATTATATTTCCAACCCCGATGTAGATTTTACCTTGATGTCACGATCAAGAAAATATGTCAAAAATGTATTGTACATGCATAATGTATTTTATTACAAAGTGGTCTACCACTCAACCTTTAAGTTCAACCAAAAATTTAGTTTAGACAATTATACATCATAACTTAGCGCCTTCAAATAGTGTTTCACTGTTTAATATACGTATCTATCTCGTAATTGCAGGTTATAATGTGCAGGCGCTTTGAAAACTTTTCTTCATTTTATTCGTTTATATTCACGACATAAGCGAATAATTCAGATAATAACTATCCTATCTTCTAAGTTAGACTAAATTACGGATACATGTGAAATTTGATTGAAATTGGTTCAGTCGTTTTGGAGTTTATTGGCAACATACATCGTGACTCAAGATTTTTATATATATAAGATTTGTCTCTAATCCGTTTAAAAGTCCTTTGGTAAAAAAAAAAAAAAAATAGTTACAATAAATATATATATAAAATGCTTTTTGACTTCTTTTTTCAATATTTGTCTATATGTAATTAATATAATGTTTACTTGACAGTATTGACTTAAATCTTAAGATAAGAGGTTTGTAATTTTCTGTATAAATGTTCGTTGTACTGAAATCAAATTTACTGCAAAAATTTAAAGAATATCTTAATTTAATTTTAAACTGGTATACATATAAACATTTTCACTTAGACAAAAATTATGTTTTAACTAAAATATAAAAAGCAATTAAAACTATCTGAACAAAAAAAGTTTAGTAATTTGTCAGAATTCTGTGTTGGTATTTTGTCTTAATGTGACCATTTTAAAGTGAATACGTATTCAAGCTTAAATTGCATCGATAATATGTTTATTATTATTTAAAAATATGTGTGTTTTAATACAGAAATTGTTAATTTTCAAGTTTGATGTGAAGTTCAAACACTTATTTATTTCCTAAAAAGTGAAGTTCTAAAACTTATTTATTTCCAAAAAATGAAGTTCAAACACTTTATTTCCTAAAAAGTGGCAGAGCAAAATAGAATTAGCTGTGGTTTAGTTCTGTTTAATTTGTGTAAACTGATCAGCTAATGAAAAAAACCTATGTTTATCTTGAACTTTATACAAGTTTGCAAGTTATTAAAAGTGAATAATTTTCATTTGGTGAAAACTAGTTTATTATTGTACAGTTAAATGTCATTAAATAATGTTACATATATTTTGTAGTAGAATTACTAATAAGGTTCTTTTGTGATATTGAGTCATTTTGTGCATGAATAAATAATAGCTTGGTAATACATCTTAGTATAGTCATGTTGCGTGTTGATTTCATGTTGTTTTCTAAAAATAAACACAAAAGTTACTGGAAATAGGCAGATCAGACAGTTAAAAGATATACAAATGGCTAAGCTGGAGAAGGAGTGCAGACACTCTTAATACTGTCATACTGTTGTTGTCAATAGTTGGTCATTGTGTGCTTGATCATCTAGTAGACTGTATGACTGTACCACCATTATCTTGTTTGTATAGCCAAGTTAACAGACTATTATTGTAGGGATATCTGTTCTGAATGCGAAATGAAACTGACATTAGCTGCAGGAAGAGCACTTCTCATGCAACTACGTGTATTGACTCAGCATCCCCTCAATATAAATGGTGATCCAAAAACTGTTACTTTGTTATTCTTTTCTTACTTTTCTACAGTATATTTTGTAACATTTTGAATAGTGTATAGTGAAATGAGAAATATTCACCAATATTTTGGAAATCAGTGCAAGTAAATGTGTTGGGCTTTGACCATTAATCTCCCATGCACCTGTTTTGATCTTAGCAGTAAGAAAGATTGCACTCATAACATTCCAGCTCATCCCATGGTAGTTTCCAGTGCGTCTTGAACTATACATATTTGTTGTTAATATTATACAATTAATATTATAATTTACAGTTAAACAAAATGTAAAGAAACTTGTTTTATATCCCAGGTGTTAAAAATCTTCTCCCCCCCCTATTAACGTTATTATAAATAGAGATGGAGTGATTTACTTTGGGGGATGTTTATATGACCAACTGAGGAGATGTGAAACACATTCAGACCCCTTTGACACAGTAACTGGATTGAATGTGTCTCACATACTAACTAGTAAACAAAAAGAGATGTCATGGTAATACCAGCTATTGTTATTTCCAGGATTTCCTAATGGACTTTGGTTAGAAAAAACCAATCTAGTTTGCACCATTCTTCTTATTTTTATAATACCTTTAAAATGAGGTCTCACTTGTTTGGGGTTTCTATTTAAACACTTTGACTTACTCCCAAAATACCCTATTGGGTGGTGGGGGGAGGGGGAGTAAAATATTTTCATACCTTATAAAGCTCCTCAGTTGGTTATATAAACATCGCCCAAAGTAAATCACTCGATCTCTATTCATAAGAAAGTTAATAGGGGGGATACCGGGGCACCCAGAATATAATAAATTATATGACATCGTCATGCTCAAATTGATCAATTATTGCTCTTTGAAACACTTCTATCATGGCAAAAGAGTTTATTGTAAATAATTATTATTAACTCTTTAAGGACCAGCAGTAAGGACTATTGCCTGTAAGGTACTATGTGAAAAAGCCTGAGTGGGTGATCTATCTCTCGCTTTTCTAATAACTATTTCGTATTTTTCCATTAATTTGACTGATATGTTATATTGCCAGTTTTGTACTTTGTATTTGTAGAATATATACAAAGTCCGATGTCTTTCCTTGTAGTAATTTCTCATTAAATATAACTTGTGTTTACTCTATGCCGATACTAGAACAGCCGTTTGTCTTCTATTGTTGTTTTTGTTCACTTGTCTCTCTGACTGTTACCCGTTTGTTTGTTGACAAACACGTCATCCTTGTTGTACCATATTTTGCTGTAGAGTTTGTTTTATAATGTTATGTTACTTTCATTAAACATCTATTTTGTTGAATATTGACAGTATTCAACAGGCTACTGTCACTAAGGTAATTGAGTGGTTACTAAACTTCTGTGTATTTTTACCAGCTATATTAAAAAAAGTCCTGCTATAGGGGTAACTTAACTATAATATTATAAATTACATTAAAAACATAAAACCAATATTTAGTACATTTTATTGTTTTGTACAATAAAATGTACTAAATATTGGTTTTATGTTTTTAATGTAATTTAACAGTGACCAATATAAGCTCCATCTACAGCATAATATTATAAGTTTACAGCTAAAACACTCATAACACCATGGGAAGAGCAATGAACTTGTACACTCACGTGGCATTGTCAGTATTAGCCACAAGACCACACTGTGTCAAGGGACTATGGAAAAAACTAAAGATTATGTTTTCTACTTATCTTAAAATATGAAGAGCATTTAATCATTTATTTTATATATAATTTTGATAAAGGTTTGTGTTAAAAAATTGCGCCGAAATCAAAATATATAGTGATCTAATCAGTCTTGCTGATAATTTCACTGAAAACAATCTGCTCCTTAATTTAGAAAAAACTAAATTGTATGATGTTCCAAAACTGTAAAATTAATGAACCACCAATTAGCGCAGGTGGGTTTAAAATATCCCAAGAAGAAGAGGTAATTTTTTGGGATTAATTGTGGACAAAATCTTAACTGGGACAGTCATATTGATAAAGTTCTTTCAAAATTATCCTCCGGTTTACATGCAATAAGAAAATTAAAATATCTGTGTGATTATAAAACTTTAAAAATTATTTATTTTTCTTATATACACTCCATAATTAGTTTTGGCATATCTTTATATGGAGGAACAACTTCCAAAAATCTTGATTCAATCCTAAAAGTACAAAAAAAGGCAATAGGAATTATATTGAACCTAAAGCCACAAAGCTCAGTAAAGGAAAACATTGCAGAACTACAGATTCTACTGTTTATGGACTATATGTTAATGAAGTAATATTGTCAGTCAGGTCAAGAATCAGAGAGCAAATGCTTAATGGTACTAATCACCAGTACAACACAATACGGAGAGACGAATTGGCTGCTCCTTCCCATCGATTGGCACTTCTAGAAAAAAAACCACAATGTACTGGAATTAACTTTTACAAGAAAATACCTGAAAATATATAATCAGAAACTTTTTTTTCAAATTTTAAAAACTAATTAAAAATGTATTTAATAAATAAAACCCTTTATTCACTCAATGGACTATGAGGATATTGTACGGTACTCTTATTTTAATTTAGTAAAAGATCATAAATACGTGGTATTAATTTGTAAGTTTTTGACACCATTCAATTGTATTCATGTAATACAATATGAATAAAGAATATTTTGATTTGATTTAACTATTGCGGGTTTGTTAACGCTTAACCAATTCTCGGGGAGCATGTTGACCATCATTGAACTATGTCTTTTTAACTTGAAAATGATGTAAAATGCCAAAATTTCAAGGTCACAGCTTAATTAATTCGTTCTAGAAAACGTCTTAGCCCAGTAAACTTCACTAACGCTCAGCCAAATCCCATGTAGGTACATATATCTTTTTTGAACTATGTCTTCAGTGCAGTAAGATATCCATTTCGTTCTCAAGATATCCTACAGAAAACGTATAGACAGATAAACATTATTTTGGTCACATACAAATCTTTAAACATCCTAAAATTGCCAATTCACAAAGATTTTGCCATTGAGAGCGTTTCCGGGTTTACAGAAGGATGTACAACAAAAAGGTTCCTGATCTTTTTTGTAGATCCCATCATTGTCTAGCTATGAAAAATTTAAGATTTAAGCTACAATTAACTGTTCAGTCGCTATCGATCCCAAAAACAAAATTCTCACGTAAGAATTATAAAATATTTGAATTTATTGACGTTTTGCGGCTAAACCATTGAAGATAGAGGAAAGGAAACCTATTTTGTAAATTGCATTATTTTGTATTCAAATCAAATTTTTATTTTGTGCCAAGTTTAAATTGAAAAAAAATCACCTGCAATGGAGCTTAAAACAGTCCTCACTTCAAAGAGAGGTCCGTAAGAGTGAAAATTGCACAATTTTGCAAATTGTTTGAGGGATTTAAAACGTAAATGTCCAGTTTTCAGACTTTTCCCAGAGGTCTGAAGGGCAGAGCCACATGCAAAATTTTGTGTTTCCAGCACTTCTAGAAGTGGTTTAGAATTAGTATTATTATTTGTCAGAGAGTTACACATGTGTCTCTCTGCCATGTTCTTCCAAAATTAAATAGAATAATATATTCAATCCTCCAAACTACCAGTAATCAATATTATACAAAGTAATCAGTAACTGAAAAATAAAATAAATCTGGACAGCTGAAAACTATTTGTGTTTATTTTCAGGGCGGACTTCTGTCATGTATCAGATGTATGTAAAACTGTTGTGTGTTTTAGTTTTTGTGACCGAACTAATTTCAAGAGAAGTAACATTTACTTTAACAAAGCATGATTCATCTCAAGTAATATAAATTTAACTCATTTAAGTTAAATGTCAATCACTAACAAGTGAGTTGTATACTAACTGTAATGTGTTATAAATCAAGGTAGGTGATTTGGGTGTTTGATAATCACAATGCAGGCTAAAACAATAGATTTATCATAGGCAGCCAGTAGCAAGTTTGCTGCCCAACAAAAAAGTTAAAAGTTAACCAACTGTTTCAAGGGATATGAAGAAAGATTGCAAATATAACCTATTGTTTCATAACAAATTATGGGTGATTGAAATGTGAAAGCTAATAAAGAGCTACAAGAAAAGAGTGACATTAAAAATCACCTTTTTTGTCCTGCTGCAGCTATAAATATAAAAAGTACATTTTTGGTGCTACAATACAGTTTGTTATTGCAGGAATAGTGGCATAATAATGATTTTTTGAGTATTTCAGAGTTTAAAATTGCAAGTCAAAGAAGTGAAAATGGCTATTAATTAAGAAAAATGTTGTTGAATTACCAAGCCCCATTTAAATAAAGTTCAGGATTGTTTGAGTTCGGGAGATTGTAAAGCAAAGGTAAACAGCAAAGTTCTGAAAATATAAAATGGTTCAAAGCTTATTTTAAAGGTTAATAATGGCTTAATCTGGCCATGTGAGGTGGAGTATTATGTGATTATGGCGGCAGTGTTTATCTGCCATGAGCACTCTGTGAATTCAGCTGAGTATGGCCTGTTTGTGGTAAATTGGAAACTGTTTTAAATTGACTCTTAATATACTAACCCATTTGCTGCGTGATGTCAATAGTAATGAGTACCCTAGGGCTATTATTTTTGTTTTTGTAAAAATCTCACCTTATTTACTATCTTCAGAAGCGTAGAATATAGGTCCAAACCAGATTTGGAATGTTCCTTCTGTTGGTAATGAATATTTTGTTCCATCAGCCACCAGTGGACCCCTCGTGCCACAACCCTACTGTCTTACTGCCAATGTTTACAGTTTATTGTTTTAGTTTTTAAATATTTACAACCTTATCATTCCATTTTCCGATCATCACACTGTTACCGTATCTGGCTATGGATTCACTAGTTTTGAGCATGGCTGATTTTACTTCAGTTGGAATAAATATTCAGTCTTGGCACAAAGTTTCCTATTGAGTAGTTTTAATGCATCAAGAGGCTACAGAACAAACTTTAACTGTTGTAATAGTTGTCCATGTAGATACTGTGTCCATTACCTAGTTTTTCTTTCAGTAAATGCATGACAACCTTTTCAGTATTACCCTTGCCACCTACAACCTCGTCTGAAGAACTGGCGTAAACTAAAAATTTTAAAATAAGTCCTTGGGGCTCTGTCAGTGTGTAGTCACTCCTTATTTGTGCCTCTTTACTTTTATATACTTTTGAAGAAAGCTACAAAATTAAGAAAATAAAATTAAGAAGTTCTAATAGATTGAATATAAAATGACACTCCAGAGCTGAACAGACTTAAAGAATATGTAATTAATTTATATGATAGGTTTAAGAACAATATAAATACAACAAATGAAAATGAATATAGAAATGATTATTTACAGGCTAAAAGATTGTATAGGAGGAGAATAACTCATTCTAAGAAAATAGCAAATAATAATTATATCACAAATTCCGTCAATAAACGTAAGGCTGCTTGGAATGTTGTTAAAGCTGAGTCAAACAAAACAAAAGGAAACCAGGATATTTTAATAGAGTCTAAGATTGTTAATGATTATTTTATTGATGTTGATAAAGTGTTGGATTTAAATGAAATAAATAAGGACGTGTCTGATAATTATGCCGTAGAACTGGTAAATAACTATGTTTTAGATCGCAATATTAGTTAAAAAATAATAATAATATAATTTTCAAGTGGAATGTAATTGAAACAACTGATGTAATGAAATATGTAGCTAGGGGTTATATTATATTATAATATAGATGAATAATTATAAGTTTAGATGAACTGATAACAGAGGAGGACCTGGCTTTGACAAAAGGCTCTGAAATGGTTCGAAGCTAACTTATTACTTGTTAATGAAAAAAAAACTGAAAAAATAATATTTTCTTTAAATAATACAATTTATAAAGATGTTACACCTGTTAAGTTATTAGAAATACTTCTGGATAGTAGACTGGGTTGGGACCATGATATTGAACAATTATGTAAGAAATTGTCAAGAGTTGTCTATCTATTACGTAAATTAAGAAAATGTATTACCTTAGACATGCTAGTTTCAACTTATTGTGCTTTTTTGGAATAACATTGTGGGGCAGTAGTAGTGGTCCACAAAAAGCTTTTAAGTGGCTTAAAAGCTTAAGAAAAAGGCATTTAGGGCTATTAAGAATGTACCTGAAAGAGAAACGTGTACAAATTTTTAAGGAGCTAACAATAATGACAATTTCAAATTTGTATGTTTATTGTTGTTTAGTGAGTGTTAAAAAGTCTTCATGTTATTTTTTATCTACAAAGAAAATTCATAGTTATTTTAACAGAAAAAAAAACATATTCTAAATTTATGTACTATCAAACTTGGAAAAAGTAAAAGCAGCCACCTATATATGAAAATTAATGTATTTAACAAATTACCGGAAACAGCTTGGCCTGTCCCTATAAAAAGATTTAAAATAATAATGGAAAGGTGGTTAAAAGAGAATTTATTTTATTCTGTTGATAGTTTTTTAGCCTGTGATACTAGCAGTACATTTTTATCTATATTGATGTATTTTTTTATTATGTTTATTTCTGTTTGTGTATTAAGTGTATGTATGTGTTATTGTTATCATAGTTTTAGTATAGATTATTTATACAGGGTGAGTGGCTCTTGGTGTGACAACATTTTTTGGGTTATAATGCAATGTAAATGTGATACAGTGGCGGTTATAAAAAAGTCTAACTCCAAAAATTAGGTCTGAAATGAATTATTTTCAGTTTTTCTAAAAAACCCGTGTTTTTGTACGTAAATCTGATATTTCTCAGCAACGTATAGACATATGTGAGCAAACTACATCATTTTTAGATTCTCCGTTAAATTTTCAATTTGAAAAAGTTATCGGTTCAAACGGTAAGAAAAGAAAATTTAGCTTCAGGTCGATTCAAATGGCAAAGTTGCTAAGATTCAGAAAAACTGAAATATCATTGAACCCCATCTTTTTACCACATCCTCTACACAAGAATGTGTCAAGTGATATTAAAAACTTTGCCATTTATTACGCTTTAAAATGGTATGCCATATGACCATAGTTAAGTATTCAGATACCTACTTTTATCGGTTTGAATATTAAAAAACATGCAAGCTACAAAAAGATTAAAACAATTTAATAACAACTGTACTTAATTTTTATGTTTTATAAAACTGCGTCATAAAACAAGGAATTGAGATTACAAAGAAGTAAAGAAGTTTCTAATAATTTGTGGATGCTAGTTACGGATTAATGGTCACATCCTTTTATCAATGTTTTAATTCCTTATCTTATCACTTTCACCAGTATTGTACATTCATTCCTTATCTTGTTTTGTAAGACCAGTGTCCACATGAATTACTTCTACCTCCAATGAACTATTTTTCTGCTCAATTTAGTCAAGTGTAGGCTGCCATGGAGTTCACTACTCGAGAATACGCTGATATGCACTTTATTTACGGGTTTTGTGATGGAAATGCGCGTGCTGCCTAAAGAGAGTATCAAGCTCGCTACCCTGATCGCCGACTTCCCAATCATTCTGTGTTCTCAAGACTCCATCAACGTCTTTTGGAGGGAGGTACAGTTCACAAATAACCTAACGAAGTAGGACACATTGTTCATGATGTAGGATTAGATGAAGTAGTTCTAAATTCAGTTCGGAATGATCCAGAAGTTAGTAGTAGACAACTTGCTAGAGACGTAGGTGTATCACAATGGAAGGTTTTGGACATTTTGCATAAGAATAAGTTCCATCCATACCATTTTACGCCTGTTCAAGGTCTGAAAGCAACTGATTATGCTCCTAGAATACAAATCTGTCGTTGGTTGCTAAACAGAGACATAGAGCAGTGTCATTTTTTTCGAAAAATCCTTTGGATTGATGAGTCATTGTTTACAAGAATTTTCATTGTCATAATATGCACCGCTGGGATCAACAAAACCCACACCGGACAAGGGAACAATCCTTTCAAACGCGTTTTAGAATTAATGTTTGGTGTGGAGTCTTAGGCGACCAATTGATTGGCCCTCACATATTTGATGGAACTGTAAATGGAACAAACTACTTAGATGTTTTGCAACATGACCTACCTACCATTGTTTTCCATGGTTTAAAAAATGTTGAAAGAGACGAGCTTATATTCCAGCAGGATGGAGCCCTCCACATTTTATTGCAACAGTACGTCAATGGCTGACTGAAAACTATCCCGAGTGGATTAGACGTGGGGGAACTGTCGCATGGCTTGCCCGATCTCCCGACCTTACACCTATAGACTTTTTTGTGTGGGGTTTTTTTTAAGCAGAAAGATTATTCCACCCCAGTAATTTCAGAAGAAGAATTACGAGGCAGAATTGGTCTGGCTGCTCAAAGGCTTCGGGAAAAACTGTCTTTTAAAATGACTGTAGGAGCAATGAGAAAGCGAGCAAGAGCTTGTGTGAGAAAAGAAGGTCGCCATTTTGAGAATGAACTGCAATGATTTTACTTTTAATGTTTTGTGTTCATGAGGTATTCTAATTTTCATTTACCTTATTGTTAATTGATTAAAGTTCCATTATTAAATATCTTTACTAATGCTCAAAGATTATGTTTATTATACCGTCCTATGACTACTCAGTGTTAACTTTTAACCTATACTGATTTTTTTTAATGGCAAGCACCTAAATAGTCGGTCATATGGCATACCATTTTAAAGCCTATTAAATGACAAAGTTTTTAATATCACTTGACACATTCTTGTGTACAAGGTGTGGTAAAAAGATGGGGTTCGATGATATTTCAGTTTTTCTGAAACTTAGCAACTTTGCCATTTGAATCGACCTGAAGCTTAATTTCCTTTTCTTACCATTTGAACCGATAACTTTTTCAAATTGAAAATTGAACGGAGAATCTAAAAATGATGTAGTTTGCTCACATATGTGTATACGTTGACAAGAAATATCAGATTTACGTACAAAAATACGGGTATTTTAGAAAAACTGAAAATAATTCATTTCAGACCTAATTTTTGGAGTTAGACTTTTTTATAACCGCCATTGTATCACATTTACATTGCATTATAACCCAAAAAATGTTGTCACACCAAGAGCCACTCACCCTTGTATATTTATTTAATTATTATTTAGTATAGATTATTCATATATTTATTTAATTATTATTTAGTATAGATTATTTATATATATATATATATATATATATATATATATATATATATATATATTTAATTATTATAACTTCATTGTTACCTGTTATTACCTTATAGATAACTACTGAGAATTTGAAAACTATCCTTTTGACAGAGATATATAAGAAAATGGTTGTTTGTAAATCTGACTTTGTCAACATGAAATACAGCTGATTTGTAAAATGCATATCAAAGTCGTTTAAAATGATGGTTTAAATAAATCAGTATTCTTATTCATCGCTAAGCATGCAGTTGAAATCATTAGCATAGTTCATTAATATTAGTATTATTTAATTTTTTACAACTTGGATAAATTTTGTGAAAAACAAATTGCACAGTAGGCAGGCCTACTGTCACATGTGTTCAACTGTTTAACAACTGAATGTTTTGATTGTCAAGTATTACACTTTTCTATGATTTTGAAAATCGTATAATTAGTGGTGTTGTTGGTTTAAGGACATACAAATGACTTCCATGACATGTTGCATCATCTGTGTGAGCGACACCCGGAGACCAAGGTAGTCAGCATAGGCTACAGCATGGGTGGCAACATAGTTGCCAAGTACCTGGGTGAGAAGGACAAGGAGAAAGTACCAAATCTGATTGGGGGAATCTCTATTTGTCAAGGATACGATGGAATTGAGTAAGTATTCAATGCCAAACAGTTTTTGTTTCTTAATAACTCATTTGTGCCTGCTGCATACTTTTGGGAACAGTCAGCTCAACTTGCTAGTGCTCTCTGCTGTCAAGAAGTAGTAAGAAATTGGACTTACATAAGTTAAAAGTGTATTTTAAACCGTTTGTTGGTATATTGTGCTCCTTAACTCTCAAATTGTTAATTTTTCTGGAGGGAAAATATCTAACACTTTGTTTAATATTTTGTAAGCACACATTTATTATTATTATTGTTATGTGTACTGTGGATTCACAAGTAGTAAATAGTGATATTGAATCATCACCACTAGCCCACATTGTATAGATGTTGATCTGCAAGTCAATATAATAAAATTGAATTTGTCCGCATAATCAGCTAGACTTAGATGACTGTGCCTACCAGTAGATGATGTCTACACAAAATATTGTCCTGATTTTTCAAATAAAAACCTACAGTAAAAATTAAATCTGAAGTTTAAGTGACGTATCATAGGTTGGTTGCAATACAGAAAACAAAAAGGTGAATTACAATAGTACATGTGTAAATATTATAACACAGTAACAAACTATGGCGAAAAGAGACACAGATTCTGTTTAGTGCAAGTGTGATATTTAAATAAAAATGCAGGAAAACTAGTTGTGTGATAGCAATGGAAGGGAGGTAGTATGAATGAAGTGACAGAGTGAACACATGCATTGTCACTGCTCAAACTACCCTCACCTTCAACACATCCAAGGTCATTAACCTGTCTGCTGCTCCTTCTATTCCAAAATTATAACGTACTGTTGAAAAACAATAGAAGAAACCTGGGATTTCCTAAATATGTTTTAAATACATGATTGGGTCTATCATAATTGTAAAATTAGTTTTGAAGATGTGAAGTTGTTAATTAGCAAAACATTTACTCTTGGATCAAAGGGTTTAGATTTGCAGGCTTAAACGTTAACCACAAACTACCTATTAGAGCAACAATAACAGGAGTTACATTAAAATTTAGCTTATATTTTTGTTTAGACTTATAAATAAAATGATTTACACAATAACTTCCTGTTTTCATGCCAGTGATAACTAAAAAAATTAAGGATTTTATATGCTTATGAACCAAACTGCAACTTTGAAAACAGTTGATCTGATTAAGACCAAATATTTTTAAAGATAGTCACAAATGATTTTTGAGTAGTAAATTTTAAGTTATATGAACAAATTTAAAATTAACCCATTGATGTAGTAGTTATAGAAGCTTCTGCAGGCCTGGTATCAGCAATTAATTTAGGTGAAAATGTAAGAGTTTAGTTATACTGTAATAACTATAAAAAAATTTAATGAGCAAAATGCTTTATTTTAAAACTTATAATTATAAAAAAAGTTTTTGCCAAAAAGAAATAAAAATAAAAAACAACACACTTTTTTTGAAGTGAAACATTTCAAACTGTGTATTTAGCATTGTTTTAATATGGCCCATATTGTTTTTTACATAAGAATAAATAATTAACCATATATCTAAAAATTCAAAAATATATATGAATAAAAACATATATCTAAAAACATCCAGCGCAAGAAAATATTAACAGTAACCTAGCCTGTATATCACATTCACAAAACAATACTTCTTTAACCTGTAAGAACCATATAGATTCACAAAAAACAAATATATTAATAATATAAAAACCTTAACCTTATTACACCAAAATGCTCAAAAGTATCCTAAATAAAGTTATACAGCTGGAGTATCTGAGTCATGATGTAAATGTAGATATAATTGCTATAAGTGAACATTGGTTGTCAGCAAAAAACTTAAAATATTTTCAGATAAAAAATTACGTTGTAGCCTCAATTTATTGTAGAATTAGTTTGACACGGGGAGGTTCTTGTCTTCTTGTAAAAAATCATATACAATTTATTGAACGTAATGATATTTGTAAATTTAGTGAAGTCTTTGTTTTTGAATGTTCCTCTATAGAGTTAATTTCAACTAATTCTAATAAATTAAATATTTTAACTGTTAGTTGTTTACAGAACACCAGACTCCGATATTCATATATTCATTTCCAAGTTGCAATTGTTATTTGAATTAGCTTTGAAAGAGAAAAAGTACTTAGTTGTCTTAGGTGATTTTTAACATTAATTTATTAAACCATAACTCAGAGTCTTTAGCTTTTTAAGAATATTTTAAAATGTTATAATTTTAGATATTTTATAAATGAACCTACTAGAGTTACCAAAAAATGTTGAATCTTGTTTAGATAATATTGTTAGTAACATACCTCAGAATCTGCTATCAAGTCTTAACCTTCACTCTGGCTTTTCAGATCATAATTTTTCTCAAATTTTGAAAAATAAATGTCAATAATTTATTACTAAAAAATGAAAATAGTAAAATAATTACACATAGGATATGTTTCTGAGCAGGGTCATAGAATGTTTCATGACTTTCTGCAAAAGGAGGACTGGTTTGATGTGATTTCTGGTGAATCGGTTGATGCAAATTTCTCAAAATTTGTTGATAAGTTGATATTATATTATGAATTAGCATTCCCATTAAAAACAATAACAAAACTTAAGTCAAGTCCATATTCCTGGGTAACTGATGTGGTTAGGGCAAGTGCTGTCCTGTCAAGGGAGCTGTTTGCCAGAGCCAAGTCAATAAAACACAGAAAATAGCTGGAAAGAATATAAAACTTACCTTAAAACATCATAAGAAAATAGTCCTTTACGCAAAAAGAGAACCCCTAGTAAATAAAATACAATCCCTCTAAAAATATTCCAAGAACAACCTGGAATATCATTAATTCAGAGACTAAATCATTCGCTTCTGTAAAAAAAACATTAATCTAATTGTTAATGGACAAGATATTACTGAGCCAATGGATGTTGCAATAGCATTTAACAGGCACTTCACAAGTGTACCTCTCATATTATCTCAAACCAACTTGACTTGCTGAATTCAAGCATTACGATCCACAAAATTTTTTGCCAAATCCATTTGTAATGGTTCATTTTTATCTCTAATCCTGTTTGTGAAAAAGAGATAATTGAAGTTATAAGTAAAATTTAAATCAAGTAAGTCCACCAGGCCTGGATGGAATACCTCCCAAGGATATTGAAGGAACACATCCACATCCTGTCAAAACCTCTTTGCTCTTTGGTGGAATAGCTCCCTGACTCACGGAGTCTTCCCTGAATGTCTCAAGGTAGCCAGAGTAACTCCAATATTTAAAAACAATAATTCAAATCTTGCAGAAAATTAACAGACCTATTTCAGTTCTTTCAGTTTTTTCAAAATTATTAGAAACTATTGTAAAAATTACGGCTTGAAAAATTTTTTTAAAATCATTCTCAATAATAAATAAAAATCAATTTGGTTTTCAATCTAATTTGTCAACTTCAGATGCTATCATAAGTTTAACTGATTATGTGCTAACTGCCTTGGGACCAGGGACAATCGACCTGTGGCCCTGTTCTGTGACCTCCAAAGGCTTTTTGATTGTGTAGACCATGAAATTTTGTTAAATAAATTGGAGTATTATGGCATCAGAGGAGTTGCTTCTCAATTGGTTTAGTAGCTTTCTGAGGGATCGCAGCCAGGTTGTAGAGATAGTTCAAAACAGTGCTGGTTCTGTCCATAAATATCTATCTCCTGCCCGCTATTTGGAGGCAGGCGTACCCCAAGGGTCAGTTTTAGGTCCAATATTATTTTTAATTTTTATAAACGACTTACCCAAGCAGTTCAATTTATGTGACAAATTAATTCTCTTTGCTGATGACACCACTAGTTTGATTAAATCTGACAATAAAACTGAACTATCTCAAAAATTATATGATAACATTAGTTTGATTTTTAACTGGCTTAAAAGCTAACAAACTATCCTTAAATATTTCCAAAACATCCATACTTAATTTTCACTTTATTAGAAAACTTTAGAGAACAACTTGAGAAATAAACTTTTTACCAAAGTAAACTTACTTCTACAAAAATTGTAAATTTCTTGGTGTTACTTTAGATGACAATCTTAGATGGGAAAATCACATCAGTCAGTTAAATGGGAAACTAAATTCAGCATGTTATGCTATTCGTAAAATTAGAGACTTGACTGACTTAAGAACAGCAAAAACTATTTATCTTGGCTATTTCGAATCTGTGTTGAGATATGGAATTGTTTCCTGGGGAAGTTCACCATTTATTGAACAGGTTTTCAAAACTCAAAAGAGAGCAAATCCGAATTCTAGGAAATTTGAAATTTAATCAATCATGTAGAGGACATTTTTTTAATCTTCAAATTTTAAACAGTAAGAAGTATTTACATAATGGAAGTTTTAACTCAAACATATAAAAGAATACAGTCCAATCCCTTTATCTCCCATCATAACTACACAACACGTAATAGTTATTTTCTACCTGTTTCCTATACACAGAACAACCCATTTTAAAACATCTTTCTCTTACAAATAGTCAGTCATTTTTTTAACAAATTACCCTTTAGCATGGAGAGAGATTCCTACATTTAAAGGCTTTTCAAAAAAAACTATTAAAGAATACATGCTTCAAACTGAAATTTATACTTTTACGATTTTCGTCCACAGAAAATTAATTAAGATAAGATAATAAATATCCATGAACCTAGTATTAGCTATATGTTACTTGTGTTGTAGTTAGCTATATGTTATTGTTTGTAGTTAGTATTTTTTTTAAATTGTTATTTAGTATTTAGTGTTATTATTTCTTGACGAGCCTTATAACATTGTAATGTTCTATTGGGCTAATAAATCATTTCATTTCATTTCATTTCATTTCATTTCAAACTAAAAAAATTAAAATAAAATACTCACTACTGATTTTTTAATTGTTCCACTCAAAGGTCAGTAGCTATGGTAAATATGTTGTTGTATGGCAAGATTCAAAGTTTACAACACTGGGTGCAGACAAGTCATTTTTATATTATATATTAGAAATATTAGATAATATCCATCCTCAGGGTCTGAGTCGTCTAGAACTAAATTAGTGAAATGGTTTCTAAATCGGGGTATAATGCAATCATCAGAGGTTTCATCACTATCACTGTACAATGCTTTATCAACTTCAAAATCATGCAAGATTTCACGCTCCATCATTATACATAATCTAAACCAACAGTCAGAGAACATAATGTACAAGATGACTTATCAGCTGATCAGTAGTGAAACAGACACAAAATATTTTAAAAGTCAGGTTAGCCACAGTATGAAAATGAAATTATTTATTTGTTTGTGATATCTAAAGACCTAGTAATATACATACTAACGATATCTAGCGGAAATACAATGAACTCGTGAACAGTAATGTCAAATGTCCCCACGGAACCAGTGTGTGACTCAACGTTTGTTCCCGACCAAGTGCCACGTAACCAGTGCGTATGCTTACCTCAATGGGTTAAATTATAATTTTTATTTTTATTCTTGACCAGACGATTAAAAAACTTTAACAAGCATTGGTCTTGTTATGGAGCTCTTGAAGTGATTGTCTTGGCCATGTAATTTATGACAAGCCTTTAGTTTTGTCACTGTGCAGACTGTAATGAGCGTTCCAGTTGCTTGTTGGTTACTTACATGTGTTATTGTTTTTGTGTTTCTTTGAACCGAGAATCTCGCTATCCAAGTTGGCTTGCGGCGCATATCCTCTGGTTAATCAATATTTTACTGCAACTCAAAAAATAATACTATAACATTAAAAATTAAAAAAGGCTTTGTATTAGTGAAATAGTTTTATGTTAACAAATGGGATTCTGTCTTACTGATGTCAATTTTGGTTCATAAATGATTAACATCATCTCTCCTCTTGAACGTCTGTCAATACACTGATTGTAAGATATAGTCAAAGTTAAAAATACCTTTATTACAAAGACTCAGTTAGAGCTATCAAGCTCTCTATCACTCAGCCTCAGAAATGCATGAGTTAAATAAAGCCTCACTGAGTCTGTTGCAGTACACTGAATGGAATCCAACCATTGTTCTTTATGTTTTAGAGGCACCAAATGGCTCTTGAACTGGCAGAACTTCCGCCGCTTGTACTTGTATGCCATGACAGAGGCGATGAAGACAATCATTTTAAGGCACCATCGTATCCTTCTGAGTGAAGAGGTCAAAACCACCTATAACCTGAATGAAAGAGAAATCATATCTGCAGCTACATTACCGGAATTGGACGATGCATATACTAGGTGAGTAAAATAGAAATAGGTATTGTTTAAAATTTTTGAAAAAAATTTCAATGCCATTGACAATAGAAATCTTTAAAATTTTATTTGTGTTATTGAAATTCTTACAAAAAGAATACAGTAGCAGTAAAAAGTAGAAGGAAATCTACTTTAACTTATTTCAGTTGTTGATACTTTGGGAACTGTACTTTTAAGGTAAAAAATTCAGCAGGGGTTTTCCACTCTTTCTGAAAATAATTACTATTCAGACAATTTTATTGGAGTGTTTACACAAGGTATGTTTGAACACTGCAATAATAAGTTGATGTTAACAATAACAATTCACAATTCATTGGAAAGTAAAAAAAAAAAAACTGTCACATGTACACTCACCTCCAGACAATTATAATATTTTTGTCAAAATCTTAAGGAAAGACAATCTTGTTTTGGGTGATTTTCAATGTTTGTTTAATAAAGTGAATAAAAAAAACTTAAAAAAAATTAAAGATACTTTCAAACATTTCATATTTGTTTTGTCTTACAATGTGGTTACCAAATCAATCATTTTATCTTTCTTACTAAAAATAATTTTGAATAAAAATGTAGGTCAACGTGTAGAATATTCGTACTTATTAGAAAATTTAAACTGGTTTTGGAATTTAAACTTATTAAAACCACATTTTATGTTTTCCAGGAAGATTTACGGTTTTAACTCTGTGGAAGAGCTGTACGATTGGAGCAGTTGCATAAACTACTTGCAAGGCATCACTCTACCGGTCATCTTCATCAACAGCAAGGATGATCCTTTGATACCTGATCCTCTGTTGGAGCCTATCCGCCAATTTGCCTGTGAGTACAACTCAGAACAGTTTATAACTTAAGATTGGGCATTTCCAATATAACTATTAAATAAAGTGTCTCACAAAGAAATATATATATGTGTGGTTTTCTGTTACTGCTAGTCACTTTGAGACTCCACACTTTTTAACCCTGGTACTGGCAGTCACTTTTCCCTCATATGGGCAAGCCATTTTTTGGTGTTTTTTACCTGTACTTTAAACATTTTGTAAAATATACATTTTTACTATAAACCTATATGTGTATAAATTATTTTTTTCAGGAGAACGTGGAGATGATTATGGTATATAAACATATTATATAAACCATTAAAAATATGACTAGATTAAAATTTTTTTGTCATATATTTTTTTAAGTGGTGGGACTGCACCTGGTAAAGTATGATTATACAGTAAATATTAGAATCTGAGACTCCAATTTATTCTTCATTTTATCTATTTTCAGAAAATATACAATGGTATCCAGGTTCTTTTGAAGAAAAATTAAATATTTTGTAAAAACCACAAATAGTACACAAAAGGCTAAATTTGTTACTGTGAGTAGGATTATTTACAAAAATTATAATTCTTACACTAAATGTTTCCAAAGTATACCAAAATTTATATAATTATATGCACTACAAAAAAAATGAATAACCTAATTTTAATTTTCTTTTTATGTTTGGAAAGTGGTGGAAAGTAACTAAATTTGTTACTAAGGGTACATTATTTTCAAAAATTAAAATTCAAAAGTAAATTTTTATATGGAAATATTAACTGATATATTAATTTTACAATAAATAAATACTAAGTTTGGAAATGTTCTGAAATATTGGCTTAGTTTTGGGTTCCAGAAAGCATAAAGGGATACCTAGGTGTCATTGTCAAATCCTATGTTGTCTGAGTCTGACAAGTCAACAAGTTCCCAAATGAAAAACTCATTAAAGTTTTGGGTTATTATTTAAATAAGAGCGTAAAACAAACTTATAACACGCTATAAACCAATATAATAAACCATACCCATGATATATCACTGATATTGAAGCTCCAAAACACTTTCACTGCACTCCACAATAGCCTAGATTGACCTAGGCTTACTAATTGCAACATATCCCACGGAAAACTATGAAATTATTAACAAAAACACTACATATTGATTCAGAATATCCATAATAAACTCGTTTATAAGTAGTCAACACTATCTCGCAAAATAAATACCTTTTGTGACTAGATCTAAAGACCAAAACAGACAGACACCTGGTTCAAAATAGCTAGATGACAATCATTCTGGCAAGTTTATGATGTCACCGTGACATCACTGTTGCCAAAACAGAAAAAAAACTTCACCATTGAAATCAGCAGTCTTTTGTTTGAAATGGTATATAAATAGTGATGGTAGTGTTGACTTTTGTACTATATGAACTGTCAAAATGGATGTGTATCAGTTCGACATTGTAATGTCGATCAGTTCCAGGGTTAATAGAGGTTCCTGGAATGTCCCATTAAAATTGAATTTGTATAGGCAAAAATGTCTCTAAAAAAATTAGTTTTTGTTTAATATTTATTGTATTGCAGCACTATAAAAACAACACTAAAATAGAGCATTATAAACTGTTTCTTTACTGTGAAGTATTATGTTAGTTATAATTTATAAAGTGTCTTTTACATATGAACAATTGTTATGAAAGGGCCAATGCTTTTTATAATAATGTGAAATTAGTTAGACATTTACAGCTTGTCTTCCTGGGTAACCAACTAAAGCATCTGTAGATAAATGGTAGAATCTGTTGTTGGAACGAGAAGCCAGTGAAAAAGTATTCTCAAACTCTATATGAGAAAAACATACTGGTTTTTGCTTTATTGCTCCGCTCGCCAGGTGACCATCATAACTGAGAAAGGCAGAACTTAAAACTGGAGTTTACAAACATTTCATCACAGAAATTTCCTAGGCATTAAATTTTATTTTCGAATTTGTTTGTATCTAATTAAATTTGTGACTTTGAAACTTTATTTTCAAGACCTAAAAAGTAATGATTTATGTTATTTTAATTATTTTTTTTAAATAATTTTATTTCTGTAAATATCAGAGAGGTGGAGTCTTCACAGAATTTTTTTGTACCCGTGTATTAAGGAGTGTGTGAAATTTTAGAGTGATCCGTGGCGTTATAAGCATGCAACAGCAGACTAAACATATATTTCTTTGTGGGACACTGTATGATAGAAGGTTAAGGTATGATTACAATTTTTAATTTTGAATGAAATACTTTTATAATTACTTGGATTTTTAGTTGTGTGTTGAATTACAATGCAAAATTAAATCCTGTATAAATCTAATACCTTGTATAAAAATATATGAAATAAAACTAACCCTCATGAAAAATGTAAAAAACATTACTAAAATGTAGATGAAATAAATAAGATATGTGATTAAGATATGAATATTTTCCTGTAAATTGCTTTAGCTGGTAAAACATAAAGAGAGTAGGTAAAGGGAAAGACTAATTTGCTAAACTACTTAAGGAAAAATCAATTTATAATGTCTTTTTATGTCCTTCTACTCCTTATATATGAGGAAACAGAAAGATTGTTTGTTTTAAATGCATAGATGTTTTGCTTTAACATACTTTTCTTTGTTTTTTTTATACATAGCAGTAGCTTTTGTTTTACCACTTGTCATATCATAAAAATAGTTCTGAAGAGTATTTTTGGAGAAACATCATAATAGCAATGAGTCTCTGGACCCTCTATAATTCTTGGCCATTGTTGTTGTGTTCACCGCCAAGGTGATATTTGAGATGCTGAAAAAGGTATATATTGCTTGGTGCAAGAACCGAACCTTTTGAGTGTTTCAAAACTGTTTCAATTGAAATTCAGTAAAATTGTAGGTCATGTCGGAAGAACTTTCCATTCCATTTTTTGTGATTATCTGTGCAAAGTTTTGGAAAACATTGCAAAAAAGTTACTGAGCTAGACAATCAAGGAAATTCCATTCTGAAAATGTTTATATTGAACCTTTGTCTACACGATAGTTTCTATCAACTCGTGGTACCAGATCATTTGAGATCAAATCATTGCTTTACTGGGTTTTGTTGTATTTGCACTGGATGTCTTTGAATGCCCTAGACTCATTTTTACATTAGGACTGTATATATACTGCATACTGTTACTGATAATAGTAAGCTATTTTTCTGAGTACGTGGTGATCAGATGTCACCTTTGGGAGATGGTCAGTCAGAGGTACGAAGAAAATCAATGTAATTTTTTTTATAATTTTAACAAATATAAGGTAATATTAAAAGGATACAATAATTTATAAAAATGTGCAGAGTTCAGGTATTCTTTATGAAATGGTTAAGAAGATAAAAGTGTGTACTATGCAAACGATTCAAATAAGTGCCTTTTTGATATGGGACAAGATAGACACCTCTAGTTTTCACCATTTGCATTCTTTTAACAAGACCTTTCTAATGAGGTATCGGATGATGGGGTGTGTCATATGAAATTTTGGAGTTACCCCCCATATCCCCCATTTTGGAAAGAGGGACAAAGTCCCAAAGTTCATTAAAAACACGTTTTTTTAGTTGTTATAGTGTGCTGAATTTGGTATTTGTAGAGAATGCTTTTCCAGGGCTATACAGCCATTTCCACACTTTTGCCTAACCCCGTAACTTGTCCATAAAGAATTTTTAGTTAAATTAGTTACAATAATTAATTGTCTATGATAGCCCTAAGTAAGCAAAATTACAAGAATCGTAGTCAACATTGTTATGAGGTATAAACAATTATGGTTGCGAATGTTGAGTTTAGCTTCTGCTTAGTGCAGTATCGGAAATTGGACGCTGTCTCAGACTTCAATCCTGCAATCTGGAGTCCACCTCTATCTGAACAGATAAAAATGAGTTGGTGATGAAATAGTTCTAAACAAATACTTTGAGTCATTTTGACATCAGAGATAACTAGACTACAAAATAAAGTGTAATCTAAATGAAGAGGTGTTCTCATTGTCTCATCATATGCACTGCGATGTTTTAGACATGATCCCAAAGAATGGCGTAGGAACTGAGTTTTTTTACACATAACTTAGCTATGGTGGGAGAGGTTGATTCAATGCAAACTCAATATTTTTATTTAATTATAGTTGTCTCAGTCACTATGACAAAAGATTTGGTTACCTTCAGTTTTGCAAAAGATTTAGTTGTGTTTACACTATATCAGCTGTGTTCATATAATTTTGTATTCTCGACAATTGCATTCTCAGCCCTATTCAAGTTGAGTTGCACACATAGTACAATACCAAAATAATTGTTTGTGTGCAAGTGAGACAGGGCTATTAGTTTTATTTACTTATATGACACAATATCACATTGTGGAAGGTCACATTAATTACTACAACGATGTGACTTGTGCCTTGGAATGGTATGGTACACAATTTAAAGTGGAATATATTTTTCAAGGTAATCAAAACAAAGTGGCTTATATTGAAATGGCACATGGAGGGCATCTAGGCTTCTACGAAGGCGGTCTTCTCCACCCCAACCCCGTGTCATGGCTGGACCGTTCCCTGGTATCCATCATCGGAGCCCTGGTCTGTGCCCACATGGAGACCAAAGCACCTGAGTAGGCTACATCCTACACTTCTCATTGACTAGCTTGTTTCTTCATACCACACATTTAATATATGCTATGTTCAATGATTGAAACAATTTACTAGTCACAAACTTAACAGCCTTCAAAATGTTTGATTTTACTGCTTTGTATAAGTGTATTTTGAGTATCTAAAGTTGTGTGTTCTTCACTAATTAATTTAAATTTGTTGTTGTTACTGCCAAGACTTATAGCAAACTTACAGTTCACGAATGTCAAGATTTCTTAAACTTTAAATGTATTAATTTCTATTGTTCATTGTTGAGTTTTGTCTTAGTTTATCTACATGTTCATTGTCCATGTTGTACATAATAATAAGTATGTATAGTTTTGTACAGCCTGTAAATGTTTTAACAATAAATTAGGTTGGTAAAATATGCTACAATTTTTTATTAAAGCTCTTTAATAATTTGGTTATTTACATCTTGTTCCACAATGAGTAAATAATTAAGATTTGAAGCCAAAGACATTATGTTTCCTTTTTACTGCAAAAAGTGGTTTGAGACGTCAAAATATACTCTTTTTATTCACTCCCAGTGATCAAAAGATTGAACCGATTGAAACCTTATTTTGACAAAATAGAACATTTTATCAACTTATAGCCTTTTGTGTTCTGCAGTAGGGTTCAACATGTTTGAGTTTTATAAACAGAGTTTTTGTGAAACCGATTCTAATTTAAAGTAAGAAATTGTGAATTTTATTGTTTTCTTTTGCCAATATTGATTTTGAGGCCTTATTCAAAAAAGTATATCTATAAAACATCTGCATGTCTCTATTTAACAACTCCCAAAAAACAATAGATTTTTACCAATGTAGCCTTTATTCCTTCGTAAAAATCCTGTTTTCAATTTTCTACTTTTTTGAGGTTTTTTCTTCAAAGTTTTGTTTTTCATCCAACAATATTTTTTCAAAAACGTCTATTATTAATTTTAATACATTCCATCAATTTAAATAGCTTAGCCGTTAAAGATCAAGGCAATAGGTATTTTTATACTTGTTATTGTCTAGAGGGTAAAAACAATTAAATCAGTGGTGGTATTTTTTAAGTTAGGGTAACATTTAAAATTCAATTCAACTTTTATAAATAATCAAAACGCCATTGCTATTAGTACTAGTGAGTGGTATTGGAAGTTAAGCAATATTCTATAATCTATTTCTGTGTATAATCCAGCATCCAGAATTCTACATGAAAATATGCTAATAATAGCAAATGTGTGCCTTAAATAACAATAACTTTGTTGTATAATAAACTGGCACTTACTGAAATATTTATAAAATTTAACTGTTATTAATTCAACCTCAGGTACTGTATGTAAGGAACCTTATGCAGAATAATGTTAGTAAAATAAATGTCCCAGTAACTACGGTATTAGTCCTTGTGAAAGAGATGTATTGATTTGCACCTTAACATTATCTGAAGTTCTTTTATGATATGTAATGTCAGTCAAATAATGTATATTATATTTATTTGAATGCTTATCAAAGAGAGAAATTAAGAATACAGTTTTTTGCAACAGCTCCAAAGATTCAAGATTATTTATTCACCATACACAGTACATGCAATGAGTCTCGCCAGTGTAGCATACAATAATAAAAACTATTTTAAGGTGCTATGATAATTAGACTAAAGTAAAATTGCATTCAAAGTATTAAACTATAAGTATGGTTAAAATTACATGGAATAAATAAGTAAAATAAATAAAAAGTCACAGGACAGGTTAAAAGAATAATAAATAAACAATACTAAAAACACAAAAGAATCAAAAAGCGTTACAAAGAGCTAGTTTAAACATGCAAGTTAATAAAATCTATTAAAAAGTACTCAGCAGTTGAATAAATAGGGTTGCTAACCAGAAAGACTTTCACTGACTGTTTAAACCTGTTCTCGTTTTCTCGTGCATACTGAAAGAACATTGTAACATTTTTGTGCCATGACCTCAAAGCTCTTCAGTGTTCTTGAATATTTATTATATTTAATAAATAGGTTATTACGTTGCCTGGTGGTATAGTAATGCATATTACTACAGAGCAAAAAACGGTTTATATGCTTTTTAACATAGATTAAACAATTTAATATGTAGAGAGAAGTTACAGTGAGCATACTTAACCTAACAAATAAATGCTTACAATGGTCTCTAGGCTTTTGGCCCCACATATCAGTCGAACTGCCTTTTTCTGAAGTACTAATATCTTATTAGAGTGATGGTTACCCTACAGCATTATGCCATAAGATATATGGCTATGTATGTGACCATAGTATACAGTGATAAGGGCATTTTGAGATACATACATGCTAAGTACGCTTAACATCAAGATCCCTTTTGACACACTCCTCACAACATACTCAATATGACTCCCAGCCCAAGTGAGGTTCAAGCGTAATACCTAAGAATTTTACTAGTTCATAATCTACATATTTTCTTGTATTGTAAGCAAATATGATTTCAATGGTTTTCTTATCATCCAAACTAAGCCTATCAGCATTACGCTTATCCAGTATAGCGTTAGAACAGTGGTCAAGTTTCAGTTTCAAGATGTGATCACTTTTACTAGTGACGGATAGGGCCAAGTCATCAGCAAACCGGTATGGATGGCTCACTCCATCCATAATTACAGTGGAGAGATCTTTCATATAAATGTAAAAAAAAAATGATCCCAGCCCAGAACCCTGTGGAACACCATGCTTAACCAACTAAAAACTAGACATAATACCAAGCAATAGTACAGATTGGTATCTATCACTCAAATAAGATGCAAGAAGCTTAGAACCTGGTCCAGAATTCCATAAAAGGACAATTTGGTTTGTAAAATACTATGAGACACAGCGTTGAATGCTTTTAGAATAGAAAAGAATAGAATATATTTATTGCGTTGACAATATATATTATATTGTATTGTAACAGTCAATAATACCAATTCTTGCAGTGTTCACTCGACTTTCCACACAGCTGCACGCAGTCACACATTCATACACATACAAAGAAACAAAATTCAAAATTCGTGGTTTTTTTTAACACCGCTGCGAATATCAATCGTAAGTGTGCTCTATGTACTTGCCAACTGAGTAAAAAGCACAAGACACCAGGTAGTGTTTTAATTGGGTTTAAAATTTTTTTGGATTTGTTTGTAAATTTAGTGTTATGGAGACTGTTAATGAATTTGAACCCAGCTTGAGAAGGGAGGCGTTCAAATGATACTGTTCTATGTTGTCAGGCTCGAAAGTGCTCCCAAGCTCTTGTCTCATATCTATTTATATCACTGCCCTGTGTCAATATACACTGAAATCGGCAGTAAAATGAAGTCTCTTGTATAAATTAAAATAATGATTATTCGAGTTGTTTAATAGATTTTGTGTAAGTGATCTGTATGGAAGTATTGTTGTATACTTGTTGGTGTTTTTTTTTTACTTGTAACTTAAATTCTGTACAATATTTAAAGTAAAGGAAGTCCTGAAAATTGGAAATGCATTGCAAAGTTTAAAGTAAAAGTATTAAAGTTTCAACCATTACCTTGTATTGTCCACCCAGTTTGAGTATCATCCAACAGGTATAAGCATTTAAAGAATTAAAGACCATTTAGGCACCTTATAACAAAAGCATTTATAAGTGAATTGTATTTTCTGACCAATTTTGACTATAAAAGAAGCATTTATTTATAAAAAAATAAATGCATTGTAAATTTTGGAACCTAAATTTTGGTTAAACATTGAGTTTTTGACTAGATAGTTAAACAAACTTATAATATATTCATTATTGCACTTTTTGCTTGTGAAAAGGTTATCATTTTGGTAAAACTCTCTTGTCATTATTTTAGAGACTTGTTAATCTTATTTCAACTTTTTGTTTAGTTCCTTGGTGACAGTAAGGATGACACACCATCAGTCTGATTGTTGTAATTATATTTTCCCATTGCCTACATTTCCTCCGCTAATTACACCTTTAGCTGTAAGTTTTTTACTAAATATTTTAAAATTATTTGTTAAAAGCTATGTAAATTTGTAGTGTCATAAAATGTATGAAATCATAATTAATATTACTTTCTGTAATACAATATTTGGAGAATTTACTATATCCAAAATTTAAAATATATTAATAAATGATATAAATAATAAATTAATAAATGCATAATATTTTCTCTAAGGCTTTTGATACATTTCAGTTTAATTTATTTATCAGCGTTAATATTTTTTTAGTAAATAGGCCTATTATCAGTGTTAGTTTGTGGGGGCAGTAGTTTTATTTTCCATTTTACACAATATTTGTTCTTGAATAAGGAAACGACAGGGAAGCCCTGATTATTCTGACCCTGACAATGTAATGTTCTGTGTTAACTAGCTCAGCAATTGCCCATTAAGTCGAGAATGTACTAAGAATAGAATTGGATTGGTGCAAGCCACCGACAATTGAATCTTTCTGTCAACTGTAGAATGCTAGGAAGGAAATATTCAAGTACAGGGTGTGTAGAAAAACATTGATTTACCTGAAATTATTGCTGAACAGCTGTATAAATTCTTTGTTTGAAGTTTATTTTTGACGATGGAAGGTCACAATACGTCTGTGCATTCGTCTACCAACCACCAGTCGAAGGTTATACATATCTAAAAAAAGTATTATTTACTATTTCATTTTTTTATGTAATCAGGAATTTTGTTGTAGAATCTGGGTGCTAGAAAATTGTAGGTTTTCGTAAATAAAGTATTGTATGGATTAAGTGTAACTATTAGTTCCAGATTTCTAAGTCTGTTTCTGTATGAATTGCAGTGATGAGAAGCATTTCCACTTTTTCTGTGAAAAAAGTCTCAATACTTTGTAAATTAAAGATTTTCAGACATAATATTTTTAACTTTATGAATAAGGGCAACGAAGGTTCTCTTTTTAATGTTTTAAAATTAATGTTATGAATTATTTTTGTTGAATTTACATAATATTAATATTTATGTTATAAGTACCTGTCCAAAATACTAGTCCATGTTCTCTTCTATTTTTTTTTTCAATTAATGAGAAGTATAACATTCTTAAATTTTGTCACTACAAGTCTTGTTAAAAAATAAAAATATCTTATTGAATTGTTTAATTTGGTCTTTAAATCTGCTATATGAACTTTCCAATTTATTTCTTGGTCCAATATCAAACCTAAATATTCGATATGGTTTGTTTTTCCTATTTCCTTACAAGCTACATTGCTTGAAGATTCTTTACATAAACATTTAACAAATTTATACATTAATGGCTCAATAAAACACATCTCATTTCTTAATCTAAAACTAATATATTTAGTTTTTACTGTATTTAATAACATATGGTTTGCTAAAAACAACTACTGTATTGCCATTAAATCAACATTAATTTGTTCTTTAGTGCAAATAATATTGTCTTCCGTGTATGACAGTGCTGTGTCATCAGCTAATGATGTGAGTTTACCTTTAAATTTACCATCACAAAAATCATTTATTTATATTAAAAATAAAAGTGTACCCAAAACAGAACCTTGGGGGACACCTTGGTGTATATACTCCATTTCACTGAAAAAATAATAAATGTTTACACATTGCTTCCTGTTTGCTAAATAACTTTCAAACGGTTTAAAAGCCACTCCTCTAATTCCAAGTTTTGAAGGTTTTCCAACAAAATTCCATCATCTACGGAGTCATAGAATTTGATTTTGTGGATGCTTCTTTAAATTTTTTAAATATTTTATTTTGATATTCATACAAATATAGTTTTTCATCCAAGGCTTTAATTTTTCAACCTGTTATTTATAAATTTTTTAGCTTTAGTGGCATTTTGTTCCATGTAAACATCAGACCAATCCATAATGTTTAAGAGAGACTATTGAGAGCCAAGTAATCAAAGTGATAACCAGTAGCAGTGGCAGAGGCAGGGCAAATACATGTACTATAATAATTCATTAACTTTAGTGATTCAATACATTGCCAGAATCTCTATAGAAACGGTGCATTGTAGACGACTGACAGGTTTATATGGAATACAAGTTAAAAGAAATTGGTAGTGTTAGTAGTATTAAGTGGTGATTGCAGTTATTGCCCTTGCAAGCAGTGAATGTGCTGTCCCCAAAGTAATTGGTAGTATTAGTAGTATTACGTGATGATTGCAGTTATTGCCCTTGCAAGCAGTGAATGTGCTGTCCCCAAAGAAATTGGTAGTATTAGTAGTATTACGTGATGATTGCAGTTATTTCCCTTGCAAGCAGTGAATGTGGTGTCCCCAAAGAAATTGGTAGTGTTAGTAGTATTACGTGATGATTGCAGTTATTGCCCTTGCAAGCAGTGAATGTGCTGTCCCCAAAGAAATTAACACTGATAATAAAATCAATTAAATCCATCTGATTTGTAATACACAATCTATGAACTGCCAAATGAGTTAGCCTTATATGGTATTTTAAGGGGGAAAATGTTAATTTTAGTTACAAACAAGTATTACTTTTTATTACTACATAGTGTATAAACTTTAGTGAGCAGTTGTATTGGTTCGTAGATAGATATAATGCAAACTATTTAGTACTTTATACATTAAAATAAGTTCTATTAATCAGACAATAAAGTTAAATAGCTCAAAATTCAAAATAGCTTTTTTCTTATGAGCAAATGAAACAAAGTTTTCAAAACTACTACCTGATTAGTTATAGATTTTTAAGGGACAGTTCTTAAATAATGTAATAAATTGAAATAATTCATCATTAGTATGCTGTTTGTTTTTATTGTAAAACAGTAGCTGGGAAATGGTTCCAAAATAAAACTGTCTCATTTATACTTATAATTTGTATGATCTAAATTAGGGCTACTAAAATAAACATTTATTTAGTTTTTACAAGTTGTCATTCCTGTAGCTATATCATAACCTCTCTAACCCGAATCTTATTGTTGGTAATGAATGTGTAACATGTTTTTTAATTTCAGCATTAAAAAACTTGAATATTTTCAAAAACAACACACAACATACTAGATACTTATAGTGCTATTAATTATTGTATAACTTAAATTTGGGGTTTTTAATTCTTATTCTCTCAAGGAACAGTTTCATTAGTAAATGCACAAAGAAGTATTACTAAAATAAAGAATAAAAATGCCAAGGTACTATTTATGTACACTTTTAAGAATTGCAGAGTTAATATATTAGTCTCCAAATACCTGAACAATATAAAAAAAATATGAGAGGTAGGGTTAGAGAGGGAAGACTACTTATTAAGACTGACTCTGACCTTATTCATTTTGAATGTCTGCCATTTATGCAAGATGTATTTTTAGATTTATATTTTTATAAACATTTTTCCTGTTATGAACTAATGTTTACATTTCAGTTACGTGACCTTGATTATAAAATTGCCTTTGATCCTGCTCAAAACTTCAATTTTGGTTTAGTCCCTTGAAGCAATTTTATGATTTTTAGGTGAAGAAATGAATGTAGCCAATGCATTATATTTTTGTATATTAATTGCTTACTTTAGTGGTGATACATAGGCTGTGAGTTTATTGTTTGTATCGCACAAAATACTAAACTAACATTTCACATTTGTTTGATGAAATATGACGCGTAGGTTCTCTTATATGCTTGGTTGCCTTTAGTCTTAACATTTTAATTCTTCCTTAAAGACATTGAACAATTGTAAAATTCCTCTTCATATAGGTTGTAAATCTTGTATTGATACAGTATTATGCTCATGCAAAGAATCAAATCAGTTGTATTTTAAGGTATAAACTCACAGGCATATGTTTTCTAATTACAAATTTGGCCATTTCAGCACATGTTTCGTGGTTCTATTTAAAGACACAGAAAATTCATTTATGAAATAGCAGTGTATTCAATTAAGCTAATATTTGTGCGTTTCATCTAATAATGACATTTAATTTTCAGTATTGTAGCACCCAATATTTTGATATCTAAATGTGTATGTATCCTCAGGTATATGTGCTACGTATTTTATTAATAAATACAGTTGTATTAAATCTTTGGTTTGTGTCATCCATCTTCACCCTTTCTCAACTTGTGTCATTTTAGCACTGAAGAAAGATGAAAACCTGTTGATAAATTTAAAATGGTAACATCAGGAGTAAGGTTTTTTATAACAGTGAAAAAGTATTGACTGGTTTAGTGCATCAAAATTTTATTTCCAATAATTACATGTACGGCTTAAGAAAGAAATTGTATACGTGCAAGTCTTTGGGAATATGCTCCTATAAGGTGGCCTGAGTTATGGAATACCTCCCAGAAAAATCAGTGTCCAAGGATCCTCCCCCAAATAAGTCTGTTTTTTTTTCATAAAAACAGAGAAACTGTTTCAGCTAAAATGTGGTTAACATTATTTTTGATGGTAATTGTTTATGTTTGATTGTATTAGTTAATCACAAGAGAACTCATTCAATGCTATAAATTGAGGCACGGAAAAGTGAGTGCTTGGACTGCCCTCCTTGGAATGAGGGACTCGGGTAGTAAAATATATCAGCACACCTTATCTGTAAGGCTGATTTATCTCCTGTACAATTAATACAATCAAAGGTATCAATTCAGCACAAGTGTACTCCACATTTCCTTCATTTATATAAATTATTTTGCATTAGTTATATAAAATACTATCTATACTCTTACGTAATAGAAAATCCACTAAAGAAATCTATGAAACTTTTTCTTTGACAGACTTGACACTAAAGTTGCCTATTAATGGTGTTGCACCTTTAAGAAGGGATAGACACCATCGTGCAACTTGTCACACCTGAAGAGTCACTCCAGTCCATGAACTATAATCTGAAAAATGTCAAATAGATTCATTTTGAAGGACAAAACTATCGGTATGGTAATATTTAGATCAAACCAAGAAATAGTTTACTGAAGCAAGAGTCAATTCACTCTTTGACAGATGATACTGGTAAACAGAGAAATTTATTAAACTTGGTTCTAATGCTAAGTAATGTTAGTTTTAAATGCATATTCCAGAGGCCATAACTCGATGTAACAAAGAAAAGGATACAAATTGTTTAGCATTTTGTGTAATGTCACTGGCCAGTTTTAGGTAGTGTTTACAAATATATATTAAATGCACATAAAACATTAAAGCATTCTGTAATATTAATTTTCTTCCTTTTCTGGACCAAATATACAACATGTGGTATCAATAAATAAATAAGTCTATTTGTCATATGGATTTTTACAATCATTTGACAGCCATTAGGCGAAGTCAGAAGAAAAAAAATTAGACAGACAACTTAATCACCTATTTAGTATAAAATTTTATGCTGTAAACTGAACTATCAATTTCATGACTTTCATGAAAATGCAAACTAATAAATTAACAGAGAATTAAACTAATGGCACAATCTATTATAAAGATTAGTCTATTAGGTAAACATTAATTATCAAATTTAGGGTTAATTTAAAATAAAGTAAACTACAAAAAAATCATTATAACAGCAAAAACCATATAAACAGAAAATAATATTAAATGCACAAAACTATACGATACGATTATAGCCAACTAAACAATTCCATGGGAATAAAATTTTAAGTTGTGTGCACGGTTGATCGTTATGACATAAAAGTTTATTATTTCAATAGTGTTGAGGAGGTGTCATGTTTTTTAACTATCTATCATTATGATTACATCTTTAAAATGACTGTTACTCCTGAAAATACAGTGATCGGAATAAACCGTCATTGTTACAAGAAGTGATAAAATTGCTCGTTTGGAAAAATGAATTGAAATTGAAATGTTCAATGCTATTCCTAAGGCAAATAAAGGTCATTCAAAGTTAACCTTGTCCCAGATATTCAGGTCTTCCAGTCAGAAGAAATGATTCCAATAAGTTGGACAGTTTGTATATATTAATACCCTATAACAGACACCACTCCAACATCTTTTCTGTAAGCGCTAACGTGGTCTGGAATTTGGTCTTATACAAATTCAACATAAAACGTTACGGTGGGAAGAGCTTAATCAATAAGAACATCGAGTTTAGCTTCAGTTCATTATCCTCTTAGTGGAACGTCTGATATCTGACGCTGTCACCAACTTATGTGCAAGAATCTGTGTAGGACTAACAATAACTTCCCCAGTTTTAATGTTGTTGCATGTAACTGTTATACTTTATCACTCGTGTATACGTAGTTCTCTGTGTTCCTGACAGGTAGTTCTACAATAGAGAATTACACTGTTTATTCTTCAAAATTCACTAATACTTGAAATTTATCAAATGTGTTTACAACTTAAACACTAAAAATTAAACACTAGTGTCTATGCAATTAAACAAATTAAGGCCATTAGTGACCTAGCAACAGCAAGAACTGCATATTTTGCACTCTTCGAAACACACTTAAGGTATGGCCTTGCCGTCTGGGGTGCAGCTTCTGCAGAAAACATCGAGAAAATCCTGGTCATTCAAAAAAAGGCAGTCAGAACTTTAGCCGGACTGCAACGACTTGACAGCTGCAGGGAAGCATTTAAATCATTAAATATCTTAACGATTGTTGGACTCTACATCAAAGAAGTTGTGATGTACGTGGATGGAGAAGATCTCTTGAGAGGATCGGATCTACACACCTACTGCACACGTAATGCCAACCTCAACCTCCCAGCACATCGCCTCACTCAATATGAGAAAAAAACCACATATAAAGGTGCTAAATTCTTCAACCGTCTACCAAGGGACATAAGAACAGGAAGTGGAAGCAAGCTGAAATCAAGACTTCACAGCTGGTTGGCCGAACGTCCATTTTACTCCATCAACGAGTTCCTTCAACATGACTAAAACGATCCCAAAGAACGCTTTATCTGTTAAAACATTTCACTGTCTCATTTACAAATGTATAATTTTTTTTCTCTATGTGATTTGAATTATGACTATGTATAATTGACACCATTTCTGTTCTCAATGAACATGTTATTAAAGGAAAAAAAAAAAACTTAAATGCTGTTAAACAAAAATAAAAATTAAATTTCACCTATGAAATCCCTTGAACATCTAATAAAAACTACAAATAAGTTAAATACAAGGAATATTTTCTATTTACATCGATAGATAAAAACATTTTAAATAAAAATATACAGATACAGGCTTTTTTTTTTCATTGACCAACACAAGACTTAAATCCTGTACCAGCCTTACGGCATACCAGAGTGGCAAATTCAATATTTAAATTTATGGTACTTAACAATAATCTTTTTCAATCTTCTTTCTTCTTGTTACAATTTAGTTTTTCTTCTTAATCTTCTCTCATCATCTTTCTTCGTCTTCTTGATCTTCTCGTCTTTTCTTCTTTCTTCTCCGTCTTCGTTCGTTGATTTATTTTTTTTTCTTATTATCTCGGTCTTTTTTCATTTGCTTTTCTCGATCAATTATACAGTCTCTCTCTCACTTAGTTCTGCTCAATATTATGTCCTTATCGGGTTTTGTCTTTTTTTTTAGTGTTTGGTCAAGTCTATATATAAAATTTCTTACAGCTTTAATCATACTATCTTGTTCTTTTCTAGTTTTCTTGTTATTTTGTGCCCTCTTGGCCGTTCCCTGGATTCTTATTGCCCTCTGAGACAGTGGGTAGCCAGGTCTTCGTTGCCCGTCCCTAACCTTCGGGGAGGTGGGGCTTTTCTTGTTCTTGTTCATAATTTCTTCTTCTTGGCCTCACTCCTGCTCTTGATCAGGTTACTTGTTCGAGATAGCATGTCATTTTAATAAAACTGTTCCATTGTTGTAGGCTTATTCCATTGTACCAGTATAATTTTTGTTCTTGTTTTTTTTTTTTTTGTTCTTGTTCTGCGGTTTTTTATACTTGGAGTGTCTCTTAATAAAATAAAATGGTTCCTGTGTTGTGTTCTTACCAGTATGTTCCTGTTCTTGTTTTTGTTCTTGTTCTCTTGTAGTCTCGTTTCTTGCTCTTGTTTGTAATTCTTATTTCCTGTTCTTGTTTGTTATTCTTATTTCTTGTTCATATTTCTTGTTACAGATTCATTTCGAGAATTACCTTCTTAGCAAGGATTCTTAATTCAAGATATGTCCTTGGATTTTCAACCAGCATTTTCAGATTGGTGGGCCATTCCAATTCCTCCTCTTCGATCGCTTGCATAAGATTTGTTCTAAATTGCTCGTGTTCCAAGCATTCCAGCAGGGAGTGAGTGGGTGTATCAACCTCTCCACACTCACAGGTGTCCTCATCTGTTTTCCCATGTTCGTGCAAATACGTCTTGAAGGCTCCGTGTCCTGTTAGGTATTGTACTATGAAGTAGTCCACTTCAATATGTTTCATCCTTTGCCCTCTCCTTAAGTCTTGAAAGATCTCATATGTGTGTCGCCCCTTGTCCGAGTTTCTCCACTCATCTTCCCAACGTTGCATTAATTGATTTTCAATAGCTTCCTTGGAGAGGTTTGTCTTTCCTCTTCTTCTGTCGGCTACAAGAGCCATTTCATCCAACTTGTAATCAATCGGCATTTCCCCTGTTGTGGCAGTGATCGCCATGAAGGAGGTTGTACAATACGCTCCGGTCATTCCAAGTAAAACCTGGCGTTGTGCGGCGCGCAGAGTTCTCTTTACATGAGTATGGCTGATTTTATGTTTCCAGACTTCGATGGCATATCCTATGATCGGTACAAACACTGTTCTGTAAAAGGTACACATCACAACCGGCTTTACTCCATACTTAAGTCTCATGCATCTTGTGATTTTCCTGAATAACGTTTTGGCTTTTTCACAGCTGTTTTCAACGTGTGGCAAGAACGTCATTTTTGAATCCAGAAGGACGCTAAGATATCCTTGAGAAACTACAAACTTGGTACATGTGTTCTTTAGGTACATGAAAGAACCCTCTTGATTGTGAGATCCAAAGATCAAAAGGCAGCATATCTGTCTGTCCCATATTGCGATAATACTTCATAGAAAGTTACTAAAGATTTGACGGACTGTCAGGTTTTTCGATATTCCGCTGTATCGGTATGTATATGCTGTAGTATATTACTGTAAATTATATTGGTGTAACTCAAATGACATAAACCTTCTTATATCCCTCGCCCAGTCGGTCTCATTCATAGTTTGTTAAAATTACTGGCATGTTTGGCCCGTTTATTACACACACGAAAAGCTATATATTTACATAATCTAAAGTCAGTATTGAATACGTGTTACAATGAACCAAAGTCATAACTGTCTGTAAATTTGCTGTTTCCGCAATGTTTTTAGAACCTTATTAAAGTATTACTGATAGTAAAATACACAAGTGATTATCCAGTAATGCATTATTAAAATAGAAGTAAGATTATTCATTTCATACTGATAGTGAAAACCCGAACTGAATTTGATTATACAGGTAAAATCTGAAGTTATCCTAAATGTTTCAGAACTATCTGCCAGCATGAAAACAAAAAAGTAGAATGTATTTACTATGATGCTCTCAATTTAGTATTGGCTTCTGGTCAATTCTCTGGAATTGGTCGGTTAAAGCATACCTATTGTGACCTGTATTCTTTATTTGAGTTTTTATAATTAGTGTTTTGTTTTTATTAAGTAACAGTTTTAGTAGTAGTGTGCATGTAGAGTTGACGTACAACAAAGTTTTGTGATTCCTGACTTATGCGTGTCACAACGCTCTGGTATGGTCGTGGTGGTAGGTCGTAGTTATGTGTTTGGTTTATTATTCTCCTAAGTAAACAGTCAGGTTGCAGATGTCTAAACGTAGTTTTAACTGATTTACTGTATAATTTAAATGTCCGGAAAACCTCTGGTAAATAAATACAATCAATATAGTGGTTGTTCTCTACTCCACTAGTAACATTTGAAGGATTAGATAAGGTTTGTGGTTTAGGACGTTTTCAGGACGTTTTCACCAAGTCCTGTGCAGTAAAAATGAGATTTCAGAAATAATGCAGGTTGTCGTTAAGGCAGTGAATTATATTAGGTCTCACGTTCTGAAACTTTGCCAGTTTAAGGATTATCTTTCAGAAATATACAGTGACTATCCAGACGTGCCCTGTCGTTGTTATGCAGGGTGTGTAAGTAGAACTAAAGTGCTGCAAATATCTACGTCAAGCTCTGGATATGATCATGACTTAATAGGCCAAGCCAGTAAAAGAGCTTAAATATGGTGGCTTTGGAAGCTTGCATTTGCAGTACAACTGAACTCAAAATTTTATTTTTTGGAATTGAATCTTAAAAGTGAAAAATCGTTTGTAATTTGTTCCAATATGGGAAAGTTTTTACAACAAGACATTATCTTTGAGACCAACAAGATAGTTTGGGCACTTTTAAAATTGCAGAAATTTTCAAGTGAAAACTAGTATGAAGGAAAAATTGTGAAACTAAGGAAGGATTTTCTAACTCTCTTTGCTGACATCAATGATACTTCGACAGCAGAAAAATGCATATAAAATCCTAAAAGTTGTACTAACAGTTGAAATTGGAAGTTCACCTTCAGATCTCGAATTTTAACCAATTGAACTTTTGTCAAAAGAAACTAGAGAGAGATACAAGAATACAAACCTCCATTTTACAGGTAGGTTTATAAATATATTTTTAAGGCTATATTTATTCAATTATTGTATTTGTTAATTATTTATTAATAATCAATCAACAAAACTGTTACACATCCTTAAGTTTTAATACTTAATTTACAAGCCTTAAGTTATAACTTCAAGAGAAGAAACCACTTTACAAGTAGAATGTTTTCAGTTTTCAGATCAACATATTATACCTGTGAACCAACTTATTCTGTTTGATAATATCCTTGCACAGGTTAGTGGCCCATGAGAGTGGACAGAATAAGGTTTAAAATAGGATCGCCCTTTTAAAAACAATCGGAATCCTTGTACTGCATGATAATTGGTAGTTAGTACATCTCTCTAACCATATTGTCTTTCATCAATATACATGTGAAAATACTTGCCCCACCTGTCTCCTAAAATCTTTGAATTTGGCTCTCGAACGAAACATTTTTGAGAACTTAGTATAAACTATCAATAAAACGTAGGTTTTCACTAAAGAAAATAAAGTCTTTAAAATCACCTTTAAAGTTATAATTTCTAAGTTTGTAATGAATGTGAAGCTTCAGCTCAGTATTTAAACCATGTATACTACTCAATTACTTAAAATAAACTAATCATGCAAATACGTGAATTTTATTTAATGTAAGTAGGTTGGCAACCAATTTCCAATAAACCGTAGGTTTTTATTAAATAAGTCTTTAAAATCACCTTTAAATTTATATTTTCTTAGTTTGTAATGAATGTGAAGCTTTAACTCAGTATTTAAACAATGTATGCTACTCAATTACATATAAAAAAATGAATTGTGCAAATAAGTGAATTTTATCCAATGTAAGTAAGGCTCAATGTAAGGTTAGCTAACAAAATGAGCCTAAAGCAATGGGTAGTGAGTGATAAATTCAAGCTAAAGGTTTTTGTGTTATAGATGTTTATTGAATTTAATTTGTATTGTAATCAAAATCTTCCCTCCCATTTCATTTAATTTGTTTATGATGGAGGGAATTGAATGGATGTTGAATTTTAATGCAAATAAATTCCCCATAGAAGTAGATATTTGCTGCATTACGCAAACTCTGTCATTATATAACTTGATGTTTTTAATAAATAAATATTTGCAAAATAGAAAACGCATCATGTATGTATACGCACCTATATATGTATAAATATTATCCGTAATAAGTGAGACAAGTATATATACAGGACTGAAAATGGAAGCCCCAGTTATAATATTGTTGCTTTTAACTTTTATGCTTTATCGCTCGTGGTTAATAATAGTTTGTTGTGTTCCTGGCAGATGTTTCGAGAGTAGAAGAGTAACTGATGTTACGAAAATGTTCACAATGTTATGTAAAAAGTAATAAAATGTGTTAAAAATTCAATGCTGTTAAACAAAAATTAAAATTAAATTCTACCTTTGAAATTCATTGACCATCTGATAAAATTTCTAATTAATCTAATTACAAAGGAAAGTTTTATTTAAATCAATAGATAAAAACATTTTAAATAACAATATACAAATACGGATAGAAAATACTTGTCTATGTAAGTGAGGAGAGAGGTTTAAATATGCAGTTCTCGGTGGGACCGTGTCGTGTAATGTCGCCTTATAAAGCCACGCGCGCCACACACCACCGGGAGGACCGATGCAGCTAGGTGTCGAAAGAGATTCACTTCTCTACTCTTTAACGTTCCTAATCCCCATGTTACGTGTGTGATATTAAGATTAAGTCTGTACATGGGGTGACTTACACCTCAGTTGCGTACTTTGTTCTCCTTTTTGGAGGTAAATAGGTTCAAAAATTTAGTTTTTTAATCTATTTATTATCTACTATTTATATATGTTTCTATTATCTATTAGTTTTCAATAAAAAGTGTTGTAAGATCAGGCTGTATAAAAATTAGCCTGCTTTATTACTCTTCACTGTTAGTTTAAAAAAGTTACTTAATTCGTCCTTGAATATTAATTTACAATTTTTAAATAGCGCTAAAAAGTGGTAAAAGCTACATTTTTACACTTCTGGATAAATCCTTACAATTTTATTGGTTACATTAGGGTAAAATGATAATGACTACACACTTTTTTATAAAATATAATAGTTTTGAAACATATTTTTAGAAATGCAAACTGGCAATATATAAGTTGAAACTGATTGAAGTCGGAGATGTTTAAAAATGTAGGATTAATGAAGTTTGACTTTGTCATTTTTGTGGCTTATTTAAGAAACAAAGAACATTATTACATTTTCAGAATCTTATTTATGTATAATTTGGACTGGTAACGTGAATCATTTCGTTCTTTACCTCTGTACTGTATTCTATCCCAGAATATTAGCATTTGGTTCTATGATTTGTAATTGTCATTAGACCAAGACTGTTGTTTAGTGGCATATGTGAACATTTGAAATGTGCTTTTTCGTTGTTCACAGAGTAGTCCAGACAAAATTATCTTCAGATTTTTCCAACCAGAGTACTGTATAGATTGTGGTGTAGTTCCTTTTCAAAGCTTGTGAAGATATGTATTCAGACTCTATTGCTCTGAGATGTAGAAGTATATAAGAGTTCTAAAGTAAGTAGTCTGTTTTAGCTTATTGTTGTGTGACCTTTGCCTTCTGCTAAAGTCTCAGTAACATCATATCATATATATATATATATATATATATATATATATATATATATATATGTGTGTGTGTGTGTGTGTATATATAACTTTGTAACAATAAACTAGTTACTCATATAAACTTGAAACACGTGACACACGTGGTACGAACAGTTTTTCAGTAAGTTTTTAGTTCAGTTTTTTTTCCTTTGCTCATAGTACAGAAAAGAATTTATTTTATTTAAATTTAAATAAACTAAATTATTAGTCATCATCATCATCATCGTCAGACGTTTCCGTTCTCACGGGTCGTCGTACATAGCCTCCTCCCACTTTAGTCTATCGTTCCAGGTCTCCTCTTCATCCACCTGTATTTTCTGTAGTCCCCTTCTCTCTATGTCTTTCCACACTTGGTCCTCCCATCTTCCTCTCGGTCTTCCTCTTGGTCTTCTTCCTCCTTTCCTCCTTCTCCAGTGCTATTCTAGGCATTCTATTATCTCCCATCCTCTTCACATGCCCCATCCACTGTATTCTTCTTCCTTCCATTGTCTCTTGCAGTGAAACTACCTTCAATCTTTCTCTAGTTATTTTGTTCCTTATTCTATCTCTTCTTGTAGTCTTCTCTATCCCTCTTAAAAATCTCATTTCTGCAGCTTGCAATCTGCTTAAATCATTTTTAGTCCACGTCCACGTCTCTGCTCCATATAATAAAATTGGTTGGAAATAAGATTTATACATCAATACTTTTGATTTCTTTCCCAATGTTCCAACTCCACACAATTTTTCTTTACCATATTGAAAAACTTTCCACTCTTCCATATTCTGTTTCCTATCTCTTTCTCTTATTGTGCCCCTATCTGTTATGATACTTCCTAAATAACAGAATTCCTTCACCTTTTCAAGTCTTTTTCCTTCAACTAAACACGTCTTTGTTATTTTCCATCCCTTCTCTCTACTTTCATTACTTTACATTTTTTGTATGTTCATCTCTAAACCATATTTCTTCGCCACTTTTGCCCATTTGTTTAACTCTCGTTCTAACTCTTCTTCCCTATTTTCCCATATCATTATGTCATCCGCATATGCTATTGTCTTAAGTTCTTCTGCTCCTCTGTTTCCTTGTACTTCTAGAATAATTTCATCCATTATAATATTGAAAAGGAAAGGTGACAATATGCTTCCCTGCCTTACTCCTCTCTCTGTTTTAAAAGTATCTGTATATTTTTCTTCAATTCTTACCCTGTTTTTACATATGCCGTACAGGTTCTTTATTCTTTCTACTATTCCCTCACGCAATCCTCTCTTTCTCATACTCTCCCATATCCCTTTCTCTCAGTACCTTATCATATGCCTTCTGTAGGTCTATAAACGCTACCATTGTATCTTTTCCGTATTCCCACCTCTTTTCTAACACTTGTCCTCATCACAAAAATAGCATCCACCGTTGACCTACCTTTCCTAAAACCACATTGCTCCTCTCTTCCTGTTTCTTCCAGTACTGGTCTAATTTTCTGCAACAGTATTTTTTCATAAATTTTTTGTGTATGGCACAACAAAGTTATTCCCCTGTAATTCTCGCATTTTTGCTTATTGCCTTTCTTAAAAATCGGCACTATTATTCCCATTTTCCAGTCTTCTGGTATCTTCTTTCCTTCCAAATCACTCTCAATCACTCTGTACAACCATTGAATTCCCAATGGGCCCGCCGCCTTTATCATCTCAGCCGTCAGCTCGTCTATTCCCGCAGATTTCCCCTCTTTCATCTCTTTAACCGCTTTTTTCCAATTCGCACATACTAAAATCCTCTTCATCTTCTGTCTCCTCTGTCATATCTCTTCTTTCCTCTTCATTTTCTGTTCCTTCCAGTAGTTCCTTAAAATACTCTTTCCACGTCTTCAAAACCTCTTTCTCCTCCCATTTGATTTCCCCTGAAACATCCACCACCTTAGTCAACATTTTCTTTAGGTTTCGTCTTGTTCCTTATCACCCCATAAAAAATCTTCTTATTTCCTTTGAAGTTTGATTTCAGTTTTTCTTCAAAATCCTTCCATGTCCTCTCCTTTGCCTCCTTCATCATCTTTGCTGATGCCCTTGCAAGTCTCTTCCATTTATCCCTCTTTTCATTTGACCTATCCTTAAACCATTCTCGCCAAGCTCTATTTTTGTTCTTTAACTGCTTCAGCAATTCTTTCATTCCACCAAGGGGTCTCTTTATCCCTACTTTTACCTGAAGTTCGTCCACATGTTTCTTCTGCAGCTTTGACTATAGCATTCTTGAAATTTGTCCCATTCCTCCTCTCCTGTTTTGACCTCCCCCTTGGGTATCGTTCCTCTAATGTTATTTACAAACTCCTCTCTAAACTTTCGTTATCTTTTAACTTCCATGTCTCTGATTTCTTGTTAGTCTTTTGCATGTATCCTTTCCAAACCTCATTCTTTGAAAATCAGCTACCACCAGCCTGTGATCTCCTCCCATACTTTCACTGGGGTATTATTATTAGTATGTTATTTATATATACACACTAATAATTACTTGTCGTTTACAGAGTTAAAATATTTATAGATATATATTTAACTACCTCAGACATACAATTCATTCCACCATTATGATTTGAATCCTTCTATTTCATGCTCAGAGCTTGGATGTAATAACTACATAGTTTATCGCAAAGGCAGATTTACATATATTAGCCTCAAGCTCTACGGTATGGGCGTGATGATAGCTGTTCGGAAGGAATCTTCTGAGATCTTGTACTCTGACATACGATGTGAGGTCTCGTTTGTCAAAGTAAAGACCAATACTGACACTCGTATCTGTGGAATATGCATCCATAAAAATTCAGATATTTGAAGAAGTTATAGCCAGTAACTCTCCATTCAGCTGTATCGTGTTCGTTGGTGACTTTAATCTCCCTAAGCTCAACTGGGTCTCCCCTGACAGTTCTCTAGCCTCCGCGTCCGGGATTGGTTTGCTCGATGTGGCTGTTCTCCTTGATGTTGATCAAATTAGCGGCGTCCTGAAAGAGAGTGAGGTACAATTGGACTCCGTTTTTGATGTCTCTACTGCTATAGATCCACTTCTGGTTAATGAGGGTTGCCACTCACCCTTATGCATAACTGGTAGAATTACACTAAATGTTCATCTCCAGAGAGGGGGAAGTTTATACACATTGTGAACAGATACAATCTTGATGGCGTAAAGAGAGACCTTCGGAATGGTTTGATAGTACTTGATCCAATTGCTAAGGATGTTAACTCTCTATTTTCGGTATTTTGTGAGCAGCTTAGGGAGTGTGTACGTCCTCATTCACCCTTTAAGATAATTGGACATTCTGCCTTTCAAAACGGTTTAGTAGACATCTGAAGGAGTTAGTGATACTTAAAATACCTCTCCACGCCAAATACAAGAAGTCTCTTAGAGAAACGGACTACTGTGCGTTCTGTCGAGTGCGTGAGCGGACCAAAATTGTTTCTACCGATTAAAACAATACCTTGAAAACATCAGGAAATTATTCTATTACTCTAAATTTGACATGGACATTAAAATTCACACCTCAATTCAGTCTCTTAGGAAACATAAAATTACTTTCAAAAGGTATATCATAGATTAAAACCAGAATATGAATTTATTACAGTGGGATTCGAAGAATAGAAAGGAAAAAGTAAAGTTTATATTTTAAACTGCTTTTTGTATAAAATCGTATCGTTTATTTATTGCTTACAACTTCAATCAGCTACACTGCTATTTAAATGGTGTTACTGCCGTATTTTACATAATTTAATCGTTTCTATCGACGATCAATATAACAAGACTGGTTCAGCTTACATTTTAAACAAAACACAACATTTGTTTTCAGAAATATTTTGATTGGGCTTGATAACCGCAGCCCAATTTGACAGTTGCATCTGACAGATCGATAATTAGTGGCTGATTGCGTATATAAGTAATTATTATTTACCCAGTAAAGCATAACTTTATCATCAAAAACGTTGTGGCCGGCCCAGGAGTATGTCAGACAGAACGGAAATACTCGATTTAGAGCGTACTTTTACAAATTATAAAGCAGTGTTTGAATTTTTACAACAACATCGAAACCCGACTAACTTTAAATTATTTATCACTGAACATTTTTCAATCTCATAAAGTAAAATTTTGAAAATAATAGTCTTCTTTGAAGTTTCAAGTGTAATACTAATTAATGTGATTTAGATGGAGAATGTTTCAGTAACAAATGTCACTGTTACCAAATTTTAATATGATCGTATTTTACTTGCTATAATCACATTATATTCCCCATTGGCTTTGTTTTGAAAGATTGAATTTATTATGTGACTAAGGGGAGCGCAAAACTCATGTTATCTTTATGTACAATTTTCACAAAAAGTGAACTTCTACATATTAGAAAACGTAACATAACATAAGCTATTTAAGAAAAGCATACTATATCTATATATTTTTGAAACTAGATCACGCAAGTTAATTTGTATGGAAAGAAATTTTGAAAAAAACTTTAATGTTGAATAAACTTTCTTCTTCTTCTCGGGGTATTTTCTTCTTTTTTTATGGCAATTCTGGCTGCTCAGGTAATGTTTTCTCTGTTGGTTTCTCGGGATTTTCATTCGAAAGTCAAAACTGCGAAGCGTGTTATTGATTTAGAGCTTTGTAGACCTAGCAGTTTATAAATTGCTAATTTACCTGAAAACTCATAATTGAAGCTTATATACACAAAGTCATATTTAACTAATCTAAAAGTGTCATGTCCCAAAAAAATGTTTTTGAGGTTCTTGTACAAAACACATTGTTAAAACTTTTGTTTAGCTTTTGTGTTTTTTGGTGCAGGCACCTTTGTAATAGATTTCGGTCTGCAAAATTGTGTTAAACACTTTTTATTAAACCATTATATCATAAGGAAATTTGTTTTTGTGTTGATATTCCAGATTGTTATATATGTATTTTTATTGTAACCACACAAATTGATAGCTTGGTGGAAGGGAGGTTAGGGTTGTGCTGTGTCTCTTCATGAGTTTCATTTTATTGTGGTCACAAATTGGCCCTCTATTCCCTTCTATATGTAGGTTTAGGTTTAATTTTCTGAGATAATTTACTAGGAATTTTCGCTGTTAATCAAAGAAAGCCATAAAACAACAGCACTGTGAAACACAGCGTATATCACAGTTAAGGATGAAACAGTCTCACATTTCAAGAAAGAACGTCCCAGCAAAGGAGAAGCTACAAATAATCAGTGATGCTAAAGCCCGAAAACTGCAGAAACATAATTCATTTGAAAAGTAAAGTACGTAAAACCTTCTGTCGAAAACAACATTTTTAAAATGCCAAACTACGCTAAATTTTACTCTGATTTTAAAACCTTACCATGAGCATGAGTAAAATAAATTTGAAGCCTTAAATAAAGTTTCTCTCTCATTGGCAAATGTACCAATAAATGTTAATCAGATGATACCATTAATTTTTCTAGATCTAAAAATCAGTTGAAAATGCGTGAGGTATCATGATAAATATATATGTTTCTTAATTATACATGTATATAATATTCTAGAACCAAAGAATGATTCTTCGGTTGAACGTTATATTTAAAGCTTGAACATAACCCTTACTTTTCTTGATAGAATTTTAGTGCAATGAGTACAATGTTGACAGTGTTGTATAAATCACTTAAAATGTTAGTAAATTAAGGTGTATTTGTTTTCATAACATTCCAAGTTGGCCAAAGAAACCTATTTATTGTTAAAAGGTTTGATGTAACAAGAATGTTTAGTTGAGCTCCATTTCACTTTCCTTTTAGTGAATCGTCTGAAATTTGACAATGTGACGTGTGTGTGAATAATGCAATATAGTGTCCACGTCTGTCTAAGATGATCCAAAATTTCGTAACATACATTTTAAAAAGAACTCTTTTGCATAGTTTGGACATCAGAGACACCTCAAGATCACTTGCTTGTACTAACGTAATATTTGCTTGTGGTTCGTTGTACTTGTCGATTTCTAGCATTCAAACTGTAGCATTTTCAACCCTAGGGTTGACAGACCTGATAATTACATAGCTTCTTTACTGGCGCATGATTTTTAACCAACAGAAAATCAGCAAAGAAGTCCGAGTTAGAGATTTAGGTTAAAATGAGCCCTTTTATGATTAGATATAATAAATAAAGAAAGTAAAGTGCATCACATGATGGACTGTATTTTACGAAAGAAGCTATATTTACTAATATTTATTTTCTGAAATATTTTTTCACTTTATCCCGTATGACCAATAACTGCTTGATCCTTTTCAAATACTAATGCAGTTAAAAAAATAATCATAGCAAAAGTGAAATGAACAGGTAGGAATAAATTTGATTTTTAACTTTAAAATTGAGAAGAGAATTGTCTATTTTTAAGGGGATTAAATTTGTGTGAAAAGCTAATTTATTGACCATTTCTGAAGAAAATAATACCTAACTAGCTTTGAAACACACTCATGTAAGTCAATACTAAGGTTGTAAATTATATTTAATCGTATATATTTCATGGGTCTATATATTTAATACGAGATCTTTTTGTATTTAAATATCTTAAGATTGTTTAAAGTTTAAATATGTAATATCTTTCGTTGAATTTCAGAATTATTCTAAAACTAAGATACCGACTATATTAATATATTATTAGGTATAATAATATTATAATGAATACTTTAATAATAATAATACAGTTAATATACATAAATTATGAACATTACAAGTAATTCTTTTAAAAATCATACAAACCCTATCTGGAAAAAATATGTTGAAAAATTTTACTGTACTTAAAACAATTTGAGCTGGCGAATCATGATCAGCTGAATATAAATCTCGACCTTGACCTTCTATTTGAGGTAACTCTAGAGATGTCAATATTACTCGGCACGATATTAATTCTAATACATATTATGTAAAGTGCTCTTTAAATGTTTGAAACAATACATCGACGAATAAATAATGTCCCTACGTATTGATCTTATAGGTTATTGTTTCAATTCAGCCACACTTTTGTTTAGTGTCATGGATACAATTAAGAAAATCAGAGTATGACTAAATGTTGGACCTGGAGTGAGTTAGGCATATAATGTTACTATGAGTCCCAGAATGTACTCTTATTGTTGTTCTACTGAATCGCACAAAATATCTTAACACTTTAAACATATTTACTTTGTATGCGTTAATGTGAATCACGATAAGTTGCACTGAGTAGCTTCTGGGGAAATATTGACGATCGACAAAAACATATAACAATTAAACATATACAATTGGAGAAAATAAAATAAATATTAATATAAATCTTCTACAAATTGTATAACTCAATATATAAAAGACATGTGAAATTAGTTTTATTGGTACAACTAGGTAGCAATTACAGGTATTTAAAAACATTTTAGTTCATTGTACTACATAGACAAAGAAACAGAAATAGCGTGAAAAATATTACGACAAATCTGTTGTTTTCACAAAAACAGTTTTATTATTTTGTTACTTAATAATGATAGTTACACTTATATACATGTCAGAATCAGACAGACAGAAGACTTAAATTTCCTCCAGCGTTGTAATGTAGGAGCATGATTATTACTATACTAAAAATAAAACAGAACTAATGTGAAAACTAGTACGGCAAAATGGTTGTTCTCACAAAACAAGTGTTATTATTTTCTCAAATAATGATGGGGTTCCCACTGACATACAAGACAGAATCAGCCAAAGGCAGAAGACTCACATTTTATCCAGCGTTGTTCTGGTGGGGATTGACTGTGGCTTTACTAAAAATAGAACAGAACTAATGTGAAAACTAGTACGGCAAAATGGTTGTTCTCACAAAACAAGTGTTATTATTTTCTCAAATAATGATGGGGTTCCCACTGACATACAAGACAGAATCAGCCAAAGGAAGAAGACTCACATTTTCTCCAGCGTTGTTCTGGTGGGGCTTGACTGTGGTTGTACTACAAATAGTTATCGTGAGTTTTCACCTGTATGTGTGGTCATTGCGAGGTCTCATCTCTGTTTTAAATACAAAAACAACTCATTTTTCTTTGATCATACTCATTATAAGTACGACGTTGACGGAAATAGTCATGTTCTACATCTGTGCCAGGAAGTACTCAAAGTTTCTCGACGTGTCCAACACTCTGGAGAGATTTGACCGCAGTCTGCAACTGGCACCACCTGCATGTTGCATGACAGTGACGTTCACTACAATACTTGTTGTTATAACGGCTACTCCTGTAATATCTCACGTGATTCACGTGTACCTGAAACTAAAGTTTATAAAAGATCACGAAATGGCCATCCGACGTATTATGACACTTGTTTGTTTTGCAGTCTTCCACTGCAGACAAATCTGTGTTTTGGCCCAATTCCATGAAGTCACTCAATCTATTGCGAAGAGATTCAGACTAGTTAAGGCTAGGATCAGACAAGAGTTGATCATCCAGAGCTATAGACAATCAGTGCGACGCCGGAACCCGCGATGCATCGATCACAGACAAGACAGTACCTCCAGTACTAAGATGAATTCATATATGCGCGCCTACCAAATGCTGCTTGATGCTGTAGACCAGGCAAATGCATTCTACTGTGACCTCCTACTGGGTTCAGTCTTCTGTAAGTTTCTCGATGTTACCGCAAAACTCTTCACATTCTACTGTCATCTCGCATATGAAAGACACGTAAGTCTCTTAATAATAATAACAACACTGTGTCACATCTGTTACCTGCTAGTTGTCGTCTCTTCGAGCTCTGACGTCACTCAAGCGGCGGACGAGACAGCACCAATAATCTGCAAGTTGATCAACCAGGATTTGGATGCAGGACTGAGGAAGCAACTGGAAACGTTCTTGATGCAGCTGGCCGCTTACAACGTAATGTTTTCTGCAAGAGGATTTTTCCAAATCAGCAGGCGAATGTTAACTACGTTGGCAGCAACGGTGACAACAAATTTGGTTATCCTAATTCAATTTCAGTCCCAATTTGAGGAAAGCGATTAACAATTTATTTTATTGGTTGTAGGTGTAATATATTGTGATAATATTTATTTTTCTTCGAAATTATATTAATTAAACCGTTAACGGGACAAATAACTCCACTTGCAATAGCGTCTACAATCTTGATGCATGGCGTGGAGGTTTAAATTTTACATTCGGCTGCATCATTTCATCGAAGGAACTGTGACATAGGCTAGTAATTTCACATGTTACCCAGTTACGTAATACATATTCCTAGCCTCACTTTTAGTTAACGTAAAATAGTATAAAGCAACCGTATAACTAAAACCTATACATAACTATATATAATCTAACTCAGTTGTTCTAAATGTAATAATCAATAATTAATATGAATTATATTAAACTACATAATGCTATTGTTGGTTAAGTTGTCATTCAATGGTTTTAATATTTCAGGAAATTCACGATAGATATTTAGTCACTGTTTACTTATTGTTATAAAGCTCATGAAATGTATATTATATAAGATATGTGACATATTAATAATCTCGTAAAAGTTTCAAACTTTCTAAATGTTTACAAAATATAAACTATTAGGTAATACAATCCTTTCACACGTTTGGCTACACAATTCTTTAGTAAGATATAAATGTTGCATATAAAAAATGCAAAATTATTACATACATTTGTTACACAATGTTTTAGATAATCAATAACACGTATGCATTTGTGTGTGTGTGTTTGTGTAATTTATTTTTTGCTTTTTAGTAAACTGGAATGAAATTTAGATTTTCCGTTATAAATGCACACGAACAAAATAAAATAAAAAACAGTATTCTCAGAAACAATAATGAAGCTTTTGATTTTGACTCATATTGAACATTTAAAACCTTTTTTATGAAATGAGTTAAATTCCATGCTAGCCAAGCAGGACTTAACTTAACTACCGGTTTAGATATTTATATTTAAAATAAAATTAGTTTTTTTATTTTTACAAAATAGTTTGCTTGAGCTTCAATATAAATGGAGCATATTGAGAAATTGGTGCACAACATTGAATATTTAAATTATTTTACAAAATAAGATGGCGGGGGAAATGCTGTTATCCTTGACCTAAAAGGTTTGCCTACTGAGGGTGTAATCTATTTATGGTGTTTTCTTAAGGGGTTTAGGTTTATTATAACCCTCAAGGTTTTAAATTTTAATCACAAATAAAACAAAACATTTAAAGAGTTTAAAAATATAAATACTGCAACAAACATTTTATTGATATTCTGTATTTTGCTATATTATTTCATGTTACTATATTGAAAACAAAGAGGTTTTGGGTTCCACTGTTTCTCCCGAGTTGCATTTTGTTATTCTCTATAAATTTAGTTTTTCCTACTGAAATAAGTTGTTGCTTTCATATAAATCATGTATTACGAGAAATTAAAAGTATAAAATATCATATAGCTTTATTTCTATTTGCATTTTATTTTCTTTGTACTCAAATTATTTTTAATCAAAATTTTTATTCCAATATTTATTACTATTACATTAAATACAAGAGAGTTTCAAAAACCCGATAGCTGATTTTGGCTCAAGTTTTTTTAAAGATATGGCATTAAATTCGATTATTAGCAAGGACAAAATATTTTAAAACACGCGACAAGAACTAAGAATTGTACACATTGGCTCACCTCCTTCTGAGATAGTAAAGTATCAATCTGCGGACTCTGTTGTGGAGCTGGAGAACACTGTCATATTCCTGTGGAGATTCTCCACACTTTAAATCCACGAGAGACTCCACCTCACAATCTTCAGTTGAAATCTGATTCCTCAGAAACTTTGCAATGGCAAACAACTGCAGGTTAAAGCTGCACAGAGAAACGTTATTGACAGTTTTTCTACCTAGAATTCCCTTGACACCAATAACCTATCACTTTCACTCTAAACAATTTAAGATATATTTCGAAAACACTAACCAAGGGCGGGAGAAAGGGAGTGTTTTCTGTTTTTTTTTAGGGACCCCACTTGGAAACAGCGGACAAAATGTACTAAAAAAACTCAATTAAAACAAACAAACGCTCAAAAACAAACTGAATTCAGACTGCTTCATCAAAATTCTCAATTTGCAAACAACAAACTGGACCAAATTCAACTTATGTGTGAGGATCTGAAAACTGATCTGCTTGTAGTAACCGAAAGTGGTTTCAAAATGGAGAACATCGCACTGTGCAAAATCCCAAATTACAAATTGGCTTCCGCGTTTTGTCGAAACCACTCCAAAGGAGGAGGAGTTGCTATTTTTTTTTTAACAAAACTTGTTGTCTACACCTTTTCCGATCCAAAAATCAACCGAAAAAGATTTTGAAGCAGTCGGGATCAAACTTCAAACGACATAATCAAAATTACTCGTGATCGGAATTTATAGGTCTCCCAGTGGTAATGAAGACATCTTTTTTTCTAAATTCGAAAAATTATTGACATGCCTGACTAACCAACGTCAAGAAATTGTCGTGATGGGGGATCTCAACATAGACGCCTTGGATAAAATGACCATTCCACAATTTGATTAGTCGATTTACTTAGGTCATTTGACCTGGAGTTGCTAGTCAAAACTCCGATGAGAGTGACGGCTACAACACAATCGGTTATCGACAACATCATAACCAACCACCCAAGTGTCGCAGTGTCTGTAGTGAATACAGCTATTTCAGACCACTATGGCCAAGAAGCCATCATTAGTGGGGTACAATTCAAAAGGGAGCCCAAAATTAAACAAACAGTAAGAGACATAAGGCCAGAAAACATTGCTCACCTCAACATTGCTCACCTCAACATTTCTCTTTCTAACGAAAGATGGGATTTTCTAAATTCATTTCAACCTGTAGAGCAGCAATTTAAGTTGTTTAACGACACTCTAAATTTCCACATTAACATCTGCTGCCCTACAAAAACGATCAATGTTTGCGGACAAATTAAAAAAAAAAACAACTGGATCACAACGGGTATTTTAGTGTCTAGAGAGAAACTAAAATTCTTCTCTGAAGTTTATAAAAAACACTTCAAGCGAACAATTCAAAATTTTTTTCAAAAATTATAAAAAAATATACAGGAAAGTGATCCAAGCCGCAAAAGCATACGATGTCTCAAAACCATTCTCTCTTCCAAAAACTTTTCAAAAACAATTAGGGGCATCATTAACAATAAAACAAAAGCTCACAAAGAAATTAAAATTAAAATTGGTGATAGGCTTGTGGAGGATGAAACAGAGATTGCCAATCAGTTCAATGGATTTTTCGCATCCGTTGCTGGTGGGCAGGGTCCTCGGCCATCTGAACCCCAAATACGCCCCTCGCGATGATAGAGCCCCACATCGTCAATGGCGTTGGCTCCTGTCGTTGAGGATGAGCTTCACCGAATTATTCAGCAGCTCCCAGCCAAATAATCAAATAACCTCAATATAATGTCCCCGTGGCTCATAAAAAAATGCTGCAAGCATTTAGTGAGACCTTTAACTCAATTGGTAAATTATTCATTCCAAACAGCAGTGTTCCCCTCTCTCCTGGAAATTGCTAAAGTTGTTCAAATTTTCAAGAAGGGCGACCCAACTTCAATCACTAACTACCGGCCTTTCTCAATTTTTCCAGTGCTGAGAAAAATGTTTGAAAAGCTTTTTCTTATAAGAATGCTTCGGTTTTTTAACTAATGCAATCAGCTCTCAAGTGAACAATTTGGATTCAGGAAGGGAAAATCGACGACAGACGCAGTTGTGAGTCTTGTCGATATGATTGTAAAGGGGATTGAATGTCGTAACCACTCAATTAGTGTGTTCTTAGACCTGTCCAAAGCATTCAACTGCGTTGACCACGGTACACTGCTTGACAAACTTGAGTCTCACGGTATTCGAGGCGTGCCTCTTAAATGGCTTAGTTCGTTTTTAACTCACAGATCCCAAGTTGTTCAGATATCTAGCATGTCGTCCAAACAAATAGAACTGAGCTACGGAGTCCCTCAGGGATCCATCCTCAGTCCTGTGCTTTTCCTGCTTTACGTCAATGACCTAAAATCATCGCTTCTGCATGGAAAATTAGTGCAGTTTGCCGATGATACGACTCTCTTTTTCAATGCAACATCAAGTGAAGTGTTGGAACAACAGGTTTTTGTTGATATGAACAACTGTGTCCAATACTTTCACAGCCTCAATCTTACAACAAACTCTTAAAAAAACCAACGTTTTGAATTTTGCCTTGCGCACCGCAGGCAACCAGTGTGAGCCTGCCATTTTGTTAGATGACTCCACACTGGAAGAAGTCAGCTCTTCAAAATTTTTAGGAATGCACCTTGATCGAGGGCTGACTTGGAACGTGCATATTGACTATGTGCCAAAGTCTGCTCTGGAATTTTTGTTCTAAGATCTTTAGCCAAATACTGCCCGAGTCAGGTACTGATTACGGCGTATTATGGACTGATTTACCCCCATCTGGCTTACAGTGTGGTCCTTTGGGGAGCTTACGCAAACACACGGTTTCAAAGAGCATTCAGACTATAAAAAAGCAATTAGAATAATCGCCAAAATCAAATTTAGAGAGTCGTGCAGGGAAGCTTTCAAGAAATTACAGCTGTTGACTCTGCCGTGCCTCTACATTTTGGAAACAACTTTTTTTTGTATGAGTAAATGTGCCTTAACCAGAGGCCGAGACATACACATGTATGAGACACGTGGGAGACTAACTACCGAACTGGGAGACACAGAACGGTGGTTTATGAACGCCTGCCTTCGCAGGCGGGTGTTTATTTCCTCAACAGACTGCCCAATTCAATTAAAGATGCCCCAACGCCTAAGGCGTTAAAGACTCGCCTTAAACGCCTCTTCATATCACAAGCATTCTATAATGCAGGTGAGTGTTTGGCATCCGACTGGGAGACTGCCCAATTAGAAGACTGACTCCGCTGTACTAAGTGGGTAGCATTGTCGATGGATGAAAGAGGCGTAGCTGTAAAATTGTATGTGTGAGTGGGTATTGTTGTATGAATGTTAGAAATAAAAAAACCATGACATTTGCTATACAATGTAAATATTGTCTTCGTAATAAAAAATTTGATTTGATTTGAGGGATTAAGGAATTACTGTTTGTCCTACGGCCAATTGTGTGTTGCCTGTTCACACGTGACCTCTGCTGACAGTCAGGTAACCTGAGGGGAGGTTTTACGAAGGTCTGTATTTTATGTCCTGCAGATCACTATGGCATCAAATTATCCCTGCCAGTGTAAGTAAAAGAATTATTTTATTTATTCCCTAAAATCAAACAAAATTTACCATCGCATGTATAGAACTTCGTAGTACTCCCAAGTATGCACCTGATGAGCTAATGAGACTATCTCTTCACTTAGATTACACTATATTTTGTAGGCCGGGTGTCTCAGATTTCGAAACTATGTAACTAGACTATTTTGATGTTCTTCGTCACCGACCCTTTTTTGATCTCTGTGTTTGATCGAGTGTTGATGATGGTACAAAATTTTAGGCATATATATACAGAGTGATTCAAAACTAAACGGCAATCTCTCGAGAGCTTATTCTATAGCTAAAAACAAGTAAAAAAGTTCATATAACCATATGCCCGGAAACGCTTCGTTAGCGAGTTACGCCTAGCGAAAGATTTCGCCCGGATTTCAGAACCCTTGGTGAAGTCAGGCCGTATAAAAATGGTAAAGGTAGTTACAAAGATACAAATACGATTGTTTTTTATGTTTTTATATCTGACAAATTTATTAAAATTCGTCCCAGAGCTGTAAATGCAATACTTTCAGAGATATCTTACGTAAAACACAAGAATTGGTGCAAAGAAATAACACATTTTTGTGTTTAACGTAAGATTACTTCCATAAATGTTAAATAAAGGTCATTTTTTTCTTAAACAGATTTGTAGAACATTTAATTCTGAAAAGATTCATGTGAATTACTTAGGAAAAAAAATTAATAATAGGTATTGAAATTTAGCTTTATTTAAAAATAAAACAGACGCACAAAAATGCATATTCTTATCTGCATAAAATATTAACTAATGTTTAGGTTGTGAGTAACAGCTGATCATTTATTCAACACTTTTTATCGTCATATTTTCTTTGCAAAGGTTGGCAATATCAGCTGATCAACAATTAAGTTCATGAAGTAATATTTGAATAACCTTTATGGAGGTTTTTGTATTGTGGCGTGTGAAGATTGTATTTTGTGAGATCCTGTGATTATTTGGAAATATTTTATATAAGTGTATAAAATATTTTATTAAATATTTATTTTTAAAATATTTTATTAAATATTTTTATAAAAGTGTATGTAATTATCTTAGTAAATAATGGCAGATAATGTAAATGGTATGTATTCGTTTGAAGAGTATACGGACATGATACTGATTTACGGCAAAGTTAACAAGAATGGTTTAGCTGCAGTTCATGAACTTAATTGTTGATCAGCTGATATTGCCAACCTTTGCAAAGAAAATATGACGATAAAAAGTGTTGAATAAATGATCAGCTGTTACTCACAACCTAAACATTAGTTAATATTTTATGCAGATGAGAATATGCATTTTTGTGCGTCTGTTTTATTTTTAAATAAAGCTAAATTTCAATACCTATTATTAATTTTTTTCCTAAGTAATTCACACGAATCTTTTCAGAATTAAATGTTCTACAAATCTGTTTAAGAAAAAAATGACCTTTATTTAACATTTATGGAAGTAATCTTACGTTAAACACAAAAATGTGTTATTTCTTTGCACCAATTCTTGTGTTTTACGTAAGATATCTCTGAAAGTATTGCATTTACAGCTCTGGGACGAATTTTAATAAATTTGTCAGATATAAAAACATAAAAAACAATCGTATTTGTATCTTTGTAACTACCTTTACCATTTTTATACGGCCTGACTTCACCAAGGGTTCTGAAATCCGGGCGAAATCTTTCGCTAGGCGTAACTCGCTAACGAAGCGTTTCCGGGCATATGGTTATATGAACTTTTTTACTTGTTTTTAGCTATAGAATAAGCTCCCGAGAGATTGCCGTTTAGTTTTGAATCACCCTGTATATATATAAAACGGTTTAATTCTATGGGTTAATTACACTAGGGCACAAGAAATTTTGAAACTTTAATAAACATGCACTTAGAACTATAACAAGAGCAGAGCCCAGAGCTCACTGTATACCTCTCTTTATAGAACAAAATGGTTTCACAATAAAAATTTGTAGATTTTTGATTTAGTTGTTTATATCATAATAAATACAAATATGTTCAAATTTCATTCAGAAAAACATAAATACAACGCGCAAATAAACAGTAGAGCAACTATAAACTCCCACCGCCTTAGTGAAACATTGAATAGTAAAATGGTGGTAAAGTGTTAACATTGTACAACCCCTAACAAATGCATATCCTTGGTTGATGTTTAAAGAAAATATTATACATGGTTAAAAATCATCCAATGCCTTCTAAAGCCTACAGGAATTCACAAGTACGAATTTTCTGTTGTTGAATGTAAAGAAAATAATGTAATTACTATAATAATGTTAGATTATAATCATATACGCTTTTATATTTAAACCTCTTTATAATTGTTTTTCAAGAGTGATTTCACAAAGAGATTTAATGTTTAGTAATTTGTAAAGTTTAGCATACCTTTTTGTATCTTATATACTACTGGCTACTTAAAATTTTCAATTTATAATATGAATGTATTTATCTTATAACATGAAATTTAGAATAAATTGTAACTTGAAGTAAGTTATAATTCATGTTATATCTCAGTGTTTCTTTTAAGTATTGGTTTGAATTAGTCTTAACTGACTGAATTTTGACTTTGTTAACAACTTGTATGAGTTCTTACAACAAATAAAGTTGATTGATTGATTGTAAATAATTATACAAGTATCCAACACTAGTGATACCATATCATACCATTTAGGCAACCAATTATAGAACGCTATTACGATTGTTCGATAGGCACCTAAACACTGCTTAGAGTAAGAAACTCGGTTAATAAAAGTCAATCAGAGTATCCACAATGTTACCTAGATATTAGGTTATTATGTGTCAAATTGACCTTTGCACTTTTCATCGTGATTATATAATGTGATCATGCGATACTTACTGAATAAAGAGCCAACGCGCCTGAAAGGTTTTTTAGAAATATTATCTTGTGGTTTCAACCCATCTGAAAAACTATGACAATGTACAGTATGCCTTTAATTAAAAAAGTTGCAAAAATATGATTTGATAAATAACCTTTAAAATAGTTAGACGGCTCAATATTTACATGCCAGTCATATATGTACATATTGTACAAATGAGACATAAATTGTCCTGCAATTTGTGGATAAAAAGGTTTTATTGGATGAGATAAATTTTACTCGGTTTTGTAGAAATTCTAATATACTTTGCCTAAAGTGCTCTGTCAATAAGTCAAAGAAATCATTGATGGAATATAATGTCCATATATATTGATTATCCAATTCACTTGTGTGGCTCACACACAGTTATAACCACACTATCCTGAAAATAATTTCGACGTAAAATAGTAAATGAAGCTTAAAATATATATTGTTTCTGCAATTGCGTAAATGTCTACGGAATCATGCAATGAACCTTACATAGTACTCTGTGCGTGTTGGTAATACATTCATAAATATTATACAGTGTGGCTACCGGAGTACTTAATGTTCGTCAATACATAAAACATATATTGAAAATTCCATAATAAGATATAAAACGTAACAATGGCATTAACTTTATGTATTTTGTATTTTACATTTTATATTTAGATACAACTAAGTAATCATCACATATGTAATCAAAAACATTTCGTATATCGTACTACCTGAGTAGAAACAACAACAGAGTTAAAGTGAAAACTATCGATACGGAATGTTTACTCTGTCAAGAAAAGGTTTATTGTTTTGCCAAATAATCATGGGTTTCCCTGTGAAATACACGTCACAAGCAGCAGCAGGCAGAAGACTCATATTTTCCCGAGCGGTCTTCTGGTGGGGTTTGACGATTGCTATAATAGAAACAGGGTTACTGAGTACTGCCTTTTACATGAAATTATGGAAAGGGTTCGTATTTTTTTTCAGATTCTAACACCACTGACTTTGCTATGATCCTACTCTTGATCAATACTATGTTGACGGAAATAGTCATGTTCTGCAGCTGTGCAAGGAAGTACTCAAAGTTTCTTGACGTCTCCAACACTCTGGAGAGATTTGACCGCAGTCTGCAACTGGCACCACCTGCATGTGGCATGACAGTGACATTCACTACAATAATTGTTATTATGACAGCTTTTCCTGAAATGCTTCTCGTAAATCAAACGCATGTCAAATTAAATTTGTTAAAAGATCACAGAACGATCATACAAAGTATTATATCACTTGTTTGCTTTATGACTTCGAACTGCAAACAGATTTGTATGTTGGTTCAATTCCACGAAGTCACTCAATGTATTGCGAAGAGATTCAGACTAGTTAACGCTAGGATCAGACAAGAGTTGATCATCCAGATTTATAGACAGTCAGAGCGACGCCACTACCCACAATATGTCACTCACAGTCGAGATGGTGCTTCAAGTAATAAAATCAAGTCCTTTATGAACGCCTACCAAACGCTGCTTGATGCTGTAAACCAAGCAAATGCCTTCTACTGTGACCTTCTTATGAGTTCAATATTCTATAAATTTGTACACGTCACCATATCCCTTTACACATTCTTCTTGTTCCTTATGCCTATAAATCTATTGGGCCTCATTACATCCGGGACTATGTCATTGTGTCACATCTGTTACCTGTTGTTAGTTGTATCCTCGATCACTGACGTCACTCAAGCGGCGGACCAGGCAACACCAATGATCTGTAAGCTGATCAACCAGGATTTGGATGACGGACTAAAGAGACAACTGGAATCATTTTTGCAGCAACTGGCTGTTAAACAATTTGAGTTTTCTGCAAGAGGATATTTCAAGATCAGCAGGCAATTGTTAATTACAATGGCAACAACAGTGGCCACCTATCTGGTAGTTCTAATTCAATTTCACACACAGTCCAAAGATGGTAATTAAGATTTTTCTGCTTTCGATTATACAAATACATTAGTTAATGTACCCTATTTTGTTGTAGTGCTTAGTATGCGGGGAGACTTGGTCCGGAATCAATGTATGTGTTTGAAATCAGTAGCGTTTTTGTACTAAAATTGGTTTTATTTCAATTTAAATTTTATTTAGATATCATGCCAAAATAAAGTAGATTTGTTATAGATAATGGTAAACTGTTCAAAGAAAATCTTAATTAATTTTTATTTATTAAGCTTGAGCCAAAGACGATTAAAAATAATTTTGATCTTTTCGAGCGATTAAAATGAAAAGTGTAAAATTTACTTCACAATATTCTTATATTTTTGTTGAAATTGTAATGGCCACAAAAACTTTGTAGAAGAAAAGTAAAAATATCGAAGTTTGGTATTTTTGTGTCACACATACCATATTTGAATTTAAATGCAGTAAGTTACCTCTGAAAATATTGAATCCTAGTTTAATATAGAAAAAATATCACCGATTGATTAGTACATCATTACTGAATTTATGACAATTTTCAAAGCGCTTTGTGAAAATTACAATTTAATATCGAAACAAATCATTGTTATAGCCTAATTTAATACTTACATTAAATATCGATTGGCCAACCTTTTTGTGAGACTCTCAGAGGTTGTTTTTTGGTGTCTACAAAACAATTATAATATAAAGAGAAGATTGTATCCAAACTATATATTATGTGGAATATGTGTTCAGAAGATATATGTAATTGTTATACAACTGAATGAAACTAATGCAAGGAAGATAAAATACACTACTGGTTATTTTGTAGTCTTTGGATTATTAAAATTCTTATATAACAGTCCTCATTAGGATTGAGTTTACCGATGTAATGCAAAATAGTCGTCTGACCGATTGCAATTTGTCATTTTAAATAAGAATATGGCAGTAGTATCTGCCATCATGTCTGCACTAAAAAATAAGCTGTGACGTGTTCAGACTAGAATTGTAATATTAAACATTAAGGAACTTTTAAATATAAATTAAAAAATTTTAACTAAACAAAAAGTAAACAAGAACCAAGAAAACATAAATGTAAAAACAAATCATTACGTTTGATAATGTCCAGTTGACAAATTGTTCAACCTAATATTTGTGAAACAGTTGATTTTAGTAAAGGATAATATGATACTAATGATTGTTTTGATAAATTGGAATCAATACAACTTATTAACTGTAGTACAAAATTATCTTATATGAGATTTTTTCTTCAACTATACTAATGTATAAGAACCGTTTGTACACAGTCTTGTAGCTACTTAAAAATAATATTTATTTTAAAAAATATAAGGAACTTCGAACAGAAAGTTTAAAACATTATTAACATAATGTTTTTTCTTTTTCGTCGTGTAGAGTGAAGTACCGAAATAGATCGGCAGATTTGCACCGATCCCGAGTCCGAACAGCGAGTCCGAGGAACGAAGAGAAACTCCTTTATTCTTGGGGTTTGCTCCATGTTTCTTTAGTTCTTCTAAAGTTGGATTATCAATGCTGGATGTTGTGGGAGGTGTTTCTATAGAGCTGGAGACTTCTTCCTGAAAATTATAAATATACTGTATTAATATCAATAGGTACTACAATAACGTGGTCAACATGCAATATTATATGCTTGAGTGCTATTATCACCTTGTTTTACATGAATATAACTATTGATATAATGATAAATGCTTTGTTTTTTTAAATAATTTTTTAATTTGTAAAAGTGTACAGAATATAAATTAGGGTCAAATGAACCTTTCTTTCAATTAACCTAAAAAAACTGTATTTCATACTAATAAAAATGGAATGGAAGGAATGTGATATCTAAGTACTCAGACATTTTATAATAGATACCTACATTATTATATTAATTTAAAATCCCGTAAAATATATGGTTCTAAAGATATTTTATATCTTTATTACACATCATCATAACACAGTTTAAAATGAAATACCTAAGTTTTTTTATTCTATATTACTGACAGACTACCTCACTACATTTTTGAACAAAATCAAACGTTTCTAACTGTCTAGTTTGTGAATACCTTTTAGTTTTTAGGGAAACTCAAATATACGGATACTGCCATTTGAGATGATATTACCCGACCTTCCTCGTACATAAGTACAATTTCAAGAGTCCAATAACACCGCTAAACATTAAAGTAAACGCACAATTCTGCGTACACTTTGCTACGCTTATGTACACTATATTATTCAAGCGGTACGAACAAAATAGTGATAATATAAACATTAGTTGTTAAGTTTGATTGTGACAATCCCTTGCTTATCTGGTAATACTAGGTTGCAGTATCATTTTACTGAGAAACGAACTTCCTAATTTTACATATTTCTATTTTGAACAAAATAATTAATGTAAAAGATGTAATTTAAAACGTTTAATTAAATTTTTTATTATTGATTTTATTAGGCAACAAGATTTTAGACATTTATTATCCTTGTACTTAAAACAGTTATTAAAATTGTGTTGAAGTTTTGTAACATGCAACGACGGAAGATATTGTTATATTTTAGGTATATCTAAAACAGTCTAAAAGTAATTTAAGTGGTATAAAACTGGGCTTAGCCAATAAATAAATCACTTAAATATGTTTTACCGTTGTATCGCTGCGAACAATCGCTACCACCAGGCAGAAAAAGATAAGTTTCTTAAACATCATTTCCTGTAACCAAAAGTTAAACATCAATTCCTGTAACAACAATTGAAACACCATTTCCTGAAACAATAACATAAAAGATAGTTCGTTATATAAACTTCATCACCAAACTCAGTGTTGCTTGTGTAGAAATCAAGTTCCATGCAAAAGTTTCAAGTCTAGAGGCAAGTTTTTTACGAGATATTGTGCGTACAGAAAAATAATAACGTTACTTTTGCAACTATATTTGAGTAATCAAGTTTGTGGGAAAAAAGAATTACCAAATTTAATCTTTAAATTATATTTATTAATTTGTAATAGTAATCATTCAATACCCCACAAAAAAGAAAAGTAAATGTAATTAATTAAACCATATTTAAGTTAATATTAATTTTAGTGAATTATTTAAATTAAATATAATAAAATAATAAATAAAATACAATAGCATATTATTCCTTAATTAGTTTACCTTGTCGTTATTCTTGGCAATTCGTTTCATTTGGTGTTTACTATTTAAGTAATTCAATAAGAAATGTTCTGTTTTATACACCCATAAAGTATAATAACGGTAACATATAATTTCTTTCCATTTGAAGTAAATAGTTTACAAAAATATGTAATATAACTTACATAAAATGTTCTAAAGTTCATATTAGGTAGTTTAACACATGATTATAGTGTCATAATGCTTTTACGAGGGAATTAGTTGTTAATTATCCAAGAAATATTTATTAAATTATGAAGGTACAGATCAAATATAAAATACATATTATATATAATTGCAATTTAAATTTCGATTTGACAAAAATATAATATAAATCATAACTACTAACCTTATGTGTTGTATAACTTGAGCGAGTGAATCGAGACTGAATGTAGTCAGAAGTATATCGTCCTCTTACTGAATGGTATAAAATAAAACCATGAATATCCCGTGACAGTTGTGATATCATGAACAGAGACATTCCATTGTGTTACATTAATTGGCGTGACCAATAATTTATGTTTCCTTGTTCCGCTATTGGAAAAATACAATTGCTTATATTAATACCGCTTGATACCAGTATAGTTTAACAGAGTTTGATGGTTTTAGTGTTGATTTCTATAATTGAAACCTTATCAGATAAGTATGAAAGTAATGAAATATAATAGGACGATGTTTTTAACGGTTTTGCTCAAAAAATTGAGTTTTCTGGTTAACAAAATGAAGATAAACGAGAAAATAGAATAAAATTAATATATATTTTGTCAGCAGATATACACAGTGTGTTTCTTGAGTAGTGCAAATAGTAGACACAAAAAACAAGCAACAATGTTCTTGGACACATATATCCTATCTCGCATGATTGGTGTTTAATAGCCAATTTTTTAAAGTTATATTTTAAAACATGTTGAGTAAAAGACCATGAAATTTGGCATTTAAGTTAAATTAATTAAAAGGATAGTAACAAATTTTTAAATAAATATTATTACTTTGGGTTTTTAATAGGCACCATTTTAAAGGTTTCAAAATTGCATATCTCTATAACTAGTAATCCTAAATTACAAGTGCAATAATAATTATATATTGGAAATGTAACAATGAAATAGCACATTCAATTTGTTGAAACCAGTTAAAAAATAAAATAATTCCATCTATTTTTGTTTTAAGTAGTTTACTAAGGTTTCTTGTCCAAAGTAAATCCGTAGATGGAAGTGCTGACTTTTGTTTAACTATTGGCCTTTGCACTATTAATAGCGGTTTGCTAATAAGAATCTAAAATTATCAATTTTTGACAAAACAGGTGTTTCAAAATAAGACTACAAGAGTTTTGAACCGAAGGTCTTTGAATTTGGCTTTTATTGGCGATTACTGATGCTGTTTACTCCCATAAATTAGTAACAATAAGATGGCTATGGACAACAATGAAGAGTACGCTTTTACACATTTGGCATGTGACGTTGCTTGGGGAAACAGAACTGAAGCCCAAGGTAGCCTACTTACATGGAACAGGTTGTTAACTTACTTATCCTTGATCGCAAAACTTGTTCGAAAATGATTATCACCGTTTATGATTTGTCTTATTAGAAAATTTAAACCGGTTTTTCTCCGGTATAAAAACCTCTATATCATAAAACCCATATTATTAAAAATTATAATTATGAAATTTATAATTACCTTATTAAAACAAATGATCAAGGAATAATATTTAATATAATAAGATGCTATTGTTCAATTACGCACTTGAAAATGGTATTTGTTCTAAGTTCCTTCATCGATCGCAAATAACAGCAGTATTTTGAAATTTCCGTGACCTATAAATAGTAAAACTACTGTTTAAATACATATTAAAAGCTTTATAGTGCCCTTTTTACGTTTTATCATGTTGTATGAATACTAATTAAATAAAGTCACATACCTATCTGCAGTGCAGATGATCCCAAGATTTTGGGCTAGGAGGTCTCATATTAAGATTAGGGAGTTGTGCTTTCAGGTACGATCATAACCCCCAGAACACAAAACCACGATAATCCGAAAATATAAACGTACAAGAACACACACACACACACACACAATGTTATGTTACGACAGTGTTCTAAGTAGAATACTTGTAGAGATGGAGCATTAAACCAATTTCCATCACTCGCCTCAAGGATGTTGAGGTCCCAGATTATCTCCATGCTGGAAGACCAGTAGACTAAATCATCCACATCAGTGAAATAAACTAGATACATTTAATGATTAACCTATTCAAAAATAGCCATGAAGGTTTCAGTGATGTCAGGGTGTACACCGCAGGTTATGTCGCCATTGCAGATGACGGCTCCCTTTGCCAGTGCCACGTAACCAGTAGGAAACAGCCCAGTTTTAGTATCACGGAGAGATGATATTTTATTTTAATGACTATACCTTTACACAATGGGGTTTTAGGAATTTTACTTTTGGGTTCTAAGTAACACTTTGACATTTACTGCAGTTATGCTTTTTACTTTTAATATCTATTTAACTCTGATTGCCTAAGCAAGTAGTTTGAAAATGTTTGTAATCCCTTTTATTTATTTTCTGAGTTTGATTTAAACCGTCAACGTTCCTGGTTTGTATTAACACAGATGTAACCATGTAGCCAAATGCCTTTTTGAAGGGCTACACCTGAAATACAATGTGTTTAATATAAAAACAATAATTACGTGATGTTTTCCCCAAATTTCAATATTCCTTTCTTTCGGTTATGATACACATTAAAACGCCTAACAAACTTTATTTCCAACGCAATAATCTTCATTATCCTGATTTATAATTGTAAACTGCCTAGAAGTACAGCAAGGTTTATACATTTTTACATTTGTTAATATGTTGTTTGTATTGACGTAATTACTTAAAATCTGCAGTGTTTTAAAAATAACCCATAGTAATAAAATTAAGAGTAGACAGACTTAAGTGCTGATTACATCCATCAGTATTCCTGCACTAAATAAAACAGAAAAGATAATCAGAACTAATGAAATCCTAAATACTCCATATACAGTAAACCATATACAGGGTTTCTGAAAATTCTTGGAACGGTCTAATATCTTCTGTACTCGTAACTTACAAACATACAATTTTGAACAGTAAAAGAGGGAGGAAATTGAACTTTTTGGTGTAATCAGTATCTCTTCACAACATCAGGGGATCCATTCCCTTGTAAGGCTCGCAAAGTAGTCGGTAGAAAATCTTAAATGTAAGCAGAGGTCAATGTGCTTAGCGTTTTAAAGGTATTAATTAGTAGAACATCTTTCCACAAATTATACCTCAATATATTAATTCTGAACAAAATGGCGGCGCTCGAAAGTTGCAGTTCCTGATCTCATGTGCACGTTCAAGAAGGTTTTAACTTTATTGTAACCTAATATAGATGAAGCTACAAAACCTCACACAGCTTGCACACACCTGAGGTGGTTAAGAGCTACAAATTGCATCATAAAGTTAAATTTGTTACCTATATCGCTGTGCAAAGTGTCATGTTTGTACGATTACGAGTACAGGAGATATTACAGTTTCAAAACATTTCAGCATCCCTGTATACATAAATCTATAAAAATGACTTGTTTTCAAATAATAACAGTAGTTCATAGTATTTTATATTCTGAGTACACTAGCAATAAAAAGAACTGGTGCTGCATTAGTTAGACTCGACATCGGTTTTTTGGGGGTTACGCCTGTACATATGTTTACCAAATTCGGGGTTAAATATATTGGGTAATAGGTTGAATTCTGAAAGGTTATTAGCCAGGGATCTAAGAATAACGTGTACAAATAGACTTAACCATAAATAACCGTTTAGAGAACATAGTTCAAAAGCATATGTAACGATTTATATACAGACAATAATATTAATCAGCTGAATAGGCCAATTTAGGGATTTAGTAACCTCAGGAAATAATTTAGGCATGCCAGGAAGGTTTAAAGACTAGAATGGGTTACAAGAAAATATATCAGAGGGGTTCTTTTCTGAGGGGGGTTGTGTCATTTTATAAGAATACTCTCTGTAGGTCAGTGGGTATGAATATATAGAAATGGCTCGTCCGTCAAAGGGTTTGAGCTTAATTAACTTGGGGTTATCAGTAAAATTAGTTGACTAAGGATATATATAATCAATATTACCGCGACAGGTCGAGTGAATACATTAAAACCGAAAAGAATATTAAATGCACAAAACGATACGATACAATTTTAGACAACTATACAGCACCAGGGAATTAAATTATAAGTCGTGTGCACGGTTGATCGTAACGATAAAAAAACGTATAAGTTTATTATTTCAATAGTGTCGGGGAGGTATGTTTTTGTTAATTATCTATCATTATGATTAAATCTTTAAAATGACTGTTACTCCTGAAAATACAGTGATCGGAATAAACCATCATTGTTACAAGAAGTGATAAAATTGCTCGTTTGGAAAAATGAATTGAAATTGAAATGTTCAATGCTATCCCTAAGGCAAAATGAAGGCCATTCAAGGTTAACTTATTCTCATATATTCAGGTCTTCCAGTCAGAAGAAATTATTCCAAGTTGGACAGTTTGTATATATTAATACCCTATAACAGACACCCCATAATATGAATGCCCCATAATAGACATCACTCCAGCGTATTTTCTGTAATATTACGAAAACTACAATGTTTACTATTCAAATTTCACACCAATACTTAATAGTGATCAAATGTGTTTACAGCTTAAATGCTGTTAAAAAAATGTAAAAATATGTAAGTGAGGAGACACGTTTAAATATTGCAGTTCTCGGTGGAGTACTGGCGTGTAAAGTCACTTTATAAAGCCACGCGCGCCACACACCGCCGGGAGGACCGATGCAGCTAGGTGTCGAAAGGGATTCACTTCTCTACTCTTTATACAGTGACATAATCCCCATGTTAGGTGTGTGATATTAGGATTAAGTCTACTCATGGGGTCACTTACACCTCAGCTGCGTACCTTGTTCTCCTTTTACTATTTACATTTTTTGATATTATCTTTTTCTTTTAAATTAAAGATGCTGACAGGTGAAACTGTATGGAGGTAACGTGTTTAATTTTCACTGCTTTTTTTAAAAAAAAAGTTAATTGTTTTCGTCCTTGTGTAAAAATTATAATTTTTCAACTGCCTAAAGTTAGTGGTAGAAGTTAACTTATTATTCTACTGTATACGCCTTTACAGTGTTATTGGCTACATTAGGGGTAAATTATAACGACAACTAACTTTATTTAAAAAAAATATGATAGTTTTAATACATATTTTAAGGGGTGCAACTGTGTGTAGTTTGTTGATTAAATGTTTTAGAGCTTGTGTGGTTAATTACCTTGTTTACCTTTACTGTAGTTCTCTGATTTGTTATGGCTAGTATGAATAAGGATTAAAAAACATTAAAATATTTTTTTTATTTATAAACAGTACTTGCAATAAAGATTATCTAAATTTTCAAATCAATTACATTATACGGAAGAGGTCAGATAGTGTTTTAACTAGAGAACTTGTGTTGAAATGTCGTTAATTTTATAAATTTTATGCTAAAAGTAATGGCAAAAAGTATCTTAAATCGATATGAATAATTAACTCAACAACTTCAAAACGTAAGACCTTGAAAGTTGGCTGGAGTCCTACTAAACGTCTAGATGTGCATTTTCGAAAGATATAAAGCAAAAATTACAATTATTACTATTTCTAAGAAATAAAAAGAGCAGGAATGCTGAAACTGCTTTTTACACATAATTTATTTTTGTTCGTTAAAAACTCATGACATATAGACCTTTAATAAAATTGAGCTAGCCCCAGTGTTCCTTGCAGAATGACAGAATGTCGGTGTTTGGGATTTGTGTAACTCACAAACTGTGCCAGGGATGTTGCCAGTTGCCTGACCACAAATAACATTTGCCTGTTTGAGTGTGGTTTTTATTAGTTAGATATGATGATAACTATATGAAAGCCACATCTCCTAGTTATTAAGGACTAGTTAGGGCCTTCTTTAAATACTGTAGTCAGTCTGTACGATACCTCTTTATAGATAGATCCTTGAGAAACTACAAACTTGGTACATGTGTTCTTTAGTCTTAGGTACATGAAAGAACCCTCTTGATTGTGAGATCCAAAGATCAAAAGGCAGCATGTCTGTCTGTCCCATATTGCGATAATACTTCATAGAAAGTTACTAAAGATTTGACGGACTGTCAGGTTTTTCGATATTCTTCTGTATCGGTTTGTATATGCCCGTATAATATTACCCTAAATTATATTGGTGTAACTCAAATGACATCAACCTTCTTATATCCCTCACCCAGTCGGTCTCATTCATAGTTTGTTAAAATTACTGGCATGTTTGGCCCGTTTACTACAGACAAAGTGCTATATATTTACGTTATATATAAATAGTATGACATACGTGTTACAGTGTACCAAAATCATAACTTTTTGTATATCTGCTGTTACCGCAACAATTTTAGAAACTCATTAAACTATTACTGCTAATAAAATACACGAGTGATTATCCCGGAATGTATTATTAAAATATATGTAAGATTATTCATTTTATACTGATACTAAGCACCCAATATGAATTGGATTATATAGGTAAAATCTGAAGTTATCCTAAATGTTCCAGAACTATCGCAAGCATGACAAATTACTAATGATACTTCGATAGCAGAAAGATGCATATAAAATCCTAAAAGTTATACTAACAGTTGAAATTTCAATACCTTCAGATCCTCAATTTTAAACAGTTGAACTTACTTCAAAAGTGAACTTGCAGACCTCCATTTTACAGGTAGTATATAAATATATTTTGAATGCTATATTTAGTCATTAATTTAATTTGTCAATTATTTATTAATGACATATAAGCAAAATTGTTACACATATACGTTTTTATACTTTTGTTACAATTCTTAAGTTTTAACTTCAAGATAAGAAAGACAGCACTTTACAAGTAGAATGTTTTCAGTTTTCAGATCAACATACATCCGTAAAACAACTTATTTTATTTTATAAGATCCTTGCACAGGCCAGTGGCCCATGATAGTGGACAGAATTTAAAAGAGGATCATCCGTTCCTTTTAAAAATAATTGGAATCATTGTACTGTATAATTATTTGTAGTTAGTACATCTCTCTAATCATATTTTATTTCATCAATATTCATGTGAAAATACTTGCCCCACCTGTCTCCTGAAATCTTTGAATTTGGCTCTAGAACGAAACATGTTTGAGACCTTAGTATAAACTATCAATAAAACGTAGGTTTTCACTAAAGAAAATAAAGTCTTTAAAATCACCTTTAAAGATATATTTTCTTAGTTTGTAATAAATGTGAAGCTTCAGTTCAGTATTTAAACCATGTACACTATTTAATTACTTAAAATAAACTAATCATGCAAATACGTGGATTTTATTTAATGGAAGTAGATTGGCTAGTAAAATGAGACTAAATGCAACGCTAACGCAATGAGTAGTGATAACAATCAAACTATAAGATTTTCTTTTATAGATGTTTATCAAATGAATTCTCTATTGAAATAAAATTCCCCCTCCCCTCACAATATAATGACGTACTGCAGCAAACGTCTACTTCCATGGGTAAAATGTTTGCATTTATTTAAATGCAAACAATTTACCCATGGAAGTACATGTTTGCTGCAGTACGTCATTATATAACTTGTTTTAAATAAATAAATAATTCCAAATTAAAAAAACTCATTCTCTATGTATACGCACATATATATGTATAAAATGTAATAATATTATCACCGTAATATATGAGACAAGTATATGTGCAGGACTAACAATAAATGCCCCAGTTGTAATTTTGTTACTTTTAAATGTTATGCTTTATCGCCCGTGTATAATATTAGTTTGTTGTGTTCCTGGCAGATGGTTCTAGAATACAAGAGTAACTGCTATTACGAAAATTGCACTGTTTTTTCGTAAAATCTTCACAATATTATGTAAAAGTCGTTAAATGTGTTACGCACTTTGTACCCTGAGCCCGAGTATAGGTCGGGCCGCGTCGGCAGCGCCCGCTACCGGCGCCCGAGTATAGCTCGGGTCGTGTTATTTAATTGTATTATTTAGCTCAGTCATCTTATTTTTGGATTCAAACATTTTTATTATGTTCATTGGTTGTCTAAGTTCGTATTTGTTGGTTTTGAGATCCCTGGGTCACGTTTTAGTAATGAAATACTTATATTTTTCGTCGTACTACAAGCGAGTCTAGACAGCTGATCGTAGGCGCCGCGGATGATCGTCGGTATTGTCAGTTTGCTTTGAAGTGTTTCACTTTGTGTATTGTGAGTCTTAGTGATGTCTTACTAAGTTTTCTACAAATCTTACCGACAAATACTGAAGCAAATGTTATTATAATGTATTCTAAATGTGAATTTGTCTGTTTGTAAATAATCAGAACTTTAGTTTCTTACTGAATGAAGTAAAGGCAAATGCAAGCAATGTGAGGTTATCCGTGTGTTTTGTTTTGTATTTACACTCGCTTTGTTCTTTCTTCTCGACTTTCCGTTGATTTTCTTTTATATTCTTTACTTATTATTTTTGAGCTTAAATAATATTGGTGATGAAATCAAAAGTGATGCAATTCGCGAACTTTTGTTTGACTCCGAGTCGGAAAGTGACGATGATTTTGATACACACCTGGAACCAAATATTGATTTTATGAACGATTTAGACGAAAATGTGTGAGATCCTGTATTTGTTTCAGACCATTGTGCTTTAAAAATTACCACACTAAGGCGAACTACCTGAACTAACAAGCTATGTAGCTAAAACTTTTTTTGTATTTTTTACATATCATTCAATATCATGTAATAATTTTATTTCGAAAAAAACTTTATATTTGTATACATTTAAAAAAAGTATGTATCTCTATCTTTAAAAAGATATATAGTATGAGTTTATAACATAACTACTGTAATAACACAGAATTTTTTAAAAGCATCATTAAACCCCAGGGAGCCACACCGAAACATGTATTAAGGGCTCAGGGTACAAAGTGTTAAATGGTGTGAAACATAAATACAAATGAAGTCCTAACTTTGAAATCCATTAACCATCTGATAAAATTTCCAAATAATCTAATTATAAAGGAAATTTTTATTTAAATCGATAGAGAAAAACATTTTAAATAACAATATAAATATACGGACAGAAAACACTTGTCTATGTACGTGAGAAGAGAGGTTAAAATATGCAGTTCTCGGTGGGACCGTGTCGTGTAATGTCGCCTTATAAAGCCACGCGCGCCACACACCGCCGGGAGGACCGATGCAGCTAGGTGTCGAAAGAGATTCACTTCTCTACTCTTTAACGTTCCTAATCCCCATGTTACATACATGATATTGATATTAAATATGTTCATGGGATCACTTACACCTCAGCTGCGACCCTTGTTCTCCTTTTTGGAGGTAAATAGTTTCAAAGTTTTGTTTTTGAATCTGTTTACCATCTACTATTTATATGTGTTTCTATTATCTATTGGTTTTGAATGAAAAAGTGTTGAAAGGTCAGGCTGTATAAAATGAGCCTGATTTATTACTCTTAATTCTTAGCTCATGCTGTTAAGTAAGATAGTAATACTATAAATGGGGTGTCAACTTCAATGATGCAACTAAAAATGCTCCCGATAAACACATACTAGCGACAGAGTGGTTGTCTGAGCTCTACATCAGTAGCAACATTTGAAGGATTACATAAAATTTAAGATTTTGGTTAATTTGTGTAGTGAAATATTGTAAATTTTGCAAGATTTTTTGCTAAAAGTAATATTAAGCAAAAGTTATCTTACTTTATGAATAATTAACTCAAGATCGACAAAACGTTTGACTCTAAGTGCGTTTAAGCAGATTATAAAGGTAGCGTTAAAACTGTAATCACTGTTTTCGCCATGTTTAAGAAATATAAAGAGCTGGAATGCTGGAAATACTTTTCTTACATCTCGTATTTTTCATAACTTGAAGCTCGTCACGGATTGAACTTCAATAAATCTTTGCGTATCGAGAAATAGGTTTATAATCTTGAATTTTGAAATATTTGAAAGAAACAAAATGGCGGAAAAAATCTCTTCTCCTTGATCTAAGGGTTTACTCTATTTTCCGTGCCTTCTTAATAGACTCGGGTTTAAACATTATTAAAGTTATAAGATATTAATCATATGTACCACAAAAAATTAAAAATATTTTAAAACTATATAAATAACAAAAATATTTTTCTTTTTAATGTTTTGTATTTAGCTGTGACGTTTCATTGCAGTAAATTTAACACAAAGAAGTTGTTTTATAAAGTATTTCGGTTACAATATTTCCCCAGAGTGTAAAATTGTTATATTACACATTTAAATTTACCCACTAAATCATTCTGTTGCTTTCATATTGTATACTTGAAATTAATACTATAAAATATCACATAGTTTTTCTATATGCATTTAATTTTATTATGCATTAAAGATATTTTTATGTAGAATATTTATTGAAATATTTACTATTTACTATTACTTTTACTTTAAATACACGAATTCTTGAAAAATCAGATAAGTTATCTTGCCTTAAACTGGGCAAAACATGGAATTAAAGATGATTATTGGCAAGGAAAGAAAGATGGGATTTTCGTAGATGTTAGCTGGATTACGTATTATTGGTATATTGTCCAATTATTGCAATCTTAAGTTGAATTTGAATAGTTAGCCGTTACCGTACAAATTACCAATTTTGAATATGGTCATTCAATTTCGAATTCGCACTTCAGGATCGTACATAAACCAATAACGCATAATTATTGATAAAACACGCTACTACAATAATGTATAGTTTTAACACCTTCTGATTTAATATAACATTTTTCACATTCTGAGTGAATGAAACAGGATTTTTCCGGACATATGCCATCGTTCAGTTAAACAATAAACCAGTAACACTACGTTTCGAGATCTGCAATCTGATCTCTTCTTCAGGTAATAACTAACCTAATACATAATTACAAACTAGGTTAAAAATAGATCAGTCGTAGGTTGTTGGTAAACGAATGCAGACGTATTGTGACCTGTATTCTGTAGTTCAGTTTTAATGATTAGTATTGTGTATAGATTTTTATTAAGTGCATGTTTAAAGAGTTAGTGAAGTTGACAAACAACATGGTGGGTGTGATTCCTGACTTAGGCGTGCCACAACGCTTTGGTATGATTTGTTCATTTTAACCAAGTTTGTAATTATGTATTAGGTTAGTTATTACCTGAAGAAGAGATCAGATTGCAGATCTCGAAACGTAGTGTTACTGATTTACTGTTTCACTGAACGATGGCAAATGCCCGGAAAAATCCTGTTTCATTCACAATCCTTCTATCGTCACAAATAACCTTCAAACAATGAACATTCTTAGTGCTATCAACCTTGTATCTTATAAATTGCCAGGACAACAGTGCTGCGTTTAACGTTTCGCCAGCAGTTCTTTCCTCGAACCAAACCTTGTACAGCTTCTACTAGGAGAAATATTCAGGAGTTTAACAAAACTTATTTTGTTGTATATCAAGAATAATTAAAAATAACATCATGATCATTTAGTTTTGTTATATACATCTTTGTAAATTCCTTTTTTTTGTTGTTTAAACTCTGAGGATGGAATTATTTTAATGTTTATAGAAATGTCAGCAATATTTTTTAAGAAATATGTCTTTTTAATATAGTTATAGTTGAGACTGAGCCACTCAATATTAGCCAAGGAAAACCACTGTACTGTAATTGTACTCATCACTCTACAATATTTCTCTATCTAGATTACACTATATTTTTTATCAGGTGGTCAAGAGATTTCAAAGTTTAGTTTTTCTTCTTTATTTAACAACATAAACACTACATGTGTGATGACTCCTACATCGTTTTTGATTTTTTTATTAAAAACAATGTTGTTTTCACAGTAGCAGTTATATCTAGATTCTACAGGCACCTGTCGGGAACATAGAAAACTACGTATACCCAAGACGTAAAGAGAAATCAGATACCTTTATCTACGTGGGAGAAACGTCACATTACACTCAGATTAAAACTAGTATTTTACTAAATTTGATTTCTTTTCAGTCCTAAAAATATACCTGTCATACATATTACGCTTTAAAAATATTAAATATTTATATTATTAGTGTAAATAATAATAACATTTATATATTTAAGTAATTATTAAATTCGCGTAATTGTATTTTTGACATAGTAATTTAGTGTGGGAGGGCACTTTATCGATTGGAAATTTCTCTCAAACATCATACTGTTTGTAAACATTTTAACAACAATTTATTATCTTGAGGTATAGTAGATAAACCAGGTAATAATAATTTATCTAGGGCAAAACTTTGTTAGGGTGTTTTAGCAGTAACGTGCAATATAAAAATCTCCCCATTCAAAAAACTTATTACTGTTGTTTGACTAGTCCACGTATGTTGCACATCGCTATAGGTAAGTTAGTAATATATTATCTTATTTATCAAACAAGTCCGCTTTATTTTAATTAAATAAAAACTTAAACAAAAATATTTCTACACATGATGCAGCTATGATGGGAAGGGTTGAATCAATGTTAATGTTGATGTTAGCTCCGGTTCGCCTTCCTCTCAGAGCAGCATCTGGGATCTGACTGCTATTGCACTCTTGGCTACTAGAATTCGGAGTCATGCTCGTCTGAAGATATCGAAAAAGTTGGTGACGAAGAAGCTCAAAATGAACTTTTTGAAATTAACCCTTCCCACGATAGCTACGTTATGTGTAGGACACTCGGTTGCTCCACCATACTTAGAGATCGTGTCTGTAACATCGTAGTGCACTCAATTGTTAACCAGAGGAGAATACTTCTTCATCTAGATTGTACTATATTTTATGTAGTCTAGGTATTTCAGATGTCAGATCTATGTAAAGAATTCACTAGAAGGTGAACTAGAGCTAAACTCAACATTCTCATCACAAGTTTCTAGTGGTAGACTGTGCACCAGATGAGAATATTTCTTCATCTAGATTGTACTATATTTTTGTAGTCTAGGTATTTCAGATGTCAGAACCATGTAAAGAGTTCACTAGAAGGTGAACTAGAGCTAAACTCAACATTCTCATCACAAGTTTCTAGTGGTAGACTGTGCACCAGATGAGAATATTTCTTCATCTAGATTGAACTATATTTTTGTAGTCTAGGTATTTCAGATGTCAGAACCATGTAAAGAGTTCACTAGAAGGTGAACTAGAGCTAAACTCAACATTCTCATCACAAGTTTCTAGTGGTAGACTGTGCACCAGATGAGAATATTTCTTCATCTAGATTGTACTATATTTTTGTAGTCTAGGTATTTCAGATGTCAGAACCATGTAAAGAGTTCACTAGAAGGTGAACTAGAGCTAAACTCAACATTCTCATCACAAGTTTCTAGTGGTAGACTGTGCACCAGATGAGAATATTTCTTCATCTAGATTGTACTATATTTTTGTAGTCTAGGTATTTCAGATGTCAGAACCATGTATTGAGTTCACTAGAAGGTGAACTAGAGCTAAACTCAACATTCTCATCACAAGTTTCTAGTGGTACACTGCGCACCAGATGAGAATATTTCTTCATCTAGATTGTACTATATTTTTGTAGTCTAGGTATTTCAGATGTCAGAACCATGTAAAGAGTTCACTAGAAGGTGAACTAGAGCTAAACTCAACATTCTCATCACAAGTTTCTAGTGTAGACTGTGTACCAGATGAGAATATTTCTTCATCTAGATTGTACTATATTTTTGTAGTCTAGGTATTTCAGATGTCAGAACCATGTAAAGAGTTCACTAGAAGGTGAACTAGAGCTAAACTCAACATTCTCATCACAAGTTTCTAGTGGTAGACTGTGCACCAGATGAGAATATTTCTTCATCTAGATTGTACTATATTTTTGTAGTCTAGGTATTTCAGATGTCAGAACCATGTATTGAGTTCACTAGAAGGTGAACTAGAGCTAAACTCAACATTCTCATCACAAATTTATAGTGGTAGACTGTGTACCTAATGAGACAGTGAGAATACCACTTCACCAAGATTGCACTACGTTTTGTAGTCTGGGTGTCTCTGATGTCGAAACGATGCTGGGGATTCGTTTTGAGCGTCTTAGTTCTATGTCACCGACTATTTTTGGATCCCTTCAGGAGAACATGACTCCAGATTTCAGGAGTCAAGTCTGCAACAGCAACAGATTTCAGATGCTATACGTAAGAGGTGAGGTGAACTGGAGCTAAATTCAACACGCATGCCAAATACTGTACGCTGTTGGCTGTAATCCAGGGTAAACTTCTAGCTTGAAGTATTATTACTACAAGTTTTTATCTAGCGTTAAAATTCTTAATTTAAAGTATTGTAATGTTCACATCTTTTCTGATAGTTAATGGTGTAATTATGTTATGCATACTTAAATATGTTATGTATTACTTACTTATGTTATGCTCTAAAATATGTTATGCATCTTAAAAGTACCGGGAATAGGGTATTCTATTTACAGCTCGGTTCGTTCTCTTGTACAATTCAGTCTTTTATTGCTCATAAATATAAAAGTACTCAGTATTGTGATACAACTGTATGGCTTACAATAGAGATAGGATGTATTAATTGAAAAGTATTCCGTATATAATATACATAAAACACCTCCTAAGGTGTTAACTCATGTACAATGGTTAATGTATTCAGCAATGAGGAAGTAATTGATTGACCAAAAATATTGTAAATACTCCATAGGACTAAATAATTAATTAAGTCTGTAAAACTCTATACGAGTGTCTAAATTACCATCTCAAGAAACTAGAAGTAGACTATTTTATTGGGTTGTAAAAATAGTAAATATTGTGCCACTGTGGCTGATAATATAAAGCATTATATTTGACGTCGCATTGTTTGAAAAGCATATGTTCCGATTCTAAACTAATCATCATTGAATATAATTAAATTTTATTTATTATATGCTTAATTTTAAAGGATAAAATTAATTCTATTTTCTCAGTTTGCGTTAAGTACCGACATTAATAACTACGGAAATATAGATTTGTTTAATTTCTGGAATTGTGTCGAGCAGGACTAAAAAAACACAAATTGAACACTTAAATGTGGATCACTTACAACCACCAAAGAATTATTTTAACAGTTTTATAACAATTTATTACAATAACGACCATGTTGTGTAACAAAAAGTTATTGTTGCTGAAATTGATTTTGTATGTTTAAATAATACCCGTATTTACTCAATATTAATAAATGTTATAATTGAGAAGCGTGATGACGCATGTTTTTCCTTAGCCAGATAATAAAATATGATATTCATAACTTAATATATACAGTAGGTGACACGTTCATTTATTAATGTGACAAACAAGAGAAAACTATACCATATGTCAGTAATTTGGCATAATTATATCATAGGAATACGTAATAAACTCTATGATATAATCCATGTAATGACATAGTGATTAGCGAGATGTTATGGATAACATTATGCCACTCGAGAGGCTCTAGCGGTGTTTCAACGTTAGAACGTTAAGTATCAGGTATGGGTTTCCTTGCAGCTGCTGTCTAACAATGTACCACCACAAACTCCTGGATATGGTGTGGAGGTTAGTGGAGGGGTGGTGTGGTTGTCCGAGGGAATCTCGCACACTCTTTGGAACGTCCACCGACTCACCAAAAATCTGAAGATCCTGAAACGCTGTTCGCAAGCAGACCTCTGTGTGTGTTTTATGTTTTGACCACTACAGCGACCGTTGAAGCCATGTCTCGAAAAAGTGGTCCAGGAAGGTGACCGCCAATACAGGGTTTAAGCTGACCATTCCATGATTAGCCCGGTGTAGCAGGTTGTGTGTGCCTTTAGGCGGCTTAGTGTGGGAACCATCGTTGATCCATATGCATTATCTGTGTACATTCATGGTACAGATTTTACTTGTAGCTGTATGTTAGCTGTATGTTATTAATGAAAAACTTGATAGTACAGTATTTACTCAGCCAGATAATAAAATATGATATGGTCTTTCTGGTTACGCTTGGAAATAAGGGCGGGTTATAATTTGTACTAATATCAAATTCTACTCGAATTTCATTCTCAAAAAAATCGGACATACCCCTTTACTGGGTGTACAAGTAATGGATTACCTCAAGGTACTATACTTGGTCCTTTTTTGATACTTGTGTAAATTGCAGACTACAATATTGCGGGAAGATACAAAATACAGAAACTTAGGATGGCTTTAAGAAAGGTTGTAAATATGTAAGATCTGGGACTTGAGACAGGTAAGATCTGGATGTATAACTGACTGCGGACATCTCTTTCATTGTTAACAGTGTCTTTTGTACACCTTTGTCTAATCTTCTGCAAGAACTTATAAACATTCAGTACAGAACTTATGAGTGTAGTCTAACATACAGATGTTGCATGAAGATTATAAATGTAATTCTAAACAAGTACGAAAAGAAATCTCTTTAGTAACACCGAACATATTATTTTTAATCTTTTATCTGTGTAAATATTTACTAGGTAAACTCACAGATCGATGTGAGAACTAGGTGTACTAGCAACATCCTGATGATTATTTTAATACACTATTAATAGCGAAAATGTTACTTTCAAATGGATTTCAGTATACATCAATGTACTTTTCAATATTTAACTTCACCAACTTACGTTAAACACAACAAATACACCTGTGTAAATAAACAATTATTATTCTTCAAAATAATGGCCATCTAAATTTACCTCAAATTTATCAAATGTCATTCATTCATTATAAGGAGATCAATGAACATATAAAGCTCCGTAAATACTCCAAAGTGTTTTGCAATAATAAACATTCTGGCGGCATTGCGTTGTTTCCAGTCCGTGTGAATATATGGAGGGCATAAGGGGAAATTAGATTCCGTTACCTGCCCTAAAACCTAAACTTTTGTCTATGCTGTTGTTTTTAAACTTTGACAAACCCATGAGGAGCTTGTTTAACCACCTGAGAATGGAACGGCATAGAGGAAATTAGATTCCGTTACCTGCCCAAAAACCTAAACTTTTGTCTATGCTGTTGTTTTTAAACTTTGACAAACCCATGTGGAGCTTGATTAACCACCTGAGAATGGAACGGTAGTTCCGAAACTTGTAGTGGACATCTACAAAATTTAGGTACCGTTTGACAAGGTATAGTACCTTGCTTTAGTTAAATATTATACAATTCGGGGGCAATAGAATATGAATTGTGAAACATTTTAAGATTTGGAGGCAGATAAGGAATCATACAGGAGGGAGACTTGAGATTAGACAATTTTATCGCCTGGAATGTAAAAACTTTTCTCAATGAACGGATTGAAACTATGGACAGCTATTACAAATAAAAACTAGAAAGAGTACTTTGTTTAAAGTTTGTTTTTAACGATGGAAGGATTGTATAGGAAACAGAACTTTTCCGGACATTTGCCAGTGATACAAAAAATCAGTAACACTACGTTTCAATCTGGCATGATTAGTTTATTTTAACCTAGATTGTAATTATGTTTTAGGTTAGTTATTCTCCTGAAGAAGAGATCAGACTGCAGATCTAGAAACGTAGTGTTACTCATAGTTTGAAAACGTATTTGGAAATCAAAAGAAAGCTAACAGAATCATTTTGAAATCCAAATCCAAAGAATCGTCTAAAATTGCCATTGGGAAGCTTGGATCGATTACTTATCCCAGCCTGTACATATATTCTCGATGTCTGTACTGTCGATTGAAGTGCGAACTGGATCAGCCCAAGAACGTCCACCAATACGAGACCAGGGTCATCAATAACTTAAGTTTGAACGTTAGGAGTCGCGCTCACCTAATTATAAAATTAATAAGTTGCCCGGACATAGGTGTCAATTAAAACACTTTCTGTTGTTGAAGTCATCTAAAGTATGTCCTTAGATGATTCGATAATCGAAGAAACTACCAATTTATGTTCCAAGCAGAGCCTCAGTAAAGATAAATAGAATGAGAGTGAGAAACAATTTCATGGCCTTATTATTAGACCAAAGGTTTTTGCAGATTCAAAGAAATGGCAGTTACTGTATTTCCCCAACTATTACTATATATGACTATATCTATTGCAGTATCTATGAACAATTAGACCACACAATCATTTAAAGGCATGAGATCAATCCCTCAAACACACAAAGATCGAACATTTTTTTCTTAACGAAACTGAGCGAAGGTCGAAAAAGAAAGAAAACTATTTTTCAGAGACAATGAAGCATGGTGTAAAGCTTTTGTTTGCAGCATAAATCCTGGCCTCATTTAAGAATAAAGTAAAAGATGACTGACATTTCGTATCTTGCAAATATGCTTCTAAAAAACATCTCGTTGGCACGAATGAATGGAGAAATTCTTCATTTATCCAGGTGAATTTAGGGCCACTTGGTCATGCCTTAAACTTCCCTTACGTCATGACCCTTATTTAGTATGCCCCTATTTTGACTTGTGCACATGTAGAATTATGTGTTTGACAATAAATATCAAAATATCAACAGGTGCAGAATCTTTTCAAAATTACAAATAGCAAAATACAGTTCAATGAGTCAGAACGCTGACTGATATAGTACACCTGTCAATTGATAACTAAAAAGCTCAGTAAAATTACGTTACTCAAATTATGAATTTATTGTAAGATAAGAAATGAAGACCAAAAACAGTATTTAGTTGTAGTTATACCTCATAATTACTGTATTTGCAATACACAACGGAAAGAAAGTGAACATTGTGTGTGTTTTAATACAATTTGCCACAACAGTTTTGTTTTATTATTCCACGATAGTTTAGTATGGGAAATTTTACTATAGTTCAGTGTTGCATAAAAACGAAACAAGGCGTTTCGATTACTGAAACCTCTACTCGTCTTCAGGTGACAAATATTACGAAAGGTAATTCAAATTTGTGACTGCTGTGATGCACAAATCATGTGTTTCAGTGGGAGATCTGTGTTGTTTTGTGTTTTTACTCTTATGATTTTTACTGACGGGCTTGCAAGATTCAGATATATTTTGATGTGCCATATTTATGCTATCATCTTTAACTTAGGTGTATCACTTAATTGACAAATTTCCGTAATTTTATTTTCGTTATTATCTTTCCATATCATACATTGTTAATGATGAACTTTCAATAAAGAAGAATGGTGGGTTTTGTACATTAACGACGCGATGACAAGCAACACAAGATGTGTCACCCGTAAGTATATTCGCAGAACACAGGAAGTCTGTTGCGACAGTTCTTTCCAGGTCAAGCTGCTCCAGCTTCTCTTCTCGCCGGTCCGGCATCGCACCAGCTGCATAGATAGATTTCCAGGACCGGAAACTGAGACAGGCTTGTATTCAGTTATGGCGGGAGAGCTCGTGAAGTTGAGGCTTCTCTCTAAACTATTTACTGAACAAAGCGTGTTTATGTGTCACAACGCTCCAGAGTGATTTGTTTATTCTTGTTACGTGTTAGGTTACGGTAGTTATCCACCTCAGAAAAGATCGATTGTGGATCTCGAAACATCGTGATGTTAATTAAATCTTGTTTCCCTTAACGTTGAAAAATATCCAGAAAAATCATGTTGCCCTAACTTCTATTGTCATAAAACAAATGTCTAAATGAGCTATCCCAAAGACGTTGAAAATAGGTCTGTAATAACTATATTACCCTTATTATTTGTGAAGGTATATTAGTAAGGCAACATCCAAACAACATGTATGATTACAAACATATATATTATGAATCAAATGTATTTATTTAAATCTGGTCTGGTCTTCGGTAAATTCACCGGCCATTTCATATTAAAATGCGTACACAGCAAATCTCGTTACACCATTCCTGTCCAGGCAACTCACAGTCTATTCTCGACCTTTATTCACATGTTACACACGATTTACATGTTTAGTTACACATGATTAGTTAATATCAGTAGGATTTATAACAGCTAAAATGTTACCTATCTCTCGTCTAGATATACATTCCATTGATGTAATTCGAAAATCTATTACCAGTTATTGTACTGATGACTACACGTACATTTCATCACCAAACGTCGTGAAAATTTGTTGTAGGGTTTTCACTCCTGTTTTGTTGGCAATGATAAAATATCATTTCAAATTCGATGCACAGGGTGCAGCAACCGATTAGTGTCAAACGTGCAGGCCGAAAAAAATGAAAACTAGAATATAAAAAACAAATTAAGGACATCACAGTAGTTCGCTGTACTGTACCTTCTTAGAATCGTGTCTATTTGTAAATAAGATAACTCTTGAAAGAAAGTCGTAAAGATTTGACGCTTGGTAAATAGATTCGTCTTAGTCAAAAGAAGACCTCTATTGATATCGGGGTCAAGAGGTAAAAGGCAACAAAGTTACCCTTTAACTTTCGTTACGTTCAGGTGGGTCCTGCGATATTCTCTGGTATCAGTTCATATACTTTTTTTTTAATTCAAAGCCTAATTATCATAATACTTAGGTGAGTTTCATAAGTTATCCAATTATCATAATACCTAAACATCTGACTTGATGAGTGTATTAGGGTGGTCTCCTAGGCGAGAATGTAGTACATCTAATGTAATGCTTTGGCCACATGTGAAGTAACCGAGTACAGTGTTGTATTGCAATCCAGCCTTCCAATATCTCCCTCCTCCACCATAAGCTCCAATCACCCCACAGAAGGTTTCTTTTTTATATCCACTGCCCGATGTATTATGTTGCTTTATTCTATCTCATATTATTTTCAGTCCAGTGTGATTTCCAAATGTAAGATTGTTTACCTTATTACGCATGCTCATCGTTATGCCTGAAAAAGAAGGTGGATAGTAGTTCTCGAAACGTTGTGTTATATAGTAGCACATAGCTGTGGGATATGTCTGTAACCCTCTTAAATTTGAAAGCAGTCCATCGTTAATGATGAACTTCGAACAAACAAACTCTATTTGTCAAAACTATATTTTGCGCCAGTCCATAAGTTACATAGTCTAAGCTTGATTAATTAATTGTACTTGTTGTTCTCACTTGTACAACTTGTAAATTTGAAGTAATAACTTTCACCCAATATTCATTCCTTATTATAGAGCAGCCAAAGTTTGCTGTGTAGTGTAATACGTAAGGAGTCAATTTCATAACGTTTTTGCACATTTGGTTAACTTCGCTTCTTATGGTTGTTTTTAGAATTAAATTCTCTACAATCTGTATTAGGAAAAACAGTTAGTTTATTGGTCATTTAACAATGTTATTGGACATCAAACATTTAAGACGGTATTTTTGATATTAGATTTTTGACAAATTTCATACTTTTTCTCAAAAAACTGTTCACACTACAACCTATAGATCGTTTTTTTTTAATTTTCAGGCGATTTTCCTTATAAATCCACCTTATTTGAGTTAAAAAGTAAGAAAAAAAACATTTCAGAATCACTTAATTTCACCAGGTGAACTGAAAATAAAGCAAAATCTTTCGCCAGCCATTACTCACTAATGGAGCGTTTCCGGGCCTACCTTTATATAACATTTTTTTCTTATTTTTAGCTCTAAAATCACGTCTTAAAATATTTTACCATATTTTTTACTCACTCTGTATATATTTGTATGATGATGATGATGATATGATGCAACTGAGACTGTTGTAGAACACGGAGGTCACACGACAGTAGGCTAAACTAGACTACTTACTTAGAACTTTTATGGACTTCTACATCTCAGAACGATAGAATCTGAATACGTATCGTCACAAGACTTGAGAAGGAACTACACCACAATCTATACAGTACTCTGAATGGGAACATTTGAATGTCACTTTGTCTGGACTACTCTGCGAGCAATTAGAAAAGAACTTTTCAAATGCTCCCATACGCCACTAAACAATATAATCTTGGTCTAATGACAATTACAAATCACAGAACCAAATGCTAATGTTCTGGGATATTAATATACAGGAAAAGAATGAAATGATTTATTAACATTACCAGTCCAAATTATACGTAAATAAGATTCTGAAAATGTAATAATGTTCTTTGTTTATTAAGTAAGCCACAAAAAGATAAAGTTGCCTAAAGCTTCATTAATCCCACTTTTTAGAATCTCAATCAGTTTCAGTTTATGTATTGCCAGTTCGAATCGAAAAAAATATGTTTTAAAACAATTATATCATTTTATGAAATAGTTTGTTATCATTTTCATTTTCCTCTAATGTAGCAAACAACATTGTAAGGATGTATCCAGCAGAGTCAAAATATAGCTTGTACCAATTTTAAGCGCTATTTGTAAATTATGCAGGACGAATGAAGTAACTTTTTAAAACTAACAGTGAAGAGTAATAAAGCAGGCTCATTTTTATACAGTCTGAACTTACAACACTTTTTATTCAAAACAAATAGATAATAGAAACATATATAAATAGTAGATGGTAAACAGATTCAAAAACAACATTTTGAATCTATTTACCTCCAAAAAGGAGAACAAGGTACGCAGCTGAGGTGTAAGTGGCCCCACGGACAGACTTAAACCTAATTATTATGCACGTAACGTGGGGATTATGTGCGGTAAAGGTAGAGAAGTGAATCTCTTTCGACACCTAGCTGCATCGGTCCTCCCGGCGGTGTGTGGCGCGCGTGGCTTTATAAAGCGACATTACACGACACGGTCCCACCGAGAACTGAATATTTAAACCTCTCTTCTCACGTACATAGACAAGTGTTTTCTCTTCTTATTGGTATATTGTTATTTAAAATGTTTTTATCTATCGATTTAAATAAAAAAATTCTCTTTAATTAGAATATTCGGAAATTTTATCAGATGGTTATTGGGTTTCAAAGGTAGGACTTCATTTTTATTTTTTTTAACGCCATTGACGATGTAATACATTTAACGACTTTTACATAATATTTAAAGATTTTACGAAAAAACAGAGCAATTTTCGTAATAGCAGTTACTCTTGTATTCTAGAACCAACTGCCAGGAGCACAACAAACTAATATTATACACGAGCGTTAAAGCATAAAAGTTAAAAGTATCAAAATTACAGCTAGAGCATTTATTGCAAGTCCTGAACATATATCTGTCACATATACGGTGACAGTATTTATAAATATATATGTGAGTATACATACAGGATGTGTTTTTAATTTGGAAATATTGATATATTTAAAAGAACAAGTTATATAATTACGTACTGCAGCAGGCATCTACTTCCATGGGGAAACTCTTTGCATTAAAATGTAATAGCCATTCAATCCTCTTTTCCCCCTATCACAAACAAATTAAATGAAATGGGAAGGAAAATTTTGATACCATAAAGATTTAATTCGATAAACATCTATAACAGAAAACCCTTTAGCTTGATTTTTATTACTACCCATTGCGCTAGCCTTGCCTGTATTCTCATTTTATAAGCCAACCTACGTACTCACATTGGATAAAACTCGCGTATTTGCGTGATTAGTTTATGTTGATACGTAATTGAGTAGTATACATGGTTTAAACACTGAACCTTCACATTCATTACAAACTAAGAAAATATAACTTTAATGGTGATTTTAAATACTTTATTTTCTTGAGTAAAACCAACGCTTTATTGATAGATTATACCAGGTGTCTGTAAAATGTTTCGTTCGCGAGCCAAATGGAAAGATTTCAGGAGACAGGCGTAGCAAGTATTTTCACGTGAATATTGATGAAAGTTAATATGTTTAAAGATATATACTAACTACCAATTATTATTCAGTAGAAGGATTACAATTATTTTTACAAGGAGCGGCCGATCCTACTTGAACCTTATTCTGTCCACTCTCATGGGCCACTGGCCTGTGCAAGGATCTTATCAAACAGAATAAGTTGGTTCACAGATATATGTTGATCTAAAAACTGAAAAACATTCTACTTGTAAATTGCTTTCTTCTCTTGAAATTTGAATCGTTCAATTGTATTACTGTTGAACCCGTTGTCATATGGCAGCAATGACACGAGAACTCTATAAGTTTTGCCAGTCTTCTAAAGATGCCCGCCATAGTGTTCACGTTCTGCCTCCTGTCGGCCACATCGTTGGTCCCTGCTAGAATCACAAAGCAGTGCTCCGGCGACGCTGTTGAAGCGAGGCGTATGTCGGCAATACAGTTTTAGATTTACATGTACCGATCACAATGTTACAATGGTATTAGTCTCGTCCTCTCCTTAGTAACCGCAGCAACATTTGGATGTGACTGTTCCCTACTTGAACGGAATAACACGTTTTTAGCGTTACTATTGATAAACGTATATATTTTCTTTCTTTGTTGTTTTTGTGATGGATTAGACAAAGCTTTAGTGTTTTATTCTTTCCTAAACCTTTTCAAACTGAACCTCAGTACCTTCGCTTATACCGTTACGTAACACTTCAGAACAATTGCGAAGAGGTATGGCGTGATGGACATATTTCAAATGGAGGAAGTTTTATTTCCATTTCTTTAGTTTTTCCAAATCTGTTATAGAAGATATTGCTCTGTTCTTTTAAAATTATATAGCTTCTGCGCGCGATATCTTTACTTTTCCAGAAGAATTATTTAGTTTTTTCAGCTTCTAAATATAATTATAGCATAGTATTGGTATTTTTAAAAGACTCAAAAAGTTCTACTTGTTTTTTCCCGTCTCCTCAATAAATTCCGTTTCCTGGTGTCAGTGGTTTTGATAAAAACGCCTTATTGGTGTACAATCTGACCAAATAGAGTGGTGTAATATAGCTTCCTTTTCCATTTGGAGTTTAGCTAACTGTTCCTTCAAGGCAGCAATATCCGATAGCAAGTCGGGGCTGGCCGGGGTGTGCGGTGTTGAAGGGGGTGGTGCACGATGATGGTGACCACCCAGGCATCGCGACGCGTTGTCGGTGCCGTGGGGGATGAGTCTCTGCTGGTATATGCCCAACGCAGTACTTACTTACAACTAAACAATGCTTGCTCTTAAAATCAGCCATTGTTTTTATCCCAGCATCTGCCTTAATCCAGCTATTACATCCTTGCAACAACAGCGCTAACAAAGTGCACCATTTGCTGAAGTAATTGTTTCTCTGTACTTTTACCTATTTTTGATTAAATATTGCTTCCTAGCAGTATTAATAATTTTGAAGTTCATTTTCGTCACTAATGCCAAATGGGGCAGTGTAGCGGAAACAACGGCTATCGTAAGACAACCAGATCAAGCAACGTCGAGTGTGGCTGCTGTTTGGATTGGTGACCGCTAAGCGATCTTGTCCTTGCAAGTATATAGTCCTACCCGACCGTTGGTAGTGGTTCGGAAGTCACCTTTAAGCCGTAGGTCCCTAGGTTAAATGTTAGAGAGGGCTTCTTAGCCCTAACTTCGCCTGGTAACATAAGGCATCTTCACTTTACTTTTACTTTTAATAATTCGAGATTACACTTTAAAATAAATTTAAAAAAAAAATGAATGATAAAACCAAACCTTTTAGTAAATAGGATAAATTCAATCATGAATTAGATTGCATAAATAGCATACCCAAATTGATAGCACTTAGCTACTGCGGACTTGAGTGACGAGAGCAAAATGTTGCTGTTAAGGCTCGTAATTAAGACTCTGATTGAGCGTAACTATACGTGCCAAGTATGTCTAGATTCCTCTCAACCTTACTCGTTAAATTATGTTAATGTGTACGTTGAGTTTTTGAAGCTGTTATTTACAGCACAATAACACCGAAAAACAATGCGGGCAATGAAGTTACATAATACAACTATTTTATACCTACCAGATTTATGATTTAAAAAGGGTGCAATATTTAGAAATTGCTGGTAAATTGGCGCATACGCACGCAATCCTCACACCCCTTTACTCACACGCAGTTAATAGCACACCATACCTTCATTATCACCTGAGTGTGAAGAGTACCCAACAAAAAAAGTTTAATAATGCTGTTTCAGGTTTTGGGTAGGTTACAGGGACCTTTCACTCTCCCTTTCTTCACTTCCGCTGGCTTACGTCGTTTGAAAACAGGCTTACTAGTCTTTTGTGCTATCGAGAATGTGGATGAATAGATCTTCTTGGTGATGACCGACTACAAAGGGACCTTCCATTTGATCAAAACTATCGTAGCTATCAGGTAAAACACAATTATAAATTCCAAACCATGCAACCACATGCATATCTAACTCAGTCTGAAAAAATCTCGATCTTGTCTGACACTGTTGCAGAAGTCCAACGATAACAACTGTCATGACCAAGAGGATAAGCGATAGACTAGACCTTGGAGTTTTAAGGTATGGATTGAAATTTTCTGTTGCTTGAAGGATTTAGTTGTCCAGAGAGAATGGACGCTGTTTCTGCATGATAGTTTAAAAACATTTTTAACAAATTCCAGATTCTACTTTAGGTTAAATGATTCAAGTAAATTTCTCATAACCGCATCAAACTTCATGAGACATCATAAGTAAATCGAATCCCCTTTTCCAGCTGGTATAATTATTAATATGGCCTGATCTTGCGGCCATCTTTTGTCAGTGATCTTTCTTAGTATAGTCACAATTTAATATTGCTCTGATATTAAAAGGCTATGTTATCATTATCATGGAGTAAAGACATCAGACCTTGATCTTAACTATTATTCAGGTTTTCCCTCGTACTTTTTGTAGGCCATCCTTAAGGTTTGAGCATTATATATGTCACATACATTTGGTATATAATAAAAATATATGGATATTACATTTGAATATAGATAAACGGGAATCCATAGGAGTGACATATAGATCCACGTAACGTCCAACAAATTTGCTTATATATTTTACAAATTAAAATTTTGCCATACCATCTTGTCTATGTCATAAACGCTTTATACAAAAGATACCGGCTTAATTTAAGTTAGCGCTCAAAAGGGCAGATCCTGTGAGGTGCGACAATGATAAAAAAACACTAACAGTATATTTATGGTTAAGCTGTTGAAAATAAGATCATAAACTCGAAAACAATAATTCAAACGTCTATTGACAAAATGCATACAGCCAAACATACAAAATGAAATGTTTTAACACATAAGTTATCAGTTTCAGTATGCTCAGCCAATTCACTAAGTTCAAATATTTTAACTTGTTTAGGTAAAATAATCGTAAAACCCAAGGTTTCCACAGAAAATGTTCTTTCAGACTTCAGTCATTCTGTTAGTATCTTGACTTATGAATCACAAGATGGACATTGTTTGAAATTGGAAATTTTGTGTGTGTGTGTGTGTGTGTGTGTGTGTCTTAACAATTTGACAATTTCTTTGTAATCTAATAAGCGATATATTAATTACATATACTGCGTCATAATCAGTTTACAAACTTTTAATTTTTTAACATAAAATTTACAGATAAGATTCCTTTCCGTTTTTTCGGTTTTTTTTCTGTCTGTATCTATTATTATCATATGTCTATTTATTTTCATATCTTTAAATTTGTTATAAACAAGATAAGGGGCAATAATGGTAATAGCTAAGGACATAGCCAGCGAGGAGGTCCTAGGGGTCCGGACCCACCCCCATATTTTCAAGGGTTTCAATTAATTTTTAGCAAACTATTATTTTTATTTAAATAATTCAGTATTACTTAAATGTAGGGTCAATAACTGCTTAAGGAAAAAAATGGGGAATGAGCGGTTGACTGCACTTGCCTTACTTTCTGTCCACTACGGGAAAATATCAGTCGTCTTGAACCCCCCCCCCCCTCTCAAAACCTTATGCCTGGCTATGTTCTGGGTAACAACCATGTCTTTGGTTTAAGTGAAACAGAGCAGTGATACACTTGCATGGGAAAATATCAGTCGTCTTGAACCCCCCCCCCCCCTCAAAACTTTATGCCTGGCTATGTTCTTGGTAACAACCATGTCTTTGGTTTAAGTGAAACAGAGCAGTGATACACTTGCATGGGTCAATGGCTAACCCTTACTGAAGTGACTGTAAAAAGTCCACACATTAGTAGGCGGAAATAAATTTTAAAAACAAAACGTGTAGCGTGAATAAGTATTATTAAATGATCTGTTTCCTATTCCTATTGAGTTTTACAGAGCTTAGCGATTCTGCCTATACAACCTAATGCTAGATAACATTGAGATTTTTAAACTATTTCAACTAATTAGAAACATTTAAGAGGGCACACTAGTTGGCTGGCGACTGCGCATCTGTGACCGCATAGGCCTAAAATTTAAAACTTTCAAATATGAGAAATGGCAAAGAATTGTACAGAAGGAAACATTATTTGGATAATTCGTCATGCTCGTAGGTTAGAAAATCAAATACTGTTTACAATAGCCATTAAATAAATAACACTTTAATTATTTTAATCAATAAAAGTATAAAAATATACATAATTAAAATATATTGTAAAACATATGAAGAATAGTAATATAGAATATAGGAATACGAATATTAATATTGACGTTATGAAGAAAGAGGAACATTCTATAGCTGCTCGTGGTAGTTGGTGATGTCGCATTCAGCTACGTGCACAGTTGTGAGTTAGTGAGATAAGGAGGTATTTTGTGGCTGGAGTCAGCAGAGTTCTCGGTATTCAGTAGACTGGAACTGATAACAAATAGGATGTGACGCATGGGTCCAGACTACAGACTGACCTTTTCTTGTTTTAACGCAACAAACATGTCACCTCACTACAGTGGAAGATCCAGAATTTGACTTTTGGGGGCTACAACATCTAATATCTTATCCAAAGGAAGAGGGAGGATAGTTTTATATCTTCTTGTCTGAATATTACGTAAGGTACAGGGTGTACGGTACACCACTCCCTCCCCCTCCACCCATAATTGATACAAATATTCAAGATGTATCTTGTGTTACACTGAAAGAATACTACTAGCTGAACTGTGTCTGATATTTTAGTATATTTGTATTTGTTTTGATATTTGAGGTATAACAGCTGACAGACAGTACGATACAGGTTTCTCGCTTGGTAATTTTTTGAATGACGAGTCGATCTGCGACCCGTAGAGGTTCAATCACAGCCAACCACTGTCGCTTTCACACTTACCTCATTTCCAGCGAGAGATACAGCGGAGTAATGAACGTCTGCCGATCATCTCTTTGTGCGACTAATTATGGTCTTAAGGTAGTTCTCCCCGCTTTCGTGTCTGACGCTAGTCGTATATTAGTGAGTTTTAATAATGTAGTACTGCTAGGGATAGTATTAACGACAAAATAAAAGTACAACACCTTTAGTTAGCTGATTGTACTATTTTAAAATATTTTATTTATTCAAAGTAATCAAATGTAACTCGCTGTTACTGTTACACGTCTCGGTATTGATTCTGTCAAATGTGTCTTAGTTCATAGTTGACCTGCCTCTAAAAATAAAATAAATAACTATCAACCCTTTGGCTGTGAATCGACAGTTGTGCAATAATCCTTTTAATCGATTTTCTAACATATTTTAATCAAATTTTAGAACCGCCAAAATAAGGACATGTGTTTGTTTTTTAAATAATATTTGAATTGAAGTTCATGTTCTTTAAACTTTCGTATTTTATACATTAATAGAACATTGAATGTTTTTATACATCTGTTACATTAATAGAATATAAATAATTATAATATTTAAAAAAATTCAGGAATTAAATATTAAGATTATATTCAAATGATGTTGGGAACTTGGTGCAAAACTAAAAACCTTTCCAACCAGATAACGTCCAAATGTTGTCATACATAATGTAAACATTTTTCTTTCAAGAGGCAAAAAATAAAATAATTAAGAATTACGTCCAGACCAAAAGTAAAGGGTAGAATTTTTATAAATGATTACCTTAAAATTCTCTATTATTAACTGATTTTAGTATCTATTGTTGTAGCTATGGCCTGGAAATTCTTTTAAAATGTGGTTATAATGTTAGATTAATACGGAGGGGAGTGTTATCTGGGAGAGAATATTCTCTGCAACTAACTATGGCAGTCCGAGACCTCGTACGATCCGCAAGGCCAATGTGGAACGAAAATTCTGTTTACATTCCATATAAAACTAAATCTTCTGAAAACTATGCCATATCTCAGCCTTGACGCATATACCACCCTGAGAGTCTCGTAGTCGACAATGTCAAAAGCGAAATGGTCATTTGACTCAACGGAAACCAAAAAATAATAAAGGAGTAGCTAAAATTCTGGAGATTATGATGATATTCAAATTGAAATGAACATATCATATTATTAGTTCCAAGAAAGTAGTACATTAATGAATTTTGTGTATAGTGTATAGATTTAGACTGAACTGTGATAAGACAGGCCTGTTTGCTGGAAGAAGAGGATTTAGATTTCAATGTAGTAAAGCTGTGAATAAAGTTAGTGCTTAAAACTTGTAGAACTTTCTTGAGGATCGTGTATGGCATTTCCCACTTCCCGATTATATGACGTAGATGATAATTTAAATTTGTTAATAATTTTCCAAGTTCCTCTCAAAGAGGTGCCACCGGCAACAATTGAATCCCTAGCAAGATCGGATTTTACTCTAGCAAGAAATAAATTTATACTGTTTTTAGAATTAAAGGGAACACTCTGTTCGAATGGCCATTACAAGCGTCGCGTCTACAAACATTTAATGGATTTCTTTTTAGATCTGTTTTATTAAAAGTATTATTGAAATACGATATTCTTGATGTAATATTTTCTGAAAACTTCAATTAGTTTTTTAGACAAAATTTTCAGTTTCTTTTTTTTTAGGTTCAGTATGCTAGTTTCAGAGAAACTGCTAATTAACTGCCTTTGTGGTCAGACAAGCAAGATTGGAAAGCTCTGATTTTTTAAATGCTGTATTCACCGCAACTCGTCTGGCATATGTAAGGTGCATGTCTGTAGTTTGTCGGAAACTGTAACAAAAAGCAATATCTAATATGGCATTAGGTTTTTTGTTATTACTAGTAGGACAACATTAAAATAATATTTAAAGATTTCTTGTTATTACTAGTAGGACAACATTAAAATAATATTTATAGATTTCTTGTTATTACTAGTAGGACAACATTAAAATAATATTTATAGATTTCTTGTTATTACTAGAAGGACAACATTAAAATAATATTTATAGATTTCTTGTTATTACTAGTAGGAAAACATTAAAATAATATTTATAGATTTCTTGTTAATACTAGTAGGATAACATTAAAATAATATTTATAGATTTCTTGTTAATACTAGTAGGATAACATTAAAATAATACTTAACCTTAAGTTCGTAGCTATGTGCAGAAAGGTTGATTCAATGAGAATGTCGAGTTCAGGTCCATTTTACCCTCTGTTTAGTGCATCACCTGAACTCTGATGCTGTCACAGCCATCGCTCCTGGAATCTAGGATCCACGTCATTCTGAAGGGGTCGAAAACGTTGAAACGATGCAAGGGGTCAGATACAGAGGGACTACAAAATTAAGTGTAATTTAGATGACGAGGAATTCTCATTGTCTCATCAGGTGCACAATTGAGTGCACTACGATGTTTTAGACACGATTCCAAAACACAGATGAGTACCCAAGTTTTAATAGATAGCGAAGCTATGGTGGGAAGGGTTGATTCAATGGGAATGTTGTATTCAGCTCCATTTCACCCTTCATTTAGTGCAGCTTCTGAAATCTGATGCTGTCACAGAATTTTTGGATTCCTTAAGGATTAAAGTGAAGTTCGTATTTTCTACGCCCATAGGCATACTTGGGAGGGGAGTTTGTAGGGTCGAAACCCCCCCCCCCCAATTGATACAAATATTCAAGTTACATTTTAAATTGCGTTAAACGGAAAGTATACTCGTATTCGAACAATACTTTAGTATATTCATAGTTCAGTTTTGTTTGAATTTGTATTGAGATTTTTGTATAACAGCTGACATATAGTAAGACAATCATCCTTCGTAATTTTCCGGAATGACGAGTCCGTCTGCCACCCATGAGGTTTAAAAAATATAATACTGACCTCACTGCCCGTGCTTTGGGCGAGAGAAACAGCGAGTAATACCTTGCTTACCAGTCATCCTTTTAACGGCTAATCTGTTATAGTCTTAACGTAGTTCTCATCTCTTTCGTTGTTTAGTTAGTTTAGTTTTGCTAGCTATGTATTAATGACTTTTTTATTAATGAATACCGATTTTATTTCTTAAGATATAACAATTTTTCTGAACCTCTGTTATATTAATACAGCGTCATTTTCTTGAAATTCTTTTGTGTTATCGGGCACCCTCCAAAAGGGTAAATTTCGCTTATGTTATAGCCGTTTTCATAAAACATAAAGTAATAATCATAATAGTGCTCTCAGACGTCTGTTAAACATACAATTTTTAATATTATTACCATTTAACATATTCCGGGTGGGGGGAGTGCTCCCCAGCTTGCCCGGGAGGTACGAAAATTTGTAGCCCATCCCCTTTAGGTCATCCCAGATACGCCTATGGTATCTCCCCCCCCCCATAATTTGGTTATCCTAGATACATTTATGCAACACTCTTAAAAATTATCATTGGAATTAGACCAAACAAACGTTTCTTATATTTTAAATCACCTTTCTCACTTTGTTTATCACCACTCTTCTCCTATATAACCTTACCTGGAAAATGCCATATTAACATTCTCTACTCTTACACAAACTGGTGTGTGTGGCTGTTGTCTCCAACAAAACACTCAAATGTGGTTCCTGGAACCTAAATAGAAATCCCTACACCCAAAAGTATCCAAGGTTACTTATATTAATGCAGTAGGCAGTAGATTTAAAGAGTCAATAACTACTTGTCTTTCTACAATGTATATGGAATGCTAATTAATGTGTATATACTAATAATAAGATATGAGATTATTTCTGAAAATTTTGACATGTGAGCCTGAATTAAAACTATTCTGCTCAGTTGTCCATACTCATTATCTCATTTCCATAGTGCAGATTGACCTATTTTTTTATTTTATGTTTAAAGGTGTTCCAATCTACAATTTACTTTAAAGAGTTAAAGTACCATTATGCCATCCTATTAATTAAAATGTGGGTGTATCCATATGTACTCTGTCTTGATGGCTGACATGGAATAACGTGAATAATTTTTCCCTAATCCTATATGAGTTGGAATCCTTTTTTGAAATAGATTCAAATCAGCTATAATAAAAATCCCTAAACTAAAATGACTGCGAGATACACTATCCAAGCATGGAATAAATAATTATATATTTAAACTAATATCTGATTTTAATTCTTATAGGATTAACTTGATCGTGATGGAAATGGAAGGGTTTGGGCAGAATAATTAATTGTTTATGATTAATTGTTTCTCTCTGGTTTTGATTTCACATATTACAATGGTCACAACTATAATAGGGATTTTTATAATGGTCTTAGGGTTAAGTTAATGTAAATTTGTTATTTCTAATAAATATTAATGTTTGTATTTCACATTTTAAACTTGAAAATTAATGAAATACACAATTGTATACAATACTTAAGTTATCAGTGCACCTAAGAGAGAATTGTAATAATTTCTATAAATGGGTTGGGGGGGACATTGCCCCCTTTTGCTTTGTTCATAGCATGAGTGGTTGTAATTAACCAACAAGTTATTCCTAAATTACTTGTTCCAATAAGAGGGTAAAGTATATGATTCAAGGATTTCACAATGATTGAAATTATGAAAATGTTAAAAACAACATTAATTGGTAAAATTTACTATATGTAAAAATTTTGCAGTCACAGAGTAAACATTCTCTTCAGAAAGTTGAGATTTTATATCAATAAATAACAGTAAATAATATAAAATTATGAACATGAAATAATATGTTACATGCAAGTAAGAGATATCATAATTTTATTATAAGCAAATCATGTTGTATGTGTTAATTATTAGAGCATAAATTAAATGTGTTTTTAATTTGAAAATTGGTACGGTAATGTATTTATATTTGTACAAACATACAAAGATGTTAATCCTGTATATTGCATACAGTCATGTAGCAATGGAACCAGCGGTGCAACTTCCTACCACACTGTACCAAAACAGCTGTTAAATTGTATTACATTTCTAATACAATATACGGGATAATTTTGATTATTGGTTTATAAATTAAGGAAAACATTAATATAACAGTTGATAATAACATTGATAACAGTATGAAAGACATGAATATTTTGCGACAAAAGTAGCTGTGTTGATACAGTGGTGCCATCTGTAGACTTCCTTCCACTCCCAACCATACCAGCCACTTCCTCCTTACTTCTCCACTGTACTCTGTGAGGTGAATACCTGCTCTGCAATTAGTCAACAGGTAAGGTGTATTTGAAACTACTAATCATTTCTCAGTTTATTGTATTTTCTTTATGAAATCGAAAACCTTTTTAAATCTTAAATGTTAATAAAACGAATTTGATCAAGTAATATTCAATTTTAACATTTTTATTAATTATTAATCTTATAGCTATATGATACAAAATCTCTGTAAAGAATGCATGAAAACACAGGTGTTAAGAATTTAGCTTCATGAAAACTATTAAATTCATTAAATATCATTTAATTTGAATGTAAGAAAATTAAAACTCATAAAACAATAGAACCAAGAACTTTGAATTATAGAATAATGATAGTTTTCAAAAAAGTGTTTGTACTACAATGTTTTCCTAAACTTCTTGATAAGACAACGTTTTGTCTATGTTAAATATTTTTCTATATTGAATTCAGCCTTTTGAATCTTTGTTAAAATGTTTGAAACGTTTTCTTTTTAAGCATGATTGTAATGGTAAAAAACTGTACCTTAGACAACTATTTTGGAGTGATTACATTCTATCAATATTGCACCAGACATGTTTCATTTTTCATGCTTATTTTACGTTATAGTTACTGTAATAGAATTTACATCCAACCGTTTTGCCCAGTATAAGCTTAATCTAATAGAGGTACAGATTGTAGGTCTCTCTCTTTGTTTAATTTAGTATTTATTTTGCACTACATGGATAAAAGTGTTCTTGAACTGCATATGGAAATAGAATCTTAACTACTTAACAAAATATGAACTAGAGCGGTGCATTGAAATATCTTCTAAACAGTTCACATATTAAATCAGAGTTAACTACTATAATATTGTCTTTCATCCACTTGTGGTGGAGTTGTTTTAAATCAAATAAACTCACTCTGTATTCTAGCACTGCTAACGTTTCTACAAAAATGGATCGTGACGACCATAAGGAAGATCCAAAGAAGAGGGTGGATGAGGAGAGAAAGGTTCGATTCAAATCACCTGAACGTACACGAAGATCTCCTCGCCGCAGAGAAAGAAACGAACCTAAACCTGAACACATAGGTGACTCTAGGTAAGCCAAGCAAGTAGCTTTCAGCATGGCTGTCACGATAGTATACTTTATATCCTTTACCATCAATGTTGACATTAAATGGTCCAAATATAATGACAAGCCAACTTCGTCTCATTAAATGATACAACTTGAAAGTGGCGTACATAACGGAATGTTTAATCTAAACAATAAAGAAATTATTAAATTTGTTTATACTGTTTTGAAATCTTTGGAATGAACAAATCACTGTTGATTAAGTATTTAACACTTTGATAACTATCCCTGTAGTGTCTAAGAGACCTTGAAGAACCATGTGGACTGACGTTACTGTGCGTACCTTCTCTCTTCAGGCTATAGAAGTGGGACCTATAGGGAGGTTGTTTTCTTCTCAGGGCTGTAGGGTTTCCGCACACAGATGATTATGCCTGTAGAGACTACATTTTCAATGCAAAACTAACTGCCAGAGTTAATCAGACTTATTAGTGATGTCAGAAAAATGTTTTCTTTGGGATTAGCAACCTTTACTTGTGTACAGTAGACTTTCAGTTGTGTTCTTAGTGATATGGCTCAATGTTTTTTCTATCACGCCAAATCAAACTACAGTGATTGACTTTTAGAACTTATTTACTTATAAGACAGTTTTAACTTTTAAAATTCAGTGGTTACACTTCTTTTGGATTTAATAGACCAATTAATTAGGTATCCTTACTTCAGTTAAATCCAAAATCAACCAGTGTAGTGTTCTCACTCATTAGATTTTTTGGTGATAACAATCCATGATCAGACTATAGCTGTAGAACCTACCAGTAATATAATCGTTGAACTGTTCATGTCACGGTTTGTCATGAAAATGTAACCCTACAAAGATTTAACGGTTTTAATTGCACCTGTGTGAAGTAAGTAATTGAGTTGAGCAAATGTACAATAACGAAGCCATTCGGCAGATTCACTTTATTACTGTACTTTGATGATGGATTAAAACATATAACAACACCTCATCGGTTGATTTTGGATTTGACAGAGATAAGGATACTTAATTAATTTGTTTATACTTTAATTAAATCTATTTACTAGTGCATTTTAAGAAGTAATAACATTCTAAACTCAACAACTTTTCTCTTTTTATGTAAGAATAGAGATGTAATTTTTAAGTTTTTAACATTTTATTTTAAAAGCTTCTATTAATTTAAAGTATTACAATTTGATTGGTTTTTTTTCTTATAATATGTCTATTCATTTTCATGTGTTTAAATTTGTTATAATTCGTTATAAATAAGATAAAAGCCAATTATGGTAACAACCAAGGACGTAGCCAGCAAGGAGGTCTAAAGGGTCCGGACCCTCCCCAAATTTTCAATTTTTTCAAATACTTTTTTAGCGAGCGATTATTATTATTTAGGTAATTCAGTATTACTGACATGTACTGCTGAAAGATCATTCAACATTGAAACAGGTTAAGAACTTGTTAAGGAACAAAATGGGGAATGAGCTTGCTTGGGGAGTTGACTGCACTTGCCTTACTTTGTGTCCACTATGGAAAAATATCAATCGTCTTGACAACCCCAAAATTTTTTACTGGCTATGTTTTCGGGCCGTGGCAAACTTGCTGCTCATATGGGCATATTGATCAGATCCAGATATTATTTCACTTCAAATATGTAATAAATCTCATAAAAATTACAGTGAGTCAAACTGTTGATGCTTCTTGCTCTACAAATCTATGAATCTATACATTGTATGAATGTTTTCATCTATCACCCACTCTAATAGGGCTTCCAATCTTGTTTTCATAATGGATGTTTTAGATGTTGGGCAGTGATTTATTAATGATTATTTTCTCAGTGTAATCTTATATGAGTATTATCTATATTTGATATTATATTGTGCAGAAAGGTAATAATTATCGTCAAGGTTTTGAGGTACAAACAGGAACAAAAATTGTCAGCACATTTTAACTTGAACCGTAATAGAAGTTGCTAACACAACTCAACTTGTACTGTGTTGGCAATTTTTGATACAGATTGGAAAATCTTGATAGTCACTATCAAGTGACTGAACTTTGTTGAAATGTGGAGGAATTGTCTCACAGAGCGGCTATAGTTGTTTCACATGTATAGCTACTGATACATGTGAAACAACAGTGACTGAACTTTGTTGAAATGTGGAGGAATTGTCTCACAGAGCGGCTATAGTTGTTTCACATGTATAGCTACTGATATAATATTCCAATTAAAATTTAAATTTTTAATTACCATAAAAAATATACATTATATGGTAAAAGTCAACCATTTTGTATACAATTTTGTAATCATACCACAGTGTCAATTTCACACATACAAATTTTGCTCTCATTTACTCCAGTCACTCTTCAGTTTACACCATCTTCAACGTCAAGGTCTGTTTTCGAAGTGGGTGGTCTCCTAGTTACAGGCCAAAAACTCGCCGACATTATAAAATGTCATTTAGGAGAGCTATTACAGTTAAAAATTAAAAGTATCTTCTCTACAACTGTTTGTTGTGTGTTTGAACCATAAAACTTTTACAATAGTTGTTGGTGTTCTTTTGTCACATGAAAATATTGTCTCACAGAGTGGCTCTAGTTGGGTCAAATGCATAACTACTGAGAGTATATTACACAGAGCTATGACAGTTACAGTGTATAGTGTCTCATTGTCTTCTCAATAGCCACTGGTGTTCTTTTGTCACATGAAAAGATTGTCTCACAGAGTGGCTCTAGTTGGGTCAAATGTATAACTACTGAGAGTATGTTACACAGAGCTATAGCAGTTACAGTGTATAGTGTCTCATTGTCTTCTCAATAGCCACTGGTGTTCTTTTGTCACATGAAAAGATTGTCTCACAGAGTGGCTCTAGTTGGGTCAAATGTATAACTACTGAGAGTATATTACACAGAGCTATGACAGTTACAGTGTATAGTGTCTCATTGTCTTCTCAATAGCCACTGGTGTTCTTTTGTCACATGAAAAGATTGTCTCACAGAGTGGCTCTAGTTGAGTCAAATGCATAACTACTGAGAGTATATTACACAGAGCTATGACAGTTACAGTGTATAGTGTCTCATTGTCTTCTCAATAGCTCTCTGTTGGGCTTGTCGATGCCTGTCTTCTGTAGCTTTCAGTAATAAAAAAATCTCCTAATATTTTACTAAAACCTTCTACATGCTTTACTAGAACTTTTGGTTATCCAATATTCTATAAAAACATATCAAAAGCTAAAATTTTTTGTTGCTCTGAAACGTTCTGGTTGTACTTTATCTAATAACAAATAGAATAATCAGTAGTTTTAAATAAATTACACAATTTATGAAACATCATTCAAAATGTAAATTCTGACAGAGATATTAAATTGTATACAATATTTAATTTGATTCTTGTGAATAATTTAAATTTTATTTACAAGATGACTTACAGCGCAGAATCATGTTGATATGAGTTGGTCGCACTTAGTATATAGCTGCAGTGAAGGTGTTAAACAGCGGTTTTAGCAACGTTTTAGACATTAACACATTGACTGCAGCAGATGACTTACAGCGCAGAATCAGGTTGACATGAGTTGGTCGCACTTAGTATATAGCTGCAGTGAAGGTGTTAAACAGTGGTTTTAGCAACGTTTTAGACATTAACACATTGACTACAGCAGATGACTTACAGCGCAGAATCAGGTTGATATGAGTTGGTCGCACTTAGTATATAGCTGCAGTGAAGGTGTTAAACAGTGGTTTTAGCAACGTTTTAGACATTAACACATTGACTACAGCAGATGACTTACAGCGCAGAATCTGGTTGATATGAGTTGGTCGCACTTAGTATATAGCTGCAGTGAAGGTGTTAAACAGCGGTTTTAGCAACGTTTTAGACATTAACACATTGACTGCAGCAGATGACTTACAGCGCAGAATCAGGTTGATATGAGTTGGTCGCACTTAGTATATAGCTGCAGTGAAGGTGTTAAACAGTGGTTTTAGCAACGTTTTAGACATTAACACATTGACTACAGCAGATGACTTACAGCGCAGAATCAGGTTGATATGAGTTGGTCGCACTTAGTATATAGCTGCAGTGAAGGTGTTAAACAGTGGTTTTAGCAACGTTTTAGACATTAACACATTGACTGCAGCAGATGACTTACAGCGCAGAATCAGGTTGACATGAGTTGGTCGCACTTAGTATATAGCTGCAGTGAAGGTGTTAAACAGTGGTTTTAGCAACGTTTTAGACATTAACACATTGACTACAGCAGATGACTTACAGCGCAGAATCAGGTTGATATGAGTTGGTCGCACTTAGTATATAGCTGCAGTGAAGGTGTTAAACAGTGGTTTTAGCAACGTTTTAGACATTAACACATTGACTACAGCAGATGACTTACAGCGCAGAATCAGGTTGACATGAGTTGGTCGCACTTAGTATATAGCTGCAGTGAAGGTGTTAAACAGTGGTTTTAGCAACGTTTTAGACATTAACACATTGACTACAGCAGATGACTTACAGCGCAGAATCAGGTTGATATGAGTTGGTCGCACTTAGTATATAGCTGCAGTGAAGGTGTTAAACAGTGGTTTTAGCAACGTTTTAGACATTAACACATTGACTACAGCAGATGACTTACAGCGCAGAATCAGGTTGATATGAGTTGGTCGCACTTAGTATATAGCTGCAGTGAAGGTGTTAAACAGTGGTTTTAGCAACGTTTTAGACATTAACACATTGACTACAGCAGATGACTTACAGCGCAGAATCAGGTTGATATGAGTTGGTCGCACTTAGTATATAGCTGCAGTGAAGGTGTTAAACAGTGGTTTTAGCAACGTTTTAGACATTAACACATTGACTGCAGCAGATGACTTACAGCGCAGAATCAGGTTGATATGAGTTGGTCGCACTTAGTATATAGCTGCAGTGAAGGTGTTAAACAGTGGTTTTAGCAACGTTTTAGACATTAACACATTGACTACAGCAGATGACTTACAGCGCAGAATCTGGTTGATATGAGTTGGTCGCACTTAGTATATAGCTGCAGTGAAGGTGTTAAACAGTGGTTTTAGCAACGTTTTAGACATTAACACATTGACTGCAGCAGATGACTTACAGCGCAGAATCAGGTTGATATGAGTTGGTCGCACTTAGTATATAGCTGCAGTGAAGGTGTTAAACAGTGGTTTTAGCAACGTTTTAGACATTAACACATTGACTGCAGCAGATGACTTACAGCGCAGAATCAGGTTGATATGAGTTGGTCGCACTTAGTATATAGCTGCAGTGAAGGTGTTAAACAGTGGTTTTAGCAACGTTTTAGACATTAACACATTGACTACAGCAGATGACTTACAGCGCAGAATCAGGTTGATATGAGTTGGTCGCACTTAGTATATAGCTGCAGTGAAGGTGTTAAACAGCGGTTTTAGCAACGTTTTAGACATTAACACATTGACTGCAGCAGATGACTTACAGCGCAGAATCAGGTTGATATGAGTTGGTCGCACTTAGTATATAGCTGCAGTGAAGGTGTTAAACAGTGGTTTTAGCAACGTTTTAGACATTAACACATTGACTGCAGCAGATGACTTACAGCGCAGAATCAGGTTGATATGAGTTGGTCGCACTTAGTATATAGCTGCAGTGAAGGTGTTAAACAGTGGTTTTAGCAACGTTTTAGACATTAACACATTGACTGCAGCAGATGACTTACAGCGCAGAATCAGGTTGACATGAGTTGGTCGCACTTAGTATATAGCTGCAGTGAAGGTGTTAAACAGTGGTTTTAGCAACGTTTTAGACATTAACACATTGACTGCAGCAGATGACTTACAGCGCAGAATCAGGTTGATATGAGTTGGTCGCACTTAGTATATAGCTGCAGTGAAGGTGTTAAACAGTGGTTTTAGCAACGTTTTAGACATTAACACATTGACTACAGCAGATGACTTACAGCGCAGAATCTGGTTGATATGAGTTGGTCGCACTTAGTATATAGCTGCAGTGAAGGTGTTAAACAGCGGTTTTAGCAACGTTTTAGACATTAACACATTGACTGCAGCAGATGACTTACAGCGCAGCTGACAGCGCAGCAGAATCAGGTTGATATGAGTTGGTCGCACTTAGTATATAGCTGCAGTGAAGGTGTTAAACAGCGGTTTTAGCAACGTTTTAGACATTAACACATTGACTGCAGCAGATGACTTACAGCGCAGAATCAGGTTGATATGAGTTGGTCGCACTTAGTATATAGCTGCAGTGAAGGTGTTAAACAGTGGTTTTAGCAACGTTTTAGACATTAACACATTGACTGCAGCAGATGACTTACAGCGCAGAATCTGGTTGATATGAGTTGGTCGCACTTAGTATATACCTGCAGTGAAGGTGTTAAACAGTGGTTTTAGCAACGTTTTAGACATTAACACATTGACTGCAGCAGATGACTTACAGCGCAGAATCAGGTTGACATGAGTTGGTCGCACTTAGTATATAGCTGCAGTGAAGGTGTTAAACAGTGGTTTTAGCAACGTTTTAGACATTAACACATTGACTACAGCAGATGACTTACAGCGCAGAATCTGGTTGATATGAGTTGGTCGCACTTAGTATATAGCTGCAGTGAAGGTGTTAAACAGCGGTTTTAGCAACGTTTTAGACATTAACACATTGACTGCAGCAGATGACTTACAGCGCAGAATCTGGTTGATATGAGTTGGTCGCACTTAGTATATAGCTGCAGTGAAGGTGTTAAACAGTGGTTTTAGCAACGTTTTAGACATTAACACATTGACTACAGCAGATGACTTACAGCGCAGAATCAGGTTGATATGAGTTGGTCGCACTTAGTATATAGCTGCAGTGAAGGTGTTAAACAGCGGTTTTAGCAACGTTTTAGACATTAACACATTGACTGCAGCAGATGACTTACAGCGCAGAATCAGGTTGATATGAGTTGGTCGCACTTAGTATATACCTGCAGTGAAGGTGTTAAACAGTGGTTTTAGCAACGTTTTAGACATTAACACATTGACTGCAGCAGATGACTTACAGCGCAGAATCAGGTTGATATGAGTTGGTCGCACTTAGTATATAGCTGCAGTGAAGATGTTAAACAGTGGTTTTAGCAACGTTTTAGACATTAACACATTGACTGCAGCAGATGACTTACAGCGCAGAATCAGGTTGATATGAGTTGGTCGCACTTAGTATATAGCTGCAGTGAAGGTGTTAAACAGTGGTTTTAGCAACGTTTTAGACATTAACACATTGACTGCAGCAGATGACTTACAGCGCAGAATCTGGTTGATATGAGTTGGTCGCACTTAGTATATACCTGCAGTGAAGGTGTTAAACAGTGGTTTTAGCAACGTTTTAGACATTAACACATTGACTACAGCAGATGACTTACAGCGCAGAATCAGGTTGACATGAGTTGGTCGCACTTAGTATATAGCTGCAGTGAAGGTGTTAAACAGTGGTTTTAGCAACGTTTTAGACATTAACACATTGACTACAGCAGATGACTTACAGCGCAGAATCTGGTTGATATGAGTTGGTCGCACTTAGTATATAGCTGCAGTGAAGGTGTTAAACAGCGGTTTTAGCAACGTTTTAGACATTAACACATTGACTGCAGCAGATGACTTACAGCGCAGAATCTGGTTGATATGAGTTGGTCGCACTTAGTATATAGCTGCAGTGAAGGTGTTAAACAGTGGTTTTAGCAACGTTTTAGACATTAACACATTGACTACAGCAGATGACTTACAGCGCAGAATCAGGTTGATATGAGTTGGTCGCACTTAGTATATAGCTGCAGTGAAGGTGTTAAACAGCGGTTTTAGCAACGTTTTAGACATTAACACATTGACTGCAGCAGATGACTTACAGCGCAGAATCAGGTTGATATGAGTTGGTCGCACTTAGTATATACCTGCAGTGAAGGTGTTAAACAGTGGTTTTAGCAACGTTTTAGACATTAACACATTGACTGCAGCAGATGACTTACAGCGCAGAATCAGGTTGATATGAGTTGGTCGCACTTAGTATATAGCTGCAGTGAAGATGTTAAACAGTGGTTTTAGCAACGTTTTAGACATTAACACATTGACTGCAGCAGATGACTTACAGCGCAGAATCAGGTTGATATGAGTTGGTCGCACTTAGTATATACCTGCAGTGAAGGTGTTAAACAGTGGTTTTAGCAACGTTTTAGACATTAACACATTGACTACAGCAGATGACTTACAGCGCAGAATCAGGTTGATATGAGTTGGTCGCACTTAGTATATAGCTGCAGTGAAGATGTTAAACAGTGGTTTTAGCAACGTTTTAGACATTAACACATTGACTGCAGCAGATGACTTACAGCGCAGAATCAGGTTGATATGAGTTGGTCGCACTTAGTATATACCTGCAGTGAAGGTGTTAAACAGTGGTTTTAGCAACGTTTTAGACATTAACACATTGACTGCAGCAGATGACTTACAGCGCAGAATCAGGTTGATATGAGTTGGTCGCACTTAGTATATAGCTGCAGTGAAGGTGTTAAACAGTGGTTTTAGCAACGTTTTAGACATTAACACATTGACTGCAGCAGATGACTTACAGCGCAGAATCAGGTTGACATGAGTTGGTCGCACTTAGTATATAGCTGCAGTGAAGGTGTTAAACAGTGGTTTTAGCAACGTTTTAGAAAATTAATCTCTATAACCAAAGTAATAAAAACAAACTTGCAGATAGTAGTATGTTTAAAAATCTTTTAGAACTGTTTAAAAGGATAAAAATTTATGCACAGATTTTACAACAAACTTTTCACCACGGTTATATTGGCCAGAAAATTTCTAATAGCAGGATCTTATTATAAACTTTCCTTTATTATTAATTTCAACTCCTGGATAGAAACTTTTATGTACACTATACAAAAAAACAACTAAACAGGCTTCAATTTAATTTTTTCAATATTATTATTATTAACTGTTCTTAAAATATTTTAATATCAACTCAAATGTACATTGTTTTCTTGTAAAACATAGTAAAACCTCTTACTCATTTCATATTTTATTGATCCATCAACAAATTCACAAACAACTAAAAAAGTAGAAAATAAATTAATTACAAACAATTAATTTCTTTTCTCTATAAGAAATCATAGTACATTATTTTTTGTAGTTATTTCAATGTTTTATGTCGAGTGCTTGAGATGAATTTAATTACTTTTATTTCTGATTCCAGATCACGCAGTAATGTTAATGAAGAAGATGACAGGAGCTACAGCCCTTTGCGAAGGGTAATTGTTCTAATACTTTTCTTATATTTATCTATAGAATGCTATTCGGTACCTCCTTATCAGAAATACATTGTAATCGCCAAAAAAATCCAGTGTAAATACAAAATACTAGATAAATCACTAGATCTTTTCTTTGAGTTAAAATTGTTATTATAATTATTCTATTATCACATTTCTTATGCCAAATCTTGCTTACTCCTTGAAGCTTATCTCATCTTTGGTAAGTCAGGTAATTCACCACCTAAATTTTATCTAGTAATATAATTTCTAAGATGTCTTGAAGTTACTAAAGAAAAATCTCAGTTGACAAATTTTTAAAATGTCTAATAGAATTTATAGTAATAAATAACATTAAAATAAAATGTTATGGTGAAATTTAAATAATTTACATAAGCTTTATCCAATTCTAAATAAAGTTGCAGCCCTTTCCAGTTACAAATAAATTTGTAATGTGTACTGTTTTAAAATAATTTTCTTTGTGTTATTTAAGTTGACTGGCTTTATAGTTGTGAAAGTCCCAATTCACTTTCAGACTGATATTTGGCCATAATTAACTGAAAGTCATTATTTTTAGTGGTAAATTTTGTATTCCTGTGCCTGCGCAAACAACCAGTTGACGAGAGTTCAAATTGCTGAAGAAGAATAGAATAAATGCTCATTTGATTTTCAGAGTCTAGTAGAGAAACCTTCATAAAATTTCAGCATAATGTTACCGAGTTTATAGCATTTGATTGGGATATTGCCCAATCTGGAGATTGATTTCGGTGCTGTAGGTGGATAGTTGGCAAATGGATGAAGGATGCATGAATATTGAATTGTATGTTTGAATGTGATCCTGATGTGGTAAGAATGTGCAAAAGTTTAGCATAAATTCTAATTATTGACTTTTGCTATGAATGTAAATCATGTCTCCGAAATAAGCATAGATTGACTGATTGGTTGGTTTAAATTAAACACGATGATGTACTCAGAAAAATCCTCATAAAACCCAAAAACAGCATGACTAAATTGTGATGACAGTGAACTAAAAGATTATAAATCACAAGAGCGTGTTTCTAAAAGTATATTTTTGCAGGCTTGGTTAGAAAACAATAAAAATAACTTAATAAGAAAATTCCCAATGTGATGTTAATGAGTTTTATATATGACAGAGTTAGCTACAGCCAGCTAGATTTCAGTAAAAAACTGTTCATTACTTAGACAGTGTCAGAACAAGTAACAAAAAGTCAGATATAATTACATTTTATAATAATTGAGAATGGTTGCTCTGGAAAACTTCACTTCTCATTCTTTAAACAATAAAACACTTAATTGATTCATTGTCATATATGAGTGTTGATGTTATATATTAATGTGTTTGTTGATTGTGTGTCGTCCTGTTTTTCAGGTGCGGGGACAGTTGGATTTCTCGCAGAAAAAGGAGCAGGAGCCCGGTGACAAGGGTCAAAAGTAAATTTGTATAATTTACCCAATCAGACATGAACCACTATGAATATAAATAATTTTTAATTGAAACATTTCTGATGCTATTTCTTGAATTTTTTTTGGTATTCTAGTGTATGTCTTAAAGATTAAAAAAATTAGAAAAATACAACAAAGAGTTTATTATTAGAACCACTGCACAAAATCTTCAATATATTTTGAGGGGTTGGGATAGATTTTCACATCCAAAAATAATGTCTTGTGAAATTACTTCTTAAAGATTATACTTTAACAGTTGTATTATTCCATAATTCTGTTACAAATAGGTTTGTCATCAGAAATTTACCTGTGTCGATTAGCTTCCAAGCAATACTAGTAACACATTGCACAATGTATTTATGATCATGTAATTATTTCCAATGACAATAAAACAATTTCATCTTGAATATCCATTTTATAAAGTAAGCTTTGTCTTGGTCTGGGGTAATTTATGAAATATGTTATCACTATTTGTAACAACATAATATTCTATACCACAAATTCTAGTTATTGAGTAGGGTGTTAACAAAATAGTCTACTGGAGGATGAGTGGGTGTTAACTAGTGAATGTCGTGTAAGAATTAAATGAAGCAATGGATAGCTATTACATTAGGTGGGTTAAATAATAATGGAATCCACATTACATAGGTTATTTTAATTCTCCTAGTTACAGTGCAATAAATCCAAAATGTAATATAGAATATAGTCATTAGAGAAATACAGTTATAAAACTTATTATATTATAAGACAGAGCACTGGTGTTATGTTTTAAAATTTAAAGCATTAAAGTAAAAATATTTGTAGGTAAGGTAAGTAAACAAAGTAATTGCACAAGTAATGATACAAGAGTATTACTTTATCTTCTGACCTAACACAATACTTGTCTAATTGCAGAGTTGTAACTGTGATATAAAAACTTAATCAACTACATCTGTTTTCAACACAGATCAGTGTTTTTTGTAAAACTTTGACTCCAGTCCCATGGGTAGGAATTAATAAGGTAAATGTTCATAATTATAAAAAAACTTAAAGTCAGTTAAAATTTTATCTGAGTTTTGCTTTAATAAAGAGCAATAAATGATACTTGCCTAAATTTAGGAAACTGTGTTGGTTGAAGAAGTCACAAAATATCTTAATTACTGTGCAACACAGTTTTGATAGCTACAATACATTATAAGTGTACTTTCATAAGTATTAAAGATTATTAATTTTAAAATGAAGTTTATTTATGAAAAGAAAACCATATAAAGAATAAAAACTAGATTATGTTAAATTACAAAATGTTTTTATCATGCCACTATACAATCTAAACTAAAGGTTATACACTTGAAGCTAGTAATATAACTTTCCCAAATAGTACCCAAAGTATATGACACATTTAAGATGTATATCCTTGTGACATATCCGTGAATAGGTTTCATACATGTAACTAAGCCTAAAGTAGTGCCAATATGACACTAGTGCAGTACATTCACGTATCAGATGGTAACCATTAATGATGTTGCTGTCGATCAGCTGACAGAGTCAATACATAGGAATTTTGAGTGGCTCATCACCACTCATTTGGATACTGGCAAAGTTCTGGTAGTCACGTTGCCTTTCGGGCACGATCATCGCTACCACCAGCTCACCAATAAAATACCAGGCTTGTAAATGCCTGCAGTGAAGAGGTAAGTTTGCTCCTGTCAGAGTGCAAGTCTTGGACATCCAGCAGCTCAATAGGGTGGGGATTATTCACGAAGCATGGTATGCACCTGAAGATGAGAGAAAAGCAACTTCTGGCCGAGTTGGTGGTGATGTCCTTGTGGAGAACCTATAGATCTCCTGTGGGTCGGCCTGATCTTTCTTTCTCTGGACAGTCAACACAGACTGACTAAACACCCATAACCTCTCACCCAGCCAATAAACCAGCTTCAATATCTGTCCTGCCTCATACTCCTTCTGTTCTCCCAATCAATTCTAGTTCTGCTCCTGCTGATACAACCCAGCCTGTCATCTCAACTAAAGTAATCGAATCTGCCAGCCTAGGTGTCAATCGATCAGCTTCTCTGATAGTCAGAGCAGGTGCACCACCTGAGGTGGTTGGTCGTTCGTCCGGAAGCTCAAACCAACACTTGTAGCAGTAAAATTACATTTTATTTTGAGTTAAATTATAATCTTTATTTTATTTAAGTTTCACAAGAAAGTTACATTATTAATTCGATTTTATTATTTAAAAAAGAAGTTAACTTTAATTTATTTTATTTGAAGAAAGAAAACTTTTACAAAAAGAGTGGTTGTGTAGCCTACCTAAGCTTTTAGGATTTAAATTTAAATATCTTAGTTAATAGCCATATAGCTAGTTAATAAACAATGTTTTAAAGTAATTTGAGAATGTATTCTCCTGTATATCTACCCTAATAAATATAATTAATTAATTATAAAACTAGATAATTAAGTACAATTAAACAAATAAAAAAAATTATGTAAAGGGATTTTGTGAAACTTCCGGATGTCTTTACACATGCCAACAACAGGTACTACATATTCTAGCAGAGCTACCAAGAACATTGATACTTCAGTCTCTGTATTGGACACAGCTATTGCCAACAACAGGTACTACATATTCTAGCAGAGCTACCAAGAACATTGATACTTCAGTCTCTATATTGGACACAGCTATTGCCAACAACAGGTACTACATATTCTAGCAGAGCTACCAAGAACATTGATACTTCAGTCTCTGTATTGGACACAGCTATTGCCGATCACTATGCTTAGAAAGTTAGGGTCTTAAGTCTAAACCCGCACAGACCTTGTTTAAGGGACCATCCAAGCTGAAAATATAAGATGTCTCTATAGGTGCTTAATACAACTTTAAAATCTTGTACCTTCACACACACAAATAGTAAAGAACTTAGATCTACTGGAATAGTGTTTAGATGTGTACATTGCAGTCAGTTTGTTAAAATATGATAGTACTCTAACTATTTTGTTCATAATTTAACATGGCACGAAATCTATGACTATGGACAGTCGGAATAGTAGAACGTTGCTTCTGCTGCAATCCATGTGTTACATTACAGCATCTTTTTATAGGTAATAAACATATGTTATTAACAAACAGAAATCATAACAGTTTACACTGTAATTGACTGCACAATCAGCTACACCAACGGAGAAAGTCCAATTACCAGGGGGTTGTTGTCAAAAAAATATTTACAACCCAATCCATGCAGTTACAAAAGGAAAACGTGAATAGAATATAATACTATGTTTAGTTTTTCAGAAAGTTGAATAGTGGAATAGTGGAGAAATAAGAGAAAACTGAAATTTGCAGTAAAATCAAAATTTAAAATTTAATAGTCAAATCATACAATTACTGTAAAGTGTAGAGAGAGAAAGTAAGGACCCAGCAACCCCATGTGAGAGGCATCACTTCATATTATAGTTCATATTAATTAAGTATTATAATCATATAAACAACACAACATTGCCTTCTAAACTCAGATAGGTTCCATGTCATGTCAAAGTCATCTGCTATTGAGTTATATAGCGTAATAGATCCAGTGAGTAAGGAGAACTGGGAGGAGGCATGTGACACTGTCCTAACATAACCCTAGAATAACGCCCTGCTTGCTCCACTCCCACACATCAGCAGAGGAGGAATGTGGCACTGTCCTAACATAACCCTAGAATAACACCCTGGTTCCTCCACTCCCACACATCAGCAGAGGAGGCATGTGGCACTGTCCTAACATAACCCTAGAATAATGCCCTGCTTGCTCCACTCCCACTCCTCAGCAGAGGAGGAGGCATGTGACACTGTCCTAACATAACCCTAGAATAACGCCCTGCTTCCTCCACTCCCACTCCTCAGCAGAGGAGGTATGTGACACTGTCCTAACATAACCCTAGAAAAACACCCTGCTTGCTCCACTCCCACACATCAGCAGAGGAGGAATGTGGCACTGTCCTAACATAACCCTAGAATAATGCCCTGCTTCCTCCACTCCCACTCCTCAGCAGAGGAGGTATGTGACACTGTCCTAACATAACCCTAGAATAACGCCCTGCTTCCTCCACTCCCACTCCTCAGCAGAGGAGGTATGCGACACTGTCCTAACATAACCCTAGAAAAACACCCTGCTTGCTCCACTCCCACACATCAGCAGAGGAGGAATGTGGCACTGTCCTAACATAACCCTAGAATAATGCCCTGCTTGCTCCACTCCCACTCCTCAGCAGAGGAGGAGGCATGTGACACTGTCCTAACATAACCCTAGAATAATGCCCTGCTTGCTCCACTCCCACTCCTCAGCAGAGGAGGCATGCGACACTGTCCTAACATAACCCTAGAATAACACCCTGCTTGCTCCACTCCCACTCCTCAGCAGAGGAGGCATGCGACACTGTCCTAACATAACCCTAGAATAATGCCCTGCTTGCTCCACTCCCACTCCTCAGCAGAGGAGGCATGTGACACTGTCCTAACATAACCCTAGAATAACACCCTGCTTGCTCCACTCCCACTCCTCAGCAGAGGAGGAATGTGGCACAAGAGTCAGCGTCTCAGCATTATCGATGGATCCGAGATGTCTCATGAAACACAGATGACTCACTTTATGCCTCAGTTCCAACCAATCAAATCCAAAAAAGTTAAGTGGAAAACTATACTATATAGGCAAAATACGGTTGATACAATTTCTAAACGTTATATATGTAGTTCTCAAAAATAGAATTTGCAATTTTATTCAAATGGAATGTGTATTACTGTATGAAGACCAAACTATACTAGCGATCGTACTTATACTTTGAGCAACCAGACAAACGTGTTGTGTTGTTGAACCTAGATCATTGAATAATCTGTTTGTACGTGTGATGAAACTTAACATCTTGTGAGCATTGCTGACAATGTACCCTAATGGTCCTTAAAATACGTCATTCATCATCAAAACACTGAGATCACAAAACTGTGCATTCTACCAAGTTCGGTACCTGTAAATTTACAGTGTTCAATCTGTAAATTTTATATTTGAACACAAGCAGTTTTATTTTGTGATGAGTTCACACAAGATAACATTTATAAACATTTAACTTCAACTTGTCAAGCTACACCATTGAAACATAGAGTTTGTCATCTTGCAATATTATACAATCTTCCATTATGTTCATGCTATTATATACTGATGGGTCCAAAAAGATCTGATACATTTTAACATAAGCATTTATTCACAGAATTTAAACTAATACATAACAGTGTTTTTAAACTCAAAAAATTGTTAATTTAACTTAGTAAAATTTCGATATGGCCTCCGCTTATGAACTCAAAATTGAGCATATCGCACAACTTTCCTGCATTTCTTGAACACTGAATTAACATTTAACCTATGCTTTAGTAATTCCTCTATTGCCAGCTACTATTAGCAGTTCAAAGTGCAATTGAAGTTTACTGAATTTAGTTCAATACTCTCAGTTCAAACACGTTTTAGATTTGAGTATGGTGTAGCTCACTCTCCTTCATGTAACTCAATCAAGCTATAGGTATAAGGAAGTAAGTAGTAAGTAAGTAATTATACAAGAAGTATAAGGAAACAGGCAGTGTTTTGAAAGGCAAGTCATCAGGGAGGCACAGACATCAGAAGAGGTCATAGATTGAATGTGGCAGTCTGTTCTTCAAGTCCCACGAAGTCTGTAAGTAAACAGGGTTTTGAGCTAGGACTTCCAAAAAATACAGTCCACAGGGTGTTACATAAGAGATTTTGTTTATATGCTTACAAAATGTAGATACATCATCACATTAAGCTAACAGATAAACCTAAAAGGGTGGAGTTGTGTAATGTTATACTAACTAAAAGTAAGGATGACGATTTCTTAGAAGAGTAATTTTTTCTGATGTGGCAACTTTTCACATTAATGGTTATGTCAATCGTCGTAACTATAGAATGTGAGGTCAGAATCATGACATGAATTTGTCGAGCATGAACGTGACACTCGTAAAAGCAATGTTTGGTGTGCTTTAATGCACAATAGACGTTTGGAACCATTTTTTGCAGAGAATTCTGTAACCAGCGCAATTTATTGTGATATGATGGAACTTTATGCATTTATCTATATAGACGAAAATGTAAAACTACAGAAGGCCCAATTTACTTCCAGTTGGATGCTACTCCACCACATTTCCATAACAATGTTCGGCATTTCCTGGATGACAAGTTTAAAAGATCGATGGATTGGGAGGGGAGAATCGTTACAATGGGTACCAAGGAGTCCAGACTTAATTCCAATTGATTTTTTTTCTAGTTCTGTTTCAAAAACATGGTGTACCTATTCAGAGATTAGAAAGCGTTACTCAAGAAATGCTGAGATGTGGTGAGAGTTTGAATTTTCGATTTGAAACATTCAGAGCCATAAATGATGGCCATATTGAGATTTATTGAGGACTACTAAACATTGTTTGGGTTTTCCTATTGGTATATATATATATATTTTTTTTTTTAAATTAATATTGATGCTAAAATGTGTCAGTTCTTTGTGGACATTCCTGTGTTTCATTATAATGTGTATGCAATAAAACTTGGCTACTGAAAGAGAAAAAAAAGATAGTTCATGAATAAATTAAATAATAAGGGATCCAAGTTTTTCATTTTGTATCAAATTAATATGATTACCTCAATGATACTCATTTATTACTGGTAAAGTTTACATTGCAATTTGTCATACATTGTCACATTGAAAACACATCATTTTACACTTCAATGTTAAGAGCAACAAAATCCTACAGTTCATCCAGATCTTTAAATGTAGCAATACATTAAATAAATAAAAAATTAATTAAAACAAATCAATCAATTAATTAAAAACTAATTACAACATAGATACAAGAATTTTCTAAGATCAACAATTGTTTAATTCATGATTAATCCCAAAAAATTCATCCACTTCATAAAATGGGTGTTCCAAAAGGAAAAAGCCAATTTGTCTTTTAAAATACCAAATAACAGTTATCTTAATCTTTTTGGCAGTGCATTCCATAATTTTGGTCCAAGATAAATGTTGCTAATGAATATTGTTTGGAAGTAAGTTTTTTGGTTACAATATTGTTTGCGCCCCTTTTGTGTTATATTGGTGGATGTTTCTATATGTTAAGTTGTTTGACGTACCCATATAAAGTAACAGTTTATACACAACTAATCAAGAGACTGTCATAATATGAAGTTCTTGAAATTTTTGTTTACATGAAACATACTACAAATATAATCACCGTTTATTATTCCCTTCATTATCTCATAAGACATTTAATTATGGCTGGCAAACTGGATTTTCCCCTTGTGAATCCATGTTAATTTACAAAAAGTATGTTCTTAGCTTCTAAAAAATCAATTAACCTTACAAATAGCTTTCTAAAAAACTTTAGAAATAACAGGAAGAAGTGCAACTGGTCTATAGTTAATAATTTATGAGCAGTTTCCCTTGTTTCTAAAAATAAGTACAATTTTAGAAATTTTAAGACTCTCTGGGAAAATCCCTGATTAAAAACTTGTATTGATTATAGATGACAAAGGTCCTGCTATAGCATTTGAAATATTCTTTAATAAATTAGTATTTATGCAGTCCCAACCAACTGAAAAACTATTTCTCAAGTTCCTTATTATTTTAATAATCTCTTTTTCAGAGATTGGGTAAAGAAACATGCTGACTTTAACCCTTGAAAGAGTAATTCAGATTATTGAAACTAATAGCCAATTGTTCAGGGATGCCTTTAAAATATTCATTACACTGATTGGCAATAACATTAGGATCAGTTATCAAATTAACATTGTTTCTTAGTGAAATGTTAGCTCTATTTATTGTATTTCTTCCTAAGTATCTGTTTATGATTTTCCATGTATTAGCAATTAAGTTTTTTGAATTCATAATTTTATTTGTCATATATTCTTGTTTTGTTTTTCTCAGCAAACTTTCACATTTTTGCTTTTGCATTTTCAAAAGATTTTTAATTGCAAAATTATTACGATTTCGAACCCAAAGTGATTCAAGGAAAATTAAAATACTTTTTATATCAGTAATTTCTTTAGTTATCCAAGGTGTTTTATTTTTAATTTGATTCTTAATATTTTTATTTTTATTGGGCAACAAATATTAAGATTATGATTTAATATTTCAACAAAACTAGAATATTGCTTATCAACATCACAACTTGATGTCACTATATCCCAGTTTTCTTTTTGAAGAAGATAATTTAATATGCGTAAATTTTCTGCATTGTAAGACCTTGCTTTTGTTGGTATTCACTTTAAGGAATATTCTGTTGCATTATTAATAAGAATATTAAGTGTGATACCAAAATGATCTGATAATCCTGTAATTATGACTTATGAAGTTACCTACTTTTTTAAGGCCAACTTTTTATTGATTAATATGTTATCCAAAGCTGACTGTGTATTTTGAGTTACTGGTTGGTTGGGTTATAGGATAATTAAAATTGAATTCATTAAAAAAAGTCATTAGTTTAAATTTATTGTTAGAGTCCATTAAAATATAAATATTAAAATCTCCCATCAGAATACAGTTAGAACTAGAATCAACTGAGTCAACTATTCTGAATAATTTACATATAAAACTGTCAATATCAGAATTGTGCGGCTTGTAGATACAAATAATTATGTAATTCTCATTATTTATTATAGTTATAATTCCTGTAGCTTCCAGTAATCCTTCACATGAAGCTATGTTACGTTTTTGTAATGATACAGTATGTTTTGTGAAAATTGCAGCTCCACCACCTTTAATTGAGGTTCCAGAAAAAGAATTGGCCATTGCATATATACCATTATTAAATTTGATGCATTCAAGAATGTTGTCGCTCGACCAATGTTCAGTTATCAATAAAATATCAGGATTTATTTGGTCAATTAAAATTTCAAAATGGTTTAATTTTGGTTGTAAGCTTTTTGCATTCTTATGGAAAACCATAAAGTCTGTTACTATACATTTGTCTTTGCCTGTGTTAATTGCAAGTTTTTTTCTGATCTAATTCAAAATTTATTCTATTATTATAGTATACATTAAAACTATTTAAAGTGTCACTTGAACTTGATACTGAATGCTCCCTAGTAGAAAGAAAATCGATGAAAACCCTTTTTTTCTTAATTGCACTGTGAGGAGTAGACCACCCTGAAAAGTTAGTGGCCACCGATTCATTGTCGAGGGATTTGGTGTCCGTAGACTCTGTTATGTTCAACACTTCACAGGAGTTACCATCAACAAATGGTGTAGATGTCTCTGATACTATATTTGGGTTTGACATGTCAGGATTTTCATGATTCTGCAGCAGCACAGAGATGGTATGTCGCAGATGTTCAAACTCGGCATGTGTTACACCACTCCTTATAACTCTTCTGGCATGTTCATCATAAGTTACAATAGTTACTGAGGTTCGGGTGACATGCTGAAAATCAACTATTTGAGCAAAAAAATGTTCCGGATTGACACCATCCTGCACACATCCCATGGGCGAACAAATCAGCTGACTGAAATTTCTTTTCTTGAAGTCCTCTTTGAGTTGTTGAAATGCTTTATCTCATCATTGGGTTTTTGAAAGTGATTTTTGGTGATTAGACTATATACAACCACTCCCATTTTAGTTACCTGGCAAGCCAAGCAATCACTGAAATAATCCTTACCAACATCTGGTTTACCAAAGTGCCTCTTGAAAACTTTAGCTACACCAGCGCTCATATTTCTGTCATTGCTGAAGTCCCCCGATACATAATGCGCAAAGGCAACACTTTTGTCTGTACAGTTATAATAGATTGCCACAATCTAACAGCCTTTATTATTAAAGCAGCCAGTTTCTATTTCTCACTTTTATTCAAACAGAGGCCATGTTTAGTATAGTGAAATCTTCTAAGAGAGTTTAGATTCAGTACATAGATATTTTGCCGGAAGCTTTATATAAATATGAATAAATCAGGTCAACTTGAATGTTTTTTTTCTAGATTGTTACTATTAAATGAACATAAATCCGTGTTGCTTATTATTTTTGCTAAGCTTTATATGAGAGAAAACTATTTCATGAATCATTATTTTGAATAAATTACAGGTGTTGATTAAACCGACATTGGCTTATATATTCAAAATACCTTTCTGTAGTAATGATATGATTCTGGTTGTTTTCAAAATTTTTGGAAATTGACTTATTTAAAATACATAAATTAAATATATGACATCCTTTGAGAATATAAACAAGTATGAGATAGGGCCTGAACGGACACGAATAATGTACTAAATTTCAAAAACCGATTTACAAATATTTACTTGATTGAGGCAGGGTGAAAATTGTACACAAATAGAAAGTGAACCCGATAGAATAGAAAAGTTTGAGTCATAACATGGACATATTATCAGCAGTGGTGAGATGATGTAGCTGCTCGGATCACCAAACATTACTCGTGAACGCTGTCAATACTCCTGAACTCTTGCCCTGTGCTAGCCATCCTGTCTGTATATAGGAAACTGCGTAAAAAAATTCATAATTGTATGCTGACTCATCGAGCCAAGTCCAGTCAGACAAACAATTATGTGCTCTAACATAAGCACATTTGCAAAGAAAGCATTCATTTTAGGTTTTAGCAGTCTTACATTTTGATAGTATGATAGTTTGATAGTACATATTGATAGTTGACAAGAAGCTTATAAATTGCACTTAGTCCTATAAGAACCTTAGCGCTGCTTCCGGAGTGACATGATATTCAGGATGGGTAAGGTTGGGGGTGGGGGGCCAAATCCTATCGAGATCCATGAGGAAGAATTAGGGCACTAAATCTCAAAGTCATGTCTCTCTGGAAGAAGGGGAGTTAAGCTCTGAACCAGCCTCTCCAGTCAAAGCAGGCAGGGTGTGGCACACCCTTGTTGAGGCTAGCAAGAACCTCTGATACTTAGGGAACAAACTCCACCAACTCCAACAGTCATCTCCCGCAGTAGACTAGACCTATCGAATTGCCCTTGAACCCCAGAATCTCGACATTTGCGGTTAGTGATGTGTTGCTCCTGGACATCCGTAAGGTTGCCCAGATTTAAGTGACACATCGGTTTTGCTGTGCCCAGTGGTAGGTTCAACTGAAAGGTATAAACCAGCCAGAAGTGATCCCTACTGGATTAGCTTGACATTAATTGTCCCTCGTATTGACTTTGGAAAGATTTAGAATGCTCACAAAATGTAGCCTATAAGGTTTTACTTTTTAGAATTTTACTTTAATTAATTGTTTAATTAAAGAATTTAAAAAATAAAAAAAAATTGAAAATAAGCAGTCAGTTTATCTTTCTTTATTAGTTTTGGAGTAAAGCATTTGATTTTGTTCTATTGAATTGTATTTGAACTAAATTAGACTTTTATGGGATATCTTCAAAGTCTATGAAAATTATAAGTCGTATTTAATAAATTGTAAACAGTATGTAAGTTTAAGAGGGACATAGTCATCATTAATATATGTTTCTTTAGGTGTTCCGCAAGGTTCTGTCCTTGTACCCTTCTTTTTCCTTGTGATAATTAACGATTTATAAAAAAATTTTGGTGTGAATTCTGTCATCTATGCTGACGATTCAACACTGTTTTCCTGTCATAATAATCTAGAAAGTATAATGGTTACAATGGCTGCAGCTCATAGTAATGCTCAGAAATGGTTCACAACTAATAAACTTTTCTGCAATTAAAGTAAAACGCAAAATATATTACTTAGGCTTTCTCAAAACGATCACCGATCTGTCAAATTATTGAGAATTTGTATTGACACGAAATTGAGTTGGAATGATCATGTTAACGGTTTAAGCAAAGAACTTTTGAGAGTTGCTTTTCTGTTTGGGAAATTAAGTTCTATAATATCTACTGAGTACCTTAGGACAGCATATTTTGGATTATTCTAATCACATTTGCTTACGGCTTGATATTATGGGGCCATTCTGTCGCAGTCGATATCTGTTAATTGTCCAAAAAAGGGTTATTAAAACCATTTGTTATGCTGCACCATTAGATCATTGCAAATGCTTATTTATATAGTTACAAATACCTACCATAATTAATCTCTACATTTACCATATTATATTATTCACTAAAGCAAACCTCAGAAACTTTATCATTAGAAATCAATTTCATACACACGACACCAGAAATAGAAATAAGCTTGACATTCCTCAACATTGTCTGACCTAATTTGGAACATCCCATGGTAAATTGGTGTAAGACTTTTTAACAAGCTTTCAGAAATTGCTCATATTACTCCAATAACTAATTTAAAATGAAAATTTTACTTGTGGCTTTTAAATAATCCATTTTATTCAATTGACAAGTTTTTAAATATGTATGTCAATATTCAGTTTTAAATCATTGGGTTTTAATTTTAAAATATATGTTTATGTTACAACTGTAAGGTAAATGTTCTTAAGTCTGTTAAATCTGTTTTGTGGTTTTCAATAATGGTTTGTTTCTATATTAGTATATGTTTTATACTAATAAGTATATTGACAATGCCTATTTCATTGTATATATGATCAACGGCAATAAAGATCTTATGTCTTATGAAACAAACTACATCAAGCATATACAACTTTTTATAAATATTGCTAATATTTTGCTTATACTTTGTCACATTAGCTAAATAACATATCTATATTTTCCCTTTTCTCTTGCAATTCTTTCATGAATCAGTGCACATTTCTTTATGTAATAATTACTTCTATTGCTTTAATTTTTAACGTTTTCTAAAAAAACTACTACATTATGTACTGTCCGCATCTGACTTGTTTGCGAGCTCATGGAATGCACCTGCCATTGGCTGAGGCTGTCGACCAAAACTGTCACTTCCCGCACTACTACCCGGCCTAAAAACTATTATTTATTTGCCTTGACACATTATAACGCCAGGAAATTGGTGTATTTAAGTAATTCTATATTTTGGGTATAATGACATTTTTTACATGAGCTATAACATTGTTTACTCTTATCCTAAAAACTGTGAAGTTATTTAAATTATAAATTATTATTTAAACCATAGCAACATGGAAGTTGTTTTTACTTATTATCTTGAAAAATGTTGGGATTTGAAACCATACGTTTTATAATAAAAAGTCCGTATATTTTTCAAAATATGACACAAAATACGTTTTGTTTTCTAAGCTTAGTCGAGTGGACATGCGAGATCTGATTCAGAAGAACTCTGGTCGTCGTCACTTTTCACTGGAGTCCACGCCACCAAGTTCAATAACGAAGTGGTCAATGACGTCTTCTATTAATCCATCCTTTATCCAGAAGTCCTGCTCTAGTTTTAGGGTGTGATTTGTAAAACCTTCCCAGTCTATTTTGGTAACAGAGTTCATAGCATGTGTTGTCACTTCCTCAAGTTAAAATCACCTTTGATATTGTGATTTTTAATTTCGCGTTTCATGGTAGCCCAGGCCAACTCTATAGGATTTAGCTCGCACATGTAAGTGTGGTAAACGGATTACTAAATGTCCATGTGCCTTTAGTAAAGAATCTATATGGAAAATCTTTTGTGGAGGTTTGTGTTGCACTATTAAATCGTACAGTTCAAATTTTTTCATAGTCGAGGAAACAAGCTATATTAGTTTTCATTAACCATTCAACCATGTCATTTCTAACTGCATATTTTAGAAGGAGGTTTATTGTCCTGAAGGCAGTGATATGGTGCATTATCAAGGATAACTACGCTGTTTTTTTGGAAGATGGGGCAATTAGTTTTTCGTGAATCCATCGTTCAAAATTAACGCCATTTATTTCACCATGGTAATCCACCGGTAGCTCTGCCAGCTTTGAAAATTAAATTGCAGTTATGAAGAAATCCATCTTTCGTGCCGGCACTAACCACTATTAGTCCTATTAGATGAACTCGTGTTTGTCGAGACGCCAGGAACACCAGACCACTCCAACATTTTCCAAAAGTTTAATTGTTGTCCACCCACGTCTCGTCTAGGTACACAATAACATTAACCTCGTGTCTACACTTATGTATCTCTCGCAAATAACGAGCACGCCAGTTTAATATATCAGGCCGTTCTATTAAAATGTTCCTGATTTTTCCACATCTCTTCCACTTAAACCCCATGGTACGAAGTAAGCCGTCGTAAAGTGTTTTACTCCCAAGGAAATTTAATCTTTTCTTTAATTGCCGTTAATAAATTTATGTACCGTTGGCACTTTCATTTGTACAATGTAAAAATCATTAATGGTTACCACGAATCACTCTCTGGTCAAATTCATCGATGTGAAATTTTTTTTCCCTCTGAATATGGTCTTTTTTCCCAGGAGTACTTAAGGCTTCATTTCCGGCTTCGACACCTTCTTTCCTTATAGATGTTACACTTCGCACTGATATACCCGTGTAATTAGCTACCCGGATATTACTCTGCTTCAGTCTATGTTGGAGAGTACCCGTATTTGATTCTTCATCACACTTTTTGAATAACTCGCCTTATAACATCCCTTGCCTTACTGTGAATTGTCTGTCCCTTCTTGCGAACGGAAGCCATTTTGAAAAGCTAAAAACTCACAAATATACACTATATTAAATTAAACTTCCTTTCACCTAATGAATTTACACTATGTTATACAATAAATTATAATAATACAAATTTGAGGTGCACTGGTGAAATCACAACTCTCTACTACAAGGTATTCGCGGGCGAATGTGCGGAGGTGACTAGTAGCGCCGTTGCCGGGGACAAACGGTGACGTATTGTCTGTGGAGGGGAGTCCTCACCCTCGCCCCCCTCATCCCGCCGCGCGCAAACAAGTCAGATGCGGACAGTATCCTTTCTTTATAACTGACTAACATTCGAATATGCTAAAGGAGTTCACAAATTGCATTCACAACACCACAATTCAATTTTTCAAATTTTACACTCATTTTTTTACTAATTTTCTTATTTTTATGTAAATTATTTTAAATTTCATCCTCCTGGATGTCTGTTATTTGTATGTTTTAATCGACTTCCTCAAAATTGCTTACTCAAAAACTTACGCAAACTTACACAAAAATTTGATAGAGTGTTATGTTTTCCTTTCATATGAGTTGTTAGTATTTCTTCACACTATCTCCCTACTTCCCTTAATTTCCTAAAGTGGCTTAGAACCCAAACTAAAGCTGAACTGTCAATATATGAGGGTTGCTCAAAAAGTATAGGACCTTCTGTCCTCCTGCTTACGAATGAAGCGCTGGCAGCCAAGCTTAGTGGGGATGTGGAGGGGACTGTCATGCGCACGCATGCACTGTTTTGTATCATGACAAAGCTTTAGTTGCCGGAAGTCAGTCTAGTAGTATCTCCCTGTTGTACACGGAGGTTTTAATCAATTTATATAATGACAGAAAAACTAAAATTTTGCCAAAAGCTTGGTGATTTGCAAGTGGAAACATCCACAAGATTCAACAAGCTTTTGGAGAGTCTGCCATGAGCAGTACTCAATAAAAAAGAGTGGTACAATCAATTCAAAAATGGTCAAACGTTAGTGGAAAGTGAATTGGGTTCAGACAGGCCATCGACAAGCCGGAATGAGAATGTTATTGCACAAGTGCAAAATTTAGTTACCAAGGACCGTCGTCTTACAGTACAAGAAATAGAAGATATTGGAGCCAGCATTGGGTCAGTACTTTCGATTCTAACCAAGGATTTGAAAATGAGAAGAGTGTGCACAAAATTTGTTCCAAAGTTGCTGAAAATGGAGCAAAAACAATTTTGCCTTGAATTTGCAAAAGACATGCTTAACAGTGCAAACAGTAACCCTGACTTCCTGAACACAGTGGTCACTGGTAATGAATCCTCGATTTAAGGATATGACCCGAAAATCAAGATGCAATCATCTCAGTAGAAACACACAACATCTCCAAGACCAAAACAGCATAGCAAGTTCGCAGCCAAGGTCTTCTTTGACTTCAGTAGAGTGGTGCATCATGAGTACGCACCTCACAGCCAAACCATCACAAAAATATACTTGAAGTTCTTGGTGGCCTAAGTGATGCTGTGCGGCGCAAATGACCGAATCTGTGTGCAACAAAAACTTGGCAGCTCCATCACAACGATGGACCTGCCCTCTCTGCACATATAATTCAGAGTTTTGTGGCTAAAAACAACACACATTTGGTTCATCAAGCTCCATACTCCCCGGACATGGTTCCCTGCGACTTCTGCTTATTTCCTAATCTGAAAATGCCCCTGAAAGGAACTCAATTTCAAGAAAGAGAAAACATTATACAGAATAAGATGCTCGAGCTTAACAGTGTTCCACAAGATGCCTTCGAGAAATGTTTTGAACAGTGGCAGAAGCACTGGGAGAAGTGTGTTTGTGACTCTAGTTCAATAAATGCACTTTTAATTAACAAAAGTCCCAATATTTTTAAACAGCCCTCATATAACAAATTCTAAATAACAAATAAATTTTAGAAAACTATATATTTGGGTTATAGCCTCCTTTACATATACATACAAGAATCTGTGAATATTTTTGAAAAATAAGCGACTGGTTTACAATCTCCCATTTGCTTCAGGACAATCTCACACACAACATACTTTACTGGCATCTGTGTACAAGTGAAATGTGTTTTCAAAATTTGGTATCATTAAAATACAGGTGGATAGCCTACTACGACATTCTTTCAACTCTTGAAAAACATGATCACACTGTTGGGTACACTTCATGTTAACGTTCTTTTTCTGAGTTTGTTTATGGGTGCCACAATGGTACTATAATCTAGTATAGTATATTTACTTCAATATCATGCCATTCCTTTGAAATTAGTTACTTCAGCAAGGTTTCTGAGCCTCTTACACTTCATGACACTTTTGGTTTAATCAGGATCTATTCTTACTTAATACTCACTTACAATATTTCTCAAAATTCAACTTTATATCACACAATATTTAATTTTCTTCTGGTTGGCTGTTAAACTGTTATCCAACGGTTTCTTAAAAACATTTTCCAAATCTCTCAAATGCTCATTTAGAAATTTACTGACATTCAGAATGTTCTCAACAAAATTGTTCCTCTTGAAACATTTTGTCCAGACAACCACTTAACAGTACTCTCTCTATATGCTACGTGTCTTTCTGCACTAAAAGCTGTATACTTTCTATCTACTCTTCTCTCTAATACAAAACTGATTGAAACTATTTGTTGGATCTATAGATCTAAAATACCTGGCACCATTTAAATACTGCTAACATTAACTCAATGATCCTAGTGGATAATTGACTGTTTCATTGAGGGTATATCCACTCAGAATATGCCGTTTTAAATTTACAAATTCACTGTGCTTTAACTTGATCTCAAACTCATAATTAAAGGCTTTACCAATTATATGTGAATACATTGGAGTACTTTTTACCAACTTTTCTACCCCTTTTCTCGCTTCGTTACAACTGTCTAATGGTGAGTCAAAAATATTTACATTTTTCATCTGCCTATAGTCTTTAACATTAGGACTAAATTTAAATTAACTTTGATTTTCATTAAAATCCATTATCAGATGGTCTCTTTGATAACAAGTGCACCAAAAACCATTTTCAATTCTAATTCTTTTGCCATTAAAAATTGTACACACCAGATGAATCTATTTATTTTATCAGACAAGAACCAAGAATTTTAATCTCTTCCTTAATAGCTGAACCACATTAAATCTGAATTACCTATTTTTCTGACTGATTTATTGTCTTTAGTTTGATTCACCATATCTTGATATATTAATTGATTGAGGAACCTGAATCTACAAGAGTACACAAATGTTATTAAAAAAAAAAATGATTAACTAACTTCCCTGATTTATTTTTTTGCTTCGCTAATATATTTTTTTTATTATGTATTTTCCCTTATTTTTATACATATTTATTTTCTTATCTTTTAAGAATGAAGAACAAATATTGCAGATGGCCCCAGATGTCACAATCTCCTGGAGTTATAACAACCCGCAACATATACCTCAGCACACTTTGCAGTTGCGTTGAAAAATATTGCAGGGACTAGAATCCTACTCTTTTTATATATATATACACACACACACACATATCAAAAAATTTTGCAGAACTCATCCAGCCTCCAGCCAAATTTTTTTGGGTATTTACAACACTGGACTTGACACCAAGGAAGGATTAATGTTTTGATAACATTTACAGGTTGTAGTTCAGAACATTTACACAACAAAATGTCATTGTATACTTTGACTTCAGATACCTATAGACTAATATGTTCTCCTAATTTATGTGGCCAATTTAAAAATTCTTTCTTCATGTTTTATAACATGTTATGTGGTAAGAAAGAATTTAAGATACAATAATTTATTTCAATTACACTTAGTATAAACAAGTTCATTGCAAATTTAACAAATTATCAAGAAGTGGTCTTATGGAACTATTTAACAGTAAGCTTGAAACTTATCTGATAAGTTTTCACACGGTATACCCCAAGGATCTGTGCTTGGTCCGATTTTATTTTTAATTTATATTAATGATCTTTGCGATGGACGTTTTCACGGTCACATAACTTCTTTTGCTGATGATACAGCCTTATGTTATGTTGAAGATGATTAGGAAACGGTCAAAAATTCCCTTAGTTTTGATTTGAATGCACTTCAATGGTGGTTTTCTAGTAATAATATGCTGCTAAGTCCTGCCAAGACAAAATATATAAACTTTAATTTAAGGATTGAGAAGAAATTCCAAGACTGTATAGTTTATAAATGTGCTAAATGCCTTTGTTTTCAATCCAAATGCAATATTGAATGTGCTATAGTAGGTCAGACAACCACTATGAAGTATTTAGGAGTTATATTAGATCATGAGTTAAATTGGAAGAAACATATACAAAATTTGAAGTCTAAACTTACTAATGTATTGAGATGTTTTTACTTTTTGAAAACAATTTGTAGAGAACAAGTTTTAAGAACGGTTTATTTCTCATTAGTTAATAGTAGATTGGAATATGGTTTAATTTGTTGGGGTGGGAATTATGAATCAAATATCAAACCGATTTTTCTTTTGCAAGTTTTTTTTTTAAGATTAATGACAGGAAAGGTGAAGACAGAAGCTTCATATCCTCTATTTGTAACTAGTAAAATTCTTCCTCTGAGGCATTTGTTTGTTTTCAAGGTCCTAAAGCTGTTTTATGTAAGAAGTGGGAATTTACCACAAATAAATAGTAGTTATATCTCTAAATTAAGAAAAGAACCTGTATTTACTGTGCCCAAGCCTAATTTAACTTTTTTTCAAAAAGGTTACATCTTTTTAGGACCCAAAATTTACAACGTTTTGCCAAGTGTAATAATAAATTGTAATAATTCTAAATCATTTTCAAAAAAATTAAAAACGTGGTTATTGTCTTTTGAAAGTGTTGATTTTCTAGTAAATATAAATAGTTGATAATTAATTTTAAGTTTATTGTTGGTTAAGTCTATATGGAAGATATAATAACTGGATATGGTTATAATTTATATTTATGGCATTTTATGTACTGAATTAGCTTTAGACTTTGAAAATTATATAATGTGTTTTTTATTCAAATTTGTTTTATTAAAGCTTAGTTTAAATGGGAAGATTTATCGTATTTGAATTTATTTGTTAATTTCATTTGCTTGAGTGTTGTTTTCTTTTCAACAGGCAGTTCCTTGCCTTTTGAGGTCCTATTTTGTTTTCTTGATTTTTGTTTATTGATGTACCTTAGCTGTATTAATATATAAAAAAAAGACATGTTCATATTTCTTTAACAAAAAGTTACATTGTTTTATTTTTATTTTCATGTCAATTGTGTCTACAACTAAGGAGCAATGTTTGTGCTTAAGGTATAAATGATGTTTATATAATTTTACTATTGTACATATTTTCAAGAAAATAAATAATTTTTCTATTCTATTCTATTCTATTTTATATAATTTTTATGAAATTTAAAAGTTCACCAATTTTCAAACCATCTTTTCTTACTAAACTTGGCAGATATTTTTAAATCAAGGTTTTAACCCTGTTAACAATGTTTGCTTCAAATGGTAAGCTCATGTTTTAGTTTAAATGTTCACTTTAAAACTTGTTTACATTGTTCAACGGTTGTACTTACTTTGCAGTTACCCTCTTTCCACATTATAATATCCATAGTACATACAGGCCTATTCGTAAATACATTGTTATCCTGATCACACATTTTTTCCTTAATTTTACTGTCTGATATATGCCTAATTAAATTGTCTCTTGCATGGGACTGAATATTGAAACTTGTAACTCTAATTTCACATTCTTCAAACTTATATTTATTGTCATGTACTTCACTGATTTCCTCTGGCTTTAGTTTGCGCTGTAGTAAATTTTGATCACACCACTTAGTATGTATCATTTTGTTTTCTGCGCTCACAATGTCTTGTGATCTACCATCACTTTTAATTTCAGAAGCAATAATCTGAATATTTAAGATTTGATATTTTAACAGTTTAGTTTCATTATCCAAATTTAACTTGCCTTGTGAATTCTTGAGTGAACTTATATAACATACTGGTAACTACTGTTTTTCCCAAAGTTTTTCTTACATTTTTAACAGTTGTATTTTCTTGAAAGGTAATATCTCTGCATTGTAGTTCACAAATCAATTCTTCTCTTATTAAGACATCTATTTTGGCCTCAGTCATTTTGTTGCACTTTAATTCCACTCCAAAAGACGTTGATTTTCAAAATAAATTTGGAATAGAACACCAGCTCAAATAAAAATAGCAGAGTTGCAAAAGTTTATTCCTCCCATTTTGTTGGATTAATACAATTTCACGTATGTTAAAGAGTCTGTATTTTATATATATATATATATATATATATATATATATATAGACAAACAGCAAACAGAGTTAATCAATAAACAAGCTTCAAAGACCATATAATGAAAGACAAACTGCCGCTTCCGAATTAACTTTAAAATGCAACTTACATTCCTTTTTAACTATTATAAGGAAATGCGTGTTTTGACTAACGTTATACGAATCTTTTTACAATCCTACTGGAATATAGTTAGATCCAACACCCATTTGGACAATCCTAACCTCCACCCCTCTAAACTCGAATCTTACTGAAGTGTGGTCTCTGGTGTACAGTGTCCACTTATGAGAGCCTTTCTAAAACTTTCGAGATACTGGCAGACAGAGAACACTGTAATATCTGATTGTCTGAGCATCTATCAGTACCTGACAGTAACTTGGATTCGTCAGTGTACTTGTGTTGTTTGTTAGCAAAGATCTATTTTGTGAAGTCGTGAAGTTATCGAGAGAGCATTTTCGCCTTATAATTGTCTACGATTTAAAACTGTTTGTCTCAAGAGGAGTGCATCAAACATCTCAAAATTGCCTTTGGTTCTGAAGTACCTTTCCATGATTCCATGCTACTGTTTTAGGTGGTATTCAAAATTTCAAAGTGGCTTTAATTCACTAAGATGAACAATCGGGAAGGCTGCATTCTGCCGTCACTGAAGAAAACATTGATTGAATGTGCACTATGACCAAAGAGGATATACACTGCACTTATTTAATGATTGAAACTTCCATAGGGATTTGATCCACATCAGCGTGAATAATAGGACTGTAAAAGTCAGGGAAATCTTTTCTCGATGGGTATCTCACAATTTGACTCATGAGCAAAAAGCTGAGCATGTAAGAGTCAGCCAGGAGACCTTCCAACTGATTAATAATGGTGATCATCGTATATTTCCAAAATTGTCTCTGGTGAAGAGACTTATATACTATTTCGGGATGTTGCAACTCAAGGAGAGTTTTGTATGGGTGTTTGAGAACGAGGCATCCCCATAACTGTCTAGAAAAACAATTGATGAAGGAAGTAATATGTACAGTGTTCTCTACAGGAAAACAGGGCTGGAGAAGGGTATTAAGCTGGAGGAATAAATGACTGCCATAGCAAGTTAGTACACCAAAAATTGCTTGCCAAAAGTTGTTCCTCATTACTTGATGATTAGGGTTAATATTTTGCACCGCAACAATTCTTCTCACACTGCTGGGAAACTTTGGACTTGTTACTAAATTTCTGTATCAAATTAAAATATTCTTTTTATCAATATGGAGGTTAAAACATAAAAGTTGACTTTAGAGAAACTCTCTCACTATGTAAATTAAAATATATCTACAAATGTATGTGCTAATAAAATAATGGGAAACCTAGTGTCCCAGTGTCAATAACTAATTAAAAGTGTAATTCACAACTAAAAATTATATAAATAATTAAATTTTATGAATTAAAAACTGTAAGTAACCTTTACCTTTAATCATGTACTATATCACAAACTCAAATTGTAACCATTAAACAGAAATTTATGTTGATCCAGGCCCAGGTTTCATTGTGTATATCCTGCAGATTCTCCAGAGGTAAAGTCCGCTGATTGCTGTGGTCATCCCCAAGCTGATTGCTGATCACTGACAGCATAAATTGAAGGTGATCCCTGGAGATCTCTTGGATTCTGACTGTCAGTTCTCCATATTAATACCTTTCTATTCTAAGCAATTTTACCTTTTCCTTTCCTCACTGCATCGTTAGCAAAATAAAAAAGTTCTCGGTGAAACTTACTAAGGGAAGGAGATACAAACACTTTAAATTCAGATTCAAAATTATGTTCTGAACCAGACAGTCCATGATTAGTTTCTGGAATGATCAAACATTCATAACTGTTCTGTTGTTCTGGTGTTGAATAACTTTCACTATAACTCCTCAGGGTTTTAAATGATTCTTTCCTGTGCCATATCATTCACATCAAAATTCAGGATAAAAGACACTTTTCCCAACAACGTCACAAACATTTTCAGACCCATCTTCTGAGATACGTGAATGTCTACAGAGCTCTTACGTGTATATTGTTGAAGAGAATAGATGTTCTAATTCAACACCACACCAGTGGCGTAGCTACCTTGGGTGGCAACCGGTGCGGAAGTTGGTGGTGTCAATTTTTTCATGAGTTCAGAAGAAATACCCATGTCCCTCCTCTCAGCTTGGAATTCACACATTTTGTTGTACACTCTCTCTATCTTCTTACTAGATTGGACAATACTGTCACTATCATCTTTGCTGTTTGTTCATGTTTTAGGTTTATCTAGAGGAGCCATGGCACTGTTATCACTGTGGCCCAGGTACAGACTGAGCACTTTTTATGTCGAAGTATGCACCATTCTCCTCACCATGCCAGCTGGTGTTGTTCATGACTATCACTTAGAAAGCAAATATTCTAGAGGGGGAGTTTCTTGTTCAGTAACAATACCTTTATGAATTTTCTTTTTTCTTCCGTTCATCCTGAAGTCATATTAATTATTACTTTGAGTCACTAAATTTATCTCGCTTTTTGTCTTCAATAACAATTTTTCCTTTTTTGCTCAATTTTTTTTATTTTCATTCTAAAGCTGTTCCAAATAAGGCTCTCAGGAGAAAGTGGTTGAATCAGCAACTATTTTTAACCGAACACCATCTGAGCCGTTTGCTTTAGAACATATCTTAGCTCTAGCAATGTAAAAGTATAAAATATGTAAATATCTACAAATTCAACTCTTTAAGTATGTCTAGAAACCATACAAATCATTCTTATGAAAACACAACAAATAATTAATCATTATTTTTATTATTATAAAAATCACACTGAATACATTGTGTAAAACATTTTTCAAATACCTGATATACCTCAACTAGAACAATCTTCAAGACTTAAGGATTCCAGAGCTTTGAAACTTTGAAGATCATCAACTGATGGTTTGACAAATCTGTAAAATAACAAGATATTTTTAAAATATTGTTATGCGTGTTCATAAGTAAAATTTTATATAACAGTTTATTTACAATGCCAATGGCATGTGCTATGACATACATTAATTTTAAAATAACATAATTATGTAAATAGATAAGTATTTCAAAAGATGTATATACTATGTGTGATTTAAAACTTGTTTTGTATATTTTAATTTTTGCCCAACAAAAAATACTAATTTATACTTTTTGTTTTTCTGATAATTTTTGCTAAATGCCTAATCAGAATGTAAAAGTAAAACATATCTAGTAGCCCAATTAAGTTCATAACAATAGTTTAAAACCACGCATTTCCTCTAAAAATACATGCAAGTAAAACAGAACATCAAGAACCAGGAAAACCGAGTGGAAAGGGTTAAAGGATTGGATGAAAACCTGTAACATTAGTACTTCAGACTAATTTCATTCTCATTGATACTCCTGTCGCTGAATGTTATTTCAGGAACCTCCCACTGTTAAGATTACTACGGACTGATACCAGATAGCCCCTGATCCTCTCTTTCATCATACTTACACACATCATACACGGCTCAAAAGATCCGGTGGTAGTTCAAATGTGATTGTCCTAACAGCCTAGGTGGAATATACTGTATTTAGATATGGACTGTGATCAGTCTGTACGTTTTGGAATGAATATCTCTGTACAAGAATACAAACTATAAGCTGAAGATGTCCTATACTAAATTATCTTGTGCCATTATGTGATCTATTATGTAAGGATGTATTTTAAATTAGGAAGGCCTAACAAATGCATACTCAAATGTGTTACAAATAAAAAGTTAATTTAATTTTTTTAGCCTTATGCAAACTGAACTATTGTAGAATTTGAGTGTTGTACATTTATGGTACTAAAAGGAGTAATCTGATAACTTACCCTATTCCATTTGAATCGTTGATGAGTTTGCCTAGCATTTTACTGGCTACCAAAAGTTTTGCGCCTTTCTTCGTTGTGTCTCTGCCCTCAGCAGATAAAGTTCCCAAGGAGCAGTGTCTACCCCTGGTCTATGCAGCATAGCCAGTATGTACGTTCACTTTGACTACCCAGGAGCAGAGTGTCTACCACTGGTCTATGCAGCATAGCCAGTATGTAAGTTCACTTTGACTACCAAGGAGCAGTGTCTACCACTGGTCTATGCAGCATAGCCAGTATGTACGTTCACTTTGACTACCCAGGAGCAGAGTGTCTACCACTGGTCTATGCAGCATAGCCAGTATGTAAGTTCACTTTGACTACCAAGGAGCAGTGTCTACCACTGGTCTATGCAGCATAGCCAGTATGTAAGTTCACTTTGACTACCAAGGAGCAGAGTGTCTACCACTGGTCTGTGCAGCATAGCCAGTATGTACATTCACTTTGACTACCCAGGAGCAGAGTGTCTACCACTGGTCTATGCAGCATAGCCAGTTGTAAGTTCACTTTGACTACCATGGAGCACAGTGTCTACCATTGATCTGTGCAGCATGGTCAGTCGGTAAGGTCTGGGAGCATACTTGATAAATTAATTAAAAGGGATGAAAAATGTTTAAAGTTTAACATTCTTCTTACGGGTTTGAAACCAAGGTGTCAACAAGTACAATTGGCTCTTAAATATATAACTGTACAAATAGTCTTGAACAATTTAACCCATTATCTATTTATTTTTTCCTAATGCAATCACAAATACTGTTGTTTAATAAGAAAATGTGTACTAAGAAAATAAGATGCATTGTTAATATTGATTTGGGACAACCAAACAATTCTAGCACTAAATTAACCCTAGAGTAGACGGGCTGGGTCTGTGAGACCCAGGCGGTTTTGTTTTGTTCAGATCTTCAAGGTCAAAGTGACTCACGGTGGCGAAACTCCGTGTAGCTTTCCAAAACACTCCACATAGTGCTCTGCCGTCATTGTGTTTGTTTCCCACATCTCAGTCTTTGCGTAGTAAGTGATTGGTTACGTTTTGGGTCTGGTAGGCCCAGCCCGTCCGTTGGCGTCACGTTTTTACAGATATTTCGAATTATTCTTATTTTATTTCATCGCCTATTTTACATCGGAAAAGTGTTTATATACGATTGTTTTTTATTGTAATGAAGTTTTAGACCATTTAAATCAACATGGCTCATAGACATATTGACAGAACCAGTGATATTGACAGACTATTGTTACGAGACAGTGAGAGTGAATCTGATGACGCTGATCCAAACTTAAAATATACAGTGACCATGATTGGATGAAGTTTGTGAAGCAGGACAACATGAAGAGGAAAGTGACAGGAAGGGACGGTCACTCTTACAACCTTACATGTCACTTCGGGCACAACAAGGCAACTTACCTAGGGAAATTCGAGCCTTAGCTGCAAAATTTTTGGGAACTCCTATTCCTGCAAAAGAAACCCCTGAACCAGGAAAATGAGGCAGGTGCTCTTTGTGCAAAGACAGCAAAACCAAGTTTTTTGTAAGCAGTGTAAAGCGTGGCTGTGCTTGTCTCATGCGGAACTGCTGTGCCGGGATTGCGCTGAGTAGATCTAAGATAAGGACACAACCGACACCTACAGGTTGTATCTTTGATTGTGAAAGTAATTTACTATTATTTGCCCCTTATTAAGTTAGTTATAGTAATAAAATGATAGGTTTTATTGTGTAAATATCTATTAGTAGAGTAAGAACAGTACTTGTCTTCATTTTGCTTTCCTGTATACGGAAATGTACATTTGCAAAAGTAGATTTTTAACGCCTATATAATAAGAAATCAATTTTATTACAGAAATATTTTAAATTTTTGTTTTATTATTTAGGTCTTTCTTATTTCAAAAATATGTATAGTTTAATTTTTATATACACATCATGGTAAGGATAACGTGTTTTTGAACACGTTTAATATTTTAAGTAAATTTGTAAGATCTAATTAGCTATTTTTTATAAAAGCTCTTCATTTAATTAAGACATTAAAACTAGCCAATACTAATACAGTCATGCCTGTATTTTAATGTAAAAATAAATTTATATTAATAAACTGGTTAAAACATATTTTTTTTTCATTGTTTTTATTTGGGTCTGTCAGACCCAACCCGTCCTGATACGTAACTCTTTTTGCCCGTCTACTCTAGGGTTAATCTTTATTCAAAATTGAGTAGTGTTATTTATTTTATGCGTGCATCTAAGTATCAGTATTATTTGACCACACAAAGAAATAAATTATGTAATCACAGCCATTTAAAATCAATCAAATAATATTAACAACAGTAACATTGCGTTTACAATTGCACACCCAAGTTAAGTCACATTGAAATATAACATAACATGTAGTGATATGTTTTTTTTAATAATTATTCATCCCTTTTTTATAATTATTGCATAAAAAATAAACTTATTTCCACATGTAATAAAAAATACAACTTGATCCCAAAAACCATAAGAGTAACACACACACACATACGCACACGCACGCACGCACACACACACACACACACACACACACAAATAAATAAAAACATGAACCTATCAAAGACTAAATTTAATTTAATTAAGAAATATTCTTCATTCCACTTCTTCTTCTAGACCCCAATGACTGAAATCATCCTAAAATAACAGTTCCATTAATATTCTACTTGGCATTTTATCTTGAATCTTTTTTAATATTCTATGACACAACTAATTTGTAAATGATGGAGTAATTTTTGTTTAATACTAATACATATTTTGAACATTGATACATTAAAGAACACAAGGACACAGTACGGCACACTAAGTGCTGCATACTACACTTTAACGTCCCCAGCAATCAAAACAGAAACTTTGTTAGTCTACTGAGTGATGGGGCTTCAATGATGCTCATCCAAATTCCATGGTTTGATATACAATGGTTTAAACCACTCTTGTGTATGTAGAAATGAAATTGCATACATAATTTCAAGCAACAGATGAAATCTTAAGTAATAAATTCTTCACACCAAGTCACCATAAAGTGATGTTGACCATATTGAGATAATTAGGCTACATGTGTTAATATGTTACATGTTACAATCTTTAAAGAGTATACTGTGTTTCTCACCCCATAAGACCAATGCATAAATATTCACTACAAATATTTGTTAACGTTTAGCCAAACTGCATAGAGTGAGAGGCACCATAATTGAATTCAGTGTTCTTCATATAGAAATTAAGCTTCATGCATAATTTCGAGTTTGTAGGCCATTTAGTTTTTGATATATGTGGATGGACAGACAGAAATGAAATTTTTCCAACACCAATAGTGAAAATCTTTGCTGATGCTCAACCAATTACATAATCGTAATTATTATATTGTAGTGGTTGAAAATGAACAATTCTCAGAACAATGTTATAAAAATGATCCATCCATATGAAATAAACTGATGGAACAGACTATCAAAAGGCTCAACTGAATATAATGAAAGTGTTTACTGAACTTTGGTAAGGTTATTACTGTAACTTTGTGTCCTCTTAGATCGCACAGACAGAGGACTGCCCTTTGACGTACTAACCCTGACCCTTGAATCCTCATTAATTAAGAATATCTATTCTATAAGATAAGTTGTGTTTAACTTATCTTATAGAATAGATGTTTACAATAAAGTTTCTTATTTTTGTGATAACATTTCTTACATTTTTTAATTTAGCCAAGATACACATTTCTAATTGTAATAATTACATCTAAGTTAACAATTAAGCTAGGAGATTAAACCCACAGAATTGTACATTAGACAATTTTTTTGAGGACATATTCCCTAGTCACTCATTAAATGTTCATGCTCAATCTTCTTGTGTTTGTTAGTTTTTCATGTTTGTTAAATAAACATATCATAATCATAAGTGTAATCATTCTGGAAATCAAGTTACTTAGAAGTTATTTTTTAGTTTAACTTAATTTATGTGAGCTTTAACAACAGAAACTTAAAAAGAGATTAAATACCTTAAAATCAATAATATTGAGATTTCCTTGTGTAAAATTGAATACCTGTGTGAAATTGTAAATTAACACGTTACTAACCTCCATTTCTTACATTTAATTGCATGTTATTATAACATGCTTTATAATTATATTGGCCTATCTCATATATCTATTGTCTATTATTGTTTATCAGAATGTGTATATGTCTTCCTTTCCTCCAAGTGTTTATTCTGGTATTAATTATTAACCTAGATGAGTACTATAATAATACTACTGTTTAAAGTATTAAGCACATAATAACTTTCCAAAAAATGCAATAAGAATTAAAAGTACCAACTAGATTTCTTTCTAGCACAATAAAACCTAGTTCTAATTTGGGCACTCAATGCTGAATTCAAGTTTTATTTTCACCAATGGACAAATTTTAATTATATGAGATTAACATGTTTTTAAATTGCATATTTAAGTTCTGGCAGTATATGACTATTGTAAATAATTATAATAATTAAGGGTATGCAAAAATCAAATATGTCAATTAAACCATTTGCAGTAACGTTTAAAACAATGTTACAATACGTTTAAATACTATGTTTATACTAAGCTGTACTTCTTACTCTTTTAATACATTTGTATAAAAATCATCTTTGATGATGAAATTAATGGTACAAATTATTAATAGGAAGGATCCTACATAAAAATTTAATCAAGTTATCAAAAATAACATACATCATGAAGCAGACATTTAAGTTTTGTGGTAAAAAAAATCATATCTATTTTAATGTTATTGAATTATTTAAAAGAAAATTGGATTTATTAATTTTGTTTCATGGAGAATGTACTGAATTATGTGATCACATTAGACGTGTGTGTTACTACTGAATAAGACTAACTCATTCATCTTCCCCCTCCATTAAAGATGTTCAGCTTAAAAGTTTTACTTTACATACAAAATGTGTTCATCAAGTTCTCCTAAGACTAAAACAACACTGAGACCTACATGGCTTTATAGACATACTTAAAGAGTTTATATACTTTTCTGTACTTTGACATAAAAACACTCATAGTTCACCACTTACAGCTCAGGAGTTTACATTTTTATTTAAAAAGATTTTCTTAATCAATTAGGTCTATAACTTGTAAGATTTTTATATTTTACGTACTACATACTTTAATACTTACTGTACCATTTTTAAAGCTCAAAACTATTACTCAGTTGTGTATATTTTTGTGAAAAATTCATCAAAAATTCATGGGACTCATACAGGATCAATACAATATATCACTAGATCGTCTTTTTGGCTAAAAGAACAACAAACAAAATAATGGTAGTTTGGGTTTTAGATCATACAAAAGTTTATATTTCACCAAAATTTCAACCCAAAACCAATTATACTTTTCACATTTTACAATACATTTGAAAAGAGTTTGATTCAATCAGAGACAGTGTGAGAAAAAATAATTGTGCATTCATTCAGTGATGTATGCTTTCACTTTTGACACCCTACAACTTGTGTATTGATGTGACTAACCCCATAGCTAGTTGTATGACGTTATGTTGGGTGAATATGTTTTGATCTAGTATCAATTGTGAATTGGGTTGCGTTTGCTTTCACTTTTGACACCCTACAACTTGTGTATTGATGTGACTAACCCCATAGCTAGTTGTATGACGTTATGTTGGGTGAATATGTTTTGATCTAGTATCAATTGTGAATTGGGTTGCGTTTGCTTTCACTTTTGACACCCTACAACTTGTGTATTGATGTGACTAACCCCATAGCTTGTTGTATGACGTTATGTTGGGTGAATATGTTTTGATCTAGTATCAATTGTGAATTGGGTTGAGTTTGCTTTCACTTTTGACACCTTACAACTTGTGTATTGATGTGACTAACCCCATAGCTAGTTGTATGACATTATGTTGAGTGAATATGTTTTGATCTAGTATCAATTGTGAATTGGGTTGAGTTTGCTTTCACTTTTGACACCCTACAACTTGTGTATTGATGTGACTAACACCCGATAGCTAGTTGTATGACTGATCTAGTATCAATTGTGAATTGGGTTGAGTTTGCTTTCACTTTTGACACCCTACAACTTGTGTATTGATGTGACTAACACCCGATAGCTAGTTGTATGACATTATGTTGGGTGAATATGTTTTGATCTAGTATCAATTGTGAATTGGGTTGAGTTTGCTTTCACTTTTGACACCCTACAACTTGTGTATTGATGTGACTAACCCCATAGCTAGTTGTATGACGTTATGTTGGGTGAATATGTTTTGATCTAGTATCAATTGTGAATTGGGTTGAGTTTGCTTTCACTTTTGACACCCTACAACTTGTGTATTGATGTGACTAACCCCATAGCTAGTTGTATGACGTTATGTTGGGTGAATATGTTTTGATCTAGTATCAATTGTGAATTGGGTTGAGTTTGCTTTCACTTTTGACACCCTACAACTTGTGTATTGATGTGACTAACCCCATAGCTAGTTGTATGACATTATGTTGAGTGAATATGTTTTGATCTAGTATCAATTGTGAATTGGGTTGAGTTTGCTTTCACTTTTGACACCCTACAACTTGTGTATTGATGTGACTAACCCCATAGCTAGTTGTATGACGTTATGTTGGGTGAATATGTTTTGATCTAGTATCAATTGTGAATTGGGTTGAGTTTGCTTTCACTTTTGACACCCTACAACTTGTGTATTGATGTGACTAACCCCATAGCTAGTTGTATGACATTATGTTGAGTGAATATGTTTTGATCTAGTATCAATTGTGAATTGGGTTGCGTTTGCTTTCACTTTTGACACCCTACAACTTGTGTATTGATGTGACCAACCCCATAGCTAGTTGTATGACGTTATGTTGAGTGAATATGTTTTGATCTAGTATCAATTGTGAATTGGGTTGCGTTTGCTTTCACTTTTGACACCCTACAACTTGTGTATTGATGTGACCAACCCCATAGCTAGTTGTATGACGTTATGTTGAGTGAATATGTTTTGATCTAGTATCAATTGTGAATTGGGTTGCGTTTGCTTTCACTTTTGACACCCTACAACTTGTGTATTGATGTGACTAACACCCGATAGCTAGTATATATAACGTTAGTTATATTAGCTAATCGCAGTGTATGAAACATCCGAGTCCCAGCTGGTGACATATTGTATTTGTTAACTCTTTTAGGATGAGCAGGCAGTTATCTGCCTGTACTAGTATTAAACAAAAAGAGGAACATGTACATATCAGCTCACTTTCATAAAATATTTATTTACTAAACAATTCCCATGAATAAAAAGATTTACTACATGGTAGCTTATCTTGTGATCATTACAAAGTATTTCAGAATTTATGTTGGCAGTACAATATCACATCTGTCTATTTTTTAGTACAGCTGACAGTGTGAGTAGTAGTTATTTCTTTTATTAAAACCTTCATTTTTCAAACAAATGCTTATGAATTATTGTATTGGGAGTAAATAAATGTAAAGATTACAATTAGTTCTCAATAACCTCTTTTTCCCCGTTTTCCGATACTACCATATTAGAAACAAGTAGTTAATATGTAAAAATCAGGTACATGTTTATTGACTTGAAAAACCTCACAAACCAAATTTCATATAAACCCATTTTAAATATCTGAAAATACCATTTTCCGCCATTTAGTGGCCGCCACCTTAGGGGAGATAGTGACATCGGGTTTGTACCAACATTTTTCTTTTTTTATTCCCTTTGCAACAATGTACATGTGGGGGATTGCCATTTGAAAGTTTTGAGCTGGGGTGGCCTAGGGGGAAGGAGGACATTTTTTTTACGCCAAAAAATAGGTCTCATTAAACTATGAATATTTTCAAATTTTTATTTCAATTGGTCAAACTGTCTAGAAATGACAGGGGTGGCCACTGGTTTTGGATGGACCCTGTATATTGAAAGTATTGATTTTGTAACTAAATATAACTCTTACGATTAAAATTTAATAAAAAACACCTCACTTCTGAGTATAATCCTATACATATTAAATTTATTCCCATGCATAGTGTCGATGGTGATGTACAATTACGTAATTACTCCTGAAAGGGTGAGCATGAAAATCTGAAAACATCTTAGCTCTAGCAATGTAAAAGTATAAAATATGTAAATATCTACAAATTCAACTCTTTAAGTATGTCTAGAAACCATACAAATCATTCTTATGAACACACTAAAAATAATTTATCATTATTTTTATTATTATAAAAAGCACACTGAATACATTGTGTAAAACATTTTTCAAATACCTGATATACCTCAACTAGAAGGATGTGACTAGTTACTAACCAGACTGTAATGAAATTAAAAGTGATAAGAAGCCCCAGTACAACAAATACTCAATCATAGATGTATTAAAGTAAGTATTAGAGAACTTACCGGGGATTGTGACTGCCTGAAGCTTGGTCTTCTCTCAACTTCCTTTCACTACTGTCAGAGGCAGAACAAACAGCTCCATTCTCAGAGCTAGTTATTTCAAGCGTTTGCTGCCCAGTGAAGGTTTCACCTTCTACAACAGAATCTTTAAGACTTAAGGATTCCAGAGCTTTGAAACTTTGAAGATCATCAACTGATGGTTTGACAAATCTGTAAAATAACAAGATATTTTTAAAATATTGTTATGCGTGTTCATAAGTAAAATTTTATATAACAGTTTATTTACAATGCCAATGGCATGTGCTATGACATACATTAATTTTAAAATAACATAATTATGTAAATAGATAAGTATTTCAAAAGATGTATATACTATGTGTGATTTAAAACTTGTTTTGTATATTTTAATTTTTGCCCAACAAAAAATACTAATTTATACTTTTTGTTTTTGTTTTTCTGATAATTTTTGCTAAATGCCTAATCAGAATGTAAAAGTAAAACATATCTAGTAGCCCAATTAAGTTCATAACAATAGTTTAAAACCATGCATTTCCTCTAAAAATACATGCAAGTAAAACAGAACATCAAGAACCAGGAAAACCGAGTGGAAAGGGTTAAAGGATTGGATGAAAACCTGTAACATTAGTACTTCAGACTAATTTCATTCTCATTGATACTCCTGTCGCTGAATGTTATTTCAGGAACCTCCCACTGTTAAGATTACTACGGACTGATACCAGATAGCCCCTGATCCTCTCTTTCATCATACTTACACACATCATACACGGCTCAAAAGATCCGGTGGTAGTTCAAATGTGATTGTCCTAACAGCCTAGGTGGAATATACTGTATTTAGATATGGACTGTGATCAGTCTGTACGTTTTGGAATGAATATCTCTGTACAAGAATACAAACTATAAGCTGAAGATGTCCTATACTAAATTATCTGGTGCCATTATGTGATCTATTATGTAAGGATGTATTTTAAATTAGGAAGGCCTAACAAATGCATACTCAAATGTGTTACAAATAAAAAGTTAATTTAATTTTTTTAGCCTTATGCAAACTGAACTATTGTAGAATTTGAGTGTTGTACATTTATGGTACTAAAAGGAGTAATCTGATAACTTACCTTTCATCTTTTATGTTTTTTTCCAAACCATCTCCACAAAACAAAATTCCTAAATTACGGCACATTTTTGATGCAGATTCTGTTTTTGCAGTCTTTTTATTAGAACCTTCACCGAAAGTTTTTGAACCATCAAATGAGCATTCACATATAAAACCATCCAAAAGTGAGTTTACAACATATTTTGGTAACATTAACTTATTTTGTTGACAATATTCTTGCAAGGCTGAAATTGGATTTTTTGAGGATGATGTAATATGTTGAGCTGCTGGTTGGACTCCAGTAGACGAACAACTGTCAGTTTCACTTATACCAAACTTATCAAAGTAATGTTTTTCTTCCAATAAAAGGAGCATATTTTTTGCCGCATCTGATTTTGCTTGTTTTTTCTGAATACCTTTGCCGGATACTTCAAATCCATCAAAAAGACACTTGCAAGAGAACTCTCGACTGTGATCTGGTCCCACTGCTGGTAGTTCGATATAATTTGGGAATTTTGCTGTCCTGTACCTTTGACAAAACTCTTGTAAATATCCAACTGGGTTTGTTAATTTGTTAGTCATTTTTCTTTATCTGATGTATATCTGAAATCAAGATATTTAAGGTTATTAATTATTCAACAACTTACTTCTTACAATGTAGGTGTCCAGCACACCTGCATGTCATGTAGCAGGCTTCGCTGAGGTCGCATACAAAAACTGAAATTTATAACTTATTTCACTCTCAAGATGTCCTACAGACAGATAAACTAACACTCAAATTTATAGCTCATTTAACTTTCAAATATCTTGCAGGCAGATAAACCAACAGACAATTAATCAAAAAGGAAATTTTCACTTTTGGCTTACAAAAGAGAAATTTTGTCAGACTACTGAATGGTAGATCTCAATGATGCTCAGTCAAATTTAATGACTGGATATACACAATCAAATACTAATTATTATCTATGTATAAATGAGGTTTCAAGCAAAATTTAAAGTCTGTATTTTATTGGATTATATTAAAGTCTATAGTTTATTACATTATATTTGAAGTTTTTTTTATATGTTTTGTCACATGATCATGCCCGTATTTAGTAATTCCATCCCCTCCCCCCAATTCAACCCATATCTTTCCATCATCCACCGGCCAGCCCCATACAATAAACCATAGATTAATTTACACCTTACACATAAGGGACCAAGGTATTATTTAACATATTTTTACTTTCTACACATTACAATGATTTTATTCATTACACATTAAAATAAGTTCTAAAATTTACAAAGATCACCCTCGGTAGTTTTGAGGTTTGCGTGCTTCAAAGAACAGGCACAGACAGCTGTAAATTAACAAAATCTGTCCAATTAAACTGTTGTTAAAAATTAAAAGTTTTAAATAGTGGTTTACAAAATTACACGCCGAAGATAATGACTAAGAATTCCATAATGTGACCTATGCCGAATGTTTTTAACCACTCGGTCATGCATAAAAGTTTAAATGGTAATTTGATAATAGGTTTTATTTGTGAAAGTTGAGTTTAGATCCAGATCACCTTCCTCAGCGTCTGAATGAAATTACACCAAATACCTACAAGACTATTTATTAGTAGCTTTACATTACTTTGTGGTTCAACTGGTAATGGATGGTCAACACTCCTTGAACAAAGAAAGGAGGATATACGACTAGTTGATAGGACATGGCCCTCTAAGGGAACATCTTATGAAGGTGGGTCTAAGCCAGACTGATGAATGCAGACTCTGCAAGGAATCAGGAGAATCTGTGGAACATATACAGCTAAATTGTCCTGCCATATACAAAATCAGGTAAAAGTTTTTCATAGGGGAGTATCTACTCAGCCCCAAGGATATCAGATACCAGGAGCCCTCAAATCCTATATGCTTCTGAAAAAGCCTCAGATTCTGAGGGCCTAAATCTTAAATAAGGGAGGTGCAAAGGTCTTTTCAAGACTAAATAAGGAGACTCTTGTCTCTTTCCCTCTATATAAAAAACCTGTCTGAGGGCAGTTCATAAAAATCTTTGCAATTCAGCTTATATACACCTGCCAGCACAGGAAAAAGTTATAGCCAGGTCTAGAGTTCATATCACACAAAAAATAAAAAGTTGAAAATACCACCTGGTTATTAAAACTACCAATGGTTGAATGTGATTGGAAATTTTTGTAGATATCTTATTTGAGGATGTTGACACATACCATCTGATTGTGTATAACAAATGAGCTATTTTACCATCAACAACTGTTGATATTTAATTTTGTAAAACACTATTACATAACACAAAGAGAAACATATGCATAAAATTAAGTATTTTAGGACATACTGTTATAACAAACCTTGCTTGTATAAATATAGAAAACTAAGATCAAAATAAATTATTTATTTCTTATTATTATAATGATATTACTATATGAACACAGAAGTTAGTTATTTATTCTTTTCATGTATTCTGACCAAATTGGAGAACTTAATAATTTATAATAAGCAATTATAAAATATACAGTAAGTACTTGCAAGCTGAATCAATTTGATGCACCACAAAAACACTGTATTACAGTTTTTATTATAAATTTTCACATTGGTTTATGGTTCACTGAAATTAAAACATTAAATTGTAAATTTCGTAAAAAGTTAACACAAAACTAATTAAGGCCTTCATTTTGTTGAAAATTCAACAGTAATTGGGTTGATATTCCTCCTGGTAACGAAGAATAGGACATTTTAATCAAGGTTGACACAGAAGCACAAAGATTTCACAGTTACAAAGCAATTTAATATGGTATTGATAAAGATGAAATGATATCCAGTCTAAGACAATGAATGAACCCATTGTTTTTAATACATTTGTGTGAATGACCATAAACAAACCACTTAACTGTTTATATATTTAATATTACTCTTTGTTCGCTGTAACTATATAAAACATGATTAGGGAATATTGTTTTAACAATCTACATTTTCTGTTAAGCCTATGAAAAACTTTTTGTTTTAAGCTGTTAGTAGGATTCAAGGTCATGATGAAGTTAAAAGAATTTATGACGTCATAAAGCACATGTTGCTAAAAATTTAAATAAAAAGCTTTGAAAAATTAATAAAAAGAAAATAGAAATACTTAAATTGATTAATTATAGTAAACGTGATAAATCTCGACAATTATAAGAAAGAATTAAATTAAATTTATTCGTGAAGACGCTGATTTGAACGAGAGAAGTGATGAGTGTTGTTTTGAATCAGTATCCGTCGTATTATACGGAGATTCGTTCTTCTACCATCAGACTCGAAGCAAGGAGGTTGTGTTAGTTCTCCTGGGAAAGTAATGATCTGTTGTATAGTATATTGAAATTTAATCAAGGATGGGATATTGTTTAGACTTTTAAAATTATCAAAGCACTGCAAGGTGAGTGAGTTTATAATATTGTTGAGAGTGTGACATTTAATAAACTAATCTCGTGGTCATTTGCTTTGACTTTCTTTAAATATCCCTTTTACAAAAAGTGTGGAGTGATGTTAAATTTTGTAATTATTACTTAATATATTTTGGAACCCTGACATATACACAGACTTGTCTCTGGTGATAACACCAGAGACATTCAAATCTAATAATTTTTGAGTAATACGAGGAAATACAGCTAGCATTGGGCAAGATGGCGACCGATACTATGATGAACAACATGGTATAACAATGTGCCACTGGTGACAAGGCGCGTACAACTACATGGTGAGTGAATAATTCTAAAGAACTGACTTTCAGCAAATTATCGTAACCAACGTGGGAGTGACACATAGCAAATTGGTGTTATAACCTGGGACTCTCATCAAATTTACACTCGCATCAAATTTGACCTACATCAATAGGCGCAGCAACGAGGGGTCCTCATCAAAATTGACATCTCATCAAATTTGGCTTACATCAAATGGCGCACCAACTGGAGGGCTCGAACTTCCACAACTAATTTAAGTAGGTTAGTGGTAGCATATTTTAGACTAAGTGAAAATTACTGTTTTTATATAATTGTAAATTGTATTTTCAGGTGTGTGTCTAGAAGAAGTATGACAAATTATTATTAGTCTATAAGTTTGATAACTTTGAACAACCTAGTTATAATATAAATTGGTAAAATTTTCCTGGTAGGCTAATAAAACAAAAATAAGGCCTAAATTAAATTTTCAAATTAAACATAGACTACAAAATGGAAGGCGAACAAAATAATGAAGGGCCCACACCAATATTTAGATCAATAGAAATAGATCTTCATAGCTCAGGAGATACAGGGTTTTTAGGTTGGTCATCCCCTAATACAGTAGAACAGGAGGTGTCGACAAGAGATGACAGAAATTCATTGGAGAATGAGGTTAGCAGAGTCAGTAGTCCAGTAGGAGTTGATAGGGATGAAGGTCTTATTGCATTCATGAGGACTATGATGAATAGTCTGAATGAAAAGATAGATAAAAATAATGAAAAGATGGATAAAAATAATGAGGAGTTAAAGAAAAATAATGAGGAATTAAGGAAGGACTTGAATGAAAAGATAGATAAAAATAATGAAAAGATGGATAAAAATAATGAGGGATTAAGGGATCTGAATTATAAAATAGATCAGAATAATGAGGAACTAAAAAAGGAAATTCAAAGAAGTAATGAACTGTTAAAACGAGACATGGAACAGATGAGAGGTGAGTTAAACAATAAAATAGTAGAGACAACGGAGGTTATGAGAGTAGAGATAAATAAAGACTTAAATACTTTAAATAAAGACTTAAAGAACTTGGAGGAGGGGGTCAGACTTGAAATAAACGAACAAGCTGAGAAAAACAAAGGTGACAGGAATAAACTTAAAAGTCAGGTTAGAGGAGAGGTTACTACGGAGATAAAGAAATTAAAAGATAAAAGAGAAGAAGATATGAGGGAAATTGAGAAAAGGTTTGTACACATTGAGGATGATAAAAAGAAAATATATCAAAGATTAGAAAAGATAAATAAGAGATTTAAAACAAGACTAGATGAATTAAATGGTAGAGTAGATAGGGACAGAACTAACTTAGAACTTGACCAGGATACAGAAAATGGTAAGGCTACTAGGGATGTAGAAAACAAGTCAGTAACGGGCAGTAGTTTACAGGAAATAGAGGACATGGGAAATAGGGTAGAAAAATCCCTGAATAAGAGATTGGATGAAACTCTAGGGAAATTAGAAAACAAACAAACACAACTAGAAAATATGATGAGAAATCAAAGCATGGTGGGCATGAGAATAAGCCAACCAGCAAACACAGAAATATTCTTATTGGAATTTGATCCAATAAAAAATAATGTACATCCTATGGAATTTTTGGAAGCTTGTAAAAAATATATAGAGAAAAATGGAGAAGGATGGGACTTCCAGGTATTGATAATCTTAAAATATATGAAAAATGAAGCAGGAAAGTGGGGGCGACAGCATATAAATAATCGGAAAAACTTTGAACAATTTTATAGGAGTTTTAAAGGGAAATATTGGTCCATAGGGGAACAGAAAAAATTTGAAAAAGAACCAATGGGTAACGGTACATACAGGGTTGGATTTGATAATCTAGTAACCTATGTATTGGAATTTTATAATAAAAGCCATTATTTGGAAACTAGAATTGACATGGGAACATTCCTAGCATATATAAGCAAACATGTTCCTAGAACCATAAGTAGTGCAATTGCTGCAGCCCAAAATGTTGAAAGATCAGAAGATCTAGAAAACCTGTTGAATCAACTTAATATACTGAATAGTGACACATATAGAAGTTATGACAGATCATTTGATATGAGAAATGAGACAACACTCAATAAAAATGTAAATCAATACAAGAATTTAGGACATAGAGATACACCATATAGAGGGACACAAGTTAGAGGGAATATTAGAGGAAATAATTTGACTAGAGTAGGCTCATACTACAATAGGAACACATATAATAGGGAGAGACTAGAGTTTGAGAATGATAGGAGAAGACAAAGCAATAATAGGGGTAGAGATACAAATGATTATGGAAAGGAGAAAGAAAGGTATGAAAACAACGAAACGAGGCATCAGAGAGATCAATATGAATATACAAGGGGAAGAGGAAGTATGAGAGGTAATAGATGACTAGAGGAAAACAGGATGGAAAACAAATGGGTAGGAAAGGCTAGAATGAAGGAAACAATTGAGAAAAAGGAACCTAATTTTGAGGGATACCAAATGATAGGAGATTCTCAACTTAGGAGATTTGGGGAGAAAATAATGAATTTAAGAGGTGAATATAGAGAGAAAGGAGGAAAGAGAATTAACTTATGCATAGGAGGGTCAGACAATTGAACAGTTGACCAGAGAGCTAAAACATACAAATAATTTAGAAAAACAGCTAATAGTAATGATAGGTACAAATTATTTATTAAGGGATAAAGAAGTAAAAAATATTTGTAATGATTATGATAAACTAGTAGAGGTTTTACTGGAGAAAGCTGATAAAATAATCTTGGTAACCATTCCACCCATACCAAAGTTAGGTGAGAATGACATATATCATTTAAATAAACTTGAAAGAATAAATGAACATATAAAAAGTAAAGAAAATAATGAAAAAGTTACAGTTTTAGAAGTGGCAGAGAAGTATTATGATAACTATGATAGTACAGACTGTAATGTGAAATTATATGAAAAGGAAATATTCTATAAAGGAAAATGGTGTGAAGATTTAATACATCTGAATAAAGAGGGTCTAACAATTCTAGCAAATGAGCTTAGAAATCTGATAAGATCAGATAAGAAAAAATCCGGACTAAGACTAGGGGTGAATACAGTTTTTATACCAGAAAATGACATCTTTGATGAATTGACCAATGAAGATAATTATAATAAAATTCCCATAAAACCAGTAGCAGAAGCACTACCTGAGATACTTGGAAAAATAAATAAAGAGGAGTATCACATGATAATAGATTCAGGAAGCCAGGCGACAATAATGTCAGAAAAGTATTATAATGAGATAAAAGAAAGAAGTGTACTTGAAATTTTAGAGCTGCCGGTAACAAATTTAAGTATAATAGGAGTAACAGGTATTAGAAGTAAAAAGATTGATAAACAGGTCATGATAGAGGTGGAAATAGAAAATAAATTATTTCAAATAAATTTTCTAGTAGTTAAAGCAGTGAACTTGGGAATAATACTAGGATGTGACTTCTTAAGAGAACACAATGCAAAAATTGACTTTGAACATGGTAAGATAAAGTTGGAGGTAGATAAAGAAGTATTAAATGTTGAATTTACTGAATCAAACAGTGAATCAGAGGATATATATAGTCAATGGTATAAAGTTAATTAGGTGCAATTACATAAATACATTAGTAAGTGAAGATGAGCTGAAAAATTCTTGGAACAACATAGAATTTCTATGTAAAACACATACAGAAAATATGAAGGACAAAATTAATGATGAGAAGGATAAACAGGTTTTAGAAATATTAGAACATTGTGAAGTAAAGGAAAATGAAGATTTAAATAAATTAAAAAGTATACTGATGAAAAATAAAGATATTTTTTCAGATGAACCAGGTTGTATAAAGAATTATGAGGCCAAATTAAATATTACAAATGAAAAGCCATTTGTAGGGAGATCCTATCCAATACCTTATTCAAAGAGGGAAGGTGTAAGAAAGGAAATAGAAAATATGTTAAAAGGAGACATAATAGAGGAGTCTGATAGTCCATATTCTAACCCATTGGTGTGTGTAGTTAAAAAGGATCTGTCATTGAGAATATGTCTAGATAGCAGGAATTTGAATCAACACATAATACCAGATAGGGAATCACCAATAAACATAGATGATGTATTGAAAAAGTTTATAGGAGTCAAATATATGACATCATTAGATTTATCACAGGGATTTCTACAAACACAATTAAGTAAAGAGTCCAGAAAATATGTAGCGTTTGTCTTCGAAGGGAGGAATTTACAATATAAAAGACTACCATATGGTTTGAATGTTAGTACTGCGTTGTTCATTAAAGGGTTAAACAAAGTATTAGGTCATGACTTGACAGAATTTGTAACTACATATGTGGATGATATATTAATCACTTCAAACACATATGAAGAACATTTAAAACATGTAGAACAGGTCTTAAGTAGATTAAAAGAAGGAGGAATAACAGTCAAATTAAAAAAATCACAATTTTTAAGAAAAGAGATAAATTATTTAGGATACATTATTTCAGCTGAAGGAATTAAAATGGATAAAAATAAAATTGAACAGATAGTGAATTTTAAGCGACCTACAAACATAAAAGAACTACAAATGTTTAATGGATTATGTTTGTATTATGCAAAGTTTCAAAGACATTATGGCAATTTAATAGGACAGTTAAATCATTTATTGAGTAATAAAATAGAATGGAAGTGGACAGAAAAAGAAGAAAAGGCATTTGGACAAATTAAAACGGAATTTTTATATGCAGTCATTTTAAAACATCCAGATTTTAACAAACCATTTTATTTAAATACAGATGCAAGTGACCTTAACATTAGTGGAATATTATACCAGTTAGATGAAATCAATGAGGAACAGGTGATATCATTTTATAGCAAGGCTTTAACACAAGCGCAAAAATTTTACACGATCACAGAAAAAGAACTGTTAGCTGTAGTATTAACTTGTAAAAAATTTAGATCATATTTAATAGGACATCCCAGAGTGATAGTGAGAACAGATCATAAAGCATTGACATTCTTAAAAAGTTGTAAATTAACAAATGGTAGATTGTTGAGATGGGCTTTAGCATTACAAGAGTTTAATCTTGAAATAGAATTTGTTAAAGGGAAATAGAATTTGTTAAAGGGAAAGAGAACATTCCAGCAGACATACTGTCAAGGATTACACAGAAGGATAGTCAAAATTCAGTAGAAAAATACAGTATCAAGGTTTTGTACAACAAAATTGATTTAGGTTTTAAAGATAGTGAGATAAAGGAAATATTAAAGAATCTAGATAAAAAACAAGAACAGGATGAGTATTTGAGAAATATAAAAAATATCTTAAATGACAGCGAAGGAGTTCATTATGGAAAAATAAATAAAATATTTATGGAGTATAGAGGGATAATTTTTAAGAGAAAGGATGAAAATAGTGATGTATGGAAAGTATGTATTCCAGAAGGTATTAAAAAGGATTTAGTTAATTTTACACATTTAAAATATGGACATTTAGGAGGTCATAAAATATTTAATATACTTAAAGAGTATTGTATTTTTAAGAATATGGAAAGAAGTGTAAAAGAACAGTTAAAAAAGTGTATATTTTGCCAAAAGAGTAAACATGGGAATGTAAGACAAGAAGGTAGACAAATGAATATAATATCTCAGAATGTACTAGACTTGGTGTCAATAGATTTGATAGGTCCATTACCAAAGGGAAGAGGAAATGTACAATACATATTAACAATGGTAGATGTTTTTTCAAAATTTGTGAAATTATATGCCATAAAGAAACCAAACAGTAGAAGTGTATTAAGTAAAGTAACTAAAGAGTTTATACCTCAAGTAGGAAAAATGAAAGCAATAGTCAGCGACAATGGTCCATGTTTTAATTCAAATTTGTGGAACACAACTCTTAATAACTTAGATATTAAAGTTTATCACAGTACACCTTATCACCCACAAAGTTCAATCGTGGAAAGGACAAATAAAGAAGTAAATAAAATTTGTAGGATATATTGTCATAAAAGACATACTCAATGGCCTGACATTCTGTTATTTGCTGAACATGTGTTAAACAATTCAGTACAGGACACCATTGAAGCAATACCATATGAAGTAATGTTTGGAAGATCTGATAATTTTCTAAGTAAAATAATTAAGTTTCCAATTGAATGTAAATTTAATCATTTGAATAAAATTAGAATGGTAAGGGAAAACTTAATAAGTAAGGCAGAAATAAGGAATAAAAGACACAATGAGAAATTAAATCCAATTAAGTATAGAATAGGTGACAAAGTATTAGTAAAAAACCATATTTTATCAAATGCATTAGATAAGAAGATTAAAAAATATTTCTTACTTTATGAAGGACCATATGTAATCGCAGGCATTAAAAGAGAAAATGCATATGCATTAACCAGATTAGACAATAATGAATTCTTTGGGATCCGTAATGTAAGGGAACTAAAGAGATTCATAGAATAAGAGTATGAAAACTCTTTAAGTGTGAATGACCATACTGATGCTGAATGAGACCATTTTATTTAAGAAATGTTTAAAACATGGTCTATAAAATGGCTTGTGTGGATGGATGAATGTACAGAGAAGCACATAAAAAAAACAATACATGTTTATGAAATAAAACTTGTGACCTTCTCTTTAATGAAATGTGCCAATAAAAGAATAACCCCTCCAATTATATAAATATTTTTTTTTACCTGTCAAAATTTAACCTTGAGGGGAATAAGCCAGTTTTTCTTTCAAAATATTGTAGGCTCCCGTGTAGTCAGCCCATGCCCCGTCATAATAATGACAAATAAACCTTTTCAAAAAACGGGCTGACATAAAAATATCTGACCTTAACCGTCAGATAAAACAATAAAAAGTATAAAATTCATTTGAACCAAAAAACTGACAATTAGTCAGATTAGTATAGGGTTGTATAAATATTTAGAATAAGATGTGACAAGGATAATGTAATATAGTAGATAGTATATGTAATATGTTTCCAGTAGGAGATGACAATATAAGGATATTACAATATTGTTTATCAGTAAGAATATATTTAGGATTTTTACAAAGTATTTGTGTATTATTATAACTTGTGAGTGTATAATCTGATAGAGTTAACTTGTATTAAACATTGTGTTATGTGAAATGGACACGTTAAACATTATATTCAAAACATATAGAGGTTACAAGTATTCAATTTAAAATATTTAAAACTTTAGTACTATTCTTATATATATATATTCATTGATATTTGTATTAATTGTATTGATTTATATGTACACTATAATTTGTGTAATCATTTAATATTAATTATAAGTGTAGCTGATATATATATTCATTGATATTTGTATTAATTGTATTGATTTATATGTACATTGTAATTTGTGTAATCATTTGATATTAATTATAATTTGTGTAGCTGATTTATATATTCATTGATATTTGTATTAATTGTATTGATTTATATGTACACTATAATTTGTGTAATCATTTAATATTAATTATAATTTGTGTGAACATTTAATACATTGTAATTTGTGTAATATGATTGTAAGCTTTGCTTTGATATTTTACTTTCTTTTAAATGAATACTTTTAAACAAAATTATCAAGAAATTTAAATAATAGCTTAATTGGACAAAAATTTAAAAGATTTAATTGGAGGAGAAATATAAATTGATAACAAATATGTGATCAATTTATATTTGGGGGTTGTGTAACAGGTCAAATTACGACATTTGAATATTCGCGGGGAATTGGCAGACTGTGACGTCAATGAATCGGCAGACTGTGACATCAGTGAATCACATGTTGTCGGAATTGAGATTTATTTAATAACGAAGACATTTATTGAACTTTATACGGGAAAAGATTTGATTAATTAAAATGAAGTAAACATAACCAAAATTCGTGTTTTACAAAAACATTAAATAGAATTACGCAGAAGAGCCAATTGTGGTATGAATGACTTGTAAATTTATGACGTCATAAAGCACATGTTGCTAAAAATTTAAATAAAAAGCTTTGAAAAATTAATAAAAAGAAAATAGAAATACTTAAATTGATTAATTATAGTAAACGTGATAAATCTCGACAATTATAAGAAAGAATTAAATTAAATTTATTCGTGAAGACGCTGATTTGAACGAGAGAAGTGATGAGTGTTGTTTTGAATCAGTATCCGTCGTATTATACGGAGATTCGTTCTTCTACCATCAGACTCGAAGCAAGGAGGTTGTGTTAGTTCTCCTGGGAAAGTAATGATCTGTTGTATAGTATATTGAAATTTAATCAAGGATGGGATATTGTTTAGACTTTTAAAATTATCAAAGCACTGCAAGGTGAGTGAGTTTATAATATTGTTGAGAGTGTGACATTTAATAAACTAATCTCGTGGTCATTTGCTTTGACTTTCTTTAAATATCCCTTTTACAAAAAGTGTGGAGTGATGTTAAATTTTGTAATTATTACTTAATATATTTTGGAACCCTGACATATACACAGACTTGTCTCTGGTGATAACACCAGAGACATTCAAATCTAATAATTTTTGAGTAATACGAGGAAATACAGCTAGCATTGGGCAAGATGGCGACCGATACTATGATGAACAACATGGTATAACAATGTGCCACTGGTGACAAGGCGCGTACAACTACATGGTGAGTGAATAATTCTAAAGAACTGACTTTCAGCAAATTATCGTAACCAACGTGGGAGTGACACATAGCAAATTGGTGTTATAACCTGGGACTCTCATCAAATTTACACTCGCATCAAATTTGACCTACATCAATAGGCGCAGCAACGAGGGGTCCTCATCAAAATTGACATCTCATCAAATTTGGCTTACATCAGCCAGACTGATGAATGCAGACTCTGCAAGGAATCAGGAGAATCTGTGGAACATATACAGCTAAATTGTCCTGCCATATACAAAATCAGGTAAAAGTTTTTCATAGGGGAGTATCTACTCAGCCCCAAGGATATCAGATATCAGGAGCCCTCAAATCCTATATGCTTCTGAAAAAGCCTCAGATTCTGAGGGCCTAAATCTTAAATAAGGGAGACAGATTTTTTTTATTCCTGACATCAATCACTATTTTTATTTTATTTCTACATAATTTCCACTTTTGTTTAAACACTTGTCATAACAATCTCCAAGTTTTTGAATGCCGGTGTCATAGAAGTCGGTTGCCTGCGACGATAACCAGTCTTGTACTGCTTGTTTCACCTCGTCATCAGTATCAAAGCGCTTCCAGCTAGGAACTCTTTTAGGTAGCGAAACAAGTGGAAGTCGCTCGGCACCAAGTCTGGGCTGCATGGCGGGTGTTCTAGCTGTTTCCAACCAAACGATTTGATGATTTTGGGTTTGGTTGGCAGAGTGGGGTCTGGCATTGTCATGCAGCAACGAAACTCCAGCTGTCAATAGGCCACGTCGCTTGTTCTGTATTGCTTGTCTAAGGTTAGTCAGAGTGTTACAATAAGTGGCCGCATTTATTGTTGTTCCTCGCTCCATGAACTCGACTAGCAATCCCAAAACACTGTCGCCATAACCTTGCGTGTGGACAATGTTTGTTTTGCTTTCACTTTAACCGGTGACATTGAGTGACGCCACTCCATCGACTGGCGTTTCGTTTCTGGGGTTATGTGGGAAACCCATGTCTCGTCACCCGTCACAATGTGGTCTAAAAGGTTATCACCTTCCTGATGATATTGGATCAAAAATTCAAGAGCAATACCCATTCTTCTTTTTTTGTGTTCTTCAGTAAGCAGCCTGGGAACCCAACGTGAGCACAATTTGCGAAAATCCAAAATTTCAGAAACAATTTTAAACAATGTGGTTCTACTCACGTTTGGAAATTCTATTGCTAATGAAGAAACAGTGAATCGCTGATCTTCACGAATTTTTTCATCGACGGCTTTCACCAAATCTTCGGTGATCACTGACGGCCGACCAGATCGTGGTTCGTCATGGACATTTTCCCGTCTATCTTTAAAAGCTCTCACCCACTTCCGCACTTTGCTGTTACTCATTGCATTTGAACCGTACACTTCACTTATCTGTCGATGAATATCCGCTGAACCGTTCCTTGCTGTCAAAAACTGTATTTCACAGTCGGCGGGACGTTCAATAGTTTTAAACATTTTATAAAGGCACAGACAACAGCAGACTACGACGATTTCACTGCAAATGGTACGCCGTTCTGCACGCAATGCATGCCGGGAGTCAGGGTGCATGCGCATTCCGCTACTCGCTTACTGTTTGTCTGGTTAACGCGAATCGGACCTTACATTCCGAATTACCCTCATATATTAAAATCTTAATGTTACATAATTTTTGATACATAATTAATTTACCTTTAAAAAGAATTAAAAAGGAGCTTTTTAATATCTAAAATAAATTTTATGTGAATTTTTTGACAGACTTTAATACGCGGCCTACACTCGTTACTCTGATGTTTTAATCAAATGGTCCGATGTTATTATCCGAAGGAATAATTCGATATTATGATTTATTTAACTTAGCATATGATTTCAACTTATTAGTTATAGTAACTTTAATGTAAGCAATAAACAGCAAGAAGTAACTAATATTTTTAGACTTTGAAAATGGCGATGAATGAGGAAAATGTGTGAGATATTTGTGACAAGTGACGAAATTTGCTCAAGTGGCTTCAACATGTGGTTTTGGCTCCTGATAACCCATGGGGAGAATTCTTTCCTCCATTTCACAGAAGCAGTTACTCATTGATATATAGCTGGGCAAGTTATTAATATTATAAGGTTTCTTTGATATCTTAAGTCTAGGCCATAGTTGGTTTTGTTATTTTGAAACGTTAGTGTTAAACTTGATTTTTTTAAAAATTATAATGTACGAGATTCTTCTTGTATCTGTATTTTATTAAAACTTATTGTTTAAGAATTGTACATATTGAAGTAGGATAATAGCCTATATCGAATTGTCCAATAAAAATAACCAGTAGCTATAAGTAAAAGGCAGAGCGGCAAATCACGAATTTGACGTTATCAACGTATTCTGCTCACCCTCCTGAACAAAAAATATATATAGTACTAGTGGGTGCAAATGACAAATAACATGATTTTAGGGGGTATATTCATAAGTGGTTAAGTTTCTAATGTTTTAATGTTCAGTTTGTGTGCTGTGTCTGGATAATCTGTTTACTTGAATATTATCTGCGGCCGGGACTGATAGCAGCCTGATAACGTACCTGTTATCTGAGTTCTCCGGGGCATGGGTCAGTTCTACACAAGATATCGTGTTCAGTAGGTCGGATTGAGTGAGTGCGTTTACAATGATGAATCAACCATCCACTAGTTCAACCAACCCTAGTGAATTGTGTGTGTCGGAATGTTTCGTAGGGCACGTAAAGAGTTTACGTTTTAACCGAAACAAAATTATCTCTTTTATAATTGAACATGGAATTTTTTTAAATGAGTGTGTGTTCGTCGTGCGGTGTTTTTAAACCGGGAGACTTTGTCGTTTCGTTGTGATAGACGACTTTTTTGTTGCTGCTGCTCAGCTGTATCCGCCAACACACTAATGGTATGTGTTCTCTGATCCATCTATATATTTGAGTTTTTCATGATTTATTTAGTTTTTTAACTTTACATAATTGCCTTTGCATTACATTTCAATTTATATTTTTGATCAGCCCCTCTAGTATTTTATATTTTACTGATAGGTACTATCTCGAGGGATGTTTTTCTTTTATTGACATCAGCGCGGGGCAGCACCCAAGGTGCTGCCGAAGCCCGCGCTGATGGCCGGAGGCACTCGTAATTAATTTTTTTCTCGAAATTAAGAAAAACATTATTTATTTTGATCAAAATTCTGCTCATTTCTGTATTATTTTTCATTTACGTTTGCAAAGATGGCGGCGCAACCGATGACGTCATCACGAGGTTCAATCATTGGCCACAAAAGGTCACGTGACGCTAGACGTGGATGTAGAACATGGAGATATTACTGAAAAGTTATTTCATTTTTCATTTTCTAGAACTTCGTTATTTCTCATTTCCACCCCATCAAACTTTATACTTTTTTGTTCTATATGACGATTCCAATAGGTTTTTAACGCAAAACTCGTATTTTTCCGCCCCGGCCGTTAATATGATAATTACCGAAGTTTTTAACTTTAAAACATTTGTTTTTATTTCATTGTCCAATCATTTATATTTGTTATATAGTCACAGCAGTTAATTTGCACTAATTTCTTCAACCGAGGATTGTCAGGTATGTAAAACTTAGGTTAACTTATTAATACAATGTGACAAAAACTCACGGTAGTACTAAAGTATGATACACAATTAATTTTAATACTAAATGCTACATTCAAAAACTAATCTAGGCCTATACATTTGAAGGTTAAAAAAAATAGATTTGAGGTGTCTATACATTTACCAAAACTTCTTCTCCTGCTTCTTTCTTGCTTTGACAGTATCTGCAGATCTGCTTCCAACAGCCAAATTCAATTGTGCAGTGCCCCTGTGGTACGAGCTCCTCACGTGTGTGTTCAATGGTAGTGGTGGGAATAACTGAATGAAAATAACTAGTGATGCGCGATTACGAGATGTTACAATCGAAACGTTTCGATTGTTTGGACCTCTCGAGACATTTCGATTGTGATTCCCTTAACGAGAGGTTCTTACCGAGAGGTTTTTGCCGAGATGTTCCTAGCGATTGTTTCATTGCGACACAACATCTCTTCTCGTACCGGGCAATCGAAGTGTTTGACGAAATGATGAAAACGAAATGTTTGATTCCATCATCCATAACTTTGTTTTTGCGATACACCATAAACGCTTGACGAGAGGTTCCTACCGAGAGGTTTCTAGCGATTGTTTCGTTTACGTGTACGATCTATTCTATTCATTTATTAGGGAATCGAAATTCTAAGTGAGATATGTTTGCCGATCGACAGAAGGATTTAACTGAAATATAAATTAATTTAGTTACTTTTTTTACTGACTTGAATTCCGAGTTGTTTTAATGAATTACTATATTAGTAGCTACATTTAACATTATACTACATTAAACGCTTATTCACGTTACAATAATGACGTATGAACAGTAAAACATTCAAAAAATAACATTGTACAAAATAAAAACATTTAATATTTTAAATTAATAACCAAGATAAGCTATTTATTATAATTTAAGATAATATACTCAATCTTAATGCTTGAAGAATTATAATTTACATTTTGACTAAACGCTATAAAGTAAACTACTGGAATGTCTGGAATGGAGAGGAGAGTGGTGCAAACCAATATATTATTATGGAACGGAAGTATGAAAAACAGGTTGAGACAGGCTCGTGAAAAGTAAACAATAACAAATTGGCTTAACGAATGCAACAATCGAGAGAAACCTTTCGATTGTAAAGACCTCTCGCTAAGCAATCGAAACAATCGTTAAGCAGAACCTCTCGAGAAGGAACATTTCGATTGTAACAACCTCTCGCAATCGCGCATCACTAAAAATAACTGGTTAGTTCGGTTATTTTATTTTAACCGATTAGTCGGTTATTTTTGCTGCATCCAGTTAAATTAGTCTATAGACTAATTACTTAGACTACTTACTTAGACTAATTAGACTTGAATTAGTCGGTGATTCTGATCGGTTATTTTAAATTAGTCTTTAGATTAGTTTTTCTACCGACTAATTTTTCTATAAGTTAACTGGTTGTGAAGACTTAGTCTATATTTGAATTAATCGTTGATTCTGATCGGTTATTTTAAATTAGTTTTTAGATAAGTTTTTCTACCGACTAATTTTTCTATAAGTTAACTGGATGTGAAGACTTAGTCTATACAGTATTTGAATTAATCGTTGATTCTGATCGGTTATTTTAAATTAGTCTTTAGATTAGTTTTTCTACCGACTAATTTTTCTATAAGTTAACTGGTTGTGAAGACTTAGTCTATATTTGAATTAATCGTTGATTCTGATCGGTTATTTTAAATTAGTTTTTAGATAAGTTTTTCTACCGACTAATTTTTCTATAAGTTAACTGGATGTGAAGGCTTAGTCTATACAGTATTTGAATTAATCGTTGATTCTGATCGGTTATTTTAAATTAGTCTTTAGATTAGTTTTTCTACCGACTAATTTTTCTATAAGTTAACTGGTTGTGAAGACTTAGTCTATATTTGAATTAATCGTTGATTCTGATCGGTTATTTTAAATTAGTCTTTAGATAAGTTTTTCTACCGACTAATTTTTCTATAAGTTAACTGGTTGTGAAGACTTAGTCTATATTTGAATTAATCGTTGATTCTGATCGGTTATTTTAAATTAGTCTTTAGATTAGTTTTTCTACCGACTAATTTTTCTATAAGTTAACTGGTTGTGAGACTTAGTCTATATTTGAATTAATCGTTGATTCTGATCGGTTATTTTAAATTAGTCTTTAGATTAGTTTTTCTACCGACTAATTTTTCTATAAGTTAACTGGTTGTGAGACTTAGTCTATATTTGAATTAATCATTGATTCTGATCGGTTATTTTAAATTAGTCTTTAGATTAGTTTTTCTACCGACTAATTTTTCTATAAGTTAACTGGATGTGAAGACTTAGTCTATATTTGAATTAATCGTTGATTCTGATCGGTTATTTTAAATTAGTTTTTAGATAAGTTTTTCTACCGACTAATTTTTCTATAAGTTAACTGGATGTGAAGGCTTAGTCTATACAGTATTTGAATTAATCGTTGATTCTGATCGGTTATTTTAAATTAGTCTTTAGATTAGTTTTTCTACCGACTAATTTTTCTATAAGTTAACTGGATGTGAAGGCTTAGTCTATACAGTATTTGAATTAATCGTTGATTCTGATCGGTTATTTTAAATTAGTCTTTAGATTAGTTTTTCTACCGACTAATTTTTCTATAAGTTAACTGGTTGTGAAGACTTAGTCTATATTTGAATTAATCGTTGATTCTGATCGGTTATTTTAAATTAGTCTTTAGATAAGTTTTTCTACCGACTAATTTTTCTATAAGTTAACTGGTTGTGAGACTTAGTCTATATTTGAATTAATCATTGATTCTGATCGGTTATTTTAAATTAGTCTTTAGATTAGTTTTTCTACCGACTAATTTTTCTATAAGTTAACTGGTTGTGAAGACTTAGTCTATATTTGAATTAATCGTTGATTCTGATCGGTTATTTTAAATTAGTTTTTAGATAAGTTTTTCTACCGACTAATTTTTCTATAAGTTAACTGGATGTGAAGACTTAGTCTATACAGTATTTGAATTAATCGTTGATTCTGATCGGTTATTTTAAATTAGTCTTTAGATTAGTTTTTCTACCGACTAATTTTTCTATAAGTTAACTGGTTGTGAAGACTTAGTCTATATTTGAATTAATCGTTGATTCTGATCGGTTATTTTAAATTAGTCTTTAGATTAGTTTTTCTACCGACTAATTTTTCCATAAGTTAACTGGTTGTGAGACTTAGTCTATATTTGAATTAATCGTTGATTCTGATCGGTTATTTTAAATTAGTCTTTAGATTAGTTTTTCTACCGACTAATTTTTCTATAAGTTAACTGGTTGTGAAGACTTAGTCTATATTTGAATTAATCGTTGATTCTGATCGGTTATTTTAAATTAGTTTTTAGATAAGTTTTTCTACCGACTAATTTTTCTATAAGTTAACTGGATGTGAAGACTTAGTCTATACAGTATTTGAATTAATCGTTGATTCTGATCGGTTATTTTAAATTAGTCTTTAGATTAGTTTTTCTACCGACTAATTTTTCTATAAGTTAACTGGTTGTGAAGACTTAGTCTATATTTGAATTAATCGTTGATTCTGATCGGTTATTTTAAATTAGTCTTTAGATTAGTTTTTCTACCGACTAATTTTTCTATAAGTTAACTGGTTGTGAGACTTAGTCTATATTTGAATTAATCATTGATTCTGATCGGTTATTTTAAATTAGTCTTTAGATTAGTTTTTCTACCGACTAATTTTTCTATAAGTTAACTGATTGTGCAGACTTAGTCTATATTTGAATTAATCGTTGATTCTGATCGGTTATTTTAAATTAGTCTTTAGATAAGTTTTTCTACCGACTAATTTTTCTATAAGTTAACTGGATGTGAAGACTTAGTCTATACAGTATTTGAATTAATCGTTGATTCTGATCGGTTATTTTAAATTAGTCTTTAGATTAGTTTTTCTACCGACTAATTTTTCTATAAGTTAACTGGTTGTGAAGACTTAGTCTATATTTGAATTAATCATTGATTCTGATCGGTTATTTTAAATTAGTCTTTAGATTAGTTTTTCTACCGACTAATTTTTCTATAAGTTAACTGATTGTGCAGACTTAGTCTATATTTGAATTAATCGTTGATTCTGATCGGTTATTTTAAATTAGTCTTTAGATAAGTTTTTCTACCGACTAATTTTTCTATAAGTTAACTGATTGTGCAGACTTAGTCTGTACTTGAATTAGTCGTTGATTCTGATCGGTTATTTTAAATTAGTCTTTAGATTAGTTTTTCTACCGACTAATTTTTCTATAAGTTAACTGGTTGTGAAGACTTAGTCTGTACTTGAATTAGTCGTTGATTCTGATCGGTTATTTTAAATTAGTCTTTAGATTAGTTTTTCTACCGACTAATTTTTCTATAAGTTAACTGGTTGTGAAGACTTAGTCTATATTTGAATTAGTCGTTGATTCTGATCGGTTATTTTAAATTAGTCTTTAGATTATTTATTTCTACCGAATAATTTTCTGTAAGTTAACTGGTTGTGCAGACAGTCTATACTTGAATTGCTCGTTTATTATAATAAGTTATTTTTATTACTGAAATATCGTTCTTTAGCGATTAACTTTCGTGATTCGTAATTAAAATAAATTATAATTTTGCAATTTGAACGGTAATTATCTTGTAGTGTTATAAATGATATATGATAATATAACTTTTTAAAATGTTATGACTATAACGTATGCACAGGAAAAAGTAATAATACAATTACAGAATTTCGTTTTCAATTATGGTTCTGCCAGTGCGGGTTTGCTTGGAATTTTTTGATTGTATATTAAGGTCCAAACTCAGACCGGGTTTTCGTACAATTTCTTCCGGAGCCAGTCACACGTCTATATGAAGGGACTGTGTCTGGTGGGGGGACACGACGGTGCCCGACCGAATATCTTTACCAGGGCTCACCAAAGCTAAGTACGGCCGTGAGTAAATTGGCCGCGCCGCGCCGCGTACCTGTCTCAACAGGAATGGTTCATTCCCCCACCACCCCATCCCTAAAATGTGGATTGAATTTAAAAGGTAATCGGTTATTCATTCGACTGAAATAACCGATTGACGACAAAAATAACTGACTGGTTAGTCGGTTATAAAATCCATTCGGTTATCCCATCATTATTCAATGGGGCGATCATGCCAGGCGGTGAGAAAGAGTGGGGGCAGAGCCGAGCAGTACCGATAAATCCCGAACATTCCTGACAAACTCTGTACATGCGGCTGATAGCGACCTCAGTTCGGAACGGTTCTGATTTCTATTATCTTACGAATTAATGAGTCGTTTTATATCCGAACATATCTGCAAAACATAGAAATTATATCGAATTAATTATATTAATATTGAACTTTCTTTATAACTCCAAAGATACTTTACAAAATGTGAGATGGTGCACAACGAATAAAATGTCATAATCTAGAATAGAATAGAAAAATTATTTATTTTCTTGAAAATATGTATAATAGTAAAATTATATAAACATCATTTATACCTTAAGCACAAACACAAACATTGCTCCTTAGTTGTAGACACAATTGACATGAAAATAAAAATAAAACAATGTAACTTTTTGTTAAAGAAATATGAACATGTCTTTTTTTATTTTAATACAGCTAGGGTACATCAATAAACAAAATTCAAGAAAACAAAATAGGACCTCAAAAGGCAAGGAACTGCCTGTGTATAGGCTCCAACTTTCTTAGAAAAACAAAAGAAAACAACACTCAAGCAAATGAAATTAACAAATAAATTCAAATACGATAAATCTTCTCATTTAAACTAAGTTTTAATAAAACAAATTTGAATAAAAAACACATTATATCATTTTCAAAGTCTAAAGCTAATTCAGTACATAAAATGCCATAAATATAAATTATAACCATATCCAGTTATCTTTTTGTGCTATTGGAATATATTCAAATTAATAGGACAAACATATTATAATGTGGAGTCCTTAATTGGTAGTAAATAAATTAATAATTACTTAACCAAAAACATAATTATAGAAATATGACAAAATCAATGACAACTACCTGACTTAAATACCTAACATAGCACGTGACATCATTAATAAATACAAAATTGTCCTAATTATATTATATTACTGTACAGATTTATGATACAATTACAATTACACAAATTTATATAATTTATTGAAGTCTGCCATTGTCACTCAGAAGGCTTAAGTCTAGGCAAATCTCCAACTTTTTCTCCTCTGTGAGGCCTCTCTGCGAGGATTTTTTGTTCTTTTTCGTGGAAAAATAACTCCTTTGTTTGGTAATATTGGTATTACCTGGTTGCCTTCTGTTACACTCTTCTTCCTAAAACATAAATTCGATAAATTTGACAGAATTTTCCGTGGCATAGTTTTGAGCTACTATTACTTGTTTTAAATTTAATTCAATTTAAATTTTACTACTAAACAATAAATAGTAGTTTAATTAAAACTGGTCATAAAGTGATTAGACTTACCTTAACTGGTATCTGCGCAGTAGTGGCCATTGCCTCTAATGTAGTTAACATTTGTGTGAAATGTTTATCAATATATTCTTTATAGAAATAAGCTATAGACTTGAAATTGTGCATGCAACTTCGACCAAGCCTGATAAGTGTCATGTGTCGTCTGGCGTACGCGATTATAATGCTGATCTGATCTATAGTACATGGCAATTATCGAATAATTTCTAACTAATAGTAATGTAACCTACAAATTATATTTATTTGATTAAGGCAGTTAGAAAATGCAATGAACCAAATATAAAGTTACGAAACAATTTTATTGGTTTACATTTTAATACAAAAGATGCAATTAAAAAACTCAACTTAATTGTTGATTTTGTGTTTGGAGACCCTGAATATAATTCTTTAACTACTATGCTAAGTAGGGCTCTTTTTAATCCTCCTGGATGTTTAATCCACCCTCGAATGTTTTATAGCTACGCCACTGAATGTAACAAGGTTACTTTGTTACATTAGCCTTCCTTACGTCTTTTTTGGTATTTCGATACTCCGTTGTATTGGTTTATTTGTATGTAGACAAGAATAATTGCCTGCCATTAATTACGTTGTAAAATCACGGTGCAATGAAATAAATGTAATTGCGCTGCATCCTGCAGCATCCAGCTTTGAAAATGTAATATATATATATATATATATATATACAGGGTGACAATTAAGTCTGGAACCTCTTTTTTAATTTTTGAACCACAATAGAAAGAAATACCAAAGTTCACACGTGTTTACTGGTGATAGTAATGCACACAACTGCCCAATTACCGACCGGATAATTCCTTTGAGGGACGGTCCACAAGGAGTCAGACAAAATTCTTAAATAGCAGCATAGGTCAAGTTTGGTATCAAATTAAAGGTCTTACTTAGCACACGTTATACAGCACTATAACAACTGAAAAACAAGGATAAGTCCTATTATTCCTATTATTTGGTTTTCTCCTATTATTTAATTCCACCACAATCAGCACTTTCACAAAACAGACTGATTTTAGCGAGTGCGATGAGTTATTCGGGCCAATACGATTCCTGAAAGGAGGGTTTTACCCATGAGTCACAGGAAATGTTTTCGGGACGCAGCGCATAATGCTACCCCGCCACCCCTCCCGCCTATCACCACACACTCAAGGACACGCGCACAGCTAAAGTCCTCGAACTGTAAGGCCCCCCATCCACTTACAGTTCTAACTGCAGTCCTGGACTGAGACAGTCCGGGACTGCAGTTAGAACTGTAAGTGGATGGGGAATCCGGCAGGCGAATCGTTGGACTGTCAACTGTCGCACGGTGCGACAGTTCAACGATCGGACTGCAGGCGGAACTGCTAGTTAGTGGAGGCTCCCGTGACAGGCCACAGTCGACAGTCCAAGCTGCGAGATATGCGCATGCGCTAGCTCAGCTGCTCCGTGTCGGCCTCATGCGTCATTGAGTGGTGAGCGTTTGGTGGTTGCGCATTGTTTTGTTTGTGACGCGGCAATCATGGCCAGTTGGTCGAAGGATAATCTTTTACAGTTTATAGAGGAGTTTAGGAAACATGAATGTGTATGGAAGGTTAAGTCAAAAGACTATCACAATAGGGAAAAGAAGGAAGCAGCCCACCGTAGTTTACTATTAGTAGTGAAAGGGTTTGACAGTACTGCAACAAAAAGCGATGTGTTGAAGAAGATAAACAATATCAGAAGTGCATTTCGTAAGGAACAAAGAAAGGTAACAGCCTCTCAACGTTCTGGCAGTGGTACAGACGATATATATGTACCAAAGCTGTGGTACTACAGAGAACTTTTGTTTCTTATTGACCAGGAAGAATGTCTAGGAGGGACTTCCAACTTAGGAGAAGGAAGAGTCAGTGAAGACGAGGTAAGAGAATTAAATTACTAGTTTTGCGGTTAAATAATGTATTCACAATGCTACAACTAACTTACAGTTTGTCATCGGAGGTATTTTGTTTTCAAATAATCATTATAAACTAAGAGATGTATCTGTCTTGCCATTCCACTTTTCCTTTGTTGCTAAAATAATGAACAAATTTATTTCTTACTTCTTTTGCACTAGCCATTGGGCGATCGGTTTGTCTTACTTGTAATGCCATGTGATCGCTGGTTCTTGGTCCAGGCTTAGACACACCAACTTCGTCGTCATCTAAATCCAACCAGTCTTTAGGTGAGTACCTTTGAGGGATTGTCCTACGCAAATAGTTGTGCAGGTAGCAGCACGCAACAACAACACTATTCACTTTCTTCAAGTCAATGAAGGTGATTGGTTTTTGTAGAACCTGAAATCTCTCAGCGAGAATCCCAAAAACACTTTCGACCATTCGGCGTGCTCTTGAGAGTCGGTAGTTATATACCTTTCTAGGTTTGTTTGCAACCCTATAGGAAAAGGGTTTCATTATGACCTCAGTTAGGGGGAAGGCGTCATCTGCAATGAATACGTATGGAAGAGCTTCGCCGTCTACAATGCCCTCTTCAGGTAAATTGAGGCTTTTATCTGTTAGTTTCTTGTTGAAGTCTGTCTCTTTCAGAACTCCTCCATCAGATACCCGGCCATTAACACCAAAATGAAAATAAATTATTTCATAGTTTGCACTAGCAATGCAGAAAAGTACCTGACTATGGAAACCCTTATAGTTATAGAAGTAAGAACCACTTCCAGGTGGTGGTGTTATGGCTATATGCTTTCCATCCATGCTGCCTAGGCAGTTGGGGAAATTCCATTTTTCCCCGTACTCCTGTGCAATTTGTTTCCACTCCTCGGCTGTATTCGGTACCTGAAAACAATTCATAAACTGTCAGCTGTCATATTTCAGACCAGCGTTTTGTACGGAACAAATTTTAATGAAATCAAACCCATCGAGAACCGTATCACCCCTCGTTTTCCGTTCGCCACCCCCTCTGTAATTTTTTCAATATAATATTTTGAGAAAGTAATAAATAAGTAGTTAAGAATGTACTGTGGTGATAACTGAATCATTATTGATATTGTGGTTCATTATTAAGTAATGACAGGGTGTCTACCGGGCACGGAAATAAAGGAAATCCGCGAAAAGTCACGGATTTTGACATTTTTTCAAACATTTTTTTTTTACAGGAGATGCTGGACGATTCACAAAAAGAACCATTAGATGCTGAGGAAAATGTACCAGCGCCCCAATCTCTACAGAATCCTCCTCAAGTTGCTCGAACCGCTTCCAATATTACCTCTGCAACACCTGAACCTAAAGATTCTTTTAAACGGCAAAAAAAAATTGTCCCCGTGTGATCAAGTCTTGGTTAATATTGGACAACGACTGGCAACAACAAAAGAAGAAGATCACTACGACGCCTTTGGGAAGAACGTTGCTCAAAAGCTGAGATTGCTGAACAATGAGCAAAGGATTTATGCGCAGAAAATCATTAATGATGCCCTGTTTGAAGCAGAACTAGGTGGACTAACACGATTTGCTACAGTTAACCCAGGTATTCTTTACTCAAGTTCCACAACACCATCGGCAGCTAGTGTTACCCCAAGTTCAGGAGGTAGATCAACCTATGAACCAATGTATGATGATACAGCAATGTCTGGCTTCAGTGTCAACTATACAAATCTAAATTAAGTGTTCTATTATTAACAAGTAGGCTTAAACCTGTAAACTTTTCACAACCCAAGCTGTGCGGTTTTTTAGTAGGCCTACTCCAGTAGTTGAGTACATTGAGAGTTATATGTTGAACAAATTACATTTATTATTTTTTTTTTGTTTGTGGTGAAAATATTTTGCACTCAATTAAAATTACACTTTAATCTTTATTCATATGCGGTACTGTTGTGAGCTGCCATGTGTTTGTAATACTAGATTGCAATGTTATGTTTGACAGTGTCATAGTTTTTATAATTATTACTTTACTCATTTGTGGTTAAACATACACCATAGGTACGTATTACTTTTTATCTTTATACTTACATTAATTAAATTGATTTTTTACTTTTTCTTCCTTAGTTATAAAAAGTAAATGTGTTGTTTGTACAACGCAACAAATACAAGTATGGATAATATAATGTTTACAATAATTTTGTATGAGTTTCATTACCTTTTACTACTTTATAAAAATGGTTAAATGTTGTGTGCACACAGAAATGAACTCGTAATCGTTAGAGATACTGGAGTTGTAATTTAAAATTAGCAAAAAGTAGTGACATAATACAATGTGTAGGCTATGTACCTTAACAAATCCATAAGCAGATTAAAAATATTGTAATTTCTTAACAGTATGTTGGCATTCGAAAACAACAAAGACCTACTTTATTTCTTTTTCTAACTTTTATCTGGTTTCATATTTTGGATTTTTCAAAACTACTTGAAACACACATTAGGCTACTAACCTTGCAATAGTCATTCAAGGCCTTGACAATAGCTGAGCAGGTCTCTGGAATTATTCTTCCTAATGTTTGGGGGGAAATTCTCGTTGAAAACTTTAAATCTTCCATTGTTCTGCCAGTGCTTAGATACCGCAATGTCGCAGTCAGTTTTTCATGTGGTGTAATGGCTTCCCTCATTTTTGTATCTTGTTTGGTAATCAATGGTGTTACTATACGTAATAAATCAAAGTACGTTTTCTCGTCCATTCTTAAGTAGTTTTTCCAGTCTCTAGGATATGCTTCAAGCTCCCTAAGAAGGTGAACGTGGTTAAATCTCTTCCTCTGAAGCCATTCTTTTTTCCACATTTGATGCCTTCGTTTCTTGCGTTTTTTAATAGCTACCGCTATTACAGCGTATGCTGCCAAATCTTCAAACGTAGACATTGCACTTTAACTTCACATACGATAAGAACTTAGAATGCACTTTTCCTACAGCCACAAAACGAATAATATAACTAAAAATATAATAAATAATATAACGAATAATAACTACAAAGTACACACCTACGGCAAAACACCGGAAAGACTGACCACGACAACCACGCCACCGAACGGACTGCGGTCCGCGACTGCAGTCCGTACTGACGTGAACATTTTTCAACAGTCCACAGTCCACCGTTCACAGTTCTGACTGCAGTCAAGAACTGCAGTTCGAACTGTAAGTGGATGGGGGGCCTAACAGGATAAACATAGATGTTGCCACGCAGCAACTGTTTTCCCTGCAACGTATTGTTAGAAACTCCCTGCTATTGAGGCAACGTGATGATAACGAACAATAGTAACAAATTTAGTGGTTTAGGACGGTAATGTATTATGTATTATTATTTCAATAATGTTATATAACCAACAGCCACTGGAAAACGTTGTTCTAAGAACGTTACGCAATGCATAGGACAACCGCAATGGTAAGTCGGCAAAAGTTGCTGAAATAACACGTTGCCGCAACCTGTTGTCGGCTGGGAGAATAACACCGCTACACGTTGCCGCAAAATAACGACAATTCCATCTATAGTGACTCAACAGAACGATCTTAAGTCTTGAGGTGGGTCTATTTGGTTAGTATTCCGGTTGTCGAATCAGGTATTGTGAAGGTTTAGTCTCTCTCTACTCTCTGTGGTCTCTTTGTACTAAAACTAGTGAGAAATTATAACAACATAAGGCCTCGGCCAAAACTTGGCAGAGCAGTAAGGCGGTAGTGGCCGTGATACAAGAAGCGTTTTCGTGTTTATTCAATCATCGAAATCGGAAAGGGAAAACAGCTTTTGAAAATACGTTTTAGATAGGCTGGACAGACCTAAAAATTTACGGTGTTCACCCTAGAAAAAAACTTAGAGTTCGGTTCGATAATGTAATCGTCTTTTTTCTAATTCGAGAAGAGATGCAAACCTGATAAGACACCATTAAGAGAATGAAATTGTGTGTAGAAAAGCTGAGAAATGACAAAGCGGGCGTTTTGGGGTTTAAATCATGCCCAGAAATGGCAGAAACAGTTAAGCGCTAGGAGTTGGCGGCGACCTCCGGTTCAGCGACATCGTGAGGTACCGACCTGCCACTCACTTCTATCGTGGTCTATCGAGCGTATTCCCTGTGTACACTTCAAATTGAGTCACCGCTCTAATGCTCACCTCTTACCGCTCGTATCGTGGGCAAGACTAGAATATTTGAGTAAAGCATTTGATTGTGTTCCATTAAATAGTATTTTAACTAAATTAGACTTTTATGGAATATCTTCAAGTCTATAAAATTATTGAGTCGTATTTAATAAATCGTACACAGTATGTAAGATTAAGAGGGACACAATCATCTTTAATAGATGTTTCCTTAGGCGTTCCTCAAGGTTCTGTCCTTGGACCCTTCTTTTTCCTTGTGATAATTAACGCTTTATCAAAAAATGTTGGTGTGAATTCTGTCATCTATGCTGACGATTCAACTCTGTTCTCCTGTCATAATAATCTGGAAAGTTTAAAGGCTACAATGGCCGCAGCTGATAGTAATGCTCAGAAATGGTTTACAACAAATAAACTTCTCTGCAATGAAAGTAAAACGCAAAACATATTGCTTAGCATTTCTCAAAACGATTACTATTTTGTCAATTTACTGGGAATTTGTATTGACACGAAATTGAGTTGGAACGATCATTTTAACGAATTAAGCAAAAAAAACTTTCGAGAGTTGCTTTTCTGTTTTGGAAATTAAGATCTATAATATCTACTGAGTACCTTAGGACAGCGTATTTTGGATTATTCCAATCACATATTGCTTATGGCTTGATATTATGGGGCCATTCTGTAGCAGTCTCAGATCTGTTAATAATCCAAAAAAGGGCTATTAGAACCATTTGTCATGCTGCACCATTAGATCATTTATACAATTACAAATACCTACCATAATTAATCTCTACATTTACCATATTATATTATACACTAAATCTAACTTCAGAAACTTTTTCATTAGAAATCAATTTCATACACACAACACCAGAAATAAAAAAATAAGCTTGACATTCCTCAACATCGACTGACCAAATTTGGAACGTCCCATATGGTAAATTGTGTAATATGTTTTAACAAGCTTCCAGAAATTGCTCATGTTACTCCCATAACTAATTTAAAAAGAAAATTTTATTTGTGGCTTTTAAATAATCCATTTTATTCAATTGACGAGATTTTACATATGGATGTCAATATTCAGTTTTAAATCATTGGGTTTTAATTTTAAACTATACATTTATTTTACAACTGTAAGGTAAATGTTTTTGAATTCTTAAATCTGTTTTGTGGTTTTCAATGATGGTTTGTTTTTATATTAGCATGTGTTATACTAAAAGTGTATTGACAATGCCTATTTCATTGTATAATATATGATCAACGGCAATAAATATCTTATGTCTTATGACTGAACTTAAAATAATAACTATGATGAACTGTGAATCTGTGTATAAAAATCATATTAAGTTTTTCTTTATCTATATTTTAATAATGTTTTTTTTTTTCTTTTAACATTTTTGTTTGACATGAAGTCCTAACGGGCGTACTTTAACTTCAACTGTTAGCTGTCCATCAAATCAGTTAACCCATTTTATAAGAACACATGTCTTGTGAATTTTGAACTTAAGTTAGTAGGATTCAAACAAGAATGCGTGTAATACAGGTTGTATTCTATTTATTTCTTATGTACATTGACTGCGGCAGACCTCGTTTGGCATCGTTACTCTAAATGTACAGTCTGATTACTGGCTATCAGAGTTTTCCAACTAGGCCTGTGGAATCAGCCATTAAAACAGCGACTAAGAGAAAATATGCTAATATTTTTGGAAAGTAGTACGTTTGTATTGGTGCCAGGGTCCTGATAAAAATACTGAGTCCCCGGTTGGTGAATGATTTTCTGAGGTGTAAAAGAGGATTCAAAATTGCAGTTTTCACAAATATCTCAAAAGCTAATACGTTTAGCACAAAGATTGTTCAGTATTAAACTAAAGAGAACAAAATTGCGAACAAGAAAGGTTTTATGCATGTTTGTCGTTTTAAACATTATTCACAACAAATGTGAAGAAGACTTCAAGTTGTGATTTTTTTTAATATAATTATTACACGACCTCATATAACACCTTATAACCTCTCAGAATTTATTTTATTTCTGTTTCTAGCCACTACTACACAAAGAATTAGGCTGGGGTCGTGGGGCGTCTACCACACGACTTTGCCTGTGCTACTGCGCCACAGTCGCTCTTTGCCACCAAACACCGCCTGGCACCAGCCAGCTCAGACCTACGCCACCTCCTTCTCTCATCTTCCATCCTAGCCAGTCGCTATGAATAGCCTGGGTGTGTACCTATGCCAGTGTGTTTTGTGCACATTTCCTAGTTTAGGCTGCTCTATCACACACACACACACACACACACACACACACACACACACACACACACACGTTTAGTTTTTTGTGATGTCAATATTAAAGTAGATGAGATAGATTACAGAAACGTGTCGAATCTGACCATGGCTCTCGAGGTAAGTGGCTCTCGACTTCAGTGGTTTCACTACAAAATAATAAAAAATAACAGCAAAATAAAGAAAATGGGCTAACGACTGTACTGTAGGTTCAGATCTTTTACATGGTCAGTTACCATTATTAAATAGTTCCTGTTGTTCAACGTTGCAGTAGCTGTTATGCTCACCTTGTTTAAGTATAAAGAATTAAACAACTTTCTCGTGCCAGTGGTCACTTCCAGTATGTAAAATATACTCATTTGTACTACACTATGTCACATTATCCCTCATTATGCACTGCCATTTCCAACGAGTGCAATATTGCAAAGCTTACAGATCAAAGAAGAACATCAGCTGTACAAAAACGTATGTAGAGATAAACTTGTAGCTAAATATCGAAGTCACTATTCACCAAGAACACTTATTAACTAGTTATAACAAATCACATTTGTTTAAACTTTTGTTGCAAAATGTGAAAGGTGAAAGTATTGGAACCCGAACGTTTGCAAATGATGCCAACCAAGATTGTAGAAAATGTGACCGAGAAAGATACAACACAGACAAAGGTTGCTGTTGATGGTTCGAGTATTAACTCACCAAAAGAAGAATATTGTCTTAAAGGTTTTGCCAGGTAGAGGAAATGATTAAAGAAATAAATTAACTACCCAGCTTCTTTAACCTAGTTATACTCAGTGTACAATATAGTAGCGTACACATCGTTGAATTTAAGGTTTGTTTAAAACAGTCTAAAAGTAATATATGTGGTATCAAACTGGGCTTAGCCAATAAATGGTACTTAATTTTTAACGCTTGTAAATTTTCGATTTAATTTCATTCCATTTTGGGTATTGACCATACTGAACAACATACAGTATAATAAAGTATCGACAATTTTGTAATAATCTCTAAGCAATATACATTTCCATAGATCGTACATTAAACTTTTAAACACAACACGACTGTACACTAGGTAGTAAAATCTATATATGTTACATTATTTTCTATAAATTATACAAGTTAATATTTATGTGCAGAAGCTTGCAGTGGATAAGAACACTGATTTATCAAAACGTCGTCTCACTTCTCATCAACGAGAGGATTTTTAAATGTTGCATGCCATTTGATCTGTTATTGTATATTCATGGTAAAATATCAAATTGGCCAATTTATGAATTTCTAGAACTCTTTTTCTGTTTGTAAAAATACCTAAATTTTGTACTATTATATAACTGCTATAAAATAACTTAGAATAACTGCTATAACGAACTCAATATTCAATGTCTGTCACATTGATTATCTACGTTACAGACCAATCTTTTGAGCTTCAAAATGTAAAACTTTTTTAACATTAACTATTTAATAATTACAGTTCAGAAGTGGTAACATTTTTTAGATATCTGTTTGTATATCAAACTAAATATGAACAGTACTGATAAATGGAATGTAATCAATGTGATAATGTATAGCAAATTTAATCCCAAATGTTAATATTCGCAAAATTTTCTGACCATAAAATAGGACATGGAGTGAAATACACATGTATATATATATATATATATATATATATATATATATATATATATATATATATATATATATATATAAGTACCTATATACATGTATATATATATATATATATATTATATACATATACAAACACACATTTGTGAGAACTATTTTATAGCAAATAATCACTCATTATTTCATGTTTGTTGTTAAATTCCTATTTAAAAGACTGGAAGTCACTTATTGAAAATTTTAAATGTATGAATATTTTTTCCTACGTCTATGTGATTAAACTTATTTATATAACATACTCATATAAAATATAATATAAATTTAATGGTCGTAAGGCATCAAAATTATCATATTAACATAGAAAATATAATCTCAAAAGTTGGTCTTGTCTCAGTTGTTATCCTACCGTTGTTAATGGATTATTACCTTTACAGATTTATTTATCACCATTTTATTTTCAACATAAAATATATTTGATTCAACATAATTGCTTGATTTACACTGAAAGTAATAAAAAATGAAGCATATATAATCACTTAACATTTTTTACCGTTGTATTGCTGCGAACAATCGCTACCACCAGGCAGAAACAGATAAGTTTCTTAAACATCATTTCCTGTAACAATAACATAAAAGATAGTTCGTTATGTAATCCTATCTTGAATATTTTTAACTTTTTACTCATTACAACAATGATAAAATAGTCGCTAACTCTCAGCTAAATCACCAAACTGAGCGTGGCTTGTGTATAAATGAAGGCATTGAGAACCGAAAACATACGTTGAGATTTTCCCGATATCTCAAAATCATTTGATTGTGTAGACATTTGCGTTGTATTGCAAAATTTTAGCATGTTAATTAGTAGTGGAGTGTCACTTTTGTGTTTCCAAATTTATCTCAGCAGCAGAACATATCAAAAGTCAGCCCCTTGCTTTTTCTGACTTGTGTCAGTGACGTTGGATCATCGTTTGCTTCTGCACGGCGTATAACTGGTGTAATAAGCCGATGGTACTACTCTCCTATTCAGACATGATATAAGAGAATCGGTAGAAATACAAACATTCAGATATTAGTACTGATCCATAGACCATTTTAACGAACTATATTTGAAAACCAACGAAAACAGCTCTAGTTATTTGCAATTCGCTCTAAGATTAAAACGACTCCTGTGCAGCCTGAAAGGTTAGCTATAGTTGACGACAACCATTGTCGAGGATGTCGACTCTTTTAATTTCCTTTTTATATATTTAGATCCAGGTCTGACCATGTGAATTCAGATATCCTCAGCCGAGTATGCTCTGAGAAGGCTAATCTTCCCTCATCTCTCCTACTAGATTACTGTGTGGGGAGCATGTTCGGTTACTGAATAAATATCCTCTATTTGATTACCGGATAAGGGATCGTCTAATGGTAGTGTATCCTCTGTTTGTATCGTAGCATTTTTCAATAGTTTTTCTGAATTCACGAAACGAATCCAAGGAAATCAGTCACTAAAACATCAATTGAAATGATTTTTAAATGTCACACCTTATTTTGTGGAAGAGTTTTTACGTCCCAATTGAGAGTACAGAGGTGAAGTAGCCTCGAATGAGAGCCTGGTAAAGCTAATAATGTGTGTAAGAAAAAGTGGATGTCACGCAAGAACTTGCAACTTTTATTTGGGCGCACTTCACACAACAATAAGTGTCAACTAAAACAAATGAATAGTCTATTCTTTAACAGATCGTTAATAAGAACTACGTTTTACTCATATATACAAGTGACCTCTTATTTATTGCATTGTAGTGTCCACAAATTAATTTTGAACTTAAACTTAGGTTTAGTTTCAGTTTCTAAACATTATTTACCGTCTTCAGTTTACATGGATATCAATCAAGACTATAGGCTTAACCGTCTGATAGAAAGTTCATGTCTAGCTTTAGCTAAAATTCGGTACCCAACTAGGACAGAGTTTATAAAACTGTTCACACAAAGTCTAATATTTGATATGAGCTTTGTATCAAGCATCAATACTTCTGAAATAACAAGCACCCGATGCTAGGCCTAGACATCTAAGCTAATTCCAGTAAACATAGACCACATCAAAGGCAATTCCATCTCATATACTTGGAAACACCTAGATGCTAAATTATAGTTTTTATCGTGTGCAAATAATTTTGTAAACCACTTTTTAAAACACTTACTTTTTAACACGTATTTAATTGAACCGTTTTATTTAGTTTAATGGGATCTGTAACAACACTATATGTACCCTTCCTATCCATTAAAGTGAAGTTAAATGGCTGTAAATGTAGTAGTCATCGCGCAAGTCTTTCTTGGGTGTCTTCAGAAGATGCAACAATAAGACGCCGTTGTGATCGCTGATCAATTGAAATTCTGTATCCTGAAATAAGGTCTGAATCCTTATATGGCCCAGACAACATCCAAAACACTCCCTTTTAGTGGCAGAATACTTTTGTTACACCCTGAAGAGAGTTGTTCTTCATATGCCATAGCCTGTTCTCCCACCTCCTTCTCTTGGGCGAGTCCCACTCGTAAGCCTAACCGTAAAGCATCATACGAAACCACAAATGGTTAACCACATCCTATCCTGTAAGTATAGTTGTTTTCATTAAGCGGCGTCCGATTATTCGAAATCTTTTGAGCTTTTAACGTCCATGTAAACTTTTTATTTCTATTAAGTAGTTGTGTTAATGGATATAGACGACTGGCACTCGTAAATCTCCTATACCACAACTCTGTACCATAAAATTGTCTAACCGCCTTTTGCGTCTTTGGCAAAGGAATCTAAATTAGTAATTTCTGGATTAACTCGTATTCCAAAACGTCCTACCATGTACCCCTACTAACGGAGCTCCTTATGAAAATTACCAAATTTTTAATCATTTAGGGTTAGCTCCTTTTAGACATTTTAAAATGTAAACTTCGAATTGACGATTGAAGGGTTAGTGACTATAATAATATCGTCTAGATAGACAGATACATGAGGTTCCATATCGGCTCCTATTACTGATTCGATAAACCTCTGAAAAGTTGCTGGATCTGTTCCGTGTTACAAAAATGAAAATTTTCTTGGCTCTCCTTTCATAAAAGCATTTTCAAAAAATCGATTTTACGTCCAAAAAGTTGGAAGTGCGCATCACGAAGACGATCTCGTATCGTGGTCACTTGAGGGAGGGGTACGCGTCTATTGTCACAGCATTAACCTTTGTAAAATCTATGATAAATCTCTTTGACCCATTTTTCTGCAGAAGTATCATCGGTGAGGATCAGGCACTCTTATACGGAACTAAAATAACGAACTCTTAAATTTTTTTTAAAATTATTGTACACCAACTTCAGTCTTGCTGGTGATAAAGGATAATGCCTCTTTTGATTTGGACACTATTACTGGTGTCAGTGACATGTTGAACCAATGATGTTCGAGCCAACATAACATTTTTAGTTTTGAATTATTTATCCCCGAATTTCTTTACTTTAGTTATATTTTATGGACTCAAATGTACTTCGGATTGAATCCCGCCGTGAAGTACTACCTTCATCGATTACCTTCGAAGGAGAAAATTCCAAAATGTTATTATTTATATCGGCTACAACCAGAAACTTTCCCTAAAAGTTCATGACCAAAATAAAATGAAATAAAATTATAAAAAAATAATTTTTATTGAAAAACTGTAAAATAGAGAAATGTATTGATTGCAGTGTAAACAGGCCATCTTTATATATATATATATATATTTCTTGTGTGCGTGTGTATGTTACTGAACTCCTCCTAAACGGGTGGACCGATTTTAATGAAACTTTTTGTGTGTCTTCAGTTGGATCCGAGATTGGTTTAGATTCATAATTCGGTCCAATTTTAATAGTTTATTTAATTAATTTTTTAATAATAATTTGTAGTTGATGGTGGAGTGTTTTACATTGGATCCGCCAGACTGCGCCACGAACGACACGTAATACAAAGTGAACTGATACTTAACAGCTGTGAATATTTTCAGCTGAAGTTCATCAAAGAGGCAGAAACATTTGTTCACATTTAAAATTTAGAAAGTTAATATTTTAAATTTGTATAGTGCTTGATCAGTAGTGTAATGCAGATTGCAAAGATGAAGTTTCACCAATTGTTCTACGTAAACATTATAATATTACAACACAGCCATAATGTTTTTCTATTTTAATTCCAGGTTTTCCCGACATTTTGTGCTGCTATCAAATTTGTGTGTTGTTTTGTAACATTCTGTAATTATTGTGTGAGTGCTAATTGTTATAATACATTAATAGAGATTGAAGATGTTTAAAGTGCATAAAAAACTATAGTTATTTATTAAAGTTATTGAACTCATTTTGCACATTGAAGTGAGTATATTGGTCGCATACCTCAAATAACCTAAGTAGCATACAAATCAAAAGGTTGTGTTTCTATGTGTGAATAACTATTGTTGACATTTTAGATAAACAAGTTTTAAACTAATTGGATTTAAAATAATTTGTTGTAATTTACATTTTTTAATCTGCAGTCAGAAATGGTCACATAAGTTCAAATTAAGTAGCATACAAATCACATGTGTGAATAACTACTTATTGTTAATAGTGTAGGAATTGGTTTTAAATTAAATTCTGTTGGCCAGTTCCGACATTATACTGTAATTTTAAATTACTAATTTTATAACAAGTATATTTTTTTAATTTACAACTTAATTTATCGTAATGCTATTGAATGTACAATATTTTTTGTTAATCCTTCAGGAGTGTACATAAACAGATTAGATGGTTTTCCGATAGGGCTGAAGTATAATAAGTGGCCTCCATCACAATCGTATTATTGATATTTCTGAATAGCCTATCCAAACTACTATCCGAATTAGATTATAGTTATTTAAAGGCTGAAGTATAATAAGCAGCCACCATCACAATCGAATTATTGATATTTCTGAATAGCCTATCCAAACTACTGAATTTCATTATAGTTATTTATTCGGTCAAATTTAATTAAATTTTTAATTATAAATTGTTGTTGATGTTGGAGTGTTTTATATTGGATCCGACAGACTGTGCTACGACACGTAATACAAAGTGAACTGATACTTAACAGCTGTGAATATTTTCAGCTGAAGTTCACCAAAGAGGCAGAAACATTTGTTTACATTTAGATTACGTTATTATGAAGTGCTTGATCAGTAGTCTAATGCAGATTGCAAAGTTAAATTTTCACCAATTGTTCTATGTAAACATTATAATATTACAACACAGCCATACATTTAATCAATCATAGTCTTGAAAGCATAGAGTAAGCATAAACATATAAAAATAACACCACTTCTTATTTCAATATATTCTGTACTCACTTTGGAGGATAGAGATTATCCAGATATAAAATTGGAAGTTTTAGCTTTTAAGTGAAATTCTTAGTAAATTATTAAGTGTTGATCTTGGAAGAATGCGCTACGATCACAGTTTCAAATGTTTTTCTATTTTAATTCCAGGTTTTCCCGACAGTTTGTGCTGCTATCAATGTGTGTTTGTTGTTTTGTAAGGTTCATGTTTCAAAAGTAAATACGGCAAATAACATTAAAATATAATAGAATGAAGGTATAAAAAGTGTACTACGTGGCCGCGTTATAAGTTTATAAAGGCCAGCCAACAGGCAAAAAGAAGAAAATAAAAAATAAAACATCGTGTAATTATTGTGTGAGTGCTAAAATTGTAATAGTACAATAATAGAGATTATTGGTCGCATTACCTCAAATAACCTAAGTAGCATACAAATCAAAAGGTTGTGTTTCTATGTGTGAATAACTATTGTTGACATTTTAGATAATCAAGTTTTAAACTAATGGATTTCAAATAATTTGTTGTAATTTACATTTTTAATCTGCAGTCAAAATTGGTCAGATAAGTTCAAATTAAGTAGCATACAAATCACATGTGTGAATAACTATTGTTAATAGTGTAGGAATTGGTTTTAAATTAAATTCTGTTGGCCAGTTCTGATACTATAATGTAATTTTAAATAGCTATAATTAAATTCGGTAGTTTAGATTAGGCTAATCAGGAATATCAATAGAGGTTATCCAGATATAAAATTGGAAGTTTTAGTAAAATACACTTTTAACTGAAATTGGTAAATATTAAGTGTGCAGTGATTGATCAGTTAATTTTTGGTTTATAAATAAATTGTTTTTTATCTTGGTATGTTTTAAATTGGATCGAGCAGAATGCGCTACGATCGCAGTTTCAAATGTTTTTCTATTTTAATTCCAGGTTTTCCCACAGTTTGTGCTGCTATCAAATTTGTGTGTTGTTTTGTATCATTGTGTAATTATTGTGTGAGTGCTAATTGTAATATTAAATTAATAGAGAATCACATGTGTCAATAACTATTGTTAATAATGTAGGAATTGGTTTTAAATTAAATTCTGTTGGCCAGTTCTGATACTATACTGTAATTTTAAATATCTATAATGAAATTCAGTAGTTTAGATAGGCTAATCAGAAATATCAATAATTCGATTGAGATGGTGGCTGCTTATTAATTATACTTCAGCCTTTAAATAACTATAATTTGGATCATCATTTTAGTAGTTTAGATAGGTTATTCAGATATATCAATAATTTGAATGTGATGGTGGCCACTTATTGTACTTCAGACCTATAGGGAATACTTATTTAGTATATTAGATATATATATATATATATATATATATATATATATATACTTCAGCCTTTAAATAACTATAATCTAATTCGGATCGTCATTTTAGTAGTTTAGATAGGCTATTCAGAAATATCAATTCGATTGAGATGGTGGCCGCTTATACTTCACCCTTTAAATAACTATAATCTAATTTGGATTGTCATTTTAGTACTTTAGATAGGCTATTCAGATATATCAATAATTCGATTGTGATGGTGGCCACTTATTGTACTTCAGACCTATAGGGAATACTTATTTAGTTTATTAGATAAATTAAATTCTGTTGGCCAGTTCCGATACTATACTGTAATTTTAAATAATTATAATGTAATTCGGTAGTTTAGATAGATTAATCAGAAATATCAATAATTTGATTGTGATGGTGGCCACTTATTGTACTTCAGACCTATAGGGAATACTTCTTTAGTATTTTAGATACTGTAGTCTATGTTGTTATACATTTTTAATTTTAATTAAAATTACGTATTCAATAAGTTACTCATATTCATTGTGTACTATTATACAGAATTTTATTTTTACAGAAAAATGCCACGTCTTCGTGGAAGAGGACGAATAGTTATTCAATCATGTGATTTATATGCTACTTAATTTGAACTTATGTGACCAAACTGTTAACAATAGTTATTCACACATAGGAAAACAACCTTTTGATTTGTATGCTACTTAGGTTATGCGACCAATATACTCACTTCGTTCAATAAATTTTCAAAATTAGTTCAATAACTTCAATGAATGACTATAGTTTTTTATGTACTTCAAACATCTTCAATCTCTATTAATGTAATATTACTATTAGCACTCACACAATAATTACACAATGTTACAAAGCAACACACATATTTGATAGCAGCACAAACTGTCAGGAAAACCTGGAATTAAAATAGAAAACATTTGAAACTGTGATCGTAGCGCATTCTTCCAAGATCAACACTTAATAATTTACTAAGAATTTCACTTAAAAGCTAAAACTTCCAATTTTATATCTGGATAATCTCTATCCTCCAAAGTGAGTACAGTATATATTGAAATAAGAAGTGGTGTTATTTTTATATGTTTATGCTTACTCTATGCTTTCAAGACTATAATTGATTAAACGTATGGCTGTGTTGTAATATTATAATGTTTACATAGAACAATTGGTGAAAATTTAACTTTGCAATCTGCATTAGACTACTGATCAAGCACTTCATAATAACGTAATCTAAATGTAAACAAATGTTTCTGCCTCTTTGGTGAACTTCAGCTAAAAATATTCACAGCTGTTAAGTATCAGTTCACTTTGTATTACGTGTTGTAGCACAGTCTGTCGGATCCAATATAAAACACTCCAACATCAACAACAATTTATAATTAAAAATTTAATTAAATTTGACCGAATAAATAACTATAATGAAATTCAGTAGTTTGGATAGGCTATTCAGAAATATCAATAATTCGATTGTGATGGTGGCTGCTTATTATACTTCAGCCTTTAATTGTTGTTGCAGATTGTTGTGTAGCTATGCTGTATTTTAGACAAAATGTTCGTCTTGTTAATTTTGATGTATAATAAGAAAGTTTTTATATATGCCTGACATTTAACACTAGAAATTTAGTTATCAGAGATTCAGTAGAATACCTATCATCTTTCTTCAATACATTTTTTGTAAGTAGCCTATGTGCGACCACGAGTGGTTCTAAAACACTAGCTGAGACCCCTCCCTACGCTAGGATACCATACTGCAACAATGACTGCCCGTAGGCAAAGAAAACAGTCCTGTATTGATCCACGGTGAACACCTGACTCAACTGTGTAAACCCGTGTATCAGCTTTCATTTTAACATTTAGAAAGTGGGGACGCCAAATATAGTTTGTGACCTATAATAACTGCAAAATATTTACATTGGTCCACCAGTTCTATAAGACCACAGCCAGAGGGAGTCGACCTCACATCAGTGCTTTCCTAATACTCTCGCTCAGGTCTGTCTGATTACGCAAAATTATTGGCATAAATTTGGTGTTACTAACATTTAAAATTAATGAATTGTAATAAAACCAATTGCTTACCTTTTCTTAGTCCTCAGATGCGTTTGCACTAGCTTCATCCCAAGTGCAACCCGACGAGACCACAGCCGTGTCTCAACAAAAATATTTTATTTTTTATATCAAGTTTGTTGATATAATTGATATAAATATTAAATAAAACTACAGTGGTCCCAGTGTACCTGCATGACTCTATAGGGTACCACAATATAATCAATTATAAATATTTCGTTAATGAAAACTACCTGTTGTTGATTTTGAAAGTAACTCTTAAACAACTTTAATTATTTATTTTTTACACCATTTATGTCCAACAATAAGCTTAGATTTTTCAACTAACTAAAAGCTTTTGTTAAGGCTAAAACACTGACTATAACAAATTTCTTCATTCTTATTTGGTTTGATATAGACTTTGATACATAAAATAGTAAATTTCAAGAGTTTTATTATATCAGTATCCATACTTAAATCCGAGAATAACATTCTGCTGGTCAATATAGTTCGTCAGTTGCATTTTTAAACACTTATCTATGACCTTGGAAAGTTAATTAAGAGGCAAAAAGGTATATAATTATGAAATATGCCTTTTGACCCAGATTTACATATAGGTACCTCTTTTGCAATTTTGAGCGTTTGGAAATATTCCATTCCTAATACCAAGGTTTATAATGTGTATAAAAGATTATGTTAAGCTATGGCAGTTGTCTTGATTAATTTTCGTTAGAAGTAAGTCCCACCAAGGTGCGGATTCACCTTTCATTGCACTTATTACACTTGTAAATTCTTGTTGAGTGACAGGCAGCAGTTAAAATACAGCATCCACGGTGTAGTCAGCGTCATTAACTTCCTGTAGCCCTGTTGGATGGATAGCCCTGCTAACTGTGATCACACAGAAAAAAGTATTTACTAATATAACTACTTATTTCTGTAAAATGAGCCTGAGTGACTCGGTCGCCGAGCTACTAAAATGCTCCAACTGGGAACGGTTCCCTTCATATAGGTCCTCCAGACACTCCGTTAACAACTCATCAAAACTGTTGACCATCTTGAGCAATTTCCAATGTTTTATTTCTGTGATAATCCAACTTTGCTTGCTTCATAGTAAAATGGAGTATATTTCTGTAAGTAAAAAACTCTTCTCCTAAGTTAGGATTAAATTTTATTTATGTTTTTTGTTTCTAATTTCTCTTAACGCCTAATGGAATTAATAATAGCAATACCTATACCTTTTTAATGTTTTCAGCTGAGCATTTAGCTTTACGAAAGTTTTGATTAATTGTACTTTTAAATATATTAATTCGGTAGTCAGAAGAAAAATTAACAGAAATCAGAAATCAGAAAGACTTTATTTGTTAATCAATCACACATTACAAAATGAATTAAGAGCCACATGGGACGAATCCTGTGCGTGGCTCTGAGTTCCATTAAAAAAAACTGTGCGCTTACTACGTAATATATAAAAAAACAGAAAGAAAGATAAAAAAGAAACACATTACACTAAAGAACTAAATAAATTTAGAAATATATGTACAGTTTACGTTAATAAAAATAAGTGCAAACTAAGACTGCTACAGAATAGTTGTAACTACACTTAATGCATCAACCACCGTATTTGACTAGCACTACAGAAATACTTTTCTTCCTCATGTAGGTTCAAAGATGTTTTTAACCATTTACTTTATGAAAAATATTTACGAAAAAAGTAATCATTAAAAACAATTAATGAATTAAAACATAAAAACAAAGTATGAACTAATAATAAAACCCTCTACTTCAATTAATTTAAAATAGGATAAAAAGTTCAATTTAAAATAAATTCAATTAAAAAATTGAGTGCTTTGCAAAAAATTTAGAACTTTAATATTTCAATACACGCATGGACGAGGGAAGACCAGCTCAGACACAGTGCTTGTGTAGATGGTGTCAGTCAGCAATTTGACATATTCATGTATACTCAGGGCAGATTAGCAGCTCCGCGTAGTCAGCCCCCACCTCCACCAGCCAGGCGGTGATCAGTTTTTTGTATAAACTAAGTGAAACCTGCAGATCCCTTACATGGGCAGGTATTGTTCTGTAGAGAAAATTTGCGACATAGAAAGAATTTGTGCAATTAGCAGATGTTACTACTCTGGGGACCTGCATACCAACATGTTGTGCATGTCTGGTGAAATGTTGGTGTGTAACCTCAGTTATCACTGAGTCACGATGCGTGAAGGTGTAGACCAAAACCGATTTTATATACAGCTGCCTTACTGTAAGTATTTTTGTCTCCTGAAAAAGCTGATTTGAGGGGTAGCGTTTCGGTTTTTTAAACCCGGCTTTTATTACTGATTTTTGTAAAATGTAAAGAGGGTAAATTATGTTTTTACGAGCGCCTCCCCAAGCAACTATTCCATACAACAGGATAGATTGCGCATACGCAAAATATACACGCTTGATTTCATCACAATTTAGTATCCGATTCAGCTGATAAAAAACATATATTAATTTTCTAAGGTTGTTCTTAATTTTCTCGATGTGGTTGTCAAATTTCAATTTCGAATCCAAAATTACTCCCAAATACTTATACTGGTCTACCCTTTCAATGACGTTACAGGAACAGCACTGATTTACTGCGTTACCACAAGAGTGGAGCATCAATCTGAGATCAGCGGGCGGCCCACCCGCGGCACGAAGGGCAGTTGGCAAACATTTAGTTTTGCCTACGTTCATGGTTAGCACATTATCATTAAACCATTTATGTATTAATGTTATTTCCCTTGATGCAATTTGATACACTTCATTCCAGTTCCTACCTTTTAATATTATTGCCGTGTCATCTGCAAATAGAAAAAGTCTTCCTGTTAAATTCAGTTTGTCAATATTATTTATATATATTAAGAATAGTAAAGGTCCGAGTGTACTGCCTTGAACTACACCATACTCTACACTGAGGACATCACTAGTTTGATTATTAATTGATACTACTTGTTTCCTATCACTCAAATAACTCTTAAACCAGTTCAAGGCCACACCCCTCACTCCAACACATTCTAATTTTGAAAATAGGATTTGTCTATCAATTGAGTCAAAGGCTTTCGCCAAGTCAATAAAAATAACTAACACTTTTTCATTAGCATTGATTGACTCCATGATCACTTTGTTTAGCAGGAAAAGAGCGTCTGTCGTATTTTTTCCACTTCTAAATCCAAATTGGTTTTCTGATAAAATATTACTAAGTTCCAAATACGATTGCAATTGATATTTAACACACTTCTCCAATACTTTAGATAGTACACTAAGTAATGAGATCGGCCTATAATTGTTTAAATCTGTTTTACTGTTTGCTTTGAATATTGGAATGACCTTTGCAACCCTGAACTGATCTGGAAAGATTCCAGAAGTTAGACTTTGATTAATGATGTGGGTCAAGGGTAAAAGTAAATACTCAATACAATTTTTGAGAATAGCGGCCGGAAAAGCATCCATGCCGGGGGCCGAACCGCCACGCATCTCCCCGACACACCTCAACACCTGGCTGGCGGAGACTGGCTCCAGATGAAACTCGTGCCCGACTCTGTACGCGGAATCATCGATCAACGGCGGGCCCAATGGCGGAGGCAGCTCAGTGGCCAACTTATTCCCTACATTTGAAAAAAAATGTATTAAAGGATTGTGCCACCGCCGGCACGCCCCCACCACCGACATCCGAGCCCCCCATAAATGATGCTATTGGAAAATAATTTATATTAATTTTTTTACCGCTTAATTCATTGACTATTTTCCAGAAACGTTTTGGATCTCCAGATGAATCCAATATTTTTTGTCTATAATAAGTAATTTTTGAAATTTTTATTTGGCCACTAAGTTGGTTTCTAAACCGGGTGTAACATCATTGTTGTTTGTAATTATATCCTAATTTTTTACCAGCAATGAACTTTTCACGCTCTCCCAGTCAACTTAAGTGATATACTTTTGGCTGTTATCTTTTGCTAAATGCTTAGGAGATGTTATATGTATGCCTATAAGATAGTAGTCTATGCCTTAAGTGATTTAACAAAGCAATGATCTAGGCAAGTATTTATCTCTCGCCACGTAACTTTGTACATGCAAACTACGGACCCCGCATTCATTGATTATATCTTAATAGCGCTCTACTGGTGAAGTGAGAGCAACTTTTGTAGTGTTTATATTGAAGTTCCTAGCTACAATATTTATTCCTCTACCCTGCATTCCCACATTAATAAATTCCTAAACCGCTTCGTTGAATGCGGGAAAACTATAGTTTAGACTTCCATGAACAGGTAGCAGATGGATTGACATACCGGCCCAGTCGAAGATCAAAGAGAAGGCAGTAGCCACACGGCCCAGCGTTACCTGGGTGCAAAACGCTGATAACCAACTGTCTAAGTAAATAAAAATCCCACCATTTACATTTAGACTATTTTGAGATCTAAAAATAGTGTAACTATTAATATGCATTTGTTCACTATCATTTTTTAACCAAGCTTCTGTGAAAGTTATGCAATTGAAATTTTCTTTTAAACTATATAATTTTTTTACTAAGATTAAACAGATTCATCTACGTTAAGCTTATGACTTCGTATATTCTGATGGATGACCGAAAATATATTTTCTTCTAATTATTAACGATTAGTAACCAGTAGTTATAAAAAGAACAAACAACAGCTACAGAAAAATGAACTATTTTAGTGTATAGAGAATTCTACTCTTTATCAAGCCTAATAACAGCTAAGCAACTTACCATATGTATTTGAAACTGCAGTACAATCTTTGTTAGTTACCTATTTAATGGTTTAACAAATTATAAAAAAATAACTTTTAATACAGGAATGAACACACACACACACACACACACACACACACACACACACACACACACACACACACACACACACACACACACACACACAACACGCACACGCACAGGCACACGCACGCACGCACAGGCACACGCGCGCGCGCGCGCGCACACACACACACACACACACACACACACACTTGTGTCGTGGCAGCCGAACGGTACAGACGTCTTTCCTTGTTGCTCCGTCTTCTGTCGCTTCGAAATGAGTGATTGCGCGTCGTGTAGTGATCCCTTGCCTAGTGAACCGCTTTCGTTTGCTGTATGTTCCTCGTGTGACATTAGACTACACCTGGAATGTGCTGATATTCTTGAGAAAAACTGGAACCGCATGGGTGATACCAGACGAGGTGGATGGAAGTGCAAGGGCTGTATTGGTGCAAGTAAGTCGAGCAAATCGAAAGAAACCGTTTCACAGGACATTATTACAAAAATGCAGAATGAATTCCTCAAAAAAATGGAGGATACAATCAAAAAAACAATTTTCAGAATTTTCAGAATAAAACAAGACTTGATGACTTTCAAACCTCTTTACAATATTTTTCAAATAAGATTGATGATTATGACAGTGTGGTGAAAGAACTCAAGTTGACAGTCAAATCTATTGAAACATCAAATTTGTCTATTGAGACTCAAAATTTAAACTTTAAGAGAGAATTGGCTACAATTAAAACTCAATTTGAAGAGCTGCAGCAGTACAACCGTAATAGGAACCTGCAAATTGAGGGGATCCCAGAGGTAGATGGTGAACAGATGACTTCCAGTCTGGTGGGGGAGTCTGTTGAATTTGATAACGATATTCAAGCCATACATAGAATACCTGTAAAAAATCTCAGAGGACCAAGGCCTATCATTGTGCAGTTCTCTAACCGGCAAAAGAGAGATGCAGTTTTGAAAAAAGCAAAATTGCATTAAAGAACAGAGGCATTAAGTCTTCTGATTTCGTTCAGGGAGTGCTCATGACCAACGTTTATATCAATGAACACTTAACACCGTATAATAAACACCTGCTTTTCAATGCAAAAAAAACTCAAAGAAATCGGTTTTAAATATGTATGGGTTGTTGAGGGAAAAATATGGGTGAAAAAATCAGACGATGATAAGAAAACCAGAATAACAACAATGGACGATTTGGCTAAATTGGGGTTGAAAATTGATGGGTTGGTGACGAGGGTACCTGATGTGTGATGTGGGTAAGGCTAACAGACAGTCAGACATCGTTGTAATTGTGTATTGGTCATGGCCCACAGTAATGTATTTAATGACTTTAAAATATTTTGTTTAAATATTAGAAGTATAAGGAAACACTACAATGAACTCATAGTTTATTTAAACTCACTGAACTATAGTTATACAATTATTATCTTAACTGAAGTATGGATCAAGAGCGGAGAGGAGGACAATTACAACATCGCAGGTTACAGCATGCTGTTCCAACCGAGACCTGACAATCAAGCCGGTGGCGTTATCGTCTACCTGGACTCTGCTCTCGTGTACACTCACGAGCCCATCCTACTGCCCACTGCCGAGCTGATCCACGTCACACTCCTCCTCCCCCATTTGAATAATAGTCTTGAGTTTTCGCTCTTTGCAATTTATAGGAATTGTAGATTTACTTATAATCAATTTAAAAACGAATTTGTAAATATTTTGAGGTTAAAAAATGATCCTACATTAATAGTGGGAGACATGAATATTTGCACATTAAAAAATAAAGGGTCTGGCATTGAATATCTAAGTACACTTTTTTCTTATGGTTTTGAGAATTTAGTAAATACGCCAACTAGAATAGTTAACGAGTCAGCGTCCTGTCTGGATCATGCACTGGTAAGAAATACTAAGGGGTTTAAATTTATGTGTAGCGTTTTGGAATTGGATTTGACTGATCATTTTCCCTTGGATATTCAAATTGACGATCTCAGGGAGAATAAAAATGAAATTAAGTTCTGTAAAATTCTGAATAATGGTCTTCTGAAGAGACAGTTATTTCGGGCCGACTGGAGTCTAGTTATGGACAGTATTGATGTAGATGAGGCTGTAAAAAGGTTCTATAATATTTATAATGCATGTCACCTTGCATCATGCACTTTGAAAAAAATTAACAGTAGAAATAGGAAAAGAAGCGAATGGGTTTCAGATTATCTTGTTGAGTTAATAAGGTACAAGAATAACATATGTAAGGCTTATGCCCGAGATAGGAATAACTTAGCTTTAAGAATTGAATATAGAAATATATCTAAGATTGTGTGCAGGCAAATCAAATATGCTAAAATAAATTATTAATCAAGTTTAATTCAAGAATGCAAGGGTGACTCGAAAAAGTACTGGAATGTTGTTGGGAAGTTAATTAAAAGTAAAAAGAAGGGTTTAGATAAAATTACAGTTAGCAATGTTACAGTGGGTGTGAATAACAATGAATTAGTGGTTGCAAATGCTTTTAATGAATACTACAGTGGCATTGTATCCAATTTAAGGTATGAGGAGTTTGGAGAGGGCTTGTTTTATGAGGACAACACTGAGCATGAAGTTTTCTTACACGGTATCGATATTAACCTAGCTGATGTTGTAATCACAATTAAAAACATGCAAAATAAGCATAGTTCTGGGTTTGATGGTATCAGTGTTAATGTCATTAATGAAAATGTAGATGTGCTTGCACCGGTGCTTTTTTCAATTTTTAAAAAATCACTAAAGGATGGGATAGTACCAAAAAGCTTCAAGTTAGCAACTGTCATCCCAGTTTACAAAGCTGGGGATGCCAAAGATTTATCCTCATACAGGCCGATCTCGTTGATCAGTACAGTGGCTAAGGTTTTTGAGCACATTGTAAAAGAAAAGTTAATGCATTATTTTACTACTAGATCAATTTTTTCCACTAGCCAGTTTGGCTTTTTGCCCGGGAGAAGTACACACATGGCGTTGAATGATCACATTAGCACGATTGTTGACAGCTTGGATGATCATAAATACACATTGGCTATCTATCTCGATTTTCAAAAAGCGTTTGATGTCCTTGATATAGATCTACTTGTTATTAAATTTAAAAAATATGGAATAGGTGGCAGGGCTCTATCTTGGTTGGAATCGTTTTGTAGAGGAATAAATCAAATTGTTAAAATCAACAATGTACATAGTGAGATGGTTGAGCTGATGTATGGCACAGCACAGGGTGGTGTCCTTGGGCCAATGCTATTTTTGATCTACATTAATGATCTATTAAGTTTACAGTTAAATGCTAACATATTCGCGTATGCCGACGATACGGCACTAGTCTGTTCTGCCTACAATAGAGAGGCTCTCAAGGTTAGAGTTCGTAGCGACCTGGAGAGGATTTCGACATGGCTTATTAATAATAAATTACTAATAAACGCAAAAAAATCAAAATGTTTATGTTTTTTGACTGTAGTCAGCATAAAGATAAATTGGAGTAGGATTTTGAATTTTACTGTCATAAACATAGATGCAATTATGAATGCACATGTTCTAGTATTGAAATTGTAGCTTCGGTTAAATATCTTGGTTTGTATATAGATCAGCACTTGAAATGGGAGCAACATGTTGATTATGTTGTCAAAAAATTAAGAAGAATAAATTACTCATTATACCACATGAAAAACTGCTTGTATAGCCAACATTTGAGACAATTGTATCTGTCATGGTTCGAGAGTACGTTGCGATATGCAATAATTCATTATGGTGGGGCTTACCCTACGGTATTGCGTTCTGTAATAATGTGTCAAAGACAGGCCTTGAGGATAATTTTTGGAATCTTCCGTCGGGAAAGAATGAGTTATATATTTAATGAATACAAATATTTTACATTTTTTCAGATCCACAAGTTTTGTTGTTTGCAATATGTGCACACACATTTTAATAACTATCCCTTAAGACAATATCAAAGATCAACTAGAGCTGCACAGTATATTACGCTGCAGGTTAAAAGATGGAACAAAGAAACTAGTAAACACCAGTTCTGTTACTTAGGTCCAAAACTGTATAATGCAGTTGTAGAACATTTTGGCAATGAAATAGTATTTGTAGGTAAACCTAAATTCAAAATGAAAATAATCCAATATACAACAGACTGGCAGACTTAATATTAACCACAATCTGTTGTACTGTAAGTTTTCTATGTTAACTGTTTCATCAGTTATCATTTTATAGTATTGTATATGTTATATCGCTGTAGTCTATTTGTTGTCATAACTTTATAGTTTATGTCCTGTTGTTCATTATATGGTCTATCTGTTGTTATAACTTTATAGTTTATGTCCTGTTATTCATTATGTAGTCTATCTGTTGTTATCACTTTATAGTTTATGTCTTGTTATTCTTTATATAGTCTATCTGTTGTTATCACTTTATAGTATATGTCTTGTTATATTGTTATATTACATTTCCTTGTTATTTATTACATAGTCTAACTGATTTTATTACTATAGCTTACGTCCCTGTTATCACATTATAGAATATATCCCTGTTAATTAATATACAGTCTACAGATTGTGTTTTATAAAAATTATTTTTAAGAGAGTGTGGAGCATACTCCTAGTGCATGGTCTAGAACAAGATGTTGGCGCGGTTATGGGGGTATAAATTATATAACCTATAAATAATTGTTTAATTTTATATTGTTGTATATTGTTAAATTTTATTTCCTTGTTATTTAGTATTATTTAGTACTATTTAACTTTATAGGCAAAAATGTTCTATAGCACGTTGTTGGTGTCAGTTTGAAGTTGTGTGTTTATTTATGATTGTTGTATAGGGTGATATTTGTATGTTGGTTGTGTTGTTGAGTTTTGGCATATTTGTAAAATTTTAAATTTCTAGTAGTAATCTAAATACGATACAAATAGCTAGCTGCCACGAGGACGAAATAGATATAGTATTTGTATATTCATATTGCCCTAACCCTCGCACGCCCTTTTGGGTGCTTGGGTGTAGGAAACATTGTCAGATTTGTAATTTTTTGAATAAAAGATTTTTGACTTTGACTTTTGACTTTGACACACACACACACACACACACACACGCACGCACGCACGCACGCACGCCCGCACACGCACGCGCACGCGCACGCGCACGCGCACGCACACGCACACACACACACACACACACACACACACACACACACACACACACACACACACACACACCTTTAACCTTTTAGAGGCAGTGTTGGAGTAAGAATTTAATTACTAGTGCAAAAAAGTAATCGGCTAATACTAAGGTTAACAGCTAGCTAAGACATGAGATACTGTACATTATATAGATAACTATAAAGAGTACATCTTTACACTTAATTTTTAAGGTATGGTAAATATAAATACGGTTCACCTTAATTAGTTGAAGAAGCAAAATGTTTTGTAACTACCTTAGTAGAATAAAACAGTAATTTAATTAAATCCTTTTAAAATTGAGTTTATTGTAAATATACAATATTTGATATAAAAAGTATATACAACTCTTTGTATGTTTTAGCTCAGATAAAATGTTTATTAACAATCACATTTAAACGTTATATTTAAAATGTCATTTTAAACGTTTGGATCACTTAGCAAGGTACAACCTTTAGATGAATTTAACTACTACTTCAGGAAACTAGTCAACAATAGCCTATTTACTGTCCCACTTTACTACAAAAATTAATAAACAAATAAATTCATATTTAAGCACATTTTAGTAACTACAACGCGAGAGCATTTAAGTAGTACAAGTAGTACATCTACATGTCAAAAATTCATAATCATTGTTCATACTCAAGAATGTTTTATCGGCTTAAATTATTATTTACATCAATATTTATTACTGAGTTTTAGATTTACAAAAATAATAATATGTAGTCTTAAATTAAATGAAGTGTCATTGGTCTAACTGTTAAATAAAGTGAATATTACTTAAAACAGTTATTTAATAGCAGCAATATTTTTATACAAATATTAAGTAGGGATTTGTTAAGGCAGAAAAGTACAAACAATTTAACAGTCCACTCAGAATGAAATGTATAGATGTGGACAATTTCGGCAATTTTATTATCAGGCAAAAACAACCAATAAAAGAATTTCCGATTGCAGAGCGGTCTAATATGTCGGACAAGGGATCTGAGTTAAATATAGTGCAGGTTCAAATTTTATTTATCAGTACCATAGACCTAGTACAGTTTAGACTCTGTCCCTTATTCTGTTTAATATGGTCCTCTCACAGGTTATTGGCCATAAGGACGGACACAATAAGACTTAAAATGAGATCAGCACCTAACTATAAAGTAATAAAAACGGCTGAAGCTTAGAACGTGAAATTTTTACGAAATTTACATGAGTTACATGTGGAGAGTGTGATATGTTTGTCATTCATTATGACTTAAGAAAATTATATATTTTAAATAAAATATAATTAAGAACATGGCGTGTTTTAATATTATTTAAGGGACTAAAATTGTAATAAATAAAAATTATCATATTAAATCCTTGTTTCCGGTTTTTTTTTATTTAACGACAACTACTGTTCTTAAAGGTTTTAGCATTACTCGTTGAATTCCAAGATAGTAACTGTACGAATTTTTAAGAAGATTACATTCGTATACCACTAGCAATGCCAATTAACAAGATAGCTGTTATTTCTAATTGATTTTAACCATAAAAATACGCCAAAAGTGTTGATTACTTAATTAACATTTGCTGGATGTCGACTAGTCGTGTTAATTGTGAAACATTTTTAACGCATACTACACAGATCAAGTATCTCGTATAATGGTACGTATTTTGACTTACGATATTCACATACAATTTTCTATCTTGTAGAAAGTTTCATGATTTGGTAACGCGTTATGTTTTGTAGGAATAAACTTCATTTGTGTACCTACTTATAAAAAAATTTGACAAACTGTTTACTTTTATACTAAACAGTTTTATTTAACTACACAAAAAGATATAAAAGTACCATTCGGCTGTATTAGTTACCTGAATTGTTTACTGGGATTGTTTTTATATCGTGCAACAATTAAACACTTTTACATTGCTTAGTTATTATTGCTTTACTAAATCAAATCTCTGTAACACAATTATGAGTAGTGCGGTTTTGAAGTATTATTTTGGTTCTGCTATTGACGTCTTCAACTTAAGTGGACTCGAAGGGAGCAGCATTACTTCGGAAATTTGCCATAGTTTAATGGTACAGGAAATAAGAGACTTAAGAAACTTTCTCCTTCGCTTTACGATTAGTTTAACAGGTATTAATTCACAAAACAAAATTTTATTTTAAATAGTTTATTAAGACTGTACCCATATCAGTAATAAAGAGTCAGATATCTTAAACAAGGTGGAAATAAGAAATATAATATTTAATACAAGAGGGGGATTTTAGGTTTGCGCCTGGGTGGTCGTGTCCATGACGTGACAATCACAGATCCGGAGCCCGAATTGTAATTCGGTCCGCTTGGAGGTCCCTTACACGAACAGCCGGACATGATCCTCACACAGCCCTCTCTGCAGCCTAAACGTCTTCCAACGTAATTCGGATCCAAGAAAGAGTAGTCATAAGTTGGGCCCCTTAACAAATAAAATCTATTAAATCATACCTCATTCACGGTAATGTTTTTTTAACAAGCGGTTTTGTGACTAATACAAATTGTTACTACCGCAACCACTACCAGTTATCTCATTACCTTTGTTGTTTAATACTTAAAAAAAATGTAAAATGCTGTAACGAGTTCAATTTAATTTTGTCAGATTTTTAATACTTCACGTGCAACCTTTATTTACAACTCTATGGGCGTTACGTGTATACCAAAGCATCTAATGCAACCAGGAAATTATAAACTTGAAAGGAAATCATAAACTTAATTATTAGCCCCCACATTTAAATATAATATTACTATCACGTATTATGAATGCACAAATGCTATGTACTTATAAAATACTAAAATTAGTAAAGGATTTAAAAATAAATGCCCTGCAAAATCCAGATTAAAATATCAAAAAGCAGCTATTCCTTACAACTAATAGGTCTCTATAACAAGTTTGTAAGCGAAAATTTATTATATACTATGATCATCCTGTTTTAATGACAATTTGTTTTAAATTTTATACTGCAGTAAAGTGTGTTTAAATAAACACGAGTATAGTATGAAAATATATAAATATATCATCGAGTTATTACTTTATAGAAGGACTACTATATATTATATATTAACTATATATTATAAAGGTATATAGTAAATATTTATCTTATTAAACACTTACATACTCTTGGTCTATAAGTTTAAGGTGTTGTTAATAATTTGAAACTGTTTATTTTGGTTTATTTTGTTACTGCTGTATAATCGTATAACTTATATCTTTCGTTTACTTACATATGAAACTGAACTAGTGATTACATTCCTCAGTAATACGTTTAATTATATTTAGTAAAATTATTTTAATTAGTTGAATATGATTGTTTTATTTCATTAATGCAAAAAGGAGGAAATTTAAAAACCCATAGAGTAGAATGAAAAATGTAGAAAAGGCCCTGGCAACCAAATGTTAGTATTTTTAGGTGACAGTGTGCAGCGCTTCTTTTATTTTATTCCATCTGTTACCTAATCTAACAACACGTCCTTGCTAGTAAACATGCATTGGGCAACACTGGTATAATCATCCTTTTTAGATTATAGACATATTATTTCGCCCAGGAGTATAACCAGGACAGTGTTGATAACTTTATAAGACATGTTGTAAACGAAATACAAGTTGTTTCTAAGCTCTTGACTGAAGTTCTATAATATTGTTCCTATATTATCAAATTGAGATTGAAAATACACTAAAATATTTGTCCATGTAGTTTTGTCAACCCATTGTGTTTTTATTTGAACTTTTAAATAGATTTCGAAACATATGCTTTCCATTGCGATCAGGATGCAATCTTTGAAATATATATTTTTATTAAAATTAATCACAATGTATATTTATTTCACTTGAGGTATCAATCAGGCTCTTCTTATTTTAAGTCTAAAGTTACCAAAACATCTGATTTGAAACATCAACTGCGGGCATTTTTTTTATTTTCTAGAGTAGTGATTTTAGACTAGTAATTGTCACCACTGTCATCTTCCCTTTACAAAAGCAGTATTAAAATATGATTTTTATGAGACTTGCATTTATAAATACTTTTTCAAACACAATTTATTTTAGCCAAACCTAGAACTCTTCTCATGTTCCTGATATACGAGTACACATGCAATACTTTAGGTTTTTAATGACTTTCTTCACACTAGGTAAAATTAATTTTCTAAATTTACTGTAATAACGCATACTATTATTTTACTTATATAACTGTGTTTTATAAGCAAACATCCATCAGTGCGTTGTCCTATTTACGTCCATAGTTATTAATGGTAATTGAAAATGTTTCAACGGTTGTTGTTTAGGTAAATGGTAAAATCAAGGAAGCAGTCGGTTTCCAAACCCTGAACCATTTTCCCGAAGACTATCTTAAGGTAATTTTGAAGTGAAGCTATAATTTACACGTATTATGGTGTATATTGGACAGCTAAAAATATTTTCATGGTACAAAGGATGTGTATTAATATTCCAATCTAATCTTACAACTATGTAGTATTTTAATCTGGTAAGTGCAAGTAGAAAATTCTAAGTTGGAACTATATGCACGTGTGATACCAATAATCATTAGTAATATATATATATATATATATATATATATATATAATATAATTTTACTTCCAGGTTCTTTACAGCCTGATTGCTGAGAACCTCTGATCTCTAAGTGCACAGTGCCCCATCTTCAGAGCAACCCAGACATACAACGTATAACTACTGTTATATTGTAGTCGATTAGTCAGAAGTTGCTGTTTTAAATTAGATAATGTGCAAATCTGTGAGGTTCTAGGAGCGGTTTTGGACCTTTAACAAGGCCAAAAGGCTCTTGACGCGGGAAGGTTTAGTACCCCAAAGCAAAGTGGCCGAAACCTCCCATAGACCGATGTCCATTTCACGAGCCTGGAACTTCACGAAGTTATGGACCTTTTAGAGGCTGAAAGCCTAGTTGTGATATAATTTGAGTACCCTAAACCTCAAATTCTTAAATATGACATATATCATAGACTAAATTAAAGTTTTTGTAACAAAAGACTTACACATAAACATAATATCCCCATCGTCCATCTACTCCTGTAAATTAAAGACAATTAAATTAGTAATAAAAATGCTTTAACATCCAAGTTTTATTCTGATAAGTTAGAAACTTTCACATTTATTTTGATGAAATGTGGTATAATATATCATAAATGCACATATAATCTGTCAATTCATAGTCAAATATGGAAGCGATATAAAACAATGAATCGATAATCATTCTACAAAATATAATCAACGATATAAATATATTTGATTAGACAATTAATGCAATTAATGTGCAAGGATTCTCTTCGTTTTTATATTTGGTTCTAATTATGTATTGTGTTCAAAAGATTGATATAGAAAAATTACATTTTTACTCCCAATTCACATAGTTTGAATATTATACGAGTAATTCTGTTTGAGATTTACTATATAATAGTACGAAATTATTGCTATTTAAATCAGTTCTACAAGTTGTGTGACTGAAAATCTTTGTCAAATGATATATCAATTTTTATCGCAAAGATCGTAGGTTCCAAGACTCACTACCTATAATCTTGTCACAATCATTTCTTTCATCTGAATACAACCTTAACCAACTTATACATAGGCTTTGTTATTCCAGAAGAATGTTATACTCATAAAAGCGTCTTAAAAGATGAACTTTCTTAGAGGAGTTTTAGATTGAGAAATTTGTCAATGCATGTGTTGTTGTAGGTGCAGTAGCATGTTTTTAATAAAAACGTATAGTCTGATTGATACAATGTCATCACCAAACTACCACCCGGTTGGTTGGTTGATCTGGTGGAGGTAAAGCACCTTATTTTATCTTAAAAATGTTTAATATTTTAAATTAGTACTTAATATATTTAAAAAAAATTGAAGAATAATTGAGAATCGGTATAATTAGATAAAAACTTGGGGTCTCACAATTAAAGTAAACTCTTTCTTAAAGTATTCATTTTTGAAAGCACAGTCTTGCTTCATTGCAAATAAATTTTGACACTGCAGATTAAAGACATTAAGTTTTTCTTCTATGTAAAGGTGATGGCTGGACTTATAACTATGTTAAATGTTACATCTACATTACAAATAAATCAGTTTTTAAAGTTGAATTATTTTCTTTTTGTATCATAATTTACTTATGAGCTTTGAAATAACATTGCTACAATAAAAATTTTTCTCCCCAAAATATTTTACACTTGGCAGAACCACTGCAGGACACAAGCTCGTACAGCTACTATTATAAATATACTATTTTTAATGGCAACTTGAAAAATTATTAGTTTTATATTATTAATGCGTATGATTAAAATTTCGACTATGTTAAATGTTACATCTACATTACAAATAAATCAGTTTTTAAAGTTGAATTGTTTTCTTTTTGTATCATAATTTACTTATGAGCTTTGAAATAACATTGCTACAATAAAAATTTTTCTCCCCAAAATTTTTTACACTTGGCAGAACCACTGCAGGACACAAGCTCGTACAGCTACTATTATAAATATACTATTTTTAATGGCAACTTGAAAAATTATTAGTTTTATATTATTAATGCGTATGATTAAAATTTCGACAGCAATTTACTACTGTTTTAAACAGTTATAAGGTTTTAGTTACAAATATCAAAATTTAGGATTGCCTCTGACCTGGTCCATAGTACACCTGTGAAGATGCGTAGCAAATTACCAGCACTAGCAATAACAAACCTTTCAGAATCCCCATGTTGAATGAAGAAGTTTGTGGAAACCGTCACTATATACGCTCCCTGTTTTCTCTTCGATCACGTACGAATATGAGTCATTCGTTAAAATAATCGAATCAGTTTGGAGAAAATAAATTCACAAATTGGACTGAATCCATACTGAGTAAACAAAAGAGTTTATAGGCTCTTGACAACCTACCAATCAGTCTTATTAAAACGAACAATGGAAAATTTTCAGATTCAATTGCCTTGTTAACACTGTGGTGATTTTAAATGGTATACTATAAAACAAGATGTGACTTCTCTGATATGACGGTTGGTTCATTAGACATGTATATTATGTAACAAATTAACATAATGAGGATATCTCTAAAGAGTAATCTCCAACTATGAATGAATATAGTTTATGGTGTAATTATCCAATTTTTTTTGAAGAATAAACTTATTGTATTATATGGTAACATTTTTTGTAGGTTAGAATATAAAACGAGTCTTTGGGACGCGTTTGAAAATTTTAACACATAAATATATTAAGTATATTTTTGCAGGTTTTGACTCCGCTACCATGTCAAAATTCTTATATGCAGTATTATTGTTCGGGCGAATGTTTTAAGCAACAGTGATGGTTTGAACAGGTTTTCTAACCGCGTTTTCTTTCAAACTGTGTCTGTAATTTGCTAAAGGTGGGCAGGTAAAATCTGAATGTGAGGCTCGATTCTAGAATTCTTAGTGAGGTTGACCACGATAGTCAAGTTTTAGATAACGGATTAGAAACGTGATGCCAGTACCTCCGTAAAATACATTAAGGGGGGGGGGAGGCATGCTGACCTACATCTCTCTGGAGGTCAGTTACAAAGATTCCAACTCTTCTTTCACACTAGTTTATCTGTTTTAATATGATGAGAGAATGGTAGGCCCTCAATTCCCATATTTCTAGATGCTTAAAGCTTCGGTTATTTGAGATCTAATACAGACTAGAGTGCTCTTTGTAGTACCGATTCTAACTTACCGCCTAACAGAATACAGAAGCTTCATAGAACAATCAGTGACCATGTAACTGACAACGAGTTAGTATAACTGCCTCCCCTCACGAACCGAATCATAATAGGTTGAAAATATTAATTTGAAATACCACAAATAACGCTTCCTTGAAATAAACATTTATCACAATTTTACAGATGATTCTTAAAAGTAAACTATAACTATTATTTTGTACTCAACATTCTTAAAGTGTATTTTGGGGATTCAAAGGCGTGGCAGTATAATAAACTGCTTTAATTGGGGATGTTCTCTGATAATGTTACGTCATGTCCGAGGACGGAACTAGGAGTCCCATCACCGAGCCGCAATAACAGAGCCGGAACCGTGGGGCCTACACCCGGATATGTCAGGTAAGCAGTGGTCAGTGGTGATGACCTCTCAATCTCTTTGACCTCCTCCTCCACAGACTGCTACGGTGCGGGCGGGCGCACAGTGGATGTTTGTTTTGTGCAAAAATTTCGTTCATATTAATTTTCATTTTACTATGTCTGGAAAAAATGTCTTCATAATCTTTCTGCCCGCACGACATGACAAAATCAAATTAAGGTATATAATTTAAATGTAGCATGAACCTTTATTTTATGTATCATTGTGGATTTGATCACAACAAGGGAGGTGGCTGAGCGTCAACAAAGCCTAACTTTTCGCAGGATATATCAAAAACAGATTGAGCTACTGACTTGAAATATGACATACAGTAAGCAGGCAAAACTTTTCTTTTGTCTGTCTTTTTGTTTTTCTCATGATATCTCGATAACGAAATGACTTGTGGCATTTAAACTTTGTATGAGCCTCCATTTATACTAAGGAAATGTCAAATACTAAAGATTAGTTCGGTTATAGCCCACGTTCGTCTGTGTGATATGGATGAACGTTAGCCAATTTTATCAGGCAAGGGAATATCTGAAATTGATCCATAAACTTTTAATTTTGCAAGATCCTACATCAAAGCTTGTTACGCGACACGTGGTCTGACGTACTGCTGTCCAGTGTTATATTGTGCCTGTAAACGTTTTATTATATTATATGTGTATATGATAAAATAACATTGATTGTATTAATGTTTTAGGAACAATATCTACATTAGTTTCAATCTATTACAATTTCACGCCTTTATATTTTAAAATAGAAGGAACCAACAGCTAATAGAGATTAAATTAAAATATACTGACATGTGACAATATACTGCCACTGCAGAGATATACTTAAAGTTAAGTAAAGTAAACTTTGTAAATGATATTTTCAAATGTTTTGATGATTTAATATTTTGTGGGAAACATCTAAACGCTGCTTCAAGTTCTTTTGCGTAACTTCGAAAAATTTTGGAAAAGATCTCTTTGAGCTGATAGCATTTTCTTATAAGAAAATATATATTCAAATTAGGACATTCGAGTATGAATGGTGAGGCTTATATTGAAAACCCTAACAAAATTGTGACTTTATTTTTAACTTGTAATAATAAATGTCTATCAGTTAGCTCTTGATTGAGTCTTTTACACAGTCTCAGACAATGTAATACAAAGTTCATTACCCATAATCCACAAAATCCTTTTAGCCCTCTATCATGAGACCTCACCTGATTTATGGGGCAATTCTTTTTTTAATTTATTTTAACCCACATACTATACTTCCTTCAAAAGTGATTTTTGGTATGATATGCTTTGATATGTTTTTGTGTTAAAATTGTATTGAAATATGTTTTGTATTCCGTAAAATACTTTGGCAAATTGAACTTTACTATACTGCGAATATATTCTCATAAAACATTGATCTGATAAGCACTCACTGTTAAGTAACAACTCGCATGAAAACACATAGAATAGCAAACTGTGACATGTTTAACTATCACATTAATACAGTAAAAAGTAGAAAATTATGGTATACACTGCTTGGATACAAATATGGACTTAACAGCAGACTTTAACCGTGCGTGGAAATAACTATGGATAACAGTGATAAAAAAACAGTGATGCCAACCGTTACGGTGTATCTAGAATCAGTTATAATCTCTTTATTCTAGAATAACAATTTTTACCATTCAATTGGTTTTTCATCCCCTATAGCCGAAGCGATTTGAAAGGGAAATTTAATAAAAACGTATAAACATAAATTAAAAATATTACTTACAAATACAAGCGGAGCTGAAAGTTTGTTAGTATCTTAAATTTTAACTTCATATTCATTAAATAATTATACATAAAAGGTAATAATGCATTGGGCTATCTTAATGCTACGGGGAGTGGCTGAAGATCAGAAGCCAACTATCCAAAATATTCTTAAAAATTTTTCTCAAGAGACTTTATAATTTTGATTTTCACTATTTGTTGACTTTAAATAAGGTAAATAAAATATTAGTTATAAAATTAGTTCTTGAGTTTGATTTTAACTTTTTATCTGAAGTATTTATAGATTAGAATGATAAACAGTTTATTTTGAATAGATATTTACCGATAATTTATTAAAATTTTAATAGTAGGCAAGCACAATTTGGGCGCAACTTAGGTGATTCAAACAATTTACCATCTCCTTTTTTCAATATACTTAAATATTTTATACACTCAGACAATTTCTATTTGGTGCACGAGGATATAAAAAATTTAGATGTATTTATTTTACCTGAATATTTAAATTATATTGTGCGATATGAAGTTTCTTAGATTAAGACAGTATTTGGAAACAAATAGGTTATGTAATGCATAGCTTGTATCCTAAATAAATATGCATATTGCTACAAAATAGCAATATGATAATATACATTTTTAATAAGACTATCAGATTTAAGAGATTCAAGGAATTCAGTAAATAACAATATAAGCAAGAATTAATTATAGTAAATAGGAGACTATTGTATGATAGTTCTGAGTGATATATCCTAAAGTGATAAGAATGGTAATTAGACATTCGTAGGACCAATAGATGATGAAATGTGGTTAAGACAGTGTAGTATAATGAGTCTCTTTTTTGGTTACTTTGTAACGTATTGCCGGATTAACTGACTGAAGGGGATATTTTAGGGAATATAAAAGTGAATCTGTTGCTTTATATATAATTGTGCTAGTGCGTTCAGCAATAAGTTTTTACGATTCATGGATAAAAATGTTCTGCGAAAGTTGGGATTTTATTGAAAATTTTAATAGATGAAAAATAAAACTGTCAATAGTGTTCGGAAAAGGGGGAAAACTAAGCAAAAATTAAAGGTGGCGATATCTAGGAGCAGAGATCGAGGTGAGGATAAATACCTGAGGGTCAAGTTTACATCACACATATCGTGGGAACAACATAACAAATCTAGAATATCAAATTGAGTTATGAAATCAGTCTAGGAGGGTCTTTTAAAAGACAATAACGCGACTCTGTTAGTAAAATTCACAATTATTAGTGCTGTTGTCGGGTCAGTTATTTTTTTACGGGGTAAAAATATTCGGTGCAAGTTTCAAAGTTCAAAGAATGTTTTGAAAAACAATTTTGTCTTTAACTCATCAAATTGCACGCTTTTCATCGAAACTGGTTTGGAAAGAATTAGACTACTCTACCCTTCAAGGAAACCTAAATAATCTCGGAAGAATCTAGAGTATGACATCGAATCATTTACTTTTTATGCTAGCTAAGGAAATTTTATTTAATATTAAATAAAAGTAAGTGTGAAATGGAGGCAAATATTAATGTTGATACGGCGTGTGTTGAGTGGGGGGCCAACTGACAAGAATGGTTGAGTTGATGCGTACAGACTGGCGAGTGGAACGTTCAGGTCGTGAGTGTCTATCTTCCACTTATTAAACAATCAGATTTCTTGGGCAAATTAAGACTAGGTAGGCTCGGCTTACTTGAATCACGTTGTTCTTTGTGTAACCGGAATGAATATTAAACAGTTATTCACTTTGGAGCTATTTGCCCTATTCTGGTTCGAATTGAAGAGAATGTTTTGGGAGTAGCATAAAGAGTCCGAAATTAAATTAAAACTAATATTATATATTTGAATGTGCTTTCTACTCTCCCTTTTTCGCTTCTTAAACTATTTTTCGCCTTGTAAAACAAATTTGAATTCTAAATGTTATTCGTAATCTTGTAATCGCTCTCATAGGTTGATTTATTTAAATTGGCAGAATGTTGTATACCTTCCCCGTTTTCCGATGTAAGTTAGTAAAACGTGATATGAAAATTTCTTTTCATTAATCAATTTATTAACTTCAAAAATTTTTTTAAGTTGTAACATTTGAATTCATTTCATGGTTGTTTGAATATTGGATCTACCTTTCATGTATCATCGCAGCGTTTGTTTGATTGTTCATTGAAATCTTAATTCAATCAATTATATTATTAAAGTTTAGTTGATTGTCTTCGAAGAGCTGGTATTTGGAGCAGCCTAAGTGACAATCGCATAACAATACGGTTTATTTCTTTTTCCAATTATAAAGAGGGTAATATAAGAAACTACTTATTCTTATTACTGAAGTTTTAAATTTTATCACATTTTTTTAATTTTTAATAAAATTTTAATTGATTGGCATGTGATCCAGTGGCGGGTGAAAGGCAACCACAAAGTCGCGAACTAAGTGTAAACTTTGGCCCTATATGACATAACTGCGCAGGAGCTAAACAGAAGTGTAATTACCATTCATATCACTTCCAGGTATTCCTTTCAAAACTATCATATGAAAGTCTCCCATTAAATATAACAGTTTCTTGCCTTTACTATTAATTACAGAATCCTTTGATTCTCTTAAGTTTGAAAGATTCTGGTTTTAAATTTCAATGACGCCTTCAAATGGAAGTTGTTCTTTATTAGTACGCCATTTAAGTCATCTACAAGCAATAGATAACTTAACATAAGGTAAAATTTATGCTATAATGTGAGAATAACACCATTAGACAAAGTCGTATAGATTAACGAGTGCCGTCGTGAAATTGTCATAACATCTCAATGTAGTTTTGGTTACCAATAATCTTCTTATAATTAACATAAGGTAACACTTAGGCCATAATATGAGATTTTAAATTAATAAAAATCGTACATATTGACTAATAAAAATTGTACGTGCAGACGTGAGAGAGCGATAACTTCCCATTCCAGTTTGTTTTACTAATCCTCCACTTTTAGTTTTCTTAATTTAACATATGGGCCGTATTATGGGATTTTTATTGAAAATAATCTTATACTTTGACTAAAATGGTTTAAGTGCGATCTTCAGATGTGATAACCTCTAGTTCCAGTTTTGGTTACCAGTCCTCCTCTAATAATTTCAATAATGTAGCGTGAAGTCTCTGATATTAAATTTGAAATTGATAAATATTTTATAACTGGTAACATTTAGAGTGACAGAGTGAGATAGTAATAACGTCTTCTTCCAATGTTTGTTACTAGTCTTCCTCTTATAATTTCAATAATGTAGCGTGAAGTCTCTGATATTAAATTTGAAATTGATAAATATTTTATAACTGGTAACATTTAGAGTGACAGAGTGAGATAGTAATAACGTCTTCTTCCAATGTTTGTTACTAGTCTTCCTCTTATAATTTCAATAATGTAGCGTGAAGTCTCTGATATTAAATTTGAAATTGATAAATATTTTATAACTGGTAACATTTAGAGTGACAGAGTGAAATAGTAATAACGTCTTCTTCCAATGTTTGTTACTAGTCTTCCTCTTATAATTTGAATAATGTAGCGTGAAGTCTCTGATATTAAATTTGAAATTGATAAATATTTTATAACTGGTAACATTTAGAGTGACAGAGTGAGATAGTAATAACGTCTTCTTCCAATGTTTGTTACTAGTCTTCCTCTTATAATTTCAATAATGTAGCGTGAAGTCTCTGATATTAAATTTGAAATTGATAAATATTTTATAACTGGTAACATTTAGAGTGACAGAGTGAAATAGTAATAACGTCTTCTTCCAATGTTTGTTACTAGTCTTCCTCTTATAATTTCAATAATGTAGCGTGAAGTCTCTGATATTAAATTTGAAATTGATAAATATTTTATAACTGGTAACATTTAGAGTGACAGAGTGAGATAGTAATAACGTCTTATTCCAATGTTTTTTACTAGTCCTCCTATTATAATTTCATTAATGTAGCGTATAGCTTTTAATATTAAATTTGAAATCGATAAATATTTTATAACTGGTAACATTTAGAGTGACAGAGTGAGATAGTAGTAACGTCTTATTCCAATGTTTTTTACTAGTCCTCCTATTATAATTTCATTAATGTTACATGTAGCTTTTAATATTAAATTTGAAATTGATAAATATTTTATAACTGGTAACATTTAGAGTGACAGAGTGAGATAGTAATAACGTCTTATTCCAATGTTTGTTACCAGTCCTCCTCTAATAATTTCAATAATGTAGCGTGAAGTCTCTGATATTAAATTTGAAATTGATAAATATTTTATAACTGGTAACATTTAGAGTGACAGAGTGAGATAGTAATAACGTCTTATTCCAATGTTTTTTACTAGTCCTCCTATTATAATTTCATTAATGTTACATGTAGCTTTTAATATTTGATTTGAAATAATTAAATATCAAATAACTTGACTGTCAAAGATTTTGAGTGCGAACTTCAAATAGTGAAAACCTCCTATTCCAGTTTTAGTAAATCATACACCTGACTTTTGTTAAGTTAATGATCATTTCGAAGAAATGCCTTGCCTTACTCAGCGACAACGTGCCCCTTTCTAGGAAAACTGTGTTGGAATATCTGTGAGTTCTTTTCGACTCTACTGGATCTGGGACTTGCAGGTTTATTGCGCATCTAATAAGGCGTCCTACCGCTTGGGTCTTGTCAGAAAGCTGTCTAGACCCTTCGTCGACCTTTCCACAGTTTTAGTCTCTACTGTACACTTGTTCGGCCTTACATGGAGTTCTTTATTGTGTGGTTACCCCATCAGCAATACTTTCGTAAGGAGTTCAACAATGTCCAGACACGTTTTCTTCATCTGTTTAACTGCGTCTTGGCTACAGATATTTTGAATTCCCAACTGATATGACGAAGGAAATGCTGCACCTGCAAACTCTGGAGTCTAGGTAGTTTATTCGTGACGTCATGTTTTGGTTTCGTACTTTAAATGCAAAGATTGACTATCCAGCTCTTCTTGAATTATTCAACGTTTAGATCTATAGTGGTAACATTACGTCATGGACTATTTTAACTACTCGTCATAAGTTTGTCCCAAGTTTACAGACAGCCACCTCAGATGGTATTTGTTAGCGGTGTGCCCTATCTGTTATCACTTATTCGTCAAGGTCTGGTTGCATTAGTTAGTTAGCTTGATGTTTCCAGTATGGTCTGTGATTCATGTATACTTATTCAGGTTATCGCTAGATTTTTATATCCTGTTATGTTTATGATATTTATGTTATGTTATTATTCTAATTATATATTAGCTTTAAAATAATTCTAGTTGCATAATCTAGCACGTCCACAGCTTTTTGCCTCTTGAGGTGTGAACTAGTTTGTATAGTTTTTAGTTATATTGATTTTTATATCTTTAGCTTCTTTTGAGCTAGTTGTAATGTTATTTATTTAATACTCAATCCCGTTAGTTAAGTTGCAGCGTGATAATAATTTAGCTCGTTATACTATCTACACTATATATTAATTAGTTCAATAATGTGTATTTAAATGTTATTTTGGTATAATTTCTCACTTAAATAATAGAACTATAGACTGCTATTATATTTATCTTTGATGTAACCTGTAATAATATCTTTTACTTACCATTAAAAAACCTTTATTTTGAAACTACGTTCAATTGGCTATACCGTTGAAAATATAGTAATAAAAAAATAACTTCCTATAGTTTTCATAAAATAACATTTAGGCAATATTAAGTGTCAAAATAATGAATAGAGTTGCAAACATTGACTAAAATAAGTAGGAATGCAAACGTGAGGTAATGATAACCTGTCATTCCAGTTTTGCTTAGTGAATATTACTCTTATAATTTCCATATGGTAAAATTTAGGTCGTAATATGAGATTTAAGGGTAATAAAAATCGCATACCTTCACTGATAAAAATGGGAGTGTTTACATGAGATAGTGATAACATATTATTATTAGAACTGGTTGCCTGATCCTCTCTTATAATTTATATAAGGCAAAATTTAGGCTTTAATAGGAGAATTTAAATTAATTTAAATCGCATAACTTGACTGAATGGGAGTGTGAACGTGATATAATGAAAACCTCTCATTTCACTTTCCGTTACAAAATCCTCTTCTTTGTTATTTTATTTCATTGTGTCCAACTTCGTGTCTCACACTCGAAATAGTAAATTATGCTTATATTTTTATGCTACTATAAAGTTTAAATTTAAAATAAGGAGAACCCCATCTAAGTATCCTGGTTCTTCTACAGAAAATCTAAATGTAGTTTTAACCAATCTGATAGGTTAGCTCTCTTGCTTCCTTGTTCATCGGTTATAGCAACGGTGGTATAATCAAAATATGTGCAATTAAAGTCGAAATTTTTTATTTTGCTTAATAGATGTCTACTTCATTTTTATTTTCATTGAACTAACAATATACAGAGTGTCAAGAACTTGGGATAAAATAAATAAAAATTACAACGGAACCTTCTCCTAAGTTGTTGTGTATATTTAGTAGAGAAAGGTACAACCACGTTTGTTATTATGCATTTGGATTATTTAAACAAATTTCACTATCATAAATAAAATTTCTAGCTGAAAAATTTTATAATAAGTTTACCTAATTTACCATTTCATAATTTTGCCTAACATTTACTGCAATTAAATAGCCATACTTAAAACATTATTTTCGTTGAATAATCTAGCTACTGTTCATCACACAATTATTTTAGCAAATAAACAAACAATTTTATCTCCATACGAATCTATTTAATAACATTCTAATCACTGCAGATAATGACTAGTAAATTTTACTATTTTAGTTAACTAACAAAATATTGGTTGCTCGTTACACAATAGTCCCAGTATTACTTTCCCATTTAACGGTTTAAAAATCCTCTTTAATAAGTACGACGTGCTAATGACACAACATCATTTCTTACAAGGGCTCTATTAACACGTTTTATTTTATTTGTTTTAATGCGGACTTTAAATATTTTTTTTTTTAATATCTGGTATGTTTTACTTTGAAATAAATATAGAAATCATCCTGTTGAAAAGCAATTACAGCCGTTATCTTTTTCAATAGAACCAATCATGTTGAATGTGACGGAAGGGGTTGATTACGTTTAATTGATAAATTGCACTCCCGTGTTTTGACTGAAAACATAGCTGATGTTTCTCTCGTGAATTTACTTTTACACACACATTTCTACATATTTACTTTTGTGCATTTCCTATATTAATCTATAAAACTCTATAGTTATTTAGGGTCCGTTTCATTACATAAAATATTATTGGAATATAGAACGCCACATTTCATAGCGTCAAGTTTAATTATTATTTTTCATAAAAGTATATAATGAAGTGGTTTTTTGAAGATATATATAAAGACTCATCTTTAATCGTAGTTTTTATGTTATATGTAGTGGAGAAACCATTAACTAATATAAATATCATTAGTTTAGTACAAAGTATATAAGTGTTGTAAAAAAAGCTATTTGAAGCTCGTGGCAGCTGAAACATTAAATGGACTAAAAACACTTAATCATTCAAAGGCTACGATTTCAAAAACCAGTCAACTCTTATAAAATTGATTTTTGAATGGAATAACATTCAAGGTAGAAAGTTAGAAATTAATCTTTTCGTGTGAATATTATTATAAGTAACTAATGTTGTGATTAATTAAATTAGACTGTTACCTACTTCATATAACATTGGAATTACTTGTATATATTGCTTTTCATTGTATTTATTGCTATTCATTGCTATTAAGCCAAATCTAATACTCTCCAACTCTCTTCCTGTTGCTTTGCACGATGCTGAGAATCTTACCATCTCGTTGCCTCCTGTATGAATGACAGTGATATCGGACTTGTTCTCAAGCGCCTCTTAGTTTAGTAATGTTCAGTGTAGAATTTTAAAAGTATTAAATCCTTTCACTTCGTTCTGAACCAGACACAAAGATCTTAACATGAAGGCGTTCAATTAATCACAACAACTTCAGTATACAAATCAATGAATATAAAAGTAGAGGGTAAACAAACAAATTAAGAAGATAACATTGGGTAGGTGTAAAAGTGAACCGTACATTCCTAACTTCACCTTTTGTAATATAAGTCATTCTCAAATGAGTTGAATTGTAATACTTCAGAAAAATGAGTGGCCAGCAATAGAAAGTAATTTCCTCTTTTGTGATTTCATTTGACTTTGATGAAAGAAAGATCCATAGGACCAATGGGCATCGGCAATAGCTACACGATGAGTTAGTAAGGCCACACAAGACAGTATTGGACAATCTAATGGCCGTTGTAGAATGCACATTCTAATGGATTCGATTGGTCGAATGAAGGCTTTGGATTATTAGATCTCAAATTCGTGTTTAATAGAGGGTAGTACATATAGACTGTTAAACCGAGTATATAACTTTGGCAGTTCTACTACCTTGATATACAAACCACTAAACGAACATTCAACGAACTGTATTTATACGTTCTTTTTAGATTTTGCTCATAAATTTCAATTGATTTAAAACTATTTATGTACCCGGATTAAATAGTAAAACTTTCATAAGTAAGTGTTTTAGATATTAGAAAGAATTAACGATGCTCTTTATTAACTATTAATTAACATCGTTTTCAGTCTATTAGATGCGTACAGGGCAGTGGCCCACGAGGACGAGCTGATTAATTTACAATAAGACCGGTATCTCTTTATTATAAAAAGTATGATATCTCCTCAATCTGTGTAAACGGTGTCATTGCACCATTGTATCAATGCTTGGAGCATTATATACGTTTGAAGATTACGTGTTGAGAATCTAAGCATTAATATTGCGGATATTAAAATAGGAGGCAAGAAACGTCAAGGTAAGAGTATTGGCCTTCGCCTAAGATAAAGTTGTACGTTGCCCTATATCATCATTCTGGATGTTACTTTGAAGGCTACACCCATAAAGTTTAGCTTTGAGAACTAGCGAATCCATACTTTGGGATTTAATGATAATCTGGTCTTGCTTGCGGAATCCAAGCTGAGTGTTCACATTCTCAGGAAATCTGAAACTCTGCATTCTGTGGAACAGGCATTGATGGCACAGAGACTCATCTTTACTCGTCGTAACTGCAATAGTTTTTCTCTTGTCTCCAAATACATAAACATAGGAGAGATGTATCAACTCCTAGTAATTATAATTCTTCATGAGTTAAGAATGCCAAGGTTAACTATGTATATATAGATCTATATATATACACGGTATGAAAAATATACGTTTGTTCTTTACATAATGTTTGCCTCTAGAGAACGATCAAGTTGGGACTGAAGAAAGTTAGCGGAGTCATTAACCCGCAATTTGATAGCCGTAATTTGATAGCTTGGCATATTGCCGAACTTTTTCTTTATCTCAGTTTGAGGTTGATAAAAGAAATGTAGGACGTTGGATATCCCGATATAGCTATCCGTGTTTCATGTTATGGGTTCTAATCTTTTGTAATTTATTATGTAAAGCCAATTGTTATTTTTGTTTGTCTAGTTTAACTGAAATGTGTTTATGCTTTTAATATTATATTTATCTTTTTTAACAAAGTACAATAAATCATATTGAAGATTAGATCTGTATTTTCCTAAATGTTTTGAATACAAATAAATAATAATAATAATGTTTTGAAAGTTAAATATTAGAAATTTGATACAATAATGGTACAATAATACAAAATTAAATTTATTGTCTCAAAAAAGGGTATTATTTAAATACTCAGTTATCACTATACGTTGACTACAGCAACACTCACTGATGGGCAAATATAGGACTTGGAAATTTTTCTGTTATTGCTCCTTAAAAACAAATCCTTCAATCTTAACATGAACTATAAGACTGTATATATATAGACACATATATATATACAGTCTTATAGTTCATGTTAAGATTGAAGGATTTGTTTTTAAGGAGCAATAACAGAAAAAATTTCCAAGTCCTATATTTGCCCATCAGTGAGTGTTGCTGTAGTCAACGTATAGTGATAACTGAGTATTTAAATAATACCCTTTTTTGAGACAATAAATTTAACTTTGTAACCATTATTGTATCAAATTTCTAATATTTAACTTTGCTGGTTTAGTAACACATTAGAATTCAAAGTAGGAACCAGTTTATAGTAGAATAATTAATAATACCCGTACTTTTTATTCGATAAACAGCAGTGGCCTTTTTTGTCTCTTCGGAATAACCATAATAAACTGAAAATTAATTAATATATTTTTTAACTCATGTTATTCTAGTTGGACTTTTAGTATAGCGTAAATATGAAAAAGATGAACTATGGTGTTCATAGACGAATACAGACTCAGACCTGTATACCTAGGTGGAAAAAACATAATGTTTTATACCACAGGTAAATAAAGGTTACAAATTATATAAACTGTACATTACGTCATTTGATCTACTATGATTTTCCGCATTTTACTGTCAAATTTTATTTGTACGATGAAATATTATTGATCATAGAAACATACCACATCCAATATCCAATAAACGTTTTAGCTGCGTTTTATTGCCGAGTATAAATGTAGAACAACACAAACTCGTTGTGTGACACGATCTCGTGTTTGTTATGAACATGGAGTTACACGAGAGTAATCTGAATTTACAATGATCAGTGAGAATTCATACGTTAGTTTTACATGTAAATATTATTGGACATTACTCCAGGCATAAAGTCATGTTTGTACATAGAGTGTTACGATATAAATTGGCTTTCACACTGGCCAGAGGAAATTCATAGTGTTTTACACCACTACACATTCTCGGACATTACTCCGGACATAAAATCATGTTTTTACATGGAGTAATGCAATATATGCTTCATATGTGAGACTGCATATGTTGTTTACACCAGTAACTATTCCCGGATATATAACAAAAACAGTCATAAAAGGAAAACAGGATTTTGGATATTTGCCTTTGTAATAGGTTACAAAAGGTATAACACAACGTTTCGAGGATTGGAGTTTATCCTCTTTGTCAGGAGTGGGACATATTAATGACAAACAGATAGAAGTAAAGAAGGGAAAGAAAAGCGTTCAAACGTATTCAAAAGTTGCTTAAAGTCTAGTCCAGGCGTTGTCACTGCACAGGGTGCAAGTCCGGAGCACAAATCACAAGTACGATGATAACAATCACACATCTCACTAGCACAGGCTACAGTGGGATACAGGCAATTCGCTTCCGTTCCTAAGTTTACCTTTACACCTAAATCACCCTCATGTCCCATTGTTTCAGATGACACTACGTGGTGCCAATGGAAGAGCCGACATCGCCATTCTTGTTAGTATTTATTTAATATTTTATATGTTTAAAATTAAAAATTAAATTTTCTGTTCATGTACATTCTAAGAAAATTTAATTCAGGTGACTTCAAATAGGTGATTATTCAACATTTCTCACAAATTATGTCAATCATACAAATTATTATGACCCGTTGTAACGACAACACCTGAATTAATTAGATTACTAAATTTTGTATTATTTCAAATAATAATTTCGTCCCAATATTCGTAATTTATTTTGTAAACACGACTTTCGATTTTTATTTTTTTGTTTGGATTATAATTTGTTTATAGTATAAATAGAATGGACCCTAGGAGCGATTCCTGGTAGGCAGTATAGTTCAACTTAGATGCGTGTTATAAATGTCCTGAAGTCTTAACTTGCAGGCTACAGTTACTGAGACAGGATCGTAGTCACTATCCGGTAGTTATTAAAAATTATTTATGTAAATGAGCTCTTGGTTGAGACTCTTTTCTGATGCTTTTACTGGAGATAATCACCGTTAGTCCAGCCTTTTAAAATTGACAAACTTAATGTCGTCTGTATTCTGCCTTTACACACTACTACCTACACAGCTATCAATGTCACATTTATGGAAAACCAGCAAACCTTTTATGGCTTCGTCCGCCGCGTACTATTGCACAAAACATTAATGTTCATGTCAACCACAACATCGCTACCCAAACATCGCTATAATCTGACTCATTAGAATAAATTACAGTTTTCCCACAATAGCTCTCGGCACTAAACCAGGTCCGTAATATAATGGGTTCAATTATGAGTATTATCATTATCGACCATCATTACATTACCGTTTTATGGAGATATTTTAAATTTTCTATTCATATTTCAATAATATGTATCCAATATTTACGAAGTGTATTAACTTTGGTTATATCGCCATTTTCCTCGAGTACTTTCGATTAGTTATGAAAGCATACAAAAATCATACCATGAAATGGTAAATGTGTTTCGTGATGGTCCCTGCTGTTGTTTTGTTTTTAAAACCTATCAATACCAAGACGTTAAACCTACACCAGTATTTCAAAAATTTCCACGGTAAAACAGCAAAAGTTTAATAATCGTTTCATCTATAACTCGTACTTGTGTTTTGCTACGTTCGTTAAACTGAAAAAGTAAAGCACAGGAATTCAGTAGCCAGCTGATAGAAATGAATATCAGATTTCCATAAAAAATCATAGCAACTAATGTATTGACATTTAAATTTTTTATGATTTTATAGCTTGTCCTTTATCGGTATAGTACAATTTCTGTCTAAGCATTATTAAATATGAATGTTTATTCAATTTAAAAACCGATATTTTAAGGACCAGTTTCTTGTTAGTATCATATTTGTACATGGAATTGTGCAATAGGATTATCATGCGATATCTAGGAGTTTTCATCAATCGATAAAATTTTTTATCATTTTTCATTTAACTTTAATCACATAAATGGACTCGAGTCATTCTGCTACACAGGATTATGAAATAATATTTGTAAAGATTTTTACTGTTTCCTTTTATACTTTATTGGCTCAGTACTTCCTTGTAAACAATATTCCTGGCTTTCTCTCCTGTTTTATGATTACCGGAATGTTGATAAACTGACTATGGACGTTACATAAATGGAAAATACAGGTATAGTCCGAGTAGTGATAGGCTTTCCTGAAACTCAGCCAATATTCCTTTCTATATAATCGAAATATAAGAAAAAAAAAGATTTAAAAATCATTGGAGGTAAGTAATTGATAAACTAATAAATATATTAATGCGGATTATAGAATAAGATGAATTGAAAACCTGTAATGTAATAATATACTGGGTGGGTGAAAAGTGACTAATTGTTATAAAACCAGTTGTAACAATGATTTCATGATGGCAATAGTGTCATAATACATAGTATGCATTAACATTGGATGCTGCTTTATTTTAACACCCTGTATAATTAACCTCAATATTCTCTAGCATCAATCAAATAAGAATAATATTCCCTTCTAAAAAATTTCTGAAAATTATACCATTGGAGGCTTTTTTGGTAGTTTGCCTAATCTACGCAACTACCTCCACAAATACTCTAAAGCAACCAATGCCAATAAATCGTCAGAAAACACAACATTTAAAAGGTTATTATATATGTCATCTCAGCGCCAACTTTGACTAGTGAAAAAGAACATTCTTTACCCTTTATAAGATTTTTCACCTTCCGCTTGTATAAGTTTTTAAAATGTTACTCTTTCAAATAACAGTACCTAAGTATACTTTTGGAAGACTTTTAAAATATTTTTTTCTGACTTGCAAGAAAAATTCCCAACAAATTATATAGAATAAAACAAAGGTAGTGCATATTTACCATTTGTAATAAAACCTGACCATTTCCCAAAGATATTATCCCAATACACCAGTCTAATATTATAAATTACGAAATATTTAAGTTAAAATCTCTTACTTTGTGAAAATATCCTAACAATGCAAAAATAGAAACTACTATAGGTCGAGCGAAATCTTGCAACCACGAAATTAATAGGTTTTGGGCAAAAGAGAAAAACATAAATTAAAACTCGAAAATATGATAACGAATAAAAACATCTCGCTAATACCGTTGAGTGTACACTCCGGCCAAAAAGTGTTAATTTAACATGTTTAAAATTGAAAAGAATTACTTGAAATCTCAAATTATACTTTGACGCTACGAACATTTACAATATAATAAAAGAAAATACTCTCTAATACTTCACTCCAAAAAAATCCACCTTAAAAAGAGAGAAACATGAATTTCCACTTAATAAAAGTTGATCAGTACAAAAAGAAAACAAACAAGACATTCTGGTTGGTATCCTAACTTAGACCTAATTTCAAATTTAAAAACATCATAGAATTTCAAATAACAAAACTTACAGCCAGATAAATAAAATTTGAAGTTACAAAACTCATTAAAACAATGATGTTGACCAAAATAAATCATTTAGTAAAAAGCCTTTTCATAAAAAATTCCCTAACCGACTTTTCCCAAATTATAAAGTATTCTCCAAGAGACGCAATAATTTAAGCAACCATTAGTCCTAATGTATCTCAAACAACATAAAACCGAAAAATATATCCCACCAACTACATTCCTGACATGTTTATGATTTATAAAATAAGGAGTACTGTTCCATTTAAAAAGTGTCGAAATACAAAAAAATTAACTATAAAAATTCTCAAGGCCCATTGAGGGTAAAATGCACAGTTTAAAAAAAACAGTCAGGTGAACAACACTCTGTCCGAGTCTCACAGACAAGAACGTCTTTAATAATATACTATGACACGAACACTCCGCATCTTAAGTTTAGAGGTCAGCATACACGTCACACAAGGATCAGCTGTTTTTTAGAAGGACACATCTAAATCTTCTGGAGACTCGCCTACATCCCACATCATGTCACAGCTCCACGAAAGTAAAGTGTCTACGTTATGATACAAAATACCTCACACAAGGATCGACTGTTTACTCAAAAGATCACGCCTGCATCTGCTAGGAACTCACATTTATCTCGTACTACCTCAATGACATGTCACCAATAAAATGCTGTTACCAACATACGCCCTACATTACACAACCATCAGCTGTTTTCTTTCAGCAGACTGCCGATTCGACTATACCCCACCACCCCGTTACAGGCGCACATAGCCACTATCATTGGAACTTGCCCCAAATTATGTATCTGAATAAGAAGAAGATTTAAGTACCTTACCCGGAATAAAGTATGGACCCTCATTCGAGCAAAGTAACTCTTGTATCTTTCAAGATATCACTGATGCAGACCACAAAATTAACCACTTAAATCTTAAAAGCCGATTTACGTCCAAGCGGAAAACATTCCCCTAGGGAAAATAACTCTTGACGCACATCTATGACCTACCGTTCAAAAATAAACACTGTACGTGACATATAATAATTTTTAGACAAAATTATTAGATTAGCGAATAAATCGTCTTAGGAAAGCAAGTCTCGTGTTACAAAACGAAACTAACATCCTCCTTATGTAAGTGGATACCTACGTCCGGTAAAACACCGCTGCTAAACAATCAGAAAATGAAAAAGAAACATCATTATGACAATTTACCAAACAAGCTGATATCAAAAATATTGGTAATCACTATTTTCCATCGACAGATTTAGCAGGGGTGTGGTCAGGTGAGCTGGAAATGACGAGACCCTTCAAGAAGGTCAGGGTCAGTTTCCTCCAGATTAATGACTAAAAAGAAAAAAACTGGATGTGCACATGAGCGTCTTCGTCTGCAGTATAAAATTACTTTAATCGAAATAGTGTCGTGTGTTAGTATCCATTGAAAATAAAGTTTTCAAAGTTTGAAAGTTAAGAAAAGTTTTATTTAATTTAAGGATCGTATCGTTAGATAAAATCAGGGTTTTATCAATATAATTATATTTAATTTCCTTTTCAAGGTACCTGTACCTACAGGGATTAATCACTATCATGATTTATTACCATGTCTAGAAATAAAATTAATAGTTTGATATTAAAATACAGGTTTTTTAATTTCGTATACGTTATGTAATTGTTCTTGATTTGGAAAAGTAAGTCATTCATTTTAATCAATTACAAATTATATAAATGATTGGATATTTAAAAAGAAAGAACTTATCATAATTATTTTGTGAATTAAAACAATTTGAAACAAAATAATTTAGAATATGAGGTTTAACTTTAAACTGTGTCATTAAAATCAATGAAATATAACTTATAGAAACCGATATTAATTTTTTTCATGCTTAATATTATTTGATATAAATAAATTATGTGCTAGTCCGTTTGGGTGTGTTGTAATGCGGATCGAACCTACTAATAAATCCTCTCAAAATTTCCCTAGCTTGAAATATATTCCTAATTCAGAGTTAAGCCATGTTTAGTGATTTATTGACCAACGGTGTGAGTCGGCGGAACTTTCTCCTGGGAGTTGAGATGTCGATACCACGCAGCAAAGTCCAAAATAGCCAGGCGGTTTTCAAAGAATAGAATAATCGGTTGGAATATCACTGACTGACTTAATAGTTTTGAATAAGTAGCCAGCAGTAATAAAGTGCTAAAGTTATAACTGAACTTATACAAAAAACATTTAGCAAAACACAAAGATCTCTAGGATTTAATAGTATGAAATTTTGATGGGCCAAGATAACAAACTTGATATGATGTTACTAATTGCCTCGGTTAAAAACCTCCTCAAATCTTTGAATAGAGAGTGTAGTTGATTACAATGAAAGTAAATCATTGCGAACCATGCTCAAGTTGCAGAAATACAAACACGATTAAAGCCATATATAGATAATTTCACTTGTGAGATGTACCACTATTATTAGGTCTAATCCTCTTTCTAATGTTGACCACAACGTAGCACACACATTAAAGAGCAATTGCTTGTAGGAGAGTTTGACGATCAGTTGGTAAGAAAACTGCTTTCCGTACAAGAAGATACTGTAAAATTTAATTTAATTTAATGTACCCATATCCAAAAACTAAGATAACTTAATATTTGTATTAAAATAAAAACTAATTCTCTCACAATAGATAAAACTACATTACTAGTATAGCTATGTGAAATGTCCGTCTACCAATTACTAAAATATTGTATTTAACATAAATTATAATTTCCAAATTTGAATTATATTTGAATAAAGTTTATCTAGCAATACATAGATTAAACATAACTCTGTACAATTACACTAATAGTTAGATTTAATTTAATTAGATGTTTCAGAATATGAGTTATATACCTACTATTGTTACAGTGTGTATAGTCAAGTTCTACTCAAATAGAGAATGATACACGACCATAATCTAACTCACGAATTCTGTAACTCACTTCAACAGCGCACCTGAGGTCTGTTTGACGAGGTCTTTGCCAACCGCAAACGGATCTCATCGGACGTTACAGAATGCTGTTGATAGTTTGTACAGTTAGGGTCTGCTCAAATAGAGTGTGATGTACGACCATAACCATACACATGAATTGTATAACTCACTTCAATGGCGTATCTGAGTTCTGTTTAACGAGGCCTTGGCCAACCACACTCATACGTCAGGGAATGTTTCAAAACACCGGCTATATAACTTCCCAGAAGTTTAGCAAAACCTATAACTGCTGAACCGATATATAGAATATTCAATAAAGATCGCATGTGCCTGAACCATGTCAGTTGTAATTTTTGTTCGAACTGAAATGATAATTCACTGGAAAAGCAAGTGTAATCGTTTTCCAGTTAAAAATGTACATTCCAGCTAACGGAAATTGTAACAAAAATAATATTTTTACTATTTCAATAAATATTTTCGTAGAATGACTGTTGTCAATGCCAAACCTAACTAATCGAATATGAGTTCCATTGTACTCTTTTGATAATATATAAATGTACTACACTACATAAAAAACACACTATACTATTAATACTATTATATTTACTATTATTATTGCATTTTTGTGTGTGTATATACTATTAATATTGAAAGAAAGACTGTTATTAAAAGTATTTGTGCACAGCAATTTTTAAGAACGTCAGAGAGCCATGTTTCAGAAGTGAGAAGTTATATGTGGACAGATGTTGGAATGAATAAAAGTTCACTAAGTAACAAGTTTAGACGTAGTTGCGGAGCACGTGTCACTTATCTCAAGGTTATGTGACTTTTACTGTACTCATTATATCCTGTCAGGTGTTAACGTATAGAAATGTTTACAAAGTATAAAATTAGGAATTACTTGTGGAGTACGTGCCACTTGTTTTGAGTATTTGATTTTTAATTAATGTCGTTATAATTTATGAGATTTTGGTACCCCTATTTATCAGAAAACCCAACACTTTGTGATTTATTTTACTTTTCAGAAAACACAACATTTCCATTATATATATTACACAATATAAAAATATCAATTATGCATCCATTACCTATTTATGTATTATATATGATTACATATTTTATATATATATATATATATATATATATATATATATATATATATATATATATATATATATATATATGATTTTCTTTTCTTCAGTTTAATAATGTCCGCTTTATTTCTGAAAAATAAGGAATTTTAATCCTCCCATATTTATTTAGTGGTAGAATGTATTGTATTTGATAATTTGGAACATAATAAACAACGGAATATACAGTAATAACGAAAATATTTCTGGTTGGTAATAAAGTTTAGAGTTAAAATAAAATAATGAAACCAAATTTTAGGAAATACATGATCAAAACACAAATATATAAATAATCTCAAACTTTTAAATTGGACAGCATAATTATAAATTTTTTAACAAGTACGCAAAAGTCCTACTTATTAAAAAGAATATTCCAGATTTACACACAGATTTCCACTAAAGATATCTAGTCATTGTTTCATCAGAACATTTTAAAAGTATTTTATTCTTGCCGGGTTTCACTTTCTTCAGCTTATGAGTGGACCACTTTATTTCATAAAAAATAAATATTTTGAATGCTCCCATATTTATTTTAGTGGCAGAATTTATTGTATTCTCTAATTTTGAACATACTATACAGTAATAACGAAAATTGTCTGGTTAGTAATAACGTTCAAAGTTAAAATTAAATATTGCTTTTATATTTCGTAAAACAAAATTTGAGGAAATCCATTTTCAAACTAAAAATATCTAAATATCTTCTAACTTTTAAACTGGACAGTATAATTTTTTTGACTTGCATTTCTTAACATTTACACAAAAAGTCATACTTATTAAAAAGAATATTCCAGATTTACACATGGATTTACACTCAAGATTTCTAGTCATTGTTTATTCAGAACAAAAGTTACAATATATCCTGCAATATATATTTATACATGTTTAATAATATACTTAGGCTTTTTCCTTGGCCTTTCTGATATGTTTTAGAAATGCCATATAATAATATTATCGAATGAAAAGATAACTTTTCTAAAAAATGTTTCTAAAATTTGATCGTGCGAGGATTGCCGTTTTAGATCGTTCTGATAATAACTTGAAAAGACCCGAAAGCTTGTTTTGATCTGTAGAAATCAAGAGATATATATTACTCTCATAGAAAGGTTTAGAGCAAATTATAATTTGTGGTGATTATAGTGTAAAATAGACCGATATAAAACATTTCCAGTCTTTTTTATACTGTTTAACTTCACTAAAGTGACAGGTGTTAAATCGAATGGGCAGTTTCCTGCGCATATTATTTTGAACAGTTTTGATCCTTCAGCAAAAAAAAATAATTTTTATGCACACATATACCAATAATACTACTGTTATATTTGTATAGTCTACATATTTAGCAACCGTAATGGCAATGATATAAAACAGTATATAATTACCAAAGAGGTTCGTAGCTGCATGAAGATATTCTGAGAACGAAGCATATGGTCTCAGTATAAATCCTAATATCTGAACGTCTATTTCCCTACATGAAGCTTGTTTCATCTCGTCATGTTAACACGATCATGCAAATCAGTCTTTTGTTTTGTCAAAGATGAGGAGGGATATAAAATAATTTTTTCTCAATAATATATGTATGTGGATCAAAAGTGTTTTTCAATACGAACATACTAAAACGTTTCCTTGTTAATATATTGGAAATGTCTTATACAAATAAAAACTATTCTTTCTATTTTGAATTTCAGTCACAAAACTAATGTACAAAATGTACTTTGGTCAACTAAAATTGACACGGTTATCTATAATTTACTGGAGGAAATGATATCACAACAAAGTCTATCTGTTCCTCACGTATTCATAAACTGATTTCTTCACAAGTAAGAAAGTGAGATTGATATAACAAAGTATACTTTAAAAAAGTATAAAAATATACAAATTTAGTAATATGTAAATTAATTTCCAACGTACTTAAAGCAATATATATATATATATATATATATATATATATATATATATACTTGTTATACATGAAAGTTCTATATAGTTTATATTTGAAAAAATAGGTAGATTTATAAACACTACAATGGTATACACCCTATTAATATAATGTAATAATAATATATTGGCAATTTACTATTATATTACCTTATGTAAATAATTCTCTTGCTTTTAGTAATACACATGGACTTATAACAGAGATTACACAACAGACATATGACATGTTACTATTACCACACAGTAATAATAATCCAGTAACAAAAACTTTTTCAATATTAGACAATGTGTAACTCCGATTCAGTCAATTTTTAATATGTGAACTGGATTACACAAAAAAATGATTTTTAATTTAATATATAAAATCAATGGTACCAGATAACTGCTAAAAGTATAAGCACTTCCAAATAACTCAAAAGCCATGAAAATGAAACTACTAGTCAGAACTAATAAATAATTTACAGTCTTAAATTAAGTTCTTTATTGTTTTTATTGTTTATTGTTGACGATGGATGATTTAAAGGACAGCGGGATATCGGTCATTTGACATTTTTATAATATGGTGTTTAGTTGTGTTGTGTGAAATAATATTAGATAGTGAACTACAATATTAGCTGGAACCAGCCGTTGATTGTCGCACGTTGACGAGTAGTTAGTTGCCTTACCTGTATGTACACAATACCACACGATACTCCTATAGTTGTGTTGTGTTGTCTGAGATAATATTAGATAGTGAACTATAATATTAGCTGGAACCTGCCGTTGATTGTCGCACGTTGACGAGTAGTTAGTTGCCTTACCTGTATCTACACGTTACCACACAATACTCCTATAGTTGTGCTGTGTTGTGTTGTGTGAGATAATATTAGATAGTGAACTACAATATTAGCTGGAACCTGCCGTTGATTGTCGCATTTTGGCGAGTAGTTGTCTTACCTGTGTCTACAAGTTACCACACGATACTCCTATAGTTGTGTTGTGTTGTGTGAGATAATATTAGATAGTGAACTGCAATATTAGCTGGAACCTGCCGTTGATTGTCGCACGTTGGCGAGTCGTTAGTTGCCTTACCTGTAACTACACGTTACCACACAATACTCCTATAGCTGTGTTGTGTTGTGTTGTGTGAGATAATATTAGATAGTGAACTACAATAGTAGCTGGAACCTGCCGTTGATTGTCGCACGTTGGCGAGTAGTTGTCTTACCTGTGTCTACACGTTACCACACAATACTCCTATAGTTGTGTTGTGTGAGATAATATTAGATAGTGAACTACAATATTAGCGGGAACCTGCCGTTGATTGTCGCACGTTGGCGAGTCGTTAGTTGCCTTACCTGTATCTACACGTTACCACACAATACTCCTATAGTTGTGTTGTGTTGTGTGAGATAATATTAGATAGTGAACTACAATATTAGCGGGAACTTGCCGTTGATTGTCGCACGTTGGCGAGTCGTTAGTTGCCTTACCTGTGTCTACTCGTTACCACACAATACTCCTATAGCTGTGTTGTGTTGTGTTGTGTGAGATTATATTAGATAGTGAACTACAATATTAGCTGGAACCTGCCGTTGATTTTCGCACGTTGACGAGTAGTTAGTTGCCTTACCTGTATCTACACGTTACCATACAATACTCCTAAAGCTGTGTTGTGTTGTGTGAGATAATATGAGATAGTGAACTACAATATTAGCTGGAACCTGCCGTTGATTTTCGCACGTTGACGAGTATTTGCTGTACCTATACCTACATGTTACCATACAATACTCCTATAGTTGTGTGATTTCCTATAGGCCAATTAAATTTTATGAACAATCGCGGATAAACATTTAAACTGGTCAATCTAGTTTTAGTTATTATAATCTATGGAAACTTAGAGGTAACTTCTGTATTCAACTGTTTGTCTTATCCAGCCTCGTGGTTACGCTTAACACTCATATTTATTTTATTGATGTTTTGTCCAGTTTACATTACACTTTTACTTAAAAAAAAAATACCTTTTGTGAATATAAATAGTGACATTGCATATTTTCTTCTTATTTTCACTGAACAGATCATCAGTTTCCGCAGCGCTTCAATCCTTTCTCACTTCTCCCCCCTCCTTTCTAACCCTCGACTACTATATGACAGGTCTCTGAGATCAACTTGTTCATGTGATCAAATCTGTACTGGTACCATAAGCAAGAGCCCAACCACGCCCAATGGACACAGTTATGTAATATCTTATGTGTTTTAGTCGAATATTACTTCTACCAGCTTGCATTCTACACAAGTCAATAGTAAGCACTGAATAGTAAGCCCAAACCCCCAACGAATTGAAGAGGTTTCTTCCTTACTGACCTGTTAGCTCGGAAATAGCCAACACCTTTTATATGTTTCTAAATAAAACACAAAGGATTCAAGGATTAATTTTTATCTTCTTCTTCAGACGTCAAAACCTTAAATTACTAAAGCCAAACATACTCAAAACATTTAAAAACGAACAAATGTAGCACTCAACTTCGTGACATTGAAATGTACACACTATATTAAAGTTTACAAGAAAAATTACTTTATTAACAAATTTTTATGTAATTTTTAACTTCATGGATTAGAGTTTTTTAAATGGGATAAAGGGTAGATTTCAATCCTTAACAATTAATTATTGTCCTATTTTGTAAGATGTATCGATAACTAATGGCCGTAATACTGTTATCCCTATACTAAATTTTGCTGTATTACTTTAATAAAAATTGAACCACTGATGTCGCACATTGATTGAAATGATTTATTCAGCCGATCTACAAATTGTAATAGGCTACGTCTAGTGAAAACAACATTCAATTACAAAACTTAGTTGCGTGCAATAATTAGAGTCCGTGCACAAATAAATGTCCTTCAGGTCATGTACTAAAAATATAAATAAAACTAAGCATTACAATAGGTATTAAAATTAAACACTAACCAACATTTAAAAAAATTACTACATGTAAGAAAATAAAGTTTTGACTAATAGTTACAAACAGTTTGCACTAGTTCGTGTCCCTGCACTAATTGGTTAATTAATACATAACAAGCCCTGCACTAATACAAATATAAATATAACTAGGCGTAAATGTGAATATTAAAACCAAAACTAGGCTACATTTTGTGAAAGACTACATCTAAGAATACAAAACAGTCGTGATTTGACTAAGAACCGTTATTTAATCAGGTCTCATTAATTCAAGTACATATATCAATCTAAAGAGTATTGGGTCATGCAATATACAGATAATAACACTAAACACATGCAGATATTTAAAAAAAATTAGTTTAAATAGCCAAGCAGAAGGGAATGGTCAGATTCAAAATATTCAGTTAGGCTGTAGAAAGGGATATCTGACAACCAGGATTTTAGGACAGGCCCAAACTTCTGTACCGGGAGCTGTCTAAATGTAAGGGGTATGGAGTTTGAACATTTTAGTGGCTATAATAGGGAAGCAATTTGAGATCTTGTGTAACCTAGATCTATTTACATGGACATCAAGGCATCTTCTGGTTTCATACCTATGTACACCTGCATTAGTGATGTAGTCATCTTCTTTATGTTTAATTGCTAAAAGACATTGGTATATATATATACATTGTACACTGTCATAATTTGGGGTTGAGAAAACAGTGGTTTACAGTGTTCAAGAAACTGTGCCCTACTTAGTACCCTAAGGGCTTTTTTCTGTAACCGAAGAACTCTAATTACACTGGCAGAGTGTCCCCAAAGCCTGGTACCATAAACAATGTGGGAGTGGAAAAAGGCAAAGTAAGCTAACTTAACAAACTCAAAGGGCATTTCTGCTTTAAGCTTTCTTTCGAAGCAAAAAAATTACCCTACTAAGCTTACTACACAAGGCATCAATATGCTTATTCCAGACAAGCTTCGAATCAAGATTAAAGCCAAGCAACTTCACTCCCTCCACATTAACACCATTGTTGCACATGCTAAAAGTAATCGCCTGAGTCTTGTCCTGGTTTAGGCACAAACTGTTATAACTGAACCAATATGAAGCATTAGTAAAAAGGTTCTTAACAAGTGTTTCTGCGGTTGTAGAGTCCTTATGAGTTGCAAACAAGGTTGAGTCATCGGCATACAACAGAATATTATCCGCTACATTGTAATAAATATCATTAATGAAAATGATAAACAAAAATGGCCCCAGAATTGAGCCCTGAGGCACTCCATGTTCAACAACCAAGGGGTTTGAGGTTGTACCATCCCAGGTTACAGACTGTTTCCTTTGATCTAAGTAAGATTTCATGATTTTCAGGGCGCAACCCCGTACACCGTACCTTTCCAGTTTCTTCAAGAGGATCTTGTGCGACACGCAATCAAAGGCACGTGAAAGGTCGCATAACAGTACAGCAGTAAAACTTTTTGCTTCAAAAGAATTAAGAATGGCCTGAAGAAGTGAGTCCACAGCTTCGACAGTAGATCTATGCCTTCTGAAGCCAAACTGTGCTGGTACCAAGAGGTGATGTGACTCAAAAAAATTGCACAGCTGCTCCAGCATGACAGATTCAATGACCTTGGCAAACATAGGTATTAGAGATATAGGTCTGAAGCTCGATACCTCGTTTTGTGGACCCTTCTTGTAGACGGGGACAGTCCTCGATGCCTTCAAAACCTCAGGGAAAACCCCTTCGGACAGACACAAATTTATTAAGTCTGTTAGAGCAGGAGCTATACTATAAATAACCCTTCTTAAGACATCCACAGACATGTCATAGATGTCTTTACTCTTGGAACTCTTAAAACCATGCACTACTTTTATTACTTCTTCCACGGCAACTAGCTTCCACGCAAAATTAAAAGGTACCACAGGGACCGAAGTTAGATACGCGTCCCCGTTCCCACTAGGAAGAGTTACCAGAGACAAATTACTCGAGTTAACAAGATCCTTGGCAGAGTTAAGAAAATATTCATTGAAGACTTCTGCTGTGGCAAAATTGGTATCAGGGGCAGACACTCGGTGCTTACTCCTATTTATATAGTCCCAGGCTGCCTTGCATGGATTTTGAGACTGCGCAATAAAGTTTCCCACGGCAGCCTGTTTGGCCTCCATAACCTTAGCACGGTATTCCCTCCTCAGATGTTGCACCCAAGGTTTCAGATTGGACCTACTCTTAGACATATCACACACTATGCCAATGAGACTACGTAGGTCAGCTAAATCCGGTGTGTACCAGTTTGTAGATCGGGCCAAATGCCTTTTTCCTTTTTCCCTCCCGTAGGACTAAGGATACGTTTTTTCAGCTTCACAGGAAAACAAGTATCAAATGTCTTCTTAAAGCTAAGAAAAAAACTAGTAAATGCAGCTTCTGCAGGAAAACATAGAGCAAGTTCATGCCAGGAACTGACCTGGACTGCGACAGATTCCACAAACCACTGGAAATTTGTATCATTGAATAATCTAATGGTTACAGTTTTAATCAACAGACCGCTTGCTAAATCTATGACCTGTGGCCTCCAATGCTTGAGGGTGAAAAAAACATGTTTATGGTCAGCGATCTGAGATTCACTTATCAATAAATCATAGTTCCACTTATCAATATTAGTTAAAAATGAGTCCAGGGAGGCAGCACCTCGTGTAGGCTCGGAAACACTACTATAAAAATTAAAACTACGTAGTAGATTTAAAAAGTCTTGAGCATCATCCGAGTTAAGACATAAATTAATGTTGTGGTCACACCCAATAACTACTGAGAGGCCCAGTGTGACCAAAAATCCAAGACACAACTCAAGCAAGTAGAGGAATCTTGCAACCTGTCCAAGGGGTGAAAGATACATGGCTAAAACCACGAGCGAGACTTCATTTACAATAGTACCAGCAAATTCGGCTTGCTGCACTTCACTGTAGCGTTCAAGGTCCAGTGGCGTACATTTAAGAGAATTTCTAACATATACCACTGCACCACCCCTAGGAGTTTGGCGACAGAAGTAAGCAGACAAGTCCAGATCAGAAGACTGGAATAATTCAACAGTTCATCCCTGGTCATCCAATGTTCAACTACACACAAGATATCAAGTTCATTGCTATCACAAAGCACTTCAAGCTCAGTTGTTTTACTCCTAAAACATTGCACATTAACTGTACATAACCTAACAGTTTCCATGCAGGACCTACTACTAGTGCCAGTATCGAGGTTTATTTCGGGCGACTTTGACCAACTTGGTTTGTCCCTAAAAAAGTTTGAGACCTTACAAACTGTCCATCAGTACCCGACCCAGCCCTAGCTTGACGTGGCTGTATATATTCCTTGACAAAAGCACCCTTGGGCCAGAAATCAGCGTTTAGAACAGTATCAAGGTGATTTTCAGCATCACTCACTTTAAAACTGGAGTAGTCCGAATACCTAGTTTGAAGTTTCTCACACCTGATATCACCAACACCGTTCTGCTTCATATAGTTTTCAATTTCATTTGTAGTAGTATCCGAAGAACACCTAGATAAAAATTCGTGTTTTGTCCTCACAGCAATTTTTAACCCACTCTTTTTAACATTGGAAGCAATCACTATTGATTTTGGTTTGAAGTTAGGTCTATTTCTGATTGGCTTCCCTTTTTTTCCAACACGGTTCCAGCCGTCAGTGTCAGAATCTTGACCTCTCACCACTTTTTCAGCATCCAAGTATCCTTTTCTTCAACCTGGATAACTTTTTCGTCACAGTCTAAGTTTTCCGAACTCGATAGTTGAAAGTTTGGCTCTAACCTACGCCTACCCTTCGATTGAGATACAACTTGATTAGTTTTGGCGTTGTTTCTTGATTTTCCACTTTCTGACTTATTTGAATTAAATACAAACTCCTTTACTAGGTTGTTATCATCAACCAAATTTTGCACCAGTCCAAAAAGTTTGTCAAAAGCCTGAGTTAAATGGATAAGATTATCCAGGTTACAGGTTTCCCTCACTGATTTCATACGAGAGTTGCAAACATCACAAACCCATTTGGATTCAAACCTAATTCTCGCATCAGCTCAAAATCTTCATCAGAAATATGCACACATTCAATGTGATGCCAGGTGTGACAAAAAGACTCACATAGCACACTTTTACTATCGTTTTCAACCAATTTATTACAACGTGAGCAGCAGTCCACCTCACCTCCTGCCTTCACAAACAGTACCTCTTGCCTACAGATGAATAACCACAAACTCGCAAGACTTGCAGGTCACGATGTTGCAGTCAAGAAATTGAAGGCGCAACAGTAAACCTTCGCAGTGGCTAGGTGTAGCGCCGCGCCGGTCCGGTCGTACAGCGGTTAGTCATCAGTTGGGTTAGTTACTGAGTTACATTTACAGTTACTCACAAATATCTGACATCGTCGATAGTCGACGCTGACAAACCGGATGTCAATAAGACCTCAACACACACCAATGAAAACAAACATCGCCAAAAACTGTGATACAACATAAAAATAGACGCAGCAATTTATCCCTTGTCAATCTTCCGCAGATCAGGTCTGCCAAACATTGTTTCTATTCGTACGAACTCAGTGACGTGGGGATAAAATCAATTTTAATAGCACCGTATCTTAAGAGTTGCTATACGATAAGCGCGATTGCATTTGCTGCGGACTACCAGAGGGGCTGTGTACAAGGTTTAAAATTGTTGTTTCAAATTGCTGAATTTGAATAAATATTCTTCAAAAATAGTTAGTTCCCAAAATAATAAATTATCAGTTGTTTTAGATAAATATATTTTATATGATAATCCTTTAAAATGCATTTTACTCTTAAGTGAGACAATTCCGTTATTTCTGTATTACATTTTAACTGTAGTATAATAAAAATAAAACTCTATACCATATTAATTTAAATAATAAACACTTTAAGTACTAATGTTTATTAAATTATACTTATTAAATGTATACATGATTTCAACTAAAGAACCGTTTCAGTCATGAATAAAGTATTAAAAGTTTTAAAACACAGTTGTGCTCTTCTCCATTCCTGGGATGTTAGTACGATATAACTTATAATATACGAGGTGTGTTAGAAAAATAATGAGACTGATTTCATACTAACCAAAGTTTTTATTATTTTCAAACAACAATGTTATCCCCTTCAAAGTAGTTTCCTTGGGCAGCTATACATCGGCGGAGTCGTCGTCGTTCCCACTCTTGGTAGCAGCGCTGGAAGTCTTCAATTGGTATGGCTTTTAACTGGTCGGTCACAGTCTTTTGAATGTTCTCCAGAGTTCCAAAATGGCGTCCTTTTAGGACATGTTTCAATTTCGTGAAGAGGAAAAAGTCACAAGGACTTAAATCAGGTGAATAGGGGGGTTGAGGAACAACAGTAATGCGTTTTGAGTTCAAAAATTCACAGATGGAAATGGCCGTGTGACATGGAGCATTGTCATGATGAAGCATCCACTTGTCTGCAATTTCCGGTCTCACACGGATCACTCTTTTCCTCAAATTTTCAAGGACACTTTTATAAAACACTTGGTTGACAGTTTGTCCTGGTGGAACAAATTCTTTGTGTACGATACCTTTCCTGTCAAAAAAACAAATTAGCATGGTCTTGATCTTTGATTTGCTCATTCGACATTTCTTCGGCCGAGGAGATGACGAAGTGTGCCATTCTTTACTTTGCCGCTTTGTTTCAGGATCGTACTCAAATATCCAGGATTCATCACCAGTGATCACACAATTGAAGAATTCTTGGTCATTAGCAATCCTCTCAAGAAGATCAACGCACACATTTTTTCGATTGTCCTTCTGTTCAGTTGTGAGATTTTTCGGCACCAATTTGGCACAAACCTTTCGCATGTTCAAATCATCTGTCACAATTTGATGCACGGTGAAAGTGTTTAAATTTAGCTGTTCACTGATCATCTTTATTGTTAAACGACGGTCTGATCTCACAAGCGCCCTCACACGATCCATGTTTTCGTCCGTTCTTGAAGTCAAAGGTCTCTCCCTGAGCGAGGTTCATCTTCAACGTGTTCTCGGCCTTCCAAAAATGATTTGTGCCAGCGGAAAACTTGTGCTCTCGATAAGCACTGTTTCCCATAGACCTGTTTCAACTTTTTCAAAAGTCACACTCGCGGATTCACCAAGTTTAGCACAAAACTTTATTGCACAACGTTGCTCTAAATTTCGATGCTCCATTTCTGTGACGCACAATTAAAACACAACTTTACTAATGGCGCTGTCAAAACTAATGTGTTAACTGTACGGAGTTGTAACTCGGACTGAGGAAGTGGAAGGGATAAATAAACAGGTTTAGCGTCAGCCGGTAGACACAACGTTGCCAGATCTCCCGCAGTGTTACCAATCTCATTACTTTTCTAACACACCTCGTATGAGTACAAATTATGAAGAAAATATAATGTATTGGCACACTCGTTCTATGATTTTAAAAAACTGTTATATTGTAATATGTTAATTTATTATATATTTAGAACATTTTGATAAAACTTGTGTATTTATATAAGAACAATACAAATTTTTATTACGATCCATGGAATATACAATGAATTTACTAAAAGAGTGACACGCAAAACTTTACAAATCATTATACGATCTGTTTAAGTGTCATATCCATATTATTCAGTAAGCGGTTGTTTCATTTATAAACTAAGAAGAACATAATATAATTTGTTTATCACAACTAACTGATAAATAAACTAACTGATTTATTTATCAGTAATTATTAACTAAATGTAGATTATTTCTGTATTCCTTAAATTGGTCCTTTAACACTTGATTTTCCGGGTTCTTATTAATTATTTTTAATAGTAAGTTTCTAGTTATAATACGTTGGCATGTGTGGCATCAATCCAAAGTTTAAGTTTGATAAAGGGAGTTCAATTTTACTTATAAACTAAGATTTTACTTTTAAAATTAATTAATTTAAACGTCAACTGCACTGGAGGTCTCACCTTGTTCAAAGAAATCTGACCAATTAACGCTATCTAATAATTTTATAAGTCGACCGTTGTCTGTTCGCTGCGAGGAGTGCGAGACAGTATCAGTGACCTTGTCACAGTGGCCGTGTCACAGTGGGCAACAGCTGATAGTGTCTCTGTCTCTCTCGCCCCTGCGCTCCGGACCCACACGCCTGCCATGTAGTGATCCGTTACGTCACAATCTATTACGGTTGAGTCCGTGACCTTGGCCGTGTCACAGTGGGCAACAGCTGATAGTACCTCTGTCTCTCTCGCTCCTGCGCTCCGGACCCACACGCCTGCCATGTAGTGATCCGTTACGTCACAATCTATTACGGTTGAGTCCGTGACCTTGGCCGTGTCACAGTGGGCAACAGCTGATAGTGTCTCTGTCTCTCTCGCTCCTCCGCTCCGGACCCACACGCCTGCCATGTAGTGATCAGTTACGTCACAATCTATTACGGTTGAGTCAGTGACCTTGGCCGTGTCACAGTTGGCAACAGCTGATAGTACCTCTGTCTCTCTCGCTCCTGCGCTCCGGACCCACACGCCTGCCATGTAGTGATCAGTTACGTCACAATCTATTACGGTTGAGTCCGTGACCTTGGCCGTGTCACAGTGGGCAACAGCTGATAGTACCTCTGTCTCTCTCGCTCCTGCGCTCCGGACCCACACGCCTGCCATGTAGTGATCCGTTACGTCACAATCTATTACGGTTGAGTCAGTGACCTTGGCCGTGGCACAGTCTGCAACAGCTGATAGTACCTCTGTCTCTCTCGCTCCTGCGCTCCGGACCCACACGCCTGCCATGTAGTGATCAGTTACGTCACAATCTATTACGGTTGAGTCAGTGACCTTGGCCGTGTCACAGTGGGCAACAGCTGATAGTACCTCTGTCTCTCTCGCTCCTGCGCTCCGGACCCACACGCCTGCCATGTAGTGATCAGTTACGTCACTATTTATTACCGTCTATAAGAGTTTTATTTTTGTTCCAGATCCTAGTTAGTTTAGAAAACATGATCAATACAAGTTTTGGAATTTATAGTTATTTGCAATTGATGAAAAATTGTAAGCTATTTATAGATAATGCATTTTTATATTTATTTATCCACTGAGTAAACTATTTTCCAATAGATTTATATTTATATCGCTTTCAGATAAGCTTCGATAAACTTTTTAATGATAAGTTATTTGTCTCAGCTGTTTTGAACTGCATTGTTGGCAAGGTAACCTGTGTCATGCTAATGTGAATGAATACTGCTACTCCTCTTTCTCCGTAACTTTAGTTTTCGTTTAAATACAGATTCTATTGTGTAATTTCATTTAAGAGGTTCCTTCTGACCGTTTAATCCAGTATATTATTTTTGAATTATCATGTAATGAAGACAATTATACTAAAATGCATCAAAACTTTCCCACATGCTTATAATATTTAGATGGAATATTGTAAAACCGGTGTTTGAAATAAAAAATACATTGAACTATCATTTTCCATGTTTGAGAACACCTTTGCACTAAAGCTTGATACTATACATCCTGACAAATTTTAATTTTTAGTGTTAAGTTATAAAATATAAAAATAAATTTACATTGCCAATTATATGCAAATAATGTTATTGGTTGAATGATTCAAAGTTAAGCCTAATTACTTTCCAAGCCACTCAGGTATTGTATAATTTGAGTATCCTTGTTCTTCTTTCTTCAAAAATACTATGCCTCCACGAACCCACAGCCACTTGTAATAGTGTTTTCGCCTTACTTCCCGAGCTTGTGACAGAAGTTTGCTATTAGCAGAAGATAAAAGTCTCATTGACATAGATGGACGTTTCCGTCGGCAGTTGCACGTTTATTTTATACAACTCTATCTTTTGTCTCCGCTTGGCCAGCATTTCTTCAGCATCGGTCCTGCTGATAAATTTCACAATAATTGCAGGTGGGTCTCTGGAATTGGGCCTATTCCGCAATGTATCTATCGCGTCTATCACGGACTGATTAATTTCCACCCTAGCGCTGCTCCTATCTTCTGCAATGGCAAAATGGGGCTGGTATCCTGTAGATGGACACATTATATATACACAAAGTTCTTGCGGGAATATCGTTTCATGTCATCAACCCTACTTTTAAGGAACTGCTCTCTTTCTTTCAAGGATTTATTTTCTGTGGTAAAATCTTTTATAGTATGCAAAAAGCTTCCCAAATTATTAGTATGCTTCTGTATAGTTTTAGTATGTTGATCCAGCTTGTCATTCATAACTTAGTACGAAATATAAATGACTGATTTGATATCTGGAAATTATCTTCAGTTGGTTTTCATCTCCACACAGTTCCTTTACTTTCCAGGAAATTAATATCAGCCTTGCAGATTCATGGAAATCCTTATTACCGTCACAACACTTCACCTTAATAATGTTCAATTTAATTATCTTGTTATAGACTTCGCAATTATACATTTTGAGGATATGGTTACAAACAACACCCATTAATAAAGTTAAGATCATCGAATAAAGTTTCATGAGTGAAACCCACTAACAAATTGCACATTAGAACTTATAGTATATAAATAGCTCAATCATAAGAGAACTTTTAAATATGGAAAATACACCATAAGCTCGTGTTTGGAGGACAAGGATCTAGTCACGTCTGGTCTGTCTAAACACTCACGCGTCATCGTCGGTTTAATTCTAGTAAACGTAAGAACTTTAATTAATAAAATTACCTAAGACAATACATAATTACTTAATGCATACAAGGTTCAATTAAGAACTTTAATAGGTTTGATCTTTCACCTTATAAATAATAATGATCAGCTAGTAATATATAGAATCAAGAACCTCAACAGCTCTACTCATACCATAAAACATCTAATTGTTACTTTTGTAAGGAAGTGTTATTAATCATCTGTAACAGTGTGCCTGGAAAGCATTTATAATCAAAATAGGGTCGCGTATACTGTTGGAACTGAATTGAATGGAGCTATTTTCGTAACTTATTACTGAATAAAACTCTCAACTCTCAATAAAACAGCTCGATGACGACCATTATAGACCACTGTACAATCATATAGACGGGAGAAGCGTCTCGTCGTTCCTCTCTTATTTAGAGATGCACAATTTTACTATGCAATATAGATATCAACGACTGAGAGTAAAAATATTTCCATACTTCAATAAATATATTTCTCTTTTAATTTATTATTTTATATTTAATACATAAAAATATTACCATTATGTTTGTTTGAGTATTAAATGTTTTTTTTACAGTTTGTTGTTTCTCTCTATACAGAATGGTAATATGTATTTATATTAATTTTTTTCCATAAGATATTTCTATCACGATCTGTGTATAGTTTTTTAAGTAATATAAAATTGAATTCGTTGAACGAAAAATATTGTTATCGAATAAATAAAAAGGTAAATAATTTCTCATAACAAATTACATATATTTATAAAACATAAAAATACATACTATTACATTTGTCACGTAAATTACATTTTTTATAATATTTGTATTGCAGAATACTAACAGTTATTAATGTTTTAGTCAAATAAGCAATTAACGAGTAGGAGAAATATTAGTCCACTTATGTCATCTAGATATGAAAAGCACCTCAAATTTATTAATGAACGGTTCACGTATGTATTCTATATTTCAGTAATAACCATTAAAAGAAATTAAATAAAAAACACATTAACAATACATATGTTCTCTCTGGTCTGCTATAAAATAATTTACCCTACATTATTATATTATACGAAAACCGGAATTGTTTCCTCTGAATGTGATGACAGATATGACTGTAAAAAGATCCTTTTGATACCCTATAATCTCATTAATTCATCCAAAAATAATCAGTATATTTAAGTTATTGCTGTTTCTAAGTATAATAATACTTTACAGTTTCTCTTGTAACGTAAATGTCCACTACGTACCAAATCGAAACTTAAGATGTTGTTTGAGTGTTATTCGATAGTTAATTTGTTCTTTTAATATTTTTTCTGGAATAAAATGTTATTTATTATTTTATTTGAAGACGGTTTCTCTTTGAGCAACGCCTGTAAATATTTTCGCTTTAATAGCAACTTTATGTAGAAATATAGCAACATCTGTATTACTGTAGTTTTAGATGGTTTAAGTTGTGGAAAGGTATTATAGGAGCACCGTCTTTGAGAGAAAGAATATGATCTGGTATTCTACAGGAAGTCCAGAGTGCGGAGAAACCCCACTTGATATTGAACAACGTCCTCTGTCTTAACCACTGAGTCCTCGGATGCTTTACAACGGAATGAGGTAATGTTTCCAATAATGGAAGGTTTATTATATTTACGGAGTCATTACTTGGGGTAAGAATTACTATCTCTTGCAAACATGTTGGGCATTTGAACAAATTGTCATTTAAGATATGTCTTGTTAAGCAGCGACTTCATATCATTAAAAATACGACAAATATTTTGAGGTATTGCACATTTACCTTCATCATTTTATAACAATTATCATCATCATTTGTAAAACTAATGTAGAAAACACTTTTGCTTTCTATTCACCATTCAAGCGAACTCTCACGTTAAGTCTCAAGAATTGGACTTTAATTTTTGACCATAAGAAGGATAACTTTAAGCAAGCTCTCACCCCATCAGCGTGTGTTCCTCGAGGTATAGCGGGTTAGGTAAGCTTGAGGTCTCCATTCAGCAGAACTGTCACTCAGCCCATTAGACCTTTGTAGTTCTTGATATGTTTTAGTGTCCGGTCCAGACACCACCTCTTTACCTACCCCCCTCCAACCTCATATACCTCCTTTGTGTACACCCGTCCAAAACTATATAGTATCACTATATACTGTTTCTTTGAATACCAGGCCCATATTTTGTTGTCTTGATATGTTTTATATGTGTTCTAACTGCGATGGCATCTTTTTACCCCTTCTTGTTTTGGTTAATAACACAATTATCCACAAATGTTTTCCTGTACCACCTCAAGCGTGTAGGGAAAATAGTTGCCCAGATTCTGAAATAATGCTGGTGTGGTTTCTTGTTAAACATGGCATGTTGCTTTTCGTTTAACTTTAGGACTTTCACAGCAACAATTTAAGAAAACTAGGCCACCTGAAAAGAAAGTTCCATGAGACGTTTCAGTTTGTTTGTTATGAACTCCTGTTTGCGAAGTGGTGGAGGAAGACCATTGTTTTTGAGAAGGTTGTCACACATTTAATACACGAAATCTTCAAATAAAGCCTAACAGTTTTAGTAAACATATTTGTGGCGTTCTGCCCACCCAAACCCTCTCTTCATCCACCTGTTTACATCGTCTGCCAAACTGTTTGTTGCAATGTTTTTTTCCATATGGATAGAGGGCTCTTTATTGGCCAAAACAAGAATATGATGCGAGTAATTTTCAGATTTTGGGTGGGGTGTCTGAAAGTGAAGCTTCTTCTAATGTTCAATTCCAGTGTGCGTCGTCCTCAAGCAAAACAAAAGCTCTACATGCAGAATGAAACTTTTGGTGAATCACACCAATTACACTATTAAGAGGTCAACAGTATATATCCAGCTTAAAGCCTCATCTTTTCCCCCCTCTTTAGCCTGGCACTGTTGGCCTTTCAATGCCATTTTCCTCGTTAAATTGCACTTTTTACATTTTCAAGATGAACTGCAAGATACAAGACTGGACACGCTATCGTGTATAAGAAAAGAAAGCAAATAATTCGCTGGACAGCTTCAGAAGTGCTTATGTAGCGCTCTATTTCGTACCTTGACACTTCGTAAAGTTCATTTTAAATTTGAAGGTTACTTGATCGGAATTTGATAAAATCGATAGAGTTGCTTGACGTTAATACGAGTTGAGAAGGTGCCAGGCAGGACTGGGTTATAAGGTAACATGCATAGATCTTTAAGCTGTACCCACTTTTATGTCTGCATCAAATCCACCTTCTTACGGAGAATGCAATCGGCATTTACTATAAACGTTATCACCTGTCTGTGTTTCTTTAAAAGAAAATCCGAAGATACTTATTTGCTGCATGTTCCGTTAACCATACTTGGCGAGTTTCTGTTGAGAGCACCACATCTGCGGTGCCTCATGGCTGACTTGTAAATGTCATGGAGGGCCGGATCTAGCTCTGGGCCAGTTACCTATGCACAAAATAACTTTGTCAATCATATCTGGTTTCATATTATTTGCAAATGAAGGAGAATGCTTACATGGGGATGGCATCTTTTTAGTTATTCTTTGGAGAACATCTGAAATATATACCTGTATAACCAAAATAAGACCAAATACAGATTGGTAAGGAGTTTAATCAACTAATTTATATTTAAGTGGAAACTCCGCGCTACCAAAATATGTTTGTGCTGATCTTTGTGATCTTCCTTCAGCAATTCAAATATTTCTCGCTATATTGTGTTGCATATAAAATTTACAGATATGGAGAATCAAAATGGTGGACATAGGTCGTGGCATCCTGTGTGCACTCATGCATCTAGCGACGTCATCCAGTGAAGCTTTCCATTAGCTTTTCTCATTGCATTCTTAAAGTGAATTTTTTATTCATTTTTAGATTGTATGGTTATTTCGAATAAATTTTATTCTTAGCCCATATCAACCAAATATTCGTAGAGGAAACTACGAAAGAAAATTGATCAAGGTTCTCACTCCATCAAAGTATAACCTTAACATTCAGATTCAGACACAGTTTATAAGTGGTGTTTTGGTGTTTTGGCCACGCTGTTAGATGTTTATAAGATCTTCTCTGAGGCTGAACATGATAGTGATAACGAAGAGAGTTAGACACTGTATGGATCTCACTGGATTTTATCAGTAGTTGTCTCTGTCGTGAAGAGATACCTCGATTTTCAAACACTTGGCCAACAATCTAAACTGCATCTGCGTTAATTATATGAGTATTATATTATCCTGTGTGAGCATTCGAAGACTTTATGAAAGCACCGATAACTACTATACTTAACAGCAGGTTTAAAGTCCTTAATAAAATTGTTATGTTCATGAAGAATTTTCTGGAGCTAGCCTGCCAATGCTGGCTTGATATCTGAAAGTACCCACAGCAAATATCTCATTCAAGATTGTAATCACACCAAAAATATCTGAAGGAAAGTTGGCTGCTTTTATGTTCTAGGCATCAAACTTCTTACCTATACTTTTACCCTGGATGTGTCTTTGTCTATGTCTGTAAACGTTCCCTTGAACGTATTTTGTTGTGTTTAGTTACAGCTACGCTATTAAGTAAAGAGACCATCAAAGAATATTTTCTGAGTACTTTTTTTTGCATATTTTCTATAGATTTAAGTATGTTTTTTGTACTAATTATGTACATCTCCTCTATGTACAGTGATTCTCAGTATATGTATGAACAGCTTTTCTGTTCAGTTCAGAGTAAATCTGTCATTTTCCTTGACTTCGTGATGGTTTCTCCTGTATTTCTTAACAGCTTCGATGTTTCCTATTTATTGGATGTTTTGCTTTCTAAATCTTTAAATCTTTTCCAACATATTCTACTTTTAGTTTGATGGGTATATTTTAATGTTGTGTTCATCTGGATTGAGAGCAAAGGTAGATTCTAGTTTTTAGAGATAAAATTTAGAAAATGTAGGTTCAACTTGTTCAGATACAAGAAATACAGCTTGGGATGGGCCACTTTTAGAAAATCCGATATGGGAAGAACCAGGTTTATAACTACTATCCCGAGACCGTAAAGCTGAAGGAAGAGTAGTTGGGAGCGAAGTTACTGGTGAAGCAAGTTTGGTGGGTTTGCTCGTAAGGATAAGTATATTGAATAATTGGTCTTCCATGACATTACCGAAGAACTTAAGACTTTTACACCATTAAATTCTAAATCATACCAGGCCAATAACTTCCCGTCATGAAACAGTTCACACTTGGAAGGAAAACACCTCTGCATCCACCTTGAGTTGACAGAGAAGTACCATAGAAGTGAGGTTTTATCATGTAAGTAAAGTATTTTTGTTGACTACTATAAGGAAAATTATTTTTGGTACAAGTGTACGGCTTAAACCTGCGCCAGTTATTGGAGACATGGCGTACAATGTCTGTACGCACTCGAAACGTCTATGAAGCTGTAACGTGGATCAAGTATAATAAAGAGGAGAACAAACAAGCATCATGTCCGTGATATTTATGACTCGGTTAGGAACTGCCATTCTCCCAATTTATATATTTTCTTTGAAATATTAAAATCATATTTCAAATACTATCTAATCTTTGAAAGGGTTTTCAAATAAGTTTGGTTGCAACGAAATAGGAAGTTTGATGAAATACGAAAGGAAACGATAAAACACTCCTATTAACTAAGTTAAAGAACGCTGACCTAAACCGAATTTAAAAAGGAATTTTAGGAAGTGGATTGAAAAAAGCCGAATAATGAGATAAATATTTATTAAAAAACTGTTGATTGTTTGCAGATGTCTTTCTACATATGGCGGTGAATGAGAAATTTTCTTCAAATAGAATGCTAACGCTAAGCGTTAAGGCGATAAGCAGTGAATACTGAGCAGGATTGGAAGATGGGAGATCAGAAGGCTGTCTGTACTGGTCGGGATGATTAACTTAGCTGAGCTACCTTGTCTACTCACCATTGAGACAGTGCGAGGAATGGAGCGGGAGGGCAAAGGTCAGTTTATAACGACGGGCTCTCAGGTTATGTGTAATCAATACAGTGAAACCATTGTCTTTACTTACTGTTACTGCACTGGCTTTGTACATTAATCGTATAACGTGACTGCTTAAGATTATCTTTCATAGTTCGACTGCAACTAAAATTTAAAATACTCATCCAGTAAAAACCTTTTCACGTAAAGCCATATTTCACACGAAAGGAACTTCAAATAAAAAAAAATATAGTAGCAAAATAAAATTAATAACATGAAGAAATTTTGCAGTACGCATAATTAAGCTACAAAGCTGTTGAAGTTCTTACAGTTTAGTGTATAGTTCACAGTCGCAAACGTCAATCCAATGTGGGCTGGCACCTTTTCTAGAACTGGTAAAGGCATGGGCTCTTTTGAAAGGCGATGAAATGTACATGTTAGTTTTCGTGGTTATAACCCTTTTTAGTAGCGATACAGATTTAATTGTTTGCTTTATTATGGTTTCGGTAGTTTTTAAAATAATGATGGGAATGACATAGACACAATATACCAATTAATCGTTACTTGGTTATATTGTGTAACAAATAACACTTTTCTCATACACCAGGTGTAGTTGATATCACTGTGATGCAGTTTAACATCAGATTATTTTTTTTTAGAATAGTGGGTTGCGCCCTGGAATGATCAGCTATATGGAGTGTATATTCCTTTATATAATACCATAACGTTTAACGCTGCCGCACATTAAAAAAAGATCTACTCGAGAAATTGTCTGAGGTATATAATTTGAATGGTTTTCATATAATCATATGTTATATTCCTCATTCCGATTACTCGTCCAGCAGTGAGTTTCAGGTTACATAACCCCCTTTGTAATAAAAATTAAATCTGAGTCAAGAGTAGGTATACTTATGCATTATTTCACAGCAATTAGGTATGCTACGTTTACGTGGTAATAAATAAAATAAAATAGAAAATGAGTTAGTTATGAACTTCACTGCAGCTCAATACTGAGCGATATTGAGTACTCTTAAGATACAGTGCGCACTATGGCGTCTATCCCAATCAACGTGTTAATAACTTGATGTAAATTCAATACACTGAACTAATTTTACAAAATAAATTGAAACATTGGTAAGAGCGCTAAAAGTAACAGATACATGGTGATTGGTATCTAGCGTTCTCCATGTGAATGTTGACCTTAGCTCCGATTCAGCCTCTGATTAGTGCAGCGTCTCACAACATCACGTACTTGACTCCTGGAAAGTAACAACGTCTCTATAAAGGATCTATAAAAGTTGTCGATGAAAACGTTCAACACTTACACTATCAACATCAGAGATACTTAGACTATTGTAGACTATGTCTGGTTCACCAAGCACCCATCTCGTGTAATCTAGATTAAGACCTGTTATCATTGTCTTATCAAGTGTATGATTGAGTGCACTTTAATGCTTTAGCCACGATTCCAAATTACTGTGGAGCATTCTTGTGTTCTACACAGAGTAACCATGGTGACTAAGAACTGATTTAATGTGAATTTTGGGTTAATATGTATTTTATAGTTTCGGTCTTGAAGTTAGAAATGAGTGAAACACTTTAATCGCCAAAACAAAATAATACTCTGATTTTAAAATAACCTTTTATTTATAGTACGATGTGTGTTTTAGATATAATTGTAGAGTACGGTTTTAACATTTGCAGAAATATTGAATTGTACTAATTACTTTAAAATTACTATTTTATTTTATAAGTTATTTGAAAATGCAGTTTTATACATAACGTAGGTAAAGTTGGAAGGGATGCTTAAATGTGAATTTAGTTCAGCAATATGTCATTCTCTGCCGTTGGTAAATTTAGCAACATAAATAGCTACGGCTTTAGATATTTGAACGGTATTGAATGATAGTAAACTTGAATTTATACGATTGGTAGCAGCAGAAGAATCCTGTAAGTGTATAAGTAAACTGAAGATACAGATTTAAGACGGTCGCACTGAGGACACTAGCTGGAGGTTTCCGCTAGCACAACACATTCCTGAGATCTCGTCTTCCTAATTCAATTCACGGCACCAGGTTCAGATATCTAAGACCGATATCAAAAACCTTGTCATTGGAAAAATCAATCTGACATTCATACTTAACACCAAACCAAGATTTATCAGTTCAAGGTAGTGTTCTCCTACAATTTCAATGTAGGTATGTGTTAACACTGGGGTTAATGGTATCATATTTGTACAGATTTCTTACGTAACTCTGGGTTTATTTTATTATACTGCTTTTGAACAGAATTTTGTTGCATTTAAGGATTTTTCTAAACATATTTTTAATTGGCAAATCTTAATTGTGTTTTCCTTATATAATGTACAGTATATACCAATTTTCCAATATCACTCAATGAACTGGTTATTTTACCGGTTATTGGAGTACGTAATAGTAACAGAAGCATTTAATTAAATAAAAACTGTTTAATGTTTACGTATTTTTGCTCAAGCGGTTGCATTGTTGGGGCAATTATATTGTCTGTTATATTAAGTTGTATTAAAAATGTTACATAGTTTACAGTTATTAACATACACAGTTATATGATATATCTAAATTAGAATTATGAACCTAGATTAGTGTAACACTTTCAGTATTTGCAAATGCTAAATAATAGCTTTAGACGAACGGCTTGTCAATAGTGGTTTTATGCAGGATAGTATTTTAAGCTGCATTGTGGTTTGAAATATATGGAAGAGCTGGTTTATTTACGAGCAGTAATGTTTGAAACTTAACATGAATTAAACACATTTTGGTTATCTATTCGTACGGGTCATAATTTGGATGAAAATATTATTGAGTTAGTTAGATTTAGTGACAAACATTCAACTTTGATTGATATTTATAGTCATGAAACTTCAAAAGATCATGCTTTAATTCTAAATTAGCAGTTGAAATATAATGGGTTTTAATTTGTAAACGGTATACGCCATGAAATACATATTCATATATAGAGAGCAATAAATAGCAAAGATATATATTCTAGAACACGGAACCTGTCTAGAAATACGAAATAAATCCTCTGAACCCAAAAAAGAGAGTAAGGAAGTAATATGTCTCTTGAATAGCCTTTAAATCTTTTGCCTATAAAGTAGAGTATAACGGGTCCACGAAGTCCTGTTCTTATATATAGTTAAATTTCATGAACCACACTCTTTACTGTTTAAATAATATATATTAAAATAAGGTTCAGTTGATTAAAACCACTGTTCAATTAACGCCTAGTATGAAGCGGTGAAAGGAAAAGCTATGGAGAAAAATATGTTCTTAAAGTAGTCTATTTTTTTATTTTGTTAATCATGCAAATGTAAATTGTTTAACGTTGTTAAAAAATCACATACTGTAAATTTATTTCAAAACAAACAATCCAATAATACCCATCTTATTTTTTTACGCATTTCGTGTCAAAGAACACATGATCAGACCAACATAACTGAATAAAGTGGGTAATGTGTGGGTCTGATGATGCGTTACTTGAACACGAAAGGCTTCACTAAAGTAAAAAACAATTATTATTGGATACTTTAGTTTCAAAATAATTAAGAATTCCAATTAGAAAAGAGGTTCTAGATATTAAAGAACATAGAACTTGTTTTTATAATTTAAAAACATCAAAGATGTTTTTCTTTCTTTACTTTTCCTTTTACCTCCTAAAGGAAAAGTGGTGTAAGTCATTTCATCCTTTAAAAGCTACCCTTAACGTACTTTTATGTATAAAAATTCACATACAATTCTATTACCCAATCGAGCAAATCTTGCCAAAGGACTATTGTAATCGATGTAGGTGGAGTGTGCCTACGACCAAGAGGTTCTCAAGATCTAGTGTTACGGAGGGAACTCTAAAGCCCCCCGCATTATTCATACTCATTTAATTTCATTTTCTTACTTTAATAATATTTCATTCGTACTACTTTATGTAAAGTTTGTGTTTATGTTATAAGGTTTTATCCCACTCTAGATGTAATTAAAAAAGCCTCATGTTAGTTGATAAATTTCCGAGAAATGGAACTAAAAAACACGAAGTTTATAACAGAATTAAAAAATAACCTGCATGGAAAATAAATATATCTGTATACATTAAGAAAGAATAAAAATTATAATCTTAAATTTAACTAGAACTCAAAATAAATTAACTAATAATAATAATATTCACTTACAAACACATGATTAAATTGCATTATCGGATTGGTTTGTTGAGCACTTAAACTTATCTTGCAATATTGTCTTCATTGGAAGCTAAAAGGCAATAATCTTTCTGTGGATTACTCGGTGGAATATAAAATGTGATTTTAAGAGTAGGGACCCCGTGGCCGTATTTATAATTCGTAAGTATATATTTACTCCCATTCAAATTTGCACACCGAAGTTGTTTCAGTGAATAAATATTTAACTGTCTAAAATGTCTTCAGTTCCTTAACACTAAGGAAATAACCGATGCAATGCAGTATTGAAGTCCTCGAGGTAGCATAACTAGCGCCTTCCATTCATTGCCCGCAAATACAATCAGTGTGTTTTAGTTCATTTATTGTATAACAACCGGGCGCTCAGCCCATCCAAGATTTTAATGAGAAATTTACTACTTCCCAAGAGGTTGTGCCAAGTTTCGTCTACAGAACCTTTTTATCAAGATCTGTCCCACTAACGAAAAGACGGAAAGACAGACAGACTACTTGAATTAAGGAAGGATTTCTCGACCATTACTGTGTGTATATTTAATATCAGATACTTTGACGTAGAAATATCATTTGTAGTCCATTCATTAATCCTAAAGATTTATCTCCGATAAGATCAAGTATATCAAGTGTGTTAAGTAAATAAATCCATCAATTGATAGTTAATATATCGTTATTTACTAATGGAACATTTTTCAAAATAATGTAATTTTTATTTTACACACTTATTCTAAGCTATAAATAAAATTTAGCCTACTGCTTGAAACTATAGTAAACTAAGGGGTTCTTTTACTAAATTTATTGCAAAAGGTCATTTTAATTTTTACTGAAATAATGAGAACATTGTATGGGTGTTTGGAATTTTCTCGTAACATTTTTTTCCTGCTGAAAATTGAGAAAAATTTTAATGTTGGTAAAATGCTCTATCCAGAATCTCATTCTTTTCAAGATAACATATAGTAAAACATAATATTTAAAAACTATATAAAAACTAAGATTTTGAGAAAAATTGATGTGATACTATGTATATTTTGAACTGATTTAGTATCATTATGGATTATTAAAACATGGCTTGCAACATACACAAAACTGGAGTCCATTTAAGAGCTTTACCTTGATTTTAGTTGTAGTGTACTATGATTGATTATGTAGTTTTGGTTATATAAAACATTGTGAACCAGACTTTTGTTCTTTAGAGTAGTCCATAAGAGTTTTGTTATTAAAAGTAAATAAAGATTGTACTAAGAACTTTGACATTAATTTTTGATGCTTTTGAATACTAACTTTATTTAAACATCAATTTCGTCTTTTAAAAACGTTTATAGGATGACCCTCAATTTTTATAAAATCCATAGTTTAATTTATTCTAACTTTTAAATATGTGCTTTCGTAAAATATTCTACCTGCTGATCGAAGCCCCCAAAAAATTTGCACACTGCATATTTACAGAATGTGTCGTTATATTATTTATTAGTATTGTTTCTCCGAGTCCAGTGTGTTCTATTTATTTGTTTTGGTCTTAATATGCGTTAATTATTTCCGGTTCATTAATGTAGTTTGTGGATTAGATATTGTCCCTTCTTAAAATTGTATTAAAGTCTAATAATCTTATTTTATTATTTTAACAGTTAAAATAATTTATTTGGAATATAACATAGAGTATGTCATATTTTTCTGCTAATCGTTATTTTGTATTGATACAATATTTGATATAGCAATTATAAATGATTCCCTTTATGATGGCATTGTTTGATAAGAAAACAATTCGCTCAACCAGAACTACAGTGGTTGTTGATTTAAGCCAGACTGATATTCAACTGTTTTCAGATCCAACATTTGCTTTTTGTGATGAGCTGATATGTGTTTCTCCTGCTCATGAACGTGCATATATTTGATCTCTTAATTTCATAGTTAAAACTAAATAAATATAATACACGTTTCTGTATCCAATAGTGATCAGAATAATACACGTTACTGTATCCAATAGTGATCAGAATGATACACGTTACTGTATCCAATAGTGATCAGAATGATACACGTTACTGTATCCAATAGTGATCAGAATGATACACGTTACTGTATCCAATAGTGATCAGAATGATACACGTTACTGTATCCAATAGTGATCAGAATGATACACGTTACTGTATCCAATAGTGATCAGAATGATACACGTTACTGTATCCAATAGTGATCGGAATGATACACGTTACTGTATCCAATAGTGATCAGAATGATACACGTTGGACATGAAGATGAGTGAAATACATTCGACGTAGGAATACAAAAGCTTCAGTGTTATGGCTGTCCAGAAGTAAAACCACTTTTCTGCAGTGAAGATGAGCTTGTGAGAACATTTCGATACAGCCAAAAGGTGTACAATATTATACATAAAAAGAACTTGTCCTTATTTTTGCAAGACAAATTAAATTGAAATATATGTAATACATTTTGTAAAAAACGCTTGAATCAAACATTTCAAACAGTAGGCTAAGTTTTTCTTTTACAGCTTAGAATAAGTGTGTACACATTATTTTAAAAAATAATGCCCCATTAAAAATTATAATAATATATCAAGTATGAAGGAAACAGGATTTCTCCGGACATTTGCCATCGTTCAGTGAAACAATAAATCAGTAACACTACGTTTCGAGATCTGCAATCTGATCTCTTCTTCAGGTAAAGAACTAACCTAATACATAATATTACAAACTAGGTTAAAACAAAACAAATCTTACCAAAGCGTTGTGGCACGCCTAAGTCAGGAATCACAACCTACATGTTGTTTGTCAACTTCACTAACTCTATAAACATGCACTTAATAAAAAACTATACAAAACACTAATCATTAAAACTGAACTACGGAATACAGGTCACAATGCGTCTTCATTCGTCTACTAACCACCTACGACTAACCAGAGGGACTAGCCAATGGTAATCGTGACGGCAGACTAAAACAAGATGGCGGAAATAAAAAGGAAGGGGGACAGGAATGGGCCCTTTCGTTATTATTGGTTCATGCGAGATGAACTTCTTAAAACCATATTGTGACTCCGCACTGGTTTATTACAAATATCTGTTTTCTTAATAAAGACCCGACTGATTCATTTGAACGCAAATAGCAAACACCTTAAGAAAACATAAAGAATTTTTTTCAGATAAATTTATATCTAAATTAACTCCTCACCACTCAAAAATCCCCCATATGTATGACCTTCCCAAAATCCACAAACCTACCATCCCTCTCCGGCCCATCATTAGTTCTCGTGATTCACCTTGCAGGGAATTGTCTAAAGTCCTCTTTTTTTATTTTATTTATTTATTTATTTATCAACGGCTCCACCATTTTTACATTAAATACTTATTTGCTATATATTAACATTTCAAGACAGCTTAAATATCTTACAAAAATTACATAAAACAATGCAACAGTAATAGTTAGATGACAATGAGTAGCACTTATTCAGTGAGTAAACTATCATAGCAACAGGTGACCAAACAGCTATATAGGATACTTAGAGTCTGCAATAATAATCATATACAACTAGAAAACAACAATGAGAACAACAATAATTATAATAACAACAATAACAAAGCTAACGGATAACAAGATGACAGTTTAATCGTAACAATGAGATAATGCAACAATAATTTGTGAGGACATCTATATTATATACAACCGAAAGAGAACAATCATATACAACCAGAAGACAACAATGAGAACAATAATAATAATAATAATAACAACAATAAAAAAGCTAACAGATAACAAGATGACAATTTAAGCGTAACAATGAGAAAATGCAACAAGTAATAAGTGAGGATAAAGAGTATAGAAACATGTCTGTATAAAATATTGCAAACTTAACAAAGCAACCATAACAAAGATTTTATAAGTAATAATTAACAACAAAAATAACAAAAATAAATAATTACAGTGAATTGAAAACATAAAGCTATGGGGATATAGGATAATAAATTTCTGGTAAGAAAGAGGATTTGGCATTTGGGAATGTAAAGGTAAAGCATACGTTGATTTAGTGGTTCTTTATAGTTATGTTCATCATCTCCCCTCCTTTGCACAATGCAAGTTATACTTCCTTCGCAGTGACTGTGCGCTTTCAGCAAAGAGATCAACATATGTTGCCTCACTTCCCAGTTTTAGGAGTCTAGCCATTCCATGGTTTGCAGAGTAGTTCGTGGGCTTGTATCTCCTTAGAAAAATTGACCTCGATCTTGTTCCTCTTGGTGTATAAATGTCAATGTCTGATAGCAATGAGGGACAATCCAGGATGCCATTTACCAGTTTGTACAAGAAGAGAAGATCAATGTACTTCCTTCTCTCGTGCAGAGGCTGCAAACCAAAGAGACTGCCCACCTCCGCAATCGGTGTGTTCAGATAGTCATATCCAAGCCTTACTCCAAGCAATCTAATAAAGCGCACTTGTATCCTTTCAATTTTTTCGATATGGCCAATCTGATAAGGAGACCAGATGGTTGAACAATACTCTAACAGGGGGCGCACAAGAGCCTTGTACAGGGTGACTAATGTGTGAGGTGATCGGAAGTCTCTACTGGCTCTAGTCATGAATCCAAGCAGAGCAGACGCCTTATTGGAGATATGAATTAGGTGTTCTTCAGGGTTTAAGGAAGGTGTCATTATAACTCCCAAATCTCTAATCTTCTCAACTGATTTGATGGTAGATTGGTCGATGCAATAACCGAAAGCCATAGGTGTACTGTTACGAATGTACGTGATTTGGAAGCACTTTGACACGTTTAATTCCATAGCATTGGCTCTGCACCACTGATTTACGGCGTCGAGGGAGCGCTGAAGGTCCTCTTGATCCTGAAGAGATGTCACCCTCCTGAAAATCTTGATGTCATCGGCAAACAGTAGACACTCAGATGTTATTTTTGTGGCTATATCATTAATAAAAAGGGTAAAAAGCAAAGGCCCCAAATGCGACCCCTGAGGCACACCAGATGGTGCAGGAAAAGGCCTAGACAGACCACCATCACACCTGACGATCAAAAAGCGTTCCCTCAAGTAACTCTTCAGCCATAGGAGCAGCAAGCCACAGACCCCATAACCCTCAAGTTTGGCTATTAGTAGGCTATGGTTAATCTTATCAAAAGCCTTGCTAAAATCAAGGTAAATACAATCAACCTGTGAAGAATCCAGAAAACTCATCATCACATACTCCTGGAGCATCAAAAGATCTGTAGTGGTAGATCGGCCCTTCAGAAACCCATGCTGCTCCAGACAAATTTGGGTTTTCAAATTGAAGTATAAATAATCGAGGATTAAACTTTCAAAGACCTTGGCCAAAGAAGATTGAATTGCTATGGGGCGGTAATTTCGCACATCACCTCGGTTTCCAGACTTGAATATAGGAATCACATAGCTTTGCTTTAATACAGAAGGAAAAAACCCCCGATGTGAGAAGCCGCTCAAAAAGAACAGACAAATGAATTGAAATGATCGGCGCACAATACTTTAAGACACTTGGAGGGATATTATCAGGTCCTGCACTCTTTAACACGTCTAGTGAGTTTAGCTTAATATACACATTAGAGGCTGTTATTGGGCAGCAAGAAAAAGATTGATTTACACCAAAATCAAATATAGGGGTATTCAACCACATTATCACCGTAAACGGATGCGAAGTATTGGGCGAAGAGCTCACATTTACTAAAGGGCTCGCCTTCCTCTATTCCATCAAGCTTTAACTGTTCAGGTAAACCATGAGAGCTCTTGAGACCCTCAACATGTGACCAGAAGGACTTTATATTTATGGGTATGCTATTTTCAACCCTGTTGATATAATCATTGTAGCATTGACGGGTAAGGTCCTTGCACTCCCTCCTTATCTCTCTGAAATCCTCAAGCACAACTGGAGACCGTGACAACTTATATGTCTTGTGTATTATTTTCTTTTTAATAACAAGCTGTTTAAGCTCATTTGAAAACCATACAGGAAATCGTGCTTTATCGATCCTCTTAATTGGTGGCTGGCCATGATCAAAGATTTAAGGTGATCACAAAAGTTGTCGAATGCACGCTCGGGATCACTTAAGTCCCCCTGCCTTGGGTAGCTAATCGCCTGAAGACCTCTGTATACTGCATCCATATCGCATCTGCGAAAGTCCAGTGTTTCACTTCTCTTCTTAACTGTTGTAGAAAGAGGGACATCGACCATAAAAGCCAAAGCCGGATGGTGTCTATCCTCTTCCAACAATATATATTGTGCTCGGACTGTCTCAGAGTTTTTGTAAGATGTAAAAACCAGATCAAGGCACACCCCTCTAAAATTTCGAACTAAATTAACTTGCTTTAAATTGTAGGTAAAAGAAAGCTCAAAGAGGCAGCGAGAAGAGCTTGATACTGCAGTGGCGTCAAAATTTACCCAATCCGTATCAGGCTGATTAAAGTCACCCATCAATATCACCTCAACTGGCGAACGCAAGGAACCAAGGACCTCGTCCACAGCATCATTAAAATATGAATAGATCCGTGTGGGTTGACCAGGTGGTATGTAAGCAGCACAAAGAAGTATTGTAGATACAGAAAACTTACAGAGAATAAAAAGACATTCAATGGCATCAATACTAGTGGGAATCCTGGCACAAGAAATGCCGCTTCGAATAGCAATAAAAACTCCCCTCCACTTATTTTATTGCTAGTGAGTTGAGATCTGTCACATCTAAAAATATTGTAACCTGTGAGACCAAGTTCGGCATCATAAATATCAGGTGTTAGATTTGTTTCAACAAGCAATATGCCATCATAGGGTGAGGAGGCTACCGCCTGAGATAGAGAAGTTAGTTTACTTCTTAAACCATTTATATTTTGAAAATACAGAGAAAAACACACAGGGGAACCGTTGAATCTTACACGTTTTTTGAATTCTTGACAATTTTCGGAACATTGTTAATATATATTTAAGGTCAGATTTGCTTCACCCTGGGCTTTCCTGTTCTCTAGTTCAGCAATCACAGCCTTTAGATGTTTCTGCTCCTGGGGGGTACGGTCCCTGGCGATCTTGACAGCAGAGAATACTTGACCCAACTTCAACACTGCATCGGTAGAAAAATTTGCAAAGATCCGTCGAGCATCCTCAACACTTCCCAGAATCACCTTTAAAGGCCTGGATTTACTATCCGTCTTTCTGCCAACTCTGTAAGTCTTTACACTTTCATTGCTGAAACTTGGATAAGCCAATTTAAACATATTTGTGACATGTTCAACGTCATGCCCAATTCTCCGTTTCACATCCTGACTATTAGATTCTGGTAGACCATAGACCATTACGTTAGCAGCACGTCGAGAGCGCTCATTTATTTCCTCCATAACATCTTCTATAGCTATGTTTGCTTTAGGATTTCCACTAACAGTTTTCTCAAGGGTGCATATCCTCGCCTCGTTATTTAATACACGGCTCTCAAGAGATGCAAGGTTCTTATTCAAATTGTCAACCTGAACTATGATTTGATCAATTTTGGAGGGAAGCGGGGTAAGTGTGTCAATTTTATCTGTGAGATTAACGATTCTTTGATTTAAATGAGCTAACTGATTTATTAGCATATTCAAGGGCTGCTTTGTGCTATTTATACAATCATCACGCCCACAAGACCATTTCCTCCCATCATTGCTTGCAAATTTGGCGTACTCATTTGGAGATAACTTAACGCACGTAGCGTGAAACCATCTGTCACATGGCCCATCACATCTAATGCCCTTGTCATCATCTGTGACTATTATAAAACAAATAGGACATACCTCCAAGCAAGACATTTTTGTAGTATAACATGCAATACCAGGGAAAAGAAAGGATTTCAGAGACAGGTATATGTAAGATGCACGTTTATATGAAGAACAATAAACTTATGAATGTATATATCTACTGTAACCCTTAGCCTACTATTAATTTTCTTAAACTATATTACAAAAATCAACAACCAATTTCGAACTTAAAAACCAGGCAACAGTGAAATGATCAACACATAAATACACTTTATATAGTTTCAGTACAGTAGTCAAATCACAATATCTAGAAGGCCGTGGACTCTGACAGGCGCAGCCCACCGCTGCTATATGTCAAAAAAAATGATTTAAGAGTTTTTTTTTCTTTTTACAGCTGTTGATATTAGTTGTTAAATCCACGACAAACAGGTTGGAGTTGTTCAGTTCTTGTTTCAGTCTGCTGGCTTAGATAATGGAATAGTGGAATGTTGGACTTGGAACAATTTGTCAGAAAGAGTCTGAATTCTGCCTGTTGAAAGTTTGTTTGATTGAAAACGTTGAATATGTGTGGATGTGATATCCCCCGTTTGAAAATGTTCACTAGGTTAGGTGAATTTAACAGATCTAGAGGAACACAAGTGATCATCCCAGAGTTAATTACAATATCACCAACACAGAAACTTACAGTAATTTGCCGATAATTTGGTTTAAACAACAAAAGAAAATGGAGCACAAAGCTTGAAAATAACTATATCTTAGCAGCACTTAACTGTCACATAACATGTCAGCCATCTTGAATTGGACATCTTAACGCCATTGGTAGGAAAAACTGACTCTTTCATCAAAAAATCCAGGGATTTTGTACAGAAGTCAAAATCCCTAAAGTTGACTGAAACTGACAAACTGGTAAGTTTTGATGTCGAAAGTCTATTTACAAATCAGAAATCAGAAATCAGAAATTCTTTATTGTCAGACAGTAGAACACTGCAAAATAGCGTCAACAATATTATGTAATAGTTAATTACATTAAGTTATTTTCAGAATAGCCCAATAAAATTAAATATAAAAAACGTCAGATTAATTTAAACAGCACTAAAGTTTTTATCAATGCTAAAATAAATCAAACTAAAGCTTACATAGGTGGCTAGTCTTAACATAAAGCTTAATATATGCTAGTCTGACCAGAGCACTCGACAAAGTCCCTGACACTGTAGTAAGCCCGCTGTACCAAATGCCGCTTGACCTCCCTCTCAAAAGAAGGACTTGTTTTTGTTTTCATAGAGTCTGTGAGTGCATTATATAGTTTAATGCCGCTGGTTAATAAATGTCTTTCAAAAAAACTTGTTCTATGGGCAGGAATGGTAATCATATTGGAGTGACGTAGATTGTGACGATGTAGGGGATTTTTATTTATTTATTTATTTATACACGGCATACACCATTTTATAAGAAATGTTAAATCCGATACAACAAGAGATAAATTATCCTATAATACAGTACAACAAGCAACAATACATCCAAAGATAACCAGCAACAAATAAATAACACCAACTATATGAACCAATAAAAAAGTAATAATGTATCTTATAATATATAATAACAAACAATAAATACATCTATAACATTTAACAAGCAATAAAAAACAAGACAACAAGCAGTAATTGTAAAACTTCTCATTACAACACTGATATGTGACCCTCTAAAGGCGCCACCAATCACTCATCACCAACTCCATCGTTCGCAGTAAGAAGGCGCACAGCCTGGCTACGAAATCGAGCCACACCAGGAGAGAAAAAGTCCACAGATCCACCTATCTCATTGCCGAGTTGTAAAAGGCGTGGGAGCGTACTGCGTTGCTGGTATAACGTAGAGTACTGAAGCCTCTCAAACAAATCCTGGGATCTTGTACGACCAGGAGTGTGAAAAGGAAGCTCCTGTAACAGCTCAGGGCAGCCCACAACACCATTGATCAACTTCATGAGGAGAACTGAGTCTTGAATCCTTCTACGATTTTGAGATTTGAAAAGGTGGAGGTTTTTGTGAACAAATGTCACGCAGTACAAGATATAAATCGATGGGAATGTTAGAACCTTTGCCTCCCTAAAAAGCGACCTACAAGAAGTTCTACACGGTTTCCCAAAAAACCGCTCTCAACGCCCTTTTCTGGAGTTTAAAAACGAATTTTGTACGTACACTTTCACATCCCCAAATGACTACAGCGTATGTGAGAAAGGGGTAGATAAGCCCATAGTAAGCAGCCAAGGTCACTCTGGTATCAGCAAACTTTGACAGGTTTCTAATAACAAAAAATCCCCGAGCTTAGTTTCCTACAAACGAGCTCAATATGATCGTGGAAGCTTAATTTATTGTCAATCTGAACGCCTAGAAACTTTAGCGACTTACCAGATGAAATCTCTTCATCCCCCAAGTGGAATGGAATTTGCTCCAAATCCTGAGAACTTCTGATAGAAAAATGGATCATTTGAGTTTTCTCGTTATTTACTACGAGCTGGTTATGCTGAAACCACTGGGATATTTTTTGTGCTTCTTCAGAAGCCAGAGTCATGAGGTCCAAGTGGTTTGGGGCTTTCACTGTGAGGGATGTATCGTCTGAAAAAAGACAAATTTTGGCATTGGGACCAGAAATGCAATTTGGGAGGTCATTCACAAACAAGAGGAACAGGATTGGTCCCAGTACTGAACCCTGCGGGACTCCTCTTATTACCTCACATGGTTTTGACGAGGCTGTTCTTTGACAGCTATAGCTGTCAAAAAAAGGAAGCTGAACTGATTGCGTCCTCCCACGCAGGTAAGATGAAATCCAACAGTACGATACACCTCTAATGCCAAGTAAGTGAAGTTTTTTTAGCAAAATTTTATGATTAACCATATCAAAGGCCTTGGTCAAGTCGAAAAACAATCCCATAGCTGAATTGCCCGAGTCCAGAGCCTGTGTCAAAAATGAAATAACAGAGTCAACTGCGTCAGTGGTTGATTTTCCTTTAATGAAACCAAACTGACTTGCAGAGAGAACTCCGTTTCTCGCCAGAAAAGACAACAATCTATCCAGAAATATTCTTTCAAATATCTTAGAAAAGGTTGTAACAAGCGAAATAGGTCTGAAGTTACTACAAACGTTCCTAGCTCCTCTCTTGTAGAGAGGGTGGACTATAGCGTGTTTTTGTGAATTAGGAAATTCACCCACTGAAAAAGATAAATTAATTAAATAAGCAAGTGGGGAAGAAATTAAATCATGGATCTGCCTGAAAAGCTTAGACGATAGTCCATCATTTCCACAAGATGGCTTAGGTTTTAAAGCAAGTATCACACGCGATACTTCTTGCTCTGTGGTGGGGGACAAGAACAACGACTTGGTTACAGATTGTGGTGTAGTAGTTTGTGTTGACTCGCTTAGGCCATGAGAAATATTTCCACTGGTGTCATGGTATTGACCAATAGTCGAGAAGAAGTTGTTAAACATATTGGCAACCCTGACAGGATCCCTAACTTCATTGTCATCAGAATCAAGCAAAGTGGGGAAAACAGTATTATTTTTTCTGGAAGGCTTGCTGTCATTAATGAGAGTCCAAATGGTTTTTGTCTTATTTGCTGATTCAGAGATCCTACTCAGGAGTTGATCCGAACTTAGACTTCCTTATTGCACTTTTATAGGATCGCCTTAATTTTCTGTATGCCAATCTGGAGGGATGTGAGGATTCTAGGTCCTTCGTAAAGGAATAGCAAAACTGTAGCTGATCCTTGAGTCTTAGAATTTCGGGACTCTCCGTGACGATCCTGTTAGAAGAATTAAGAGGGTGTATTCTTGTCTTTGTCAGAGGAAAAGTTGCTTCAAAGTAATAAGAAATTAGATTTGTAAATTCATTAAATCTATCATTGAAGTCCCCTGATTTAAACACACTACTCCATGTTTCATTTTTTAGAAAATGCCTGAATGTTTGGATGTTGCGGGACGTTATCCTTCGCGACATTCTAAACTTAGGCAAAGGTATAGTCTTAGCTGGGAGGACGATAACAGCTTCCTGACCATGATGATCTGATAACGCAGTTATCACCACATTGCTATTTATCAAGCTAGGATCAATGTTAGTAAAGATATTGTCAATTGCAGTTTTTGAACCCTTAAACTCCCTGGTTGTAAGAGGTTATGGTATGTCTTAGACCAAATGTTTTCATGATATGAATGAAATTTCTACTGGATGCCTGATTACTCAATAGATCTATGTTGAAGTCTCCAATAACAACAAGACTATGACTCCGCCGAACAACTCTAGCAAGACAATCACCAAACAAACGGAAGAATTCTTCACAGTTTATATCCAGGAATTCTGTAGACAGCAATAATTATAATACTCTCACCGTTCCAAAGCTGAACTTTTGCAGCAGATAATTGACAAGAACTCTCGGAACAAAACTGGGATACATCAACACGTTCACAAACCACATTACTATTTGCCAGGATACATACTCCACCCTTTTGCCGAGATTGGCAACAAAAGGCCGACACATTGTTATACTCCAATAGAGAGAAGGACTAGAACTGTATTTCCGATAGATTGTGCTCAGATAAACAAATTATTTCAGGGTGGTCGCTCTCTAGGTGTATTTCTAGGAGGTCTTTGTTTGTTCTAATCCCACAGATGTTCTGGTGGAAAATAGTGAAAGCTCCCTTTTTGTAACCGACACCTGTCGCAGAGGGAAAGACTAATGTCATTTTCTCTTGCTCCGTAAACCTGTCCCGTTCTAAAAAATTATAATTTGCCTCAGAATTAGTCCATGTTTTCGATTCAAAGTTAGAATTGTACACTATTCGGGTACTAAATATTCGTTCTGCTTTAGAACATTGTTCCATTTTGATGTGTAGGGGCCTGTGCTTTACGCAATTTTGAGGACTTCCTCGAGATCCAAGCCCAGGAGATAAAGGCCTGATTTTTCCCAAAACAGTTCGGTAGAGCATTGACTATGAGTTCCGCAACCCTTCGCTTCCCGAGCTCGTTAAAATGCAGCCCATGCCTCGTAAAGAATCGCCTTGGGATACACTCGAGTGAAACAAAGTCAGCATGAGCATGTCTCCCAACCGTAGCAAGAAGATCACGGTTAACACCATTATTGACATCATTTAGATTTGGAGCATCAAATCTCTTGGGAATACCCAATACAATAACATTGGTGTCCGCCAAACCCTCCAGTGCCCGACCGAGAGACACGCAAAGCCCATCGCAGTGGTCAGGGACATTGTTTCGTACCAGCCAAGATGACAACATAATCCTGTTTTGTGAGTTTGCGGCCACTGAGGTTGCTGCCTTCCATTACACATTCAAATTTTTTACCCGGCAACACTACAGATTCAGTTTTAACTGCAGGTTTCACCAATAACTTCACTTTACCACATAAACGCCGTCCATGTGAGTCACTTAATAGCAAAACACTTTGAACATCCTTTGGCGGCATATCTACATTATTATCAACAGAACATTTTCCTTGACTCGAAAGCTGGAAGACACCAACCCCGTAGATACGCCTTTAGATTGTTTCACCTTGCTCGTTGGTTTTTTCACGGATGGATGGAATGAGTCGTTTAAAGAATTATTTACATTGTCATCTGGGAGTGCCCTGGATGAATGTTTTAAAGGTAGGATACTTAATTTATTTGACATATACTTACGTTTAGCACTTAGCACACTGCAAATGTACCAGTTCCAGAAACTCTCGGAATTATTAAATCACGTCTCAAAGAAGACCAAACATTAAAGGATAGAACTAAACTTCCCTTGCCAGTAATTATGGAACTGTTAGAACTATGCACTCAATGCAATTATTTTGAGTTAGAGGGTAAAATTTACCGTCAAGATGAGGGGATGGCAATGGGTTCTCCACTGTCTCCTATTTTCGCCAATATCTTTATGGAGGAATTTGAGTGAAAAGCTTTGGCTTCAGCTCAGTTCAAACCGAAGATTTGGTGGAGGTGTTTGTTATTTTTTCTCATGGAGACATTGAATTAAATAATTTTTTGAATCACATTAATAGTATTTCTCCTTCCATCCGCCTCACAATGGAAGTGGAAGTCCAAAACAAGCTTCCCTTTTTGGATGTGTGTGTATTAAGAGATAGGGATGTCCTTAAGACAACTGTTTTTCGTAAGATAACATACACAGTAAAATATTTAAATTATCAATCCAACCATCAAAAATCTGTCAAAGAAGGAGTAGCCTAATCGTTGTTTGATAGAGCAAAGAGCTTGTGCTCAGATAAAGATGGATTAAAAGAAGAATTTAAGAAAGTTGAATCGGATCTCAGAAGCAATGGATACCCTCAATTAGTAATAAATAAGTGCAAAAGAACCAGAAGAATCATTCCTGAGTCAGAAAAACAGAATTGTGATAAATTTGCGTTTATGTCAATCCCTTATGTGCCGGGATTATCGGAGAAAATTAGAAGAGTAGGTAGAAAGTACAACATTAGAACCGCGTTTAAAACACACAACACTCTTAGACAAAGTCCCGTAAAAACAAAACCAAAAAAATGGCAAACAGGATTCCAAAAACTGTGTTTTACAGTATAAAATGTAGTTGCAATAGGGAATACATAGGCGAGACAAAAAGACCACAAAACTTAAGGATAAAAGAGCACAAAGAAAACACGAGAAAGGGTCTAACAGAAAAGTCAAAAATTGCACACCATTGTTGGTCCGAAGACCATCATATGAATTGGGATGAAGCCAACATAATACATCGGGAACCACATTTCTTCAAAAGGAAATTAATTGAGGCAAACATACATTAAATTGGCAGGACCAAACCAATCAGTCAACCATCAGTCGAGATTAGGCCGCTTTGGTTGCCAATTCTAAAAAATGAACTAAATAGAAAAACCAAAAGTATCAAACGGATCATATATTTGTAATAAACCACTGCGGAGTCACAATATGGTTTTAAGAAGTTCATGTCGCATGAACCAATAATAACGAAAGGGCCCATTCCTGCCCCCCTTCCTTTTATTTCCGCCATCTTGTTTTAGTCTGCCGTCACGATTACCATTGGCTAGTCCCTCTGGTTAGTCGTAGGTGGTTAGTAGACGAATGAAGACGCATTGTGACCTGTATTCCGTAGTTCAGTTTTAATGATTAGTGTTTTGTATAGTTTTTTATTAAGTGCATGTTTATAGAGTTAGTGAAGTTGATAAACAACATGTAGGTTGTGATTCCTGACTTAGGCGTGCCACAACGCTTTGGTAAGATTTGTTTTGTTTTAACCTAGTTTGTAATATTATGTATTAGGTTAGTTCTTTACCTGAAGAAGAGATCAGATTGCAGATCTCGAAACGTAGTGTTACTGATTTATTGTTTCACTGAACGATGGCAAATGTCCGGAAATATCCTGTTTCCTTCACAATCCTTCCATCGTCAAAAATAACCTTCAAACAAAGAATATCAAGTAACGGTATCAATTTATCTATTTATTTACTTGGCACACTTAATATACTTAGTCTTTTTAGAGATACAACTATAGGTTAATTGAATGGACTACAAATAAATATATGTACGACAAAGTATTTAATGTCTTACAAATAACCAAACATCTTTTTACATTCCTTTTTTATTTATCAGTTTTTTTCTTAGTGAAAAGGTAACTTTTTTTCATCTGATTGTGCGATATTCTACTATATGAGTGCACTACGTATATTGTAATTAGAGAAGCTTTCCTAAAGTTTAGACCTGACATTGCCTAGAGGTGGTCTGCAAATCATCAAGGAACCACGAGTGGTTTTCACCAGGTCCGCGTCCACATATTCCTCTTTAGAGGTCTTTTAGTAGTTTTTTTATGCATTAAAAACTGTTTCTGAGTAAAACTTCATGAGGCAAACTCTGACTTTTACACGTATTCCGCAATATCGTCAAGCATTTTCATTCGAAAATTGTAAAAGATGTGATAAATATGCTGAAATTTCAAATAAATGTGCTGATTTAATGTCAGTTTTTAAGCAGGGTTATCTGAATTGTAGAGTGCCATTCAGACAAATCCATAGTAAACTCATTATATCTAAAGGGAGATTCAGGTGGCCTGAATATTATCCAAAGTCCGTAACAATACTTCTAATTGCGTTTATAATAATAAACTGCGATAAATTTAGGCTCCATTCATAGCTGTTTGAAGCTATATGCAAAAACATTCAGAGCGATCACATTCAGCTATTTTTGCGTTATAATATACAAATGGCTGTCCAAGAGAAAGGATAATTTATAGATTTTTGAGCTTAGAGATGAATTCCGACTGTTCCTTTATAAAAAATACTTATATAAATAATCTTTTAATATTGATTTGATCAACTTTGGGAGGGAGCATAATATATAGATATATCTGAGCTTTAAATTACGATTAATTTGTGATTGCAAGGCCATTTTCTGCATATCTTTAGAGTGTAAGTCATATAAGATTTAAGCAATTATTATCTAAACTGATTAAAAAATCTCTCTCTCTCTCTCTTTCTCTCTCTCTCTCTCTCTCTCTCTCTCTATATATATATATATATATATATATATATATATATATATATATCATGATTATATAATGATATAGACGTTCAAACAGAGACAGACGTTAAAAAAAGGTGTATTAGAAGTCTATTTGCTTATTTAAGTAAGTTTAAAAATGATTCACGTAAAGAATTTGCCGCTGTCTGCTAGATATTTTCTCTTCTCTTGTTAGTAATCTAAGCTCATAGGTGGAACGTTCATATCAATAAGTCAATTAAAGGAAATAGAATTTCTATTAACATGTAGTTAAATATACAAAATTAAAAAAAATATATCAAAGTATGAATAAAAAAATATTTTTGAAGTGTTCAAACCTCTTTCCAAAATGAAATATGTTTTTACTTATACTATACCCGTAAAGTCATACGGGTTGGTTAAAACAGAAAAGCCCTGAAAATCCTCTTTAGGAGTCATGAATAAATATTTTATTTTATATATTAACATGAAATTCGAACTTGTAAAATCTATTTATTTCGACTGGACAGAACGGATGAGATAATGCGTGCTGGATGTGGGAAGGGGTATCAGCTGTTCACATCCTTCCGTTCTGTATATGATACTAGCACAGACCCAACATTGGTATAAACTGCACTGTAAACAGTGAGCAATTGTGTACTAAAAACAGTATCATGGCATAAAATAAACTTATGTGGTATGATAATTTTAGTTAGCAGATTGATAGACTTTACCATTGTTATATGAACCGTAAAAAGTTATACCACAGGTACTGTGCATGCTGCAAATAAGGTTAGGCAAAGTTTACTATTCTTCCGTTGATGAAATGTTGGGAACAGTAGTTCTGTTTATAAATATGCTGTAGGTATCTCAATCAATAAAAAATTTATGTATTACAAGACATTTATAACAGGATCTCTTAATCAAAAACTAGTAGTGTAGAATTTAATAGCTGTATATTACAGTATAAACTATAACCGCCTGGCAGTGTCGTTAACCAATAATACCAAAGGGTTGCCATTCAACGTAAATCGTTTGTAATCAAAGATCCTGTGTGGAGCGCGAACACGGGGAAGTAAATTATTATCTCCCCCAGTTCTATAACGAACAAGGCTACTTTATATTATGCCTGCCACTGATATGTGTATTTACAAATCCAATGTGCATGTACAAACGTATAGAATAAGCGAAAAATGCGTGGTCCAAGTATAGCAGTAGTAGACAACAATAGAGGTTTTACTTTATAGGCAAGCTTCTTTCAAAAACATATTTATTAAGGACAATAAGTTGCTGTGATGGGCGATTGTTACACAAAAACAAGAAATATCTGGACCACTAAACCGTATAGTTTATGGTTTATTAATAAATTATAACAATACACGAAAAAAGCTACCAGATTGTTAACAAACAAAGCTACAACTATAACAAAAATATTTTTTTGGCGAGATTGTAATAAAAAGTGTGTACACAACGTCCCCCCCCACCCCCCCCCCCCCCCACCCCCCCCCCCCCCCACCCCCCCCCCCCCCCACCCCCCCAAAACCCCCCCCACCCCCCCCCCCCCCCCCCCCCCCCCCAGGCACTGAAACAAACGTACTGGCCTTCCTCGTACAACGAATCCTTCACTTTCATGTTGTACTGCCTTTCATACTTGGCCCTGGCCAATGCCTTACGTCGCGCAGCAACTTCATGGGTTTCCTTTAACTTCGCGCGCAGAGTCTCTACATGATCACCAAATACCTCGTTATCCTTCCGTGATAGTCAAGTCACCCTCCATAGGAGCTTCCATTTTTCGCCCAAACAACATTTCGTACGGCGAAAATCCGTAAGCCTCATGGCTTTGACTGTTATAAGCCATAGTTATATATGGGAGATATTCATCCCAATCAGTCTGATGACGGTTCACAAAAAGTGACTAAGCATTTTGGCAATAGTCGCGTGTACTCTCTCTCTAGCCGACCATTACTCTGGTGGGTGAAACCCTGTAGTCCTGGATTTTTCCTGATGTGCAAGAATTTGCACAACTGTTTGATCAGGTCAGAGGTAAAGTTTGCCCCTTGATCTGTAATCAAAGCCTTGGGAACACCAAACTTAGTAATCACTCTCTGCACTAGAGCTCGAGCCACCTGGTCTGCTGTTTGGTCAGGCAATGGTATTAAATTCACAATACCGTGTGAAATGATCCATCACACTCAAGATGTACACGTTTCTCGACTCACTGATGGGCAAGGGCCCTACTATGTCGGCTGCCACTACTTCGAAAGGAACCTTGGGCTCGTTAAAACAACGTTCCAAGGGGGGCCTTTGCCTTTCCATAGTTTGGTTCGTTGACTACAACTGTGGCACGAACGCACATAGTCTAATACGTCCTTATCCATCGCCCTTCCACCAGAATTTTGCCTTAAATACGGGTCTAACGTTCTTAGCCACCGCTGCATGTCCCGTCGTTGGCAGGTCATGGTTCAACCTGATTACCTCACGAGTAAGAGATGAGGGGACCACAATCTTCTTGTCACCTCCGCTCACTCTGTACAGGATCTTTTCTGGGCTCAACTTAAAACACTTGGCCTTCCTTAACTCTTGACAATGAGGATCATTCTTTTGATGCTCACGCAGTGTGGCAAGGTCAACCACAGGGAGCTCGTCCCTGCGAGTAGCTGCGCACATAGCTCTACTGAGAGCATCAGCGTTGGTATGTCTCTTTCCCGGCTTGTGTTCCACGGTGTAAGTGAAAACTCAGCAAGCCTCAGCGCCCACCTCATTAGTCTACTACTTGGATCTTTCAAAGATAAACATCCACTTTAAGTGCTGCGTGATCTGTCACAGCCTTAAATTCACGGCCTAATAAATAACATCTAAAATACTTTGTAGCCCATACTAAACCTAGCAGCTCTCTTTCGGTCGTAGAATAATTCCTTTCAGCAGGAAAAAGAGTGCGAGAAGCGTACGCGACTGGATGTTCTTCTCCATCTACTTCTTGGGACAATACAGCCCCTAGAGCGTCCAATACTGGCATCAGTAGCCAAGGTGAACGGCTTACTGAAATCGGGGAAGACCAACACTGGTGATGAGACTAGCTTCTGCTTAAGTGTCTCAAACGCAGTTTGGCACGCTTGATCCCAATCGAACTCCTTCCCTTGCTTGGTCAAGTCAAAAAGAGGTTTCCCAATGGCAGCAAAGCCTTCTATGAACCGGCGGTAATATCCGGCCAAACCTAAAAAGGACCGTACATCTTTTTACAGTCTTAGGTTACAGGGAATCCCTCTACAGCCTTATACCTTTCCTGGGTCGGGTTCTACACCATGGCCAGTTATTACATGGACCCAGGTAGTTAACCTCGCCTACTGCAAATTTACATTTACTGAGTTGCACGCTCAAATTCACATCACGTAGCTTACTCAACACTTCACTCAAATGCGACAAATGCGAAGCCAAAATCTTTCGAGAACAAGATAATATCGTCCAGATACAACTAAACACTTTTCCCCTTTTAATCCCATAAGAAACTGAATCCATCAGGCGCTGAAATGTTTGCAGGCGCCGTAGACAGTCCAAAGGGCATACGTAGATACTCATAGTGACCTCCTGGCACATTAAAGGCAGTTTTCGGTCGACTTTCCTCATCTACCATAATCTGATGATAACCACTTTCTCAAGTCAAGTGGTAGTATACAATGGTACAAACCTCCCAGCGAGTCAAGTGTCTCAGCGATGTTAGGTAGAGGATATACATCAGGTACAGTCACAGCGTTGACTGCTCTAAAGTCTACGCAGAAACGATATTTCTTACTGCCATCCACAGATTTCTTCGGGACGATGACTACAGGCGACGCCCACGGGCTATGACTAGGAGTTATTATCCCCTTGTCCAGTTGGTCTTTAATCAACTCATCCACTATGGGTTTCTGATGAAATGGAACCCGATAAGCTTTCTTATAAATCGGCGCAGCAATTTTCCCGTATGGATAACGTGTTTTTTACGGCCGATGTGCATTGCAGAGGGCTGGGCCCTCACTATGCGCAAACACGTCCCTGTATTCCTCTAGTACTCTTTTAACCTCTTGTCGCTCGGGTAGTCTCAAATGGCTAAGTTTTTCATCTACACATTTATCAAACAATTCGTATTCTTTGATAGCTAGTCCTACTCGCTTCGTTGTCACATCTACATCATCCAAGATGGTCTTCCGCATCAACTCTGCGAGTTTCAGCTTTCCCTCTTCATTGAGGTGTAGCCCATGCTTGGTATACAAGCGCCTAGCAAACCTTCCTCGCATCTCACAGAAGGACATCCTTCCCCGTCCCTCCGAATTGGTTCTTTTTACGAAGGACCTAAGTAGATCATTCGCTCTCTTCAGATCTCCTATTACATTCTTGTCGAACCTATCAGGAATTCCCATAACTACAATGCGAGCATCCCACTTATTAGGTATTGCTTGAAAGGCTTGTTGTAGGGTGCGCGAGTAAGGAGCACCTCTATCCACGTCATTAGTTCCTGCCATCACCAGTACCGTATCACCCTGAGTCAGCTGTGCAATCTCTCTTTTAAGATTACCCATCGCATCTTTAAGCTTACCATTAGGTACAAAACCACGAACTGAGCTCAAAGTTCCCTGGCAACCTCTCTTCCAATAACTGCTGAATTCCGCGACCGTGACTATCCGCTATCAAGACTATCTTACGTTTGACCTTATCTATCGTATCGTTACTAACTGATTCCACTATTTCCAAATTTAGAATTTACCGTAAGGGATACTTCTTCTCCACTTACATTCACAGCCTTCGCCCAACATTTATTGTTCACTATTTTAGTTAATACTCGTGCCAAATACACGCCCTGTATGGTAAGACCCACTGGTTCGACCACTACATCCGAACCCTCCAGATTATCATTAGTCGTAGATCCAAATTTGCTTAACTTCAACTGAACCAGTTTCTCACTCCGCGCGGGTATTGTGACATCTTTTGCGTTATACACGTAATTCTCTATACAACTGTCCTGGCGTTTAGCCACTCGGACAACCTCAGGTGTCGTAGTAGGGGCCTGTGCCTTTTTGTGGCGCGGCGCAAACTACTTGCCTACCTGAATCGGGGACACTCTCACCCCTGTGCAACCGATTTAACCAAATGTCATTTCCAGACATACGGAGAACACCTTCCGTGATGTCTATCGATGCACTTCCCTCTTTCAGAATATCACAACCTAACACGGCTAAATACCCACGGGGTAGGTTACTCACAACAAAGTTCCCTTTCACCGGCACACCCGGCTTTAACATCAAAGTCACTTTTTGTCTGCCGTAAATCTTCAGAGTTCGTCCTGAAATTCCCCGGATAATCAAGTCAGGCTTTGTCATCGGAGCTACAGCGGCTTCCACGTTTGATGAGCGACACCTGAGCACCGGTATCAATTAATATCTTTCCCTCGGCATTATCCACACGCCCCATGGCAACTAGTTCCTCGGCTAAATCTTTCACAACCGGAAACTATTCGTATTTCTTTATCTACTCGGGCGGTTTCACGACTCTTAACTAAGGCTCCTACTCTAGGTTCACAAGTGTTCTTTCCAGTCGTTACATTTCTTTTCGTCGCCTTGGCCTGCGGTTGTGGCTCATTTACTCTCGGGGACGGGTGGCGGCGACTCCACTGGCCCCTGCCCCGTTTCCCGACTGACTAGCACTAGGAGTGCTGGTTGGAAGTTTTACGCGACAATCCTTTTGTCTGTGCCCTGGCTTATTACATCGCCAGCACCTCGAGTCATTACTGGGTCTACTAAATCCCCCATTGTCCCGACACTCACGAGACGTGTGCCCCGGATTATGGCACCGATAACAAACAAGGTCAGTTTGAAAAACCTTCCGTTCATCTGTAGCGCGAGACGGATCTTTCGATTGCTTCAAAATGTGATCAATTGCCACCGCTGTAGTGACGGCTTCTCGGATGTTAGTAGGGAATTTTAGTCTCGTCTGATCACCAACGTGTCCAATAAGACCTCGGGTAAAAGCATCCAAAGCTCTACGATCGGCTTCTTCCCTTAGTGCAGCATTAACTTCTGGATTTGCAGTGACTCGCACTGTCTTTTCATTTAATGTCCGCACTCGATCAGCAAAAGCTTCAATCGTTTTCACCCCTCCGTTGCTGTATTACAGACAACTGCTGGAAGTAACAATCTTTCGGAGCTTTGTCACTAAACCGTTGTGTCAAAACTTCTTTAAATCCCGCATAAGTACTCAACCGGCCTTGATCCTCCGATCGAATAAAACTCAAGGCGGTTCCAGCCAATCTCAATTTAGCAACCCTTAATTTTTCGTCGTTTCCCCAATGACTTAATTCACCGACATTTGTCGATACTCTCAAAGAAGTGGAGAACAGCCTCCGGCTTTCCTCCATCAAAGGGAGTGATCGAGCCTACCATGTCGAACGTAGGTCGTTCTGTATGACCTCGCAAAGTTTTCCTCCAACATGGTGTTCAGGTGGTCACTTCGATCCAACCTAGCATGACCAAGAGTCTCCAACCGTTCAGTTACCGCATCAATGGCTTCCTGGAGGTCCATTTCTTGCCCTCCAATACTAACGCGACCAGCCATTGTCAATCAGTTCAGGCACACTTACTTCCAAAAAAGTGGACAAGTCCCAACTTAGTTTTCCAAAAATAATTTTAAAAGATTTTTCTCAATTAAATTTTCAATTAAATAATTATGTGCTCTCTCCCGTTTGTGAAAAGTAATTAAAATCAAGAAATAATTTTAATTTATCGACTTGCAATCAATCAATCAACTTTCAATTCGGCTCTAATCAATCCACTTTTTGTCTAAGTCCTGAACACTAATCAAATACGAAGTTACACCACGATTTATTCTAAGTCAAGACAACCTACTATGTCTGAGCAAAGAATAATTCCAATATTTCAATATTTACTTTTCCTTCAAATTACCCAAAAAATATTTAAAATACCTTTTTACCTATCACTCAATTCATCATACAATTCATCACGAATGTCGAAACCTATTCCACAAAAATTTAATCTTCTTTCTTCGTGCCTGTAAATAAACTTAGCAAACTAACTCAATCAGGGTTTGCTGGTTCCACCACGGACGAGAGGAAGAATTTAAAACATAATAAAAAAAAATCAAAAGTCAAAACTTTAAAGTTAATCAAAAGTTTAAAGTTTAATTACAATTTAACTATCATCAGATGAACAAGTTCCCAAAGTTTCAACAAAATATAACCAAGTCCAACTTTAATTTTTCAAAAATATTTAAATTTATAATTTATTTCACTTTCCTTTAATGACTACTACCCCTTATCTTCCTTCTCTCACAACGTGGTTAGCCTCCTGCCCTGTACCGGTACCTTTGAGTTAGCCTAACCAAGTCAGAAAGGTTAGGTTATCAACTAATTTGTATAATTAAGTTAGTTTTAGAAGCAGTTAATTTAGGTTAATCAGGTTTTAACTACCAGTTAAATCAGTACATTAAAACCTTAGAGTGTACGTTTATTTTTGATCAATATCAGGTATAAGAATTGAATTACTGAGGGACTAGTCCAATCAAAACAAAGTACTACCGAATAACTACTCAATTATTCACAACTACCGAAATAACGATTGTCGAGATTCAAGTAATCGACAACCGAATGCCTAACAAAGAATATAACTAGTTAGTAATGTCGAATGGAATTGTGGGAGCTTACAACAAGTATGGCGGACTATTAGCGTCTATTGTTCTCAGCCAATATGGCGTCTCTATTACAAGTATTACTTTAAAATTCAATAAAAATTATAAAAATTAATCAAAACAAGTTTTTAATTAGTTTTAAATTTTAAAACATTAAATTATCTTTGACTTAGTCACCTCGTGATTTCAACAATTTCAAATATTACGTTTTATAAACAGTTTCTAGGCTAGCATTATTCTACGGGCAGAATAAAAATTACTTACCCATCATCCTTGTCCCGGCTTCTTGCACCAACTTTTCGATTTCTTCAACGAAACAAAGAAACACTAATTTATTTTTAGAAAGACGAACCGACCGACAGAACCAACTGAAATAACCCCAAAGAATTTTACCAACCCCACACCTGACACCAAATATGTGGCGTGACGACCACACGTAATTTAATTTTAAAAGTTCTCGGGTTCTAATGCGGACACGGTGATGGAATCTAGCCCAGGTTGCTGTAATAAAAATTCTCTCCTCGGTTGGCCAAATAAAACAATTTAGTTTATTGCGAAAACAATTTGAATTTTATTGCATAATTTAGAATCAGTTGAACAATTACAAATTTAGAACGGGAGAGAGAGCGAGAGAGCGATTTCACGCGAGCTTGACGCGTTCAAAACCCTGGCACGACTGCGACTCAGAACAACGAACTCCAGGGAGCAGCGTTGTTCCAGACGCTACCTCAGCAAATTCCTGCCTGTTTACCACCCAGTAACTGCGCAGCTACTCTGGGTATGGAAAATTACCAGGCTTACTGCTGACAGACTTGGACTTACAATTCATGTGCTGAATTAAAATATATATCTTCTCCACCTGCACTGCTTAACCTAATAAGTCTGGCCGCATATATTCATTACTTGTTACTACAATTAAATGTTATGCTGAATAAAAATAAAATATATTACTGATGATTTAATATTTTAAACTGGCTGATTAAGACCGCATACGATGTTACCGGTCTGGTCTTAGAACTATATGCTGGGGTCGTCACAACATATCTGCTCAACAGGTGAGCTAGACCTGTATCGTGATTGGCTGAATCTGAACCAACTAACGACCAGTATGAACAACTACTGCTCAATTTGGCTTCTTTATCACACACTGCCAGCTTTATGACAATTGTGTACCTGATGAGACAATGAGAACACCACTTCATCTTGATTACATTTGTTTGTTGACCAGGTGTCTGTGTCGAAAACGATGTAGAGAGTTCCTTTTGAGCTTCTTCGGCGCCGACTGTTTTGGATCTCTTCATATGGATGTTGATTCGAGACTTCGGGAGTCAAATCTGTCTCAGCGTTAGACTTCAGACGCTGCAACTAAGTGAAAGGTGAACTAGAGCTAAACTTAACATTCTTTTTGAATCAACCCTTCCCACCATTGCTCTACGATATGTGTAATTTGATGCTGTCTTCTTTGTTGAAGTTGTTTTAAACAGATCAAAAAATATAAGAGAAAAAACTGTAAGGGGTTTAAACACATACATAACCCATTCGGATTATAAAGTTCTTGTTCCAAATACGTTTCCTTAAACCACAGTCAGAATGGTCTCTACATAAACCTTTATTGATAGCATTAAAACTTCTGAGAGGAATGTGAGGTGTAAGTGATGATCATATTCTTTGTTTTCAATTTGTGTCAATGAATAAGAATAAATGTTGATTAAACCAAAATTTAAACATTTTTCTTTATTATTAGGATTGTTTTGATGTGTTATGTCGTATATTGATTTCAAGAGGGAATTATGCAGAACATTTTGCAATAAAATCTCAAAATAGTCAAGGGAACATTTTCGTACTGCCTTCAACCACCTTTTGTACAATAGTTAAATTTACTATTTACCTTATTACTAGTCTCTCTAGAAAGCTAATATTAGCTATTTTAAGATATCTAACACTGTTTATTTATTACACAATATAACTCAGCTTGTCATATTTGTTTCATTATAAATACATCAAGATCAACAAAATTTTCTATTAACCAACAGTTTATTCAAAACATACAAAAGAAGTGCATTTAGATAAACAATATGACTATCAAAATGTGTTTATTTTGACCTCCCAACACGCGGTCATTTCGTATTCAAACAAGTGTTCTAGTCTTATTTAAACAGTCAGCTAATACGCGTAGTAATCCGTAAACCAGTTTATAAAGTTTTCGAAGATGTTATGCATTATTAGAAGAAATCTCTTATATGACTAAGCAATAACTTAATTCATGAAAATCTTATACAGGTGGAGAAGGTTTATGAACAACTGTAGCTTATGTTACGAATTTGGCTCAAAATAAACGAGTTTTTTTAGGAAGTATTAGTACAAAACTTAATTTCCATTGCACTGAAGGGATATTTTCACGACATTTCCCGCTTCTCCTCTTCCATTATACACAGTCTAGAGGAGTATAATGGATGGAAAGGGTTAAACGAATGCTTAAGAGTAAACATTCGTTTAGAAAGTCGTCACGTCAATGATCTCAAACTCTGCCACCATCATACCATACCATACCATTGCGTGTATTGAATTTTCCTCTGATATATGTGTAAACCAAAAGAAAGCTTTCAGCAACAGTTTGCTAATATTTAAAATATTGTAGTAAAAGTGTATAACGTAGACAAATAATTCAGGTTTTAGACAATACAATTTTTGTTTGAAAGAACGTATTCTTAAATGAAACAATATATCTTAAGCTCTTTATTTTTGACAGACCTATCACAGAATTACTCAGCATAATGCTTTCCCAGAAAACCCGATGACATGACCAGCTTAATCGCTTACAATTCAGATGTGAATGTGTATTTCTTGAGCTGTTCACATAAAGCCATAATTATTATCTTCATAAATAGAAGTATTGCAAAAATATAACGAATTCAAAACACACTCTAAAATCAATAATAGTGGGAAAACAAAATTGTAAACGGATTTTTAATTGTTTCTCCACTTTTGCCAATTCCTTTTCTGGGAAGCTTCAATCGGAACACAAATATGCAGGTATTTACATTATTCACTAACATCATGGACCCCCTCTCCCTGTACCTCATACAAGTGTAACATCGGCAGAGATGGTGTACTAGGAAACGCCCTTCTCACGCCTCCATCCGAAGAAGGGATTTATATCACACACCTGTTTCTTAGTTTGTATCTTACTATAATGCTTAAATATTATGCTTATATATTACTTTTTAGCACCAAGAATGTTTAATAAATTGCCAACTGAAATTCAAAATTTAAGAACAGCAACCTTTTTTGCTAATAAAGTTAGAATGTGGTTGTTTACTGTTGAAAATATTGAAGATAAGATGTTTAATATAGTTCAATAGAACATTCCTTTAATAACTAGTAGTATACTATCCTATTATGATTGCATAGAAACGCTTGAAAACCTTTTGCCATACATTTCAATTCTAACAATATTTACAAATTTAAATAACGTCAAAAAATATAAATTAACTTTGAAAGACATTTCCTGGGACTGAAGGGCTTATACAAAACTGCACTTGAACGATAAATTTTCTTTTGAAATATCAGTATGTTAAAGTTTGGAAAATTATAATATATATATATATATATATATATTTATTTATACTCTGTTTTGCCATAATATTACAGGATTTCTAGTGGTGAAAGTACCTCCAAACAGGCACTGCCTTTGAGTACTCTAGTTCCAAATAAATAATAATAAATATCCAATGTATTTTGTACAATACATGACCCAACATTCTGATTTAATTTTGTTATATTTAAATGTGTCAATCCATGAATTTCACAGTAATATCGTACTTTATATTTGTTGTGCATGTATGAATGTGAAGAGTGTATGTACTTTTATCCATGTTGGAATGAATGCGTTAAGTTTTAAGGATGTAAAGTTAGGCTTGGCACTTAGTTTAAGATACTTTTAGATTTCAATTATTGTGGTAATGGCAAATGTATTTTGTTACCTAAGTATATTATTATGGTTTTTATTATCCTGTATTTGTACAAAGAACTATGTAATGTATTTATTTGGAAAATAAATTATTATTATTATTATTATTATTATTATTATATTCCTACTGCATTAACTATAACAATAAGTAGTACAAAAATCTAGAACAACATTACTACCCCTTCAAGATAACAAACAAGAATTTGTCTGTACAACACACAGTAAAATTTCAAAATCAATTACAGAAAATGTTTAAAAAACATACAAACAAATCTGTCACTTATAAAACAAACAACAAATTATCGCAAATATAAGAAAACCCCAAGGACAAAATCACATTTTAAAAAATCAGGAATTTATGTAATTAAATGCAACGACTGTGATAAATTATACATTGGCCAAACGAAACGGAATATCAAAACACGATTCAAAGAATACTTTGCACATATATGTATATTATACTCGTATTTAGTTATTTCATTATGGAAGAAATGAAAAATCTGCTATTGCGAATCACTGAATTGAAAACTGGACACTCCATCTATAATAAACATTTAAAATTATTGAAAGAAGTTACTAACACAATATACTTAAATGCTTGCGAAACATTTTACATTAACAAAGACGGACCAATTCAAAATTCAATTCTTTTCTCATCTCAATTTATAAAAAAATTAAAATGTGATTGTGTTTAAATATTTTATACTGGCTAATCATATATCCAAATTTTTTACCATATGTCATTATAACATCTATTATTGGAAAAATGTGAACATGTGTTAATTTGTGAAGTACCTGATGATGGAATCATTGATTCCGAAAGGCCTTGCGCAAAAAATAAAAGTTATATTGGAAAATATTTTGTTCATTTATAGCAGTGATAGTAAAATAAACCTTTTTTCCAAAGCTCCAAGATTCTACAATAAGTAGTACAGTTAAATTATAATTTACACTTCTCCATTCTTACAGTAAGCACACAGTAATCGAAGTAATCGCATTTATTATGTGGTCTTCCACTTGGCGCGTTGCCTCGTGATTTGGGATTTTCAGTTACACTTCATCCTTTGAACAATAGAGTGGTAATTTTGGATCCTTTCCTTTTCAGATCGATTGATTTCCCTCATGCAACTTCACTTACCGGTACCTTAGTGGAATATCTGGATTTTAAGAATTCTTTGAAATGTTACACCCAGGACTGAAAATCCAAAGACACGCTGACGCTCCTGAACAATCGTGATAAAATAAATACGCAGGGGGTAATATAAAGCTATGGCTAAATTAATAAATTGCAATAAAAACAAAGCAGAGGTATGCCACACCATAAGTCGTAATGGGCTTCGTTGAGGTTGCATGAAAAATTTCAAATCTATAGCACGTTTCGCTCGTGATGCCCTGTGGACAGATGTACTGGAAGACAAGCAAACAAAAAAGAAGTTGACAAGATAATTACGCATCATTGTACTTATTCCTGTACAAACTAACTTTCATACAAAACATTAAGTCTATAGATAAAATCTTCCTCCAAACATCTTGCCACATAATATATTTACATTTTATACGAGTATATTAAATTTGGCTTCATATCAGTGTTTAAATAATAAAATTCTACACACCAAGCCACTTTAAATTATGTTTTGTGTTGAGATAGTTAGGCTACATGTGTTAATACGAGTATGTAACGTGTTTGAATCTCTGGTGTTGGGTGTTTGCTAATTTCCTTATTCTGCTATTTTCTAGTTACCATCGTGGTTTTTACACCAATGTAAAAATATTCGCTAACGCTCAGCCAAATCCCATGGAGTGACAAGTGCCACAATTGAACGAACCTCATATAGAAATAAAGCTTCATGCACAATTTCAAGTCTATAGGTCAGTGCATTTTCAGATATCATGCGGACAGACAAATAGACACACAGAGAGACAGAAATTCAATTTTTCCAGCCCCACAAGTAATAGGCTTTGCTAATGCTCAGCTAATCTGTTTCAAAGCGTTTTATTTATCTGATAGAGATCTCCAAAATTTTTTAAACATTGCAATTTTCAATTGTTAGGAAAAAATGTTCACCACTGTAAGACATACGTAATTATTAGTATAACAAAATTCATAGAATCAATGTACAGATAGTTGCTGGAAAAGAAGTCGAGAAGTTGATTAGAAAAGCCACGTTCGGGAGTGCCAGTGCTTGTGTTTGTGTGCGGGGAAAAATCTTTTAGGCGAAATAGTGTCAAGTGCAAACAAAATGTAAGTTAAGAAAATCTTGTATTTAATTTTAGGAACGTAATATTATATATCAGGGTTCATTAATCATTTTAGTACGTCTCATTTACAATTCCAAGATACCTGTACCTAAAGTAATGAAAAGAAAAGATTATAATGTGTAGAAATCAAATGAATAGTGTAATATTGAAATTCATATTTTCCTATTCCATATATTTTATTTAAATGTTCTCAATTTGGAAAAGTCACTCATTTGTTTTAATCATGTGAATTTATGTAAATTGTTAGATATTTTAAAAGCAAGTTTTCTCACGTTAGTTCATGAACACATATTTATTGCAACACTACAAAATTTACTAATAAATGTTATAGTTAAATAAATTAAACATAAATTGTAATGAATAATTTAATATTAAACATAATTGGTATTAAAGTTTGTGTTCAATATGTCGGTTGATGATATCCATTGTTATTTAAAATTTGAATCAATATGATGAGATGCTATTACAAATAAAATATGTGTTGGTTCATTTGAGGGTGTTGTATTGCCAATCGAACCTATTATTTAAATGCTCTCACAACAGCCCTTGCTCATAATACATTATAATATTTCACAACCTTAATCTAAACAAAATAAACCTTACACCGCTCAAAAGCCGAATTATTTAGACCACTGTCTCATTGTGTACATTTACAACATAAAGCTCATACAACATTTAAACTCCATAGGAAATGGGCGTTTGAGAAAACTATTTTGAAATTTGTAAAAGATCGCTCAAACAACCTACTAAAATCAAGGTTTGGAGGCGATTTTATTTCAAACATCGAGTTATAGTTTGAGAAAACCATATAAAGGTACGAAAAATCAAATTAAACATGTGGAGTAATTTAAAGATTTTCTGTGGATAGTGAACATAAAGTTAAAAATCGTAATTACTTTTAGGTTTAGGAAAATATTATGTCAATTGCTTTAATAAGAAATTCTTTAAAAAATTAGACAAGAAAGGTGTTTTATGGATCTGGAGTTCACCTACAGTTCTTTCACAGGATTCTGTACAAAAAGTACTACAGTATGTTTAAGGTATATGTCTCCGCTCCAACAAATTCACTAACATAAAAATTAAGTAAACGAGGTCACCCCTTTTATGTCTTTCCCGAAATTTACCATTTATTCGATCAGTTTCCAGCTTTTTTGTAAAAAGTTATCCTCTGCAAATAAAAGATAAAATAATACCAACGCATGCTTTATCCAAAATGTCAAGATACTATCTGAAATGTTTATATAACGCAATTATTTAGTAGTATTATACATGGAGCCTTGCTTTCATTGACTAAGCTGTTACTGATTGCTGCCATTTAACAATGTTTAACAATGTTCACGTTGTTATGAAAACCGACGATCAGATCAGTGCGATGTCTGGCTCTTCATATTACATTCCTTCATTTCAATACAACGTACGTATTGCCAAATTTGCAGTGAATGTCTCCTCAGTTACATGTTATTTATAATTCTAGTGAGAAATTTAATGAAATTGATATATTATTAGATTAAACGGTCAGTTAGGCTTAAATGCACGTGATAAACCGTCGAAAAACATTCAAAACGCCTTCCTAAGCAGACAGAGATATCTTATGAAGAAACAGTTCATAATCTGTGTAATCTTTAAAGATTACTTGACTAATGGTTATACGAGTATTTTAAATGGAATAGTAACTTAATATTGCATCCATTTCCAAAATAATTGCACCAACGAAAGACATTAAGTAGGTGCAATTAATCTTCAACAGGAATAATTTTTTTTTTTTTTAATTTTCAAACGAAATTTTAACCACAGCCCTTTAAGATCTCTTTTGAAGATGCGAAAAATATGTATTAAATTGAAGTAGAATTTAGGGTCATCTTATTATCAGGGGCAAAATAAAAATAGATTTGATTTTGAACAGTATTTACAAACACATCACCTGGACTGTTGATATTTATTTTATTTTCCTTCAGGAAATTTTGTTTGAAATATAAATGTTTTGAGTTATAACTCGTTGAAGCTATATTACTCCCTGAAACTATAACTAATCTACATACCATAAAGATTCAATATTTTATTTTCAATCGTTTATATTTGGGGAAGGTTACAAAGTTACCTAAATTATATGCTTTAAATACGTCCAATTTCTCGAAGAGTAAACAAAAAAGTTTCTACTTTTTTCTGTCCTCAGGAGATTTCTTTTAAACAGCTATGACAAAGTAAAAACAGTCATCCTGATCTTGAAGTGATATGTTTAAATATGAATCCTTGGCATGTAGCCAATTCAGATGACGTAATAGTTTATATATATATATATATACAGGGTGTATATTATGTCTGGAAAACACCCCAAATATATCCTTTAATAATTTAAAATATAAATTTGAAACCTCTTACAATCGTGATAGAGATTGGGCATCTACTTTTTGGAACAATGTTTTGTTATGTCACACCAACGGGGGACGTCCTGCGAGGGTATCGTGAATATTCTTAATGGAAAGCCTATACCTTGTGATACATAATTTTAAAGGTAATATCTTACTGAATTGAATGCCACAAACCGCATCTCAAGGGAATTATTCTATCAGAAAATAGAGCATTGTTAGTATTGAAAAATTTACTGATGTTCAACAATGTAACTTTAACATGGTTCTTGCCACAAAATGTGTTACACTAATTTTTCAGCATTTTTTTAAATGTTCAATTAAATAAAAACAAAAATTTCATTTTAAGCTGGTTCTATTAGCACAAATTTGCCAGTTTTTATTACAGTCCAATTATGGAAATACTTATGTTATTGATTTCTTATTACAAATAAAATATAATGTATGCTGTTAGAAAAGTCTTACAACAAACGTTTTACCTGCATTTGGTGTCAAAGCAATTGTTCGAACTGTGTTCCTTCTACGGTTTGACAATGAGCCAATCTTGTGTAAAATGATTCGACAGAGTTGCCTAACATTTCTTCAGTTATCAAAGCAATCTCCTCTATAATCCTGTTTCTTAGGTCTTCCAAATTATGAGGCTTTCTTCTATAAACATTGGATTTTAAATGACCCCATAGGAAATAATCGATTGGTGACAAATCCGGAGATCTTGGAGGCCATTCGATTTCTCCTCTTCGGCCAATCCATTTATGAGGAAACCTTAAATCCAAATACTCTCTTACCTGTCTCCCATAATGGGGTGGAGCACCATCCTGCTGAAACCATACATTATCAAAGTATTCTCCTGATGCAATTTGAATAGCTGGGATTATTTCATTTTGGAGCATATTGTAGTAAAGTTCGGCATTTAAATTTCCATTGATGAAAAAGGGTCCAACAATTTTGTTACCTAAAATTCCACACCATACGTTCAGTTTTTGTGGTTGCTGTGAATGGGACTCAGTAATCCAATGTGGGTTTTTCACTAGCCCAGTAACGGCAATTTGTGCCTGTTAAACATTGCCATTTAGGAAAAAGTTGCCTCATCAGGAAAATAGTATGTTGGTCAGAAAATCTCTATTGTCATCACATTTGCGCATCACAAGTTCACAAAACTCAACTCTTCTGTCGTAATCATCCTCACTTAACTGTTGGACTAAATGAACTTTAAATGGTTTGTATTTATTAATTTTTCAAAATCTTACTCACAGACATAGGGTGCATATCATGTTGCTGTGCAGCTTTTCTGAGCGATGTATGTGGGTCTTCAATAAATGTTTGCAAAAAATCTAGTGCATGTTCTTCATCTGTTGCAGATTGTTATCCTACCCGACTTTGGCCGATTACGTACACTCCCTGTCATTTCAAAACGCTCAATAGTTTTTGATATTGTTGAAACACTTATGGGATTCCTTTCTGGGAAAGTGTCATTAAACAAATTACAAACTTCCCGATAAGATCTTTGACGATCGCCATATCCTCGCATCATCAACAGAGTAATTCGTTCTCTTTCAGACAATTCCATTAAAATGCCAAATAAAAACTGAACTACTGTAATTAGATAACTTGTTGACAGCAATGCTTCAGAGACACTGATTAACTCGACAGGAATGATATGACCTTTGTCCATTTGTAATTCCCAAGCTTAGACCTGTCTAGTGAAAGCTCCATGCTCAACAAACAACTGAAACCTGTAGACCAGATGATAATAACACAATAATGTTTCTCATAGGCTAGTGCCTTTGTCTCTTTAAACCTTCCTGCTGACTGGAAAAACACCAAGTACAGATTCATAAGTAATCAGAGAAAGTGACTCATAAGTTTTATTCATTGTAATAAAAACTGGTAAATTTGTACTAATGAAACCAGCTTAAAAATAAATTGTTTATTTTATTTTAATTGAACATTTAAAAAATGCTAAAATATTAGTGTAACACATTTTGTGGCAAGAACCATGTTAAAATTACATTGTTGAACATCAGTAAATTTTCAATACTAAAAATGCTCTATTTTCTGATAGAATACTTCCTTTGAGATGTGCGGTTTGTGGCATTCAATTCAGTAAGCTATTACCTTTAAAATTATGTATCACAAGGTATAGGCTTCCCATTAAGAATATTCACGATACCCTCGGCAGGACGTCCCCCGTTGGTGTGACATAACAAAACATTGTTTCCAAAAAGTAGATGCCCAATCTCTATCACGATTGTAAGAGGTTTCAAATTTATATTTAAATTATTAAAGGATATATTTGGGTGTTTCCAGACATAATATACACCCTGTATATATATATATATATATATATATATATATATATATAATATATATATTTGTGTGTGTGTGTGAGCGCGTGCGTGTGCGTGCGCGCGCGCCCGTGTGCGTGTGTGTGTTTATTTATGAACAAATGATTTTAAAATGTTAATTTCCTTTTGTAATTGTTGAGGTTTATAGGATAAAAAGTACTTGATACTTTTTTAAATTCATTAAAACATTATGGAGAATGTAATTTTATATTAATACGTTCACGTCTATAATAAACAACCTCATTATATAGCAAGAAAAACTAATTCCTAGATCATCTGTCTCATATTCCAACAGAATTTATAAGTTATGTCCATCATCAAATTATGAGTAAAAAACTGTGAGTCAATAAACGAAGTGTTGGATGTGGAATTGTAAAGAAAGTGGAAGGCCACACATCAGGCACAACTTAAAAGCACGTTTACAGAGTTAAATGTGCAGTCTTTTGGGTAGAAACCCCCATTCACAACTTTACTGACAGTGTAGAAAAGTTATGGAAGCATATGGAAATTTATTATTGGTAAGGGTTAATAGAACCCATCCTCTACGCCCATCCTGAACGGCCAAAGGACTACCCTACCAAATTAAGGGTGTCTCCTCGAACTTACTTGTTATTTCCTATTTAACCTAAACGAAAGGTCCTATTTAGCCTAACGCGCAGGGTCAAAAACAATATTTTATATGAGCAGGGTTCACCTCACAATCGTAAAATATGAAATCAGATTACATTAGGGAAAATAACTTTTTAAGCTTATTTTGATGTGGTTTGAACCAGAAAACTTAGATTTTACTCGATAGAATATGCTAAATAATCCAACAAGAGTTGGAGATTCCTCTTTCAGAATAAACATTGTTAATTGTAAAAAGCGTTACTTTATATAAACTTAAATAATAAATTATACAATATTTTGTATACTATAGTCTGTATTAGTATACTTCTGTTTATGCTTAATGAGGAATAAATGTTGTGAGTCGAATTGAAGCGTTCCATAAAAACGGAAAATATATTTTATTTCTGGTTGTATGATTATGGTTTTCTGGATTCACGATAAGTATAGTTTTAAAATATAATTAATAGCAATATTACATTATACTAACAGTACAAAAGATTGTTAAATTAGACTAAGTAGTTATACGTAGTAGTGCTTGCGGAGGCAAAATCTTTCTTCGCCGAAAACTTCCTTCGCTAATAACCTGAGTTTTCCAGTTTTGCTAATTATTATAGACCACAAATTTACACTCCAGTCTTCTCAGGATCCACCTCGGCTCTAGTGGGTTAAACAAATAAAACTTAGGAAAAGTATTTGCAGGTAAACTTGGGTGAGATAATTGCCCCGTAGCTTTTAGGTAATCCTTAGGCTGGAAGTCTGCCTTGGTTCTTTGCTTTAACTGTTGTAGATTTGTTCCAGTCAATACATTTCATAGTACTGCTCCTATATCAGTATGCATTCTTAATACAAGATTATATTTGTCAAGTTGCAACTATATCAATGACAACACTTCTAGTGACTCTATATGTTTATACATATTTATATAAATTATTACTATATAAGTATACTAGGCCAACGAATGATACACTTGAATACATACATATATATAATATATATATATATACAGTATATATATATTATAATTTATATATAATTTTATTTATATGTATATATAATATATATTATATATATATATATATATATTTAAGACCAACTTAACTTCAAATGATGAGTTGATTGAAATTAATGTATTTTTAGTGTTGTAAATACATGTAATGCACATTTGATTATGTATTAAAATAATTAAAATATGTTCTTGATATCAAACATTATTTTACGACATAATGCATGCAGGTTTAGTTTAAATTTCAATATGCGGGTGTTCCGATATTGGTAAAACGGACTCCTGCAACTAGAAAACTGCATCTGAATAGCGAGGAGATATATTTAGTTAAAACATATGTGTAGAGTAGTTGACTACAATCGTTATTAATTTGACTGCTTTTCTTGTACGGCCAACACCAGGTCACTGACTCACGATGTACCAGATTGGGTACATATGTGCTACGGCCTTGAATTGTGGTTCACCGGAGCTGTGTTGGGTAAATACAATAGGAAAAGTCAGGGGTCTGCGTATCCCAAAGCTTCCAAAAGAAAATGGGAAAATGTTCATATTTCTATAAAAACTAGCATTCACATAAGAATGTAAAAACCTTATCATACTTAATTATAAGTTCCCTAAGCCTTATTTTAGGAGGGGGGAGTGAAAAATACATTTTTTAATAACAATAGTTCAAACATTTCCAAAATAAAGCAGAAATAGTGACAAAAACCTCGGTAGAAGGTGATATTCGTGGTGAAAAGTATATTTGGGAATAAAGTTTTTGAGTGGAATGGGTCATTTCTTAATATATACCACAAAAAAGGCCCAATTCGAAATTGAGTACGAGCTATTTGAGTAAAAATATCCTAATCGCTGTACCTTTTATGAATATTTTCTGAACATACATAACAGAAAGTAACCAAAATTATCAAATAAAGAAAATATAAAGGAACACATTATAAACGCTTTATTTTTGGCGTTTTATGTGGACAGTTTTATGAGCCAAAAATAATAATTGTTAATATAAATTTTCCGGACATTGCCATCGTTCAGTAATACAATACAATCAGTAACACTACGTTTTGAGATCTGCAATCTGATCTCTTCTTCAGGTAAATGACTAAACTCATGTATGACTACAACCTAGGTTAAAGTATACAAAAAATGCCAGAGTCATTTAGTAACAGTCATAAGTAACACGCTTAAGTCAAGAACCATAACAAATCATGTTGTATTCCAAGCACACTAACTGTAAACCATGCATTTAATAAAAACTCAACATTCAACAAAAGTTTTACCTATTTGTTCTACACCCTCCTAGTAATAAGTAGTACAAATTTGCACGGCGTAGAGTATCGAAGTTTTGAAGGAAAGGGTGAAAAGGGAGAGAGATAAATTGGTGCGTTAAAAAATTTTTTAACATCTCAAATATATCGTTTTATTTTAAACTTTTTGAAGTACAAAATTAATATTCATTGACTTGTAAACGAGAAAGACTCCAAGCATTTTTTCGTTACGACGCAGGCTGCGAATATATGGAAGTGTTAAAATTCCATTATTTTATAACTGGGTACAATTTATTAGAAATAAATACTACAAATTCATAATATTCATTTAAAAATTATTCTTTTACGTTTGGTTATTATTTTTAGTTAAAATACTGAAAATACTACACAATACGCTTTGTCGCTGCACAAAAAAGCATTCGATCTTTGTGTCATACATTTTATGTAAATTAATTATATATTACACAACGTTTACGCTAAACCTCATGGTTCTTAAATCATTTACAAAAATGTTTAAATCAAAATCAAAAATAGTTTAAAGTACTCTTTTAACCCCTCCAACAAGACCTCCAACAAGTTGTACGAGGCCTGCACCAAGTTGCACGAGGCCTGCACCAAATTGTACAAGGCCTGCACCAAGTTGTACGAGGCCTACACCAAGTTGTACGAGGCCTACACCAAGTTGTACAAGGCCTACACCAAGTTGTACATCCCCAGAGCGAGGCTTGTATCGCACAGCGGGAGAGATTTCACTTCATAAACTTTATTGACAAACATAAATTATCAATGAGGTAACCGTACACTCCGAAATGGCGAAATGGATGTCTTTAAAGAAAGAGCAGATGTGGGAAATAAATTTAACGGGAACATAGAAACGGTGATAAGTTTCAAGTATATTTGTGTGTGACCTGCTGCGCATGTAGCAATTTCTTTTCAGTTGCGTAAGTTAATTTTGAGACAATTTCACCGTTGAATGAACATTACACGAGCCTTACAACTGAGTCTTAATGAATTAAACCAGGAACGATATAAACCTGAAACCAACATTCATTCTACGCCGTTTAATATATTTGATTTCCACAAAATGTTGTTATTTTTCTGTGGTTCTATTCGTTTGTAACGGTGAAACGTGTGAGAAGACAGATGTATTTATTTATCAATGTACAACGAAATCGAAACCGATGTTTTAGTTCGCACGGTATGAGGCCCTAGACTTTGGACCTGAGTTAAAGATAGAGCAGGTTCAAATCCTGTCATTGACCGTAGACTTTTATGTGTATCATCGACCTTGTAATGATTCTTTTTGATAAGATCCTTGTACAGGTCAATGGCCCATGAGGACAAGCAGATTGAAGCTTGAAAGGAGATCGGCCTCTCTTTTCATTAAAAAGGAAGAAAACAATATTGCTATTTAGATTATAATAATATAAGTACAAAAAAATTTAAAGGCCTAGATTTAATTTATACAATACTTTTAAACTAAAAAAGTAGCTGGATTATATTTGTTGATTATGTACTCGATATACATATCAACACTTATACCAACAGTTAACTTTGTTGTTGACTTTGTTAATGTTTATTTTTATTTAACCGTGGTTGAGGTTTCTGATAACGTAAGTACGAGATATAGAAGCAGTTATTCTTTTCTGTTCTTCACTCAGTGGTATATGATTGTGTGTTTTTGGAAAAGACCATCTCTTTAACAATATTTAGCGTAAAGAAATATTCTTTTAGTGGAACAATTTTTACCAGATCATTAAATTGATTAAATCATATCAAAATTACTTCTTTTTAAAAGGTTTAACGAGGAATTACACATGAAAATGGATTTGAAAAAGGTTAATTGGATTTTTTTCATTATTTGTTATATAGCTTTTTATATTGAATTGTATAAAACTACTTAAGTTGAAATTTTTTGTTGTACAATGTACCCTATAAAAAATATTTAGTTTCACGACAAATTGTTGAAGAAATTAAAATGTCCAGTCTTCAGTATGGATGATTGCAAGGTATCGAATGGTAGCGTTCGATATATTTTTTTTATTATTGAGGAATTCAACATTTGAATACGGAAATTTACTAATATGTAAGACAGCAGACACTCTGTCTGAATCTAATCGAAAGGGACTGAGCATCTTTCCACTGACATTAAGAGTTACGGGTATCCCGAAATGAATGTTCATAATTTCTTAACTCTCTTTTCATCTCTGATATTCTGATTGAGAACTAGCAATGAACTCGTTCGACAATGAGTTGTTAGGTTCCGAACTCAGCAGTTAGCTGACTGCTTTCTTTGAGATACTTTTCCGGTTTCTTCGATAAAAGCGTTCTTTCATTTCGTATAATGTGGGCTCTTACCCTCTTGTAAGTAGTAACGTTACCGTTTTCTTGAGAATCGCAATGTTTTCACTTGAAAGGGGTTTTATTCTGAAAAAGCGAGCTGTTTGAATTGTTTCAGAGCTCGAATTTCGTGATATCCCCTACTTTCTCATTTATTTCCTCTGTCACTTCATTATGGTTTAGCAACCCTACACGATTTTCTATTTAAACTTCATTGAATTGAAACAATGACAAGAGTCTCGAGTGTTTTTTTCGAGAGATTTGTCGCTCGAGAGGATTTTTTGAGTTTCGGTATATAAAGTTCATTATCACAAGGAGTATAATTTAGTATTAAGTCTACAGAATATGAGATATTTTATGCTATTTTTATTCAGTTTTATTACAATTATCTGTGCATTGTCCCAGTATACAAGTTATTTAATGTTTCTTTTAAGAAGCAGGCGAGGTGTGGGAATAGAGCATAATGAGAATTCCGCATTAAAACAGTTCCACAAGTTAACAGTTTTATTGACGTATACATAAATTCATATCGTATACTCATTATAGATTATAGATTATAATAAACTGTACGGTTAGTTCTGAAACGCTGCAATATTCAATTTATGGCTGACTTAATCGTTATTTAATTATAAATCGTGAATTGATTTGTATATTTAGAATTGGTAGATAAAATATATCCCTATTTACTTATTATTTTAGTATAATTTATTTTTATGGTTTTCGGATATTGGCAGAACTGTTTTATAGCTACTGTGCACCCGGGATTTAGTTAGCACTATGTTGCTTATTTACGGCTGTTGCGCTGCTGCAGCATTTCCATATATTATTTGAAAGCTGTATTCAAATTTATTAAATTAATTATTGTACTTTAATTACGTTGTACTTAAAATATCTTAGAGTCAATGTTTTACTGTATATTTACAGTATTGAGGCAGTATATAAATTTACCTCTTGAGTTTCTATTCATAGTACTCATGTTACTTAAATTGTAAAAATTAAAACAGTTATTATAACTCAAAATAATTATTAGGAAATATTCCTTCTACGCCAACACAAGTCACGCACTTTGTAAATGAACGGTAATTATCTCCAGCTAAAGCTGTGTTACAGTAATGATAACGTTTAGTTGTAAACACAGTAAACTATTACTACGATGTTCTAGAGTAGACGCGACCGTGTCTAGAACGCTGTAGTGACTGAACTGTGCACCTGATGAGATAATGAGACATAACACCTCATCACCTGAGTTACAATTACTTGGTTGTGTGGTCTATATGTCTCTGATGTCGAAACGATGTAATGCGTACGCTGACTCCTGATTTCAGAGTCAAATCTGTGACAGCGTCAGATCTCAGACATTCCACTAATCGGAATGCGAAACGTACTTTTTTGTACGTCTTTAATAAATAAGCTAAAACGATACTGCCAAGGTCCCTAGCCAATATCCCTACAGAGATACTGGTGGAATCCTGACATATCTCAAGTGTAAATAAAATTAGACAAGTGGAAATAAAATTAGACTTTTGAGTATTTATTTTTGGAATCTATCGAAAATGTACACCAAAGATATCGTAGGATCTGAAATATCCTAATATATAATCCTATAATTTTTCGGCAATAAAATTATCATGGCTAACATTATCATAAGCCCTAACAAAATCTAGATGTATTGCATCAACATGGTACCAACTGTAAGAAGAAATGATATCATTTCAAAAACATTACGAGGTTCGTAACCGTATATCCATTGATGGTAAAGCTATGTTTTACATCTATAAGAACATTCCCTATAAGGGCTTCAAAATTAATATCCAAGACTGAAAATTCAAAGAACTTGAAAAGAGATGATTGAGTTGTACACAGTCTATAATTACTGATGGAAGGCTTCAATGTTGATGATCTGTGGGGATGTTGTCATGTCAAAATTCTTTGCTTATAAAAGTTCAGAGAGAAGTATACTAAACGAATTATTACAGATTCTAAATATAAAGGCAAGGATCCCACTTTGACCAAAATCCTTCGTTGCATATTTAACTAAATCTGGAGATATTTTGAGGCATGAGATAGCACTATTATTTGGCCGATCAGGATACTCAATATCGATAAGAGGTGGATCAGCATAAAGAAAATTACGATAAGCAAGTTACATAATACTTTAGAATCAGTATATCCCTCAAAGGTTGAAAAGTAGAAGAACTTCTCAATCTAGATATTTTTAAAGATTTAGATCTTAAAGTTCTTCGGAATCACAATGAATAAAGCTAAAACATTCACATAATTTAGACTTAGAAGTAAGAAGAGCTCTAGAGAAACAACACGCCAAGACTTTGGAGACCAAATTTATTAAATATTTTTGTCAATGGTCAAAGATTTCTTCTTTGTTGAACAACCTGGGATTTTAAATCCACGCAATTGAGTTTTGAGAGCTTTTAAACCCCATTACTTCAGTTATACTTAAATATATTAAACTTGTCTTAAAACCCAATGATTCGTTAACCTTGAGTCAACAACGAGTAAATTAGTGTCCACTTTGAACTTATTGATATTACAATGTTAAAAGTTTCAAATGTAAGTTGTGTGGCATTTGTTATTGGATGTAGCATAGACATTTAAATAATAATATATAAACAAATATAGAGGTAATAAGTATAGCCCCCATAATGTATGTTATAGTTTTAAAAATGTAATTTTTACAATAATTACCAATTGTCAAATGTAAATAAATAAAATATTTAAATTATATAATAACAGATCTGATATGCTGATATATATATATATATATATATATATATATATATATATATATATATATATATATACTTATATATATATATATATATGTGTGTATATACATATATATATATATTTATTTATTTATTTATTTATTTATATATCAGCCCCACATACAAAAATTGGTGCAGCTTTATTTCAAATTACCAAGTCAAGTACGGCCTATTTAATTGAAAGATGAAGAAACGAGTATATTTTCATGTACAAAGTAATCAGGGCTGCACTTCAGTCTAACCGCTAGGAGTAATTGATCTGCCACATTCTAATATTTTTATTTGTAATGGAATTAAAACCGTAATTGGAATACATTGAATTATAGAATCCAAATTTGTCTCCGACAAGGTACCTATCAAAATATCCAAGACTAAACATTCAAAGAATTGTACCAATTCCTAATTTATATTTTGATAAATGGTATTTATTCTAACATTACCAGTGAATTGTATTTTTAATTAACATGAGAAGTAACTATAGAAGCAGCCAGTGTCTGGTGGTCTAGCAAGGAGCAGACAAGCGACGGCGATTATCAAACATGTTAGCAAACATATACAACTTCGATGTAGGCAAGTCATGTGACTTTTACATGTTCACGTTTTCTATTTATAAATATACACGCTGTCAAGTGTTTACCAATTGTAGATGTTATTTACCAATCTGTATATACACCTACTTTTATTATAAGGCAGATTGTTTTACGATTTCATAATAAGGCGCCTGTAATGGCCTCATTGCCATGATGGATAGATATTTCTTGCAGAAACAGAGTACAGGCGTTTACCCAGTCGATAATTTCTTAATGTGAAAAATATAAGTAAATGTGGGAAATTATATTATTTATGGCATTAAATACTTGTATTTAACTGTTTTAGAAACGTACGTAAGTAGTACGAGGGTAGGCTAAACAGTAATGCACACATGCTTGTAAAACGCGATTGAAATGAGCTATAGAAGCGCGCCTGGTGGCATTCGTAAGTACCATTCCTCCTCTACACGCATGTGCAGTTTGAAAATCTTGCGTCAATCCATTTTATTGTTAGCAGTGTAATCAGGCAGACGGATTCAAATGCTATGTCAATTAGATGTAAACAACGTGCAGTTATTGAATTTTTAACTGCTGAAAAAGTGAATTCTACTGAAATCCATCTCGTTTAATGAAAGTTTACGGTGATGATGCTGTTGATATATCGTCTTTCAATCGATGGGTAGTAAAATTTCGTAACTGTGAGCCTGGAAAGCCATAATTGTTGATGGAACACGCAGTGGACGTCCGATCACTGCCACAGACAAGCATCACAAACTCGTTGATGATTTGATTCAAAGTAATCGGCGAAGCACCCAACGGCGTATCTAAAACCATGTTGGTTTCATTTTTCAACAATTAGGGTACCGGAAAATCTGTGTACGATGGGTACCACGCCGTTTAACAGCCGAGAATAAACCGCGTCGAATGGAATTCTTTTGAATATCGTGACGGGGAACGAGTCATGGGTGCACCATTATGATCCAGAAGAGAATAGACAAAGCACTGAATATCGAAATTTGGGTTTTCTTGCGACGAAAAAGTTCAAAATCCAACCATACGCATAAAAAATCCTTACGACTGTGTTTTGGGATGCTCAAAGAGTTTATGTGACCGATTACCTGGAACAAGGCGCGTCGGTAAATTCGTCTCAATACATAGACACTCTAAAACACCTACGACGTCGAGATTGTCGTGTTAGAGGCAGCCTCGAGCCAATAATCTTGCAACACGACAACGCTCGTCCGCACACTTCACGCGCAACTGAAGATGCAACGAGAAAGCTGAAGTGTGAACCAATTCCACACCCTCCCTCTTCCCCGATCTAGCCCCCTGCGATTTTTATTTTTTCACTCGACTGAAGAGAAATCTCAAAGGTACTCATTACACTTCAGACTATGCGGTGATAGCAGCTATTGCGTCCTGAATTCGAGAAAAATCTGAAGTATTTTTCAGTAACGGAATAAAAAAACTTGTTACACGTTGGGAGAAATGTGTTACTCTTAATGGTGACTACGTTGAAAAATAAATGAATGATTGTGAAGCTTAAGGATTGCAATTTATTTTACTTTTCACCCGATCTCGCTATTCCTTTTCGAAGTGCTCTACAAGCATGTGTGCACTAATATTCAGCCTACCTTCGTAGTTAATCAGTTTCTTTGTGAAAACATTATAATTTTTGGGACATATCTTGTGATGGTGTGTTAGAAACCAACCGACCTAGACCAGTGGTTTTGTTAGTACTGCCATGGTAATCCCTGTGAACCCTCATTGATTAAATTCACACTAATAGGGTACAAAATCACGGAGTGCAAAAGGGTGCTGGTGCTGAAGATGTGCCCGAACTCCTGCTTAATCACTGTAGATACAGTTAGGCAACCCTCTTAAACAGCTCTTAAATGAGTTTCTAGGAGAAGGAATTGTTTCCCGATATTCTTCAGCTCAGCTAAGTTGTTCGCATTTTTAAGAGTAGAGATCCTGGAATCGTGAAAAACGATAGACTAATAATTGTCATCCTGTTAACTGTAGGGAAAATTCTGGAAAGCTTTGTGTCGTTCCAGTATGGGTTCATGCCTAGGAAATCTACACTAACCTATATACTTATTATCGAGTAATTTCTCTTGGAAGCTTTGGGACACAGTGATTAATAGATTAATTCAGTGTACATCGATTTAGCTAAGGCCATTGACAAAATCGAACACGCCTTGCTATTGGCAAATTTGCGTGGATTGCTTCCTCGGTTTCGACGGTATCTCTCTGAGGTTACAACTGTCTGTGTCGTCAAAATTCGACCAAACATCTGTATAGTTTGCAAAAGTAGTGCCGTTTGGTAGACTTGTTCCCTGGACAATCTGCAGCCTATGAGAGGTTGTGTTCTGTGACTATTAATCACGCTTAAAAGATAACATTTCTTACCTACATTGGTGTCTGAAAAGAAAATAGATAGTGATTATATTTTCTTAAAACTAATAGTAGTTTTTAGTATAACTTTTATACGTAGTATTCATTGTGTACATCACCACGACCATAATCACATCCACATAATAGTTGCCACGTGTATGCATATAGTAGACTAAATTTCATTTTGAGTTTTTAATATGTAGTGGTTTAGTTATTTTGCAGCGGATGCAGCGGTTATCATAAGATAACAGATCAAGCAACGTGGAGCGTGGCTGCTGCTTGCATGGGTGACCAACCGCTGTCCTTGCAAGCAGCCCGCCTGCCCGGCCATTGGTGGTGGTTCGGAAGTCACCTCTAAGCCGTTGATCACCAAGGTGTTAGAGATGGCTTCTTAGCCATAACTTCACCTTGTAAAATAAGACATCATTCACTAATTTTTGTTATTTTTTATCATCTACTTTTTGTTTTAAACAGATTCATTACTGTGTGTTTGTATTAGTTGCATTGTAATTTGCGTCAGTTTGATTGCATGTACGAGTAACATAATATTGATTTTCTTCTACTCATTAATAATGTTGTATAAACCATCTTCTTCTGATGTCTTATATAGGTATAATAAATAGATAATTCCCTGGCAGTAATCAGTTGATCAATATAATTCAGGATGAGCTTAGAATAACCCTCGCCCTATTGTTCTCGTTCCAAAAACTGTTGGGGCTCAAACTTGATACTTAATAGCCCAACCAGATTAAGATTGGGATCCCAAAAGGTTAGAATGTGGAACTCTAATGCCTTAATTAAAGAGACGAAGTTTGGGCTATCAAGCCCTCTATACCACTCAATCTCCGTACACGTCTTCACTAACTGATCATGATTTTCTTTTCTGGTGCTAACAATTTTCTGAAGGTTGGTATGACGTCATAACTGGTAGTCATAAAAACAATACAGCATCATAGCAATAACCTTAATTAATCGGAACTGACCTTTATAGAAGCGTAGAATTGTATTTATTACTTTTTTCATTTGAAACCTAATACTGTATCATATTCTACAGAATCATCTCATTTATAAAATTTCAACTGCACCTATATCGTGTTTAAGATAATCAAATACCTAAGAATAATTTAAAGTAACAGTATTGAATTATAGTCAGTGGCAGAATACGGTTTATAAAACACACCGGTGAGGACATATGCTCCAAAAGTGTTCTTGAACTAGGTGTTTGGGGAGAATATTTTACGTTTTATGAATGACAAATATCTACTACCATGTTTTGTAATATTTTGGAGACAACGAAAAGAATTGAAACCGGTACATAATACGAGAGTATAGATATATTGCTAGTTTTTTTTTTACATCAAATGATACTTTCTTCTCAGAAATAGCCTGTTACCATCCATCCATTTGCCAGGTGTCCAATAAATCTACCAAAAATCAGGCTTAAGTAGTACATCACCGATACAATCATCCATACACCACAGAAGAATGGTACATCCATGGATATGAATTTATTATCTTATAACAAATAACACATTTCGTCCTTTCCAGTCATCTTTCAAGAGCATACTGCAGAAGATATATATTCTTATCTTCAACCATTTTCTTTAGGCCTGATTACAAGAAGCTCCTAACTTCTGCTTCAAATGCTTACCACTCCTTTTTAAATGATAACATAAAACCGTTTTCTATAATCTTCTGATTCACAAAATTTATCTTATAGGCTATTACCGAAATCTTCTTTAAACGTATACAAAAACAATGTTTGAAGCAAAAAAGTATTGCAACTTATTGGTAGAGCGAAAATCGCTTCTCGATTCTGTTGGCCGGGTCACGCAACAGTATGTAAAGAAGTTCTCCAAATTCCGGATTAGCATTCTATTCCATCGCACTTAAATAGCTGCATCGCGTTAAGTTAGACTATTGAGAGGTTTATCCGTCCACCTATTCTGTTTGCAAAAATGAAAAGATAAACTTTCGTCTTAACACGATGAGAAGGGGGATGTTTAGAGAAACTGATTACAGCCTCAATATAGCGTCGGGGTACAACGATCGCGGGACAAAGAGGACAGATAGCGAGAGACTGTGAAAATAATGTGTGTGCTGGGCCGAAGAGATAGATACCATAGATGTCTGCTGAACCGTGTACCGATAGTGCTGTAGGCAGCGGTGTTCCCGCGGAACGTCTATTCTCGACAGACATTCACTTGCAACAGTGAAAAATTGGGCATCCGTACTTGAAAATATAGAGTATCTGTAAATAATCACTAAAACCAGATTTAAGTGTGTCACCATGGAAGTGAGAAAACTCTGATCCAAGTAAAGGGTGTAATACATCCAAATATTACAACACAAGCTACATAATCTAGGGTACTGACTTTTATGCAGATTATATTTATATCGGTACACCAATTTTTAATTGGAAGTAAATGTTTACCACACATTCTTTGACATTTTCGCAAAAATAGGGGAATAAAATGTTTAGTATTTGTCTATGGTATTGCATATTTTTACAACGCTTCCAGTATGCTATGGCAGTAGCCACTCGCATAATTTCTTTTTAGTCTAATAAAAAGTATTTGCTCGGGAGCAATTCCTCACTAAAAATGTTTAGTTTATCATCAAATTATTAATTTTAACACTTATAGAATGCCAAAACTGCTGGTGAAGGCCATATCGTTTGTCCAATTTATTGTTATTCTAAAATAACGTGTGTAAATTGCAATAATAAATGCTAAATTGCGGCCCTGTATTTATATACGAGTAATATCCGGTTGGCAACCAGTAAAAAAAACGGAATTATTTTACTATAGGTCTTCCTCAAAAATGTTCATCCTAAAACTGGCCTATTTCTCAACGTGTTATACTTTCATAAGAATATTTTTCTGTTTGGATAGAGAATTATAATCGTTATATTTTTGTTTATAAATGGCTAAAGTTACAAGAAACGCACACATTCATTCTTTGCTGTGTGAGCGTGGAAATACTATATTTGATTACACGTATAATGAACTAAATAGTGAAACTAGATGTCATTACTGCCATAATTATAATCTAATACACAAAAGTCTCTCGCATTACTAATGTCTGCATATTTCCCATAAATTGTAATAATACATTATTTATACTTTCTTTCATAAGAATATGACTATTAATCGTAATTATTTATCATATGACAACTTGTAAGTGTTGATGGGAAATAGGGAACAACACCATTCATTTAATCACCTCTCCTTGCATTTAATACTATAAAATACGAAATTTTGATAGATATGTTATATCCGAATATATATTTCCCAAAACTGGAAACACAAATATAAATGGATGAGTATAGCAGATGATGTCATTCTCTCCACCCACACAAGTACGCCGAACCAATCACAGAAGAACATATCCTGTTCCTTGGGACAAATTATTCCAAACATAACCCCTTACTGTCCCACTTCAAAATCATTTTATATCCTAATAATATTATAAATGCGAAAGTGCCTTTGTTTGTTTTTTTTTTTCACGCGTAAACAACTCAACTGATTATACTGAAATTCGACATGGACATTGGAAAGGTTCCTGGGATGAATATAGGCCTACTCTTATTTCGAAATTACTTCCGGGCTACGCCCCACTGGTCTCTAAATCAGGAAGATCCCATCTTGGTCTCTACATTTATGTAATATTCATTGAATAAGCCTGTCAAATATAATCAACTGCTCTGTGTAAAACATTGTTTTTATTTTCAATTTGTATTTATAATGTGTAAATTTTCAAAAGAGCAACCATAATTTTTCAAGCTGATTTAGATAACAGCGATTAGGTAAATACTACTCTACCTTACAAAATATCCTAAAACATAAGGTCAGAATTTGAAGACGAAGACTCCCTTTGAAGCAGTCCACAAAAACTATGCTAGATTAATTTCGCTGGACTGTTCTTTTGATTTAATTTACCATATCCAGTTCTAAAATATTAAAAAACTGGTACTATAAATTTAAAGACTGATATGAAATCCATCTTAGTTATCTTTTCACAGGAGTAGGCTTCTCTGATCTGTGATATATATTTTCTAGATTGGAAAACAAATCAAAATCAACTATGGAAAAAACATACTAAGAATGAAATAAATTACAATTACAATAATTCTAAACCTTTTGACGTATTTTCCTGACCGTGGCAACAAGGCAAGCTTAACATAGCGTCGGAAATATAATTCACTTGAACCTTAGTGGTTTATACATATGCATCGCCTACTAAATTGCGTGCAAAGCGGCAGGTAACTGCGTGCAGATATAAGAGACAATATAATCTATGTTTTACTTTACATTTGACGTATATATACATATATATATATATATATACATATATATATATATATATACATATATATATATATATATATATAAACGTCGAAGTCGCGGGTAACTGCTAGTACTATATAAGTACGAGGTAGAAGTGCGCTACACCCCACACCACGTGTCGCGTTTTAGGTCATGCTGGACAGACAAATTACATTTTCCAGCCCCACTGTGGAACGCTTCTCTAAAGCTCAGCCAATTACCCTCGCCATAAAATCTTTTCTACACAGCCAATATATGGAAAAATGTTGTGAGTGTGAAAACACAGAGTTATTGTCCAATGAAAGACAAAAAAATCCGAACAGAAATAGCCACCTTGACGTGTTGTTCACCCTCCATTGTTTACAAATTCATTGTTTAATTTACTTTTGTTAATAAACCAAACATAATCAAATATATTTTAATGAAGCAAACACTAGTTTAATTGCCAATGCATTACACGATGGACAAAAGTGCCAATGCAAAAGTACAAGCAAATGAATGCATGTGCTTTTATGTCAACATCAGCTGTTAATTCCTTAAACCGAATTATAACGACACCTCGATGTAACACAACGTAGTAAAGGTAACACAGCTATGGTGGGAAGGGCTGATTCAATGTGAATGTTGAGTTTAGCTCAAGTTCACCTTCCTTTTTATTGCAGCATCTGAAATCTGTTGCTGTTACAAGACTCCTGAAATCTGAAGTCATGTTCGTCTGAAGGGATCCAAAAACAGTCGGCGACGAAGAACGTGATGAATTGTGCACTTGATGAGACAATGAGAATATTTCTTAACCTAGAGTGTACTACTTTTTGTAGTCTTGGTGTCTCTGATGTCGAAACGATCCGGGGGATTTGGTTTTGAGCTTCTTCGCTCTTCGTCACCGACTGTTTTTGGATCCCTTCAGACGAACATGACTTCAGATTTCAGGAGACAAGCCTATATGTAAAGGTGTTTTACAAAGTTCCTACTGATATAGTAGACGGACGGCGCGGCGTTAATTTAAACCCTGATTCCTAACATTTATATCACTGGCCTATAACTCATTTTACGACCCAAGATGCAGAGGAATGGTGCACCAAGGCTTGGAAACAATGTGTCCTTTTAAAGGCAATTTCAAAACACAAAACTAGATGAACACGAAAAATACATTATGGTGTGGTCGTTAAAAGACTCTGTAACCTCAAAAATTACATTTTTATACAGTTTATAGTACTTCTATTCCAGATTCTGTATCATTATATAAGTTAATAATATAAGCTTACGAAGTTTTCTGTTAAAAGTCACAAGTTATTTGTTTTGTAAGCAATACTTACAAACTTATAAAGTATTGCCACTGGTTGGTAAAATTATTTTAATTTTATTATTCGCCTGTATGTTATTATTTGTAAAAACTTGCGTGATTTTTTATTAATTTTTAATAAACAAAAGATTATTAAATAAAAAAAGGTACAAAGTTTTAAATGTTTAAGAAAATTAAGTAATTTATAAAACACAATTTTCATTAAAATGCAATGTATAGTCGCTGTAGGATAAACACATATTAAAGCTTAGAATTAGAGATGACTTTAAATGACTGGAGAGTCATTTAGACTTCACATGTGCTCAAATTAATAACATATAAATATCAACAACCAGTATTACGATGAAAACTAAGCAGAAGATATACAAACAAATTATAAGATAAAAAGTTATTTGATTTTAAATTAGACACTCAGTTAATAGATATCGAACTAAAAATATTATTGGAAGAAATCATCACGGCGAAAAATAATTTGTTAAGTCGTAGTTTTTTATCTTTGCAAACTCATTTACATTTATTCATTTGTAAAATTAAAGATTAAAGTAAAGGACATCTTATTTTACCAAGTGAAGTTATGGCTAAGAAACCCTCTCTGACATTTTAACCTTCATTTGGGAGAAGATGTGTAAATGCTGCACTGAGCAGCAACACTAAATACTATAATACTGGCTATGGGGAGCTACAGCATACAATAGTAAACGTTTTCTTTGAGAACCTAGATAATCAGTTAAGTTAGGAGATAGTACGGAGGGAGTAGTGGATGCGATCTTGTTATCACCTAATTTGGGAGAAGATGTGTAAATGCTGCACTGAGCAGCAACACTAAATACTATAATACTGGCTATGGGGAGCTACAGCATACAGTAGTAAACGTTTTCTTTGAGAACCTAGATAATCAGTTAAGTTAGGAGATAGTACGGAGGGAGTAGTGGATGCGATCTTGTTATCACCTAATTTGGGAGAAGATGTGTAAATGCTGCACTGAGCAGCAACACTAAATACTATAATACTGGCTATTGGGAGCTACAGCATACAGTAGTAAACGTTTTCTTTGAGAACCTAGATAATCAGTTAAGTTAGGAGATAGTACGGAGGGAGTAGTGGATGCGATCTTGTTATCACCTAATTTGGGAGAAGATGTGTAAATGCTGCACTGAGCAGCAACACTAAATACTATAATACTGGCTATGGGGAGCTACAGCATACAGTAGTAAACGTTTTCTTTGAGAACCTAGATAATCAGTTAAGTTAGGAGATAGTACGGAGGGAGTAGTGGATGCGATCTTGTTATCACCTAATTTGGGAGAAGATGTGTAAATGCTGCACTGAGCAGCAACACTAAATACTATAATACTGGCTATGGGGAGCTACAGCATACAGTGGTAAACGTTTTCTTTGAGAACCTAGATAATCAGTTAAGTTAGGAGATAGTACGGAGGGAGTAGTGGATGCGATCTTGTTATCACCTAATTTGGGAGAAGATGTGTAAATGCTGCATTGAGCAGCAACACTAAATACTATAACACTGGCTATGGGGAGCTACAGCATACAGTGGTAAACGTTTTCTTTGAGAACCTAGATAATCAGTTAAGTTAGGAGATAGTACGGAGGGAGTAGTGGATGCGATCTTGTTATCACCTAATTTGGGAGAAGATGTGTTAATGCTGCACTGAGCAGCAACACTAAATACTATAATACTGGCTATGGGGAGGTACACCATACAGTAGTAAACATTTACTTTGAGAACCTAGATAATCAGTTAAGTTAGGAGATAGTACGGAGGGAGTAGTGGATGCGATCTTGTTATCACCTAATTTGGGAGAAGATGTGCAAATGCTGCACTGAACAGCAACACTAAATATTATAATACTGGCTATGGGGAGGTACAGCATACAGTAGTAAACGTTTTGTTTGAGAACCTAGATAATCAGTTAGGTCAGGAGATAGTACGGAGGGAGTAGTGGATGCTTAGGTCTATATACTAGTCTTCGATATATGAATATCTAAACAGCAAATACTTTTCACATTTACACACAGTCAGACTTACACTCTTTTCCACTAACATTGTCTTTTATCTAGCTTTAAAATTTTGGTAATTTTAGATATTTTTAGAGCGAATAAAATACGTTTGACACTAACAGGCATTTTGGACGAGTCAAAAGGGAGTGTGTTCAGCTGATTGTGAATAACTTCCCTCAGCATATGACACTAGCCTAGCACCAAACATCATTATGGTACTGTGAAAACTTAAGACCTTGCACTTAAATGGATCTTTGGCTTAAGTCACAAAAAGATTTGTAAAAACTACCCGTTGTTGTAGTTTTAATGCAATTTTAAACCAGTAATCTTGTGGATGGAAAACATAAGGGACGAATTAATATTTTTTCATAGTTGTTACTTGATTACTCACAAGATTACTGGCTGTCACGATGTGATAGTAAATACGATTGACTTCTATGCTTTGGAAAAAGTGCATGAGCCATAGAGTCGTTTTTCAAATAGGGATACCAGAATAAAAGGTTAGGTAGTTCACTGAACATTGCAGTCTGTTGGGCGGCGAAAATTTCCCCGCCCACTTTAGCTGTATATGCCCTATTTTATTCAACCTGAACAATGCCAATGTTCTCAGGTGGAAACGAATTGTACTCTTTTTATTTATATGCGGATTATGATCAGCTGTACAAACACACTGACGAGACCATTGGTTACAATAACTCTGACCTTCGTAATAAAAACCTTTGGTGAAGAAATAGCAAAAATTCAACAATGATAAATGCACTTTTCTGCGCATAGCCCACTCTTTAGTGCATATCCTCACCTAAATGTAATTATAATTTTCGTCTGTTGCCGTAACCAGAGCAGGAATAAGCGTATACTCTGATGGTCTTACTGGACTCAAGCCAAAATTTTCTCTTCTTTGCTAAATTTTCAGGGAGTCCAAATATTTCCGCTTTTAAATTGTATTCTAAATACTATAATCTATATTTGAAAGAAATATGATTTTTACTTGTATTGTTGAAAGTTAACCCTAGTTTAACCCTAATGGTGCGGGTTCTTTCAGAATCTACGTAGAATGGTTCTAAATGGCCTTACCCTTCAATTTTACCTAAACATTATCAGGTATTGATACTCTTCAAATTTTAAATTTCTTATTATTACTCTTAATATTTAAAACCTCCAAAAATTATTAATGATGTCTGTGGAAAACAGCGTAGCAGTTAAAATTTCCAATCCCTGTGTCAAAAAACAATATTCACGTTTAAACAAATACGAGTTGAGAAAACTAGCTAGTTATAATTATTCGTACGAGTAATTGTAACGCAAACTGATGCTGTTAATTTTACCTATATGAAAACGTAGTAGGTGGTGATTACGAATCAATATCTGAAGATGAAAAAGAGGGAGGATTTAAAACTCACCTCGCATAAAAAAATGTTTCCGAAATTCCGTTTCTGTAAATGCATTTGCCCTAGAACATGGACTATAACGTTACTACTGACCATTCTCAGAAAATGCTAGTTATACTCTTACAAAGATGTGGAAGTAGATTAGAGTAGTCATTGCTACCGTTCTCTGGCCAGTCTTTACGAGATAAACTTTACTGAAGGTAATGAAAAAATTCATGCATACATAAAAAAATTCATGTACTACATGCATACGTGATGCACAGCGGCACAAGTGGTTAATTTCAACTCTGATTAGAGGATTTTACCTGGTGGTCCAGTTGCCCATTAGTATTCCAACCTAAATGGCCACTTCTCTAAATGGCCTGATAAGCTACGACAATTCAATAATAATCCAACATTGAATTTAGCTGTTGGATTTGTTCTGCGAGTAATAATTCTAATACACATTTGCTTTATCTGATCGTAGTTTTAAGCTAATTACTAATTAAAATTACTATTTTAATTGGCACTAGGATTCTTTTTAAATGAAGAAAAATATCTAAATGTACGCATTTTCAGTGTATGTACCTTCATTGTTCTGTCTAGAAATGTCAAACAGTACAAACTATAAAATACATATAGCAAATAATAGTCAGTGAAATAATATAGACATTATTATTACATAAAGATTAACTATCAGGAAAAGATTTATTGATGAAGTAAATGTTTCACAACTTATCCAAGGTACTCACCGAACGGGTATTCCACCACCACTTCTCCATCATTAACAAAGTTTTGAGATCCTTCTGAAAATCGATTTCTCACCAATAAACAGGAACATATGCGCCAACGTTCTACGTCAGTCAGGTAACCACTGTGGAAACATTGCATTACTCAGCCCAAGATTATGGGAGCAAAAGTCTAATATCATTTTTGGCTCTATTAATCCAAAGAAAACTAGTTGAATTAGATAACCACACTCCAACACATAACAATTCCTTTTCTCAGTTTTTGGCTCTATTAATTGAAAGCAAACTATTTTGACCAGATAAACACACTGTTTCACGTAACAATACCTCATTTCAGAATTGATCTTATGATCCCAAAGAAAATTAGCTAGTTATATTTCTATGCCTTGACATTCCCAAAAACATAATGATTAAATGCTATCTGGGATTTAGCTCATTACAAACCTCCATACACCTGTATAAACACTAATAAATTAGATAAGCTTGTTAAAAGAAACACAAACATGTACCTTAATGACAGCAAAGAACAGTTTTGTTGTTCCCCTGGCTCTCAGTGGCTAGGTATTTCCAATGGCTTGCGCCTTCATTTTATAACCTCAATATGAACACTTTTCCGTGTTGAAATTGCGCTTTTATTATTAATCGGCGCCAGATACGCCGTCATATTAATCGTATTTCGGATGGATTAGCATATGTTTAGATGTTTTCATTATTCTTTTTGGTATAATTAATTCAAAAAGCGGAGTGAAGGTTTGAAAATAAACAACTTTATTTATTTATTTAGCCTTTTTTGGTTTATACAGATTGTTAAGTTGACACAAAGGATTTTTTTTTTACAAAACTATTATTGCAAACTTCTGAAAACCACTTTTAAAGCTAAAATGTTTTTTTTATATTGATTGAATTATGATTTTTTAAATAAACTATTAACATTAATAGGGTAGTTTTAATTTTTCTCATGCTTCTTACGTTTGCTTATATTATTTAAGGTTTAAAAGCATTAACCTCAATGTCGTTGTGTTCATCCATATCATAATTGGCATTGCATATTGAGGCGAAAATATATTTCTGCGGAAAGTCATGCGCGAGTTTGCCACAGCACATAAGACGTCTACCATTTCAATCACTCCACATTTTGTCTTGAGCCCTTTCTTCTAAATTTGTTTTCTCTTACATTCCATTATTGCATTTTTCCGTAGGCATTGAAAGACTTAAAAGGTACAGGGAGTGAAGGGCCATTGAAGGGTTGTGGAGTTCATTGTTTTGCTAAAATATCTGCCTTGTCGTTTCCTTCAACCCCACAATGTGAAGGATAATAATGTCCTAAAGTAGGTTTTACGCATGCCTTATATGTTCAAATTGACCTGTTACTGTCTCATTTTGCATCTGACAGTTGATTTTACATTGTTCAAAATTTGATTGCGGTCTTTTCGACTTAATTTTTAATACCTTTGTTATACCCAAGTATATGTCTTGTCAAATATTATACCAAAATGTTTACTTTTCGTTGTTGTTTTCAGGTAAAATATTCTCCTTTAGTAGAAATAATTCAGACATTTGAAAAGTTTTATATGATAAGACTATTATTTTGTTAGTAGACATGCTCTTATAATCACGTAACAAGAATAAAATACCTAGTCACGTATTAAGTGAGTTCCCTATATACTATACTCAAATTTGTATTACTTTGTTACCAGAGAACTGTGCTATACGAGAACAATTGTATTTTTAACGACGTAAAAGTTTACCGTTTGGAACAATCATTTTCCAGATTCACTCTGCGCGTTCTTTACTAGAAGAATCTTCAAGTAATGCATCATTTATATACATTCATAGTCCGATTTCCCAAGTACGAACACAACCGTAGTATATTTTCCTTCACTATATGTGTAAAATACAACTCGTTGATTGAGATATCTAGTTCGTATAAATCCTGCAAGATTGTTCGTGAATAAACTTTATCTCTCTATAAACAATTGACATTGACGTAAAATACAGCCTTCTCGTTATTTTCAAAACAAGGTAAAAAAACGTTCGGGCTAAAATTGGATGCATGCAATACACTTTTTTAAAAATATTTAAGTCAAGTCCATGACAAAGACAACTCTCGTGTACTCATCGAAAAATTGATTATTGCTAAAAGATTCTTCATAACCCATATCAACAGCACCCTTGTGTTGTACAAACAGCGTGGAAGATATTTTGCTTGGAGATTCATCCTTTTCATTGGTTCCAGTGGTCAGTTTAAAATACGGGAATTGCTTAGTTTGTTAGTTGTAAAATATGATTATGAAATATCACTGTATATGTGCCCATTAAATAAATTTAGTTCTTTTACTTGTACGTTATTGTTAAGAATAATAATTGTAGAATGGATTCGTTAGTCCTGATTCAATGATTATAAAATTTTGCATAGGTTTTGGTGTCAATAGATATGTGATGTTCGTATCAACCGATCGATTCGGTTCAGTCAGTTTCGTTCATTGTCGCAAACCCGTTCAACTGACACGTTTGTTACTAAAAACTCCCGAGAGAACTACTGAACAGAAAGTCTGGCCAGTCACCAGTCATTTGATTCTTGTGAACGACTCAAGTAGATGGCTGCGTCGAACACGAGTAAACGAAAAGTCTGGCCAGTCACCAGTCATTTGATTCTTGTGAACGACTCAAGTAGATGACTGCGTCGACGAGTAAACGAAAAGTCTGGCCAGTCACCAGTCATTTGATTCTTGTGAACGACTCAAGTAGATGACTGCGTCGACGAATAAACGAAAAGTCTGGCCGGTCACCAATCATTTGATTCTTGTGAACGACTCAAGTAGATGGCTGCGTCGAGCGAGTAAACGAAAAGTCTGGCCAGTCACCAATCATTTGATTCTTGTGAACGACTCAAGTAGATGGCTGCGTCGAACGAGTAAACGAAAAGTCTGGCCAGTCACCAGTCATTTGATTCTTGTGAACGACTCAAGTAGATGGCTGCGTCAAGCGAGTAAACGAAAAGTCTGGCCAGTCACCAATCATTTGATTCTTGTGAAACGACTCAAGTAGATGGCTGCGTCGAACGAGTAAACGAAAAGTCTGGCCAGTCACCAGTCATTTGATTCTTGTGAACGACTCAAGTAGATGGCTGCGTCGAGCGAGTAAACGAAAAGTCTGGCGAGTCACCAGTCATTTGATTCTTGTGAACGACTCAAGTAGATGACTGCGTCGACGAAGTAAACGAAAAGTCTGGCCAGTCACCAATCATTTGATTCTTGAGAACGACTCAAGTAGATGACTGCGTCGACGAGTAAACGAAAAGTCTGGCCAGTCACCAATCATTTGATTCTTGTGAATGACTCAAGTAGATGGCTGCGTCCAGCGAGTAAACGAAAATTCTGGCCAGTCACCAGTCATTTGATTCTTGTAAACTACTCAAGTAGATGGCCGCATCGAACGAGTAAACGAAAAGTCTGGCCAGTCACCAATCATTTGATTCTTGTGAACGACTCAAGTAGATGGCTGCGTCCAGCGAGTAAACGAAAAGTCTGGCCAGTCACCAGTCATTTGATTCTTGTGAACGACTCAAGTAGATGGCTGCGTCCAGCGAGTAAACGAAAAGTCTGGCCAGTCACCAGTCATTTGATTCTTGTGAACGACTCAAGTAGATGGCTGCGTCCAGCGAGTAAACGAAAAGTCTGGCCAGTCACCAATCATTTGATTCTTGTGAACGACTCAAGTAGATGGCCTGCGTCGAACGAGTAAACGAAAAGTCTGGCCAGTCACCAGTCATTTGATTCTTGTGAACGACTCAAGTAGATGGCCGCATCGAACGAGTAAACGAAAAGTCTGGCCAGTCACCAGTCATTTGATTCTTGTGAACGACTCAAGTAGATGGCCGCATCGAACGAGTAAACGAAAAGTCTGGCCAGTCACCAGTCATTTGATTCTTGTGAACGACTCAAGTAGATGGCCGCATCGAACGAGTAAACGAAAAGTCTGGCCAGTCACCAATCATTTGATTCTTGTGAACGACTCAAGTAGATGGCCGCATCGAACGAGTAAACGAAAAGTCTGGCCAGTCACCAATCATTTGATTCTTGTGAATGACTCAAGTAGATGGCCGCATCGAACGAGTAAACGAAAAGTCTGGCCAGTCACCAGTCATTTGATTCTTGTGAACGACTCAAGTAGATGGCCGCATCGAACGAGTAAACGAAAAGTCTGGCCAGTCACCAATCATTTGATTCTTGTGAACGACTCAAGTAGATGGCTGCGTCGACGAGTAAACGAAAAGTCTGGCCAGTCACCAATCATTTGATTCTTGTGAACGACTCAAGTAGATGACTGCGTCGACGAGTAAACGAAAAGTCTGGCCAGTCACCAATCATTTGATTCTTGTGAATGACTCAAGTAGATGTCCGCGTCGAACGAGTAAACGAAAAGTCTGGCCAGTCACCAGTCATTTGATTCTTGTGAACGACTCAAGTAGATGGCCGCATCGAACGAGTAAACGAAAAGTCTGGCCAGTCACCAATCATTTGATTCTTGTGAATGACTCAAGTAGATGGCCGCGTCGAACGAGTAAACGAAAAGTCTGGCCAGTCACCAGTCATTTGATTCTTGTGAACGACCCAAGTAGATTGCCGCGTCGAACACCTGAACGAAATTCGGGGCAGCCACCGGTCACCGGATCGTAGTAGATATATAAATGAAATATTTGTCCAATAATTTTTTTAGTAAGTTTACGGCAATTTTTTATACAAATAAAACTACCTGTATAACTGGGAACTAAAATTATTACATGCGCACTCCCTCTACCGTCTTAATGTTTTATTATGCTCTAAGAATTCATCCAAGGAGTAGTATGCATTTTTAATCAAGTAATTTCTCAATTTGGACTTAAATCGTTTTGAATATCAATTGGTTTTATATGTTTCGGTAAGCAATTTATAAATCTGATACCCATCTGAGACGGGAGATGTTCATGGAGTTGCAGTCTATGCTGATCAACTCCATATTCTTGTTTGGTTCCTGTATTATACCCATGAACATCCCTGCCCTTCAACATTTGGCACCTGACACGCCAGAACAAGGTCTTTTCGATCACGTACAGACTAACTAGTGTCCCGAGTTAGCGAAAATAGACAGGAGGTCTCGGAAGCGCGCCCCTCCCAAACTCGGAGCAAAGCATAAAACAAACAACCACATGCCACTAGTGGGAAGAGAGACAAAGATAGACAAAATTTCCAGTACATGATATAATGAATTAGATGGCAAACATTTTCATACAAAATACAATTAACTGCAGCTCCACGGTGCACCGCGTAACTTACAAACTAGATAACAAAAATAGATAGAATTCCAAATTGACGATAACATAATAAATAGAAATTTGGTATATAAATAACATAATAAATAGAAATTTGGAATATAAATAACATAATTTCAGGTACGGCATGTAGGAAAAATTTTTAACTGGTAATTATTATGAACTGAGGGGAGGGAAAAGGTTGTAGAATTTCTAGGCCCACTATTTTTAAAAAGTAATTTGGTTTCAAGTTTGTAGCCGAAAATTAAAAAAAAATATATTTAAAGCCGATTTTCGAAGGAGGCGGGGGCTTAGTTGCCTCCACGAATCCGAATTAAAGATGAAATCCTCCCCTTCAGATCATGTCACTAAACTAAATAAATAGACTACTAGTTAATATTAACACTGGCCCTCCTCCAGATATAATATCAGTAATTTGAGATCCTTGAAGGAAATGTGGGGGAAATAAGTCCATAATACGCCACTATAAATACAGATTTGTTGCAGTATCTGGTGAGGCTTCTTTATAAATAGAGATTAGATGAAGTTTTGTTGCAGATATTGCTAATTTGTGAATTCCAAGATAAATTTTGATCAATGTGGATACCGAAGAATTTACTACACTTGGTTTCAGACAATAGTTCTTCTCCAATCATTAGGCAATTTTTTCGGCCACTAAATATCATGTAACTCGATTTAGATTCGTTTGTTAAAAGATTTATATCTTCAAAATATTGGATGCAATCATTTAATTCATAGTACGCTGTTATCTGCTACAGGCCTTTTGGTTTCCGCTCTAAAAGTGAGGGTTGTGTCGTCGACATACTGTGTTAATCATTTCACATTTACTTTTTGATCTACATCATTTACATAGATAACAAATAGGACAGGTCCAAGACAAATGACCCGAAACCTGCACCTGCTGACTACGGCCCCACAGATAGGATCGAATCTAAGTTCATGGCGGGATTCCTCTTATACCGCAACTGTACAGCTAATCAAGTAAAATGTTGTGGGCCACTCGGTCAAAAGCCTTTGATAGGTCTAGAAATATTCTAAGTACTGTATTACGCGAATCTAAACCATCAAGATTAGCCACTAGGTTAACCAAATTATTAACTGCATTGATAATTGACAATCCTTTACGAAAACGAAATTGAAATTCTGATAATATGTTTTATCCAAGAAATCTAAAAATTGGTTTAAAAACATTTTCTCAAAAACTTCATTGACAATGGGTAAACAGATATTGCTCTATATTACTACATTTGTGTGGATCACCATTTCTGAAAACAGGAATAATTTTTGCCAGTTTCAACTGAGATGAAAAAATACTTTCACTAAAAACATATTTATACTTGCAGTTAAGGTTTCCAACAGAGTAGTGTAGCACTGTCTCAGCAGCCACACCGATACACCATCCATGTCTGCCGAATTCTCAGGCTGAAGTTTTATAGCCCCTGGGAAACTTGGTGGAGTCAGTATTCTCTAAGAGCTCATCTTCTACAAAAACTGCCGGTTGGCTTACATCTTCATTTTGTTGGAGACAAAAGTTGCTGACATTAGATTTTGCACTGTTTCTTCTTAAATTGATCTTAGACAAATTTTGAATGCAGCAGTTGACAGCAATGAAGGATTCAATTTCAAGATCTCCTTTCAAAGTTGATTTTATGTAGAGTCGTGTTATCGGCATATTGAATTATCTTTCCACTGCGTATCGATAAATGTATTCGATTTACATATAGAAGAAAACACCGGTCCAATAATAGATCCCTGTGGGACTCCATGAACCAATGTATTTCTCCTCGACATAACACTCGAGATCTGCACACACTGGTATCTGTCTCTGAGATAAGACGAAATCCATTTTTGAGGAAGACACCGAATGCCACAAAGCTCTAACTGGTGAATCATTGTCTCGTGATGCGCGCAGTGAAACGCCTTGGAAAGGTCGAGAAATACGCGGAGCAAATGTTCTGGATTGAAGAGACGCAATTTATCGACAACATTTTTCAGAAGATTCGTAATTACATCGATTGTGGATTTGTTTTTCCTGAATCCAAACTTATTTGGACTCGGAATCTCAAAACGCTCCAGAAATGTATTTAGCCGAGTCAGGATGGAAACACTTTCCTGAATATTGGCAAGATTGAAATCAGCCTGTAGTTGCACATTTTACTGAAATCGCCTTTCTTAAAGATCGGTGTCACCTGAGCAGTCTTTAAAATTGAAGGGAGAGAGTCTTGAATGAAAAAGAAATTTAGTAGTTTCGGTAGTGGTGTCAATATATATGCTCAAAACATAATTTTAGAAACACACTGAGACACCATTTATGTCGATTGACTTATTTTATTTAAATCGTTTTATTACGCGAACCACCTCATCCTCGTCAAAAGGGACTACGGCAATGGACCCACCGCAAAACGAAACAGAAGACACCGATGAAAAATAGGTACTGAACTCATTTGCTATTTGGTCTGGCCGTGTATAAATTTTGTACTCAATAAAAATATTAGACCATTTTAAACTGTTCTGACCATTCTGGACTTTAATTTAGCAGTTTGGTTACAAATCCCGGGGAGGGCCAATCATGTATAGACACGAGATAAACCAGTGAACATCGAAGCCTACATAGCTGTGTAGCTGAGGCTTAAAAAAAGAGCGAAAAAAAAGCTTCTAGGCGGTTTTTGAGAAATTGTTACAGTTCCTTAGTGTTTCATCAATTTCGTAAGCTTTAGCGACTCCAATTACTTTTTTGTAGATTATTTTATAATTTCTGACAAATTTTTAACTTCTCATTGATTTTTGCTATATAAATAGAATTGTAAAATTTCAATTTTTTCCTAGAAGTTAGAATGCTACGAGTAATCCATGTATTCTTTTTGGTCTGTTTTACTCTACTGTTTTTCAAAGGACATGATAAATTCAGATACAAAATTAATCTATTGTAAAATGCATTAAACATAGTAGTACAGGAAATCTCGGAAATTCAGCGCTAGATTAATTGTTCAATTCATTAATGTTTTTTGGTCGCACAACGCGTTTGTGCGTATTGGAACTCCGGTGCCCTATTTCTATCCAGCGAGCAATCTCTGACGAGAACCTCCTACGCGAAACGGTACGAGATGGCCGCATTCATAACAGAGACAGAGACATTCCAGATATTGGTAGTTACGTTGTCGATGGCTGTTCTTGTCAAAGCGGTTACCCTAGTCGGCGAATTAGTTCTCTGACCAATTATCTCCAAAAGAATTTAGAATGTCCCGTAACCGCTGAGTTAAGGGGTTGGTGTGGTCCAGTATATTTATATTAAAGTCGCCAATTACAATGAATTTATAATTGTTTAAAAATAAAAAACTTTATTAATCAAATACGCTGAAAAAAGGAGTTACTGCAACCATTGGATGAGCGATACAGTCCAGTAATGTTTATTGTTCCCATACATTTGATACACTGTTTACTCCCTAAGCTTCTAAGTCTAGTTTCGACTTATAGTCAATCTTGAGCATTGTATAATTTAGAGAACTTTTCACAAAAATTACCACACCACCCCTTTATTACATGGCTTACAAAAAATGTATGGCAATTCGTAATTGTCTAGTTGAAAAAAGATGTTTCTAGCTTATATCCATGTTCCGAGATGACCAGTACATCAGGTACCATCTCATCACACACGAGTACAAGCTCTAACTTATTTGAAGCAGTCTGTGCGTTCTGATGCATGATTCTGAATTTTGAACCCTTTAAATTTGGACTGTTAAAAATTTGGAATTTGTCTTGAATTACTTTATGTACATTTGACCCTGATAATCCATACCTTCTTCGTTAAATCTGCTCCTATAAAATGTTTCTTTTTTTATTAATACAATGTTTCCTCCTATGTGGAAGGAATAGGAATGTCTTGACGGAATCTGGCAGAGTCTAGATATCTGGTGTCGTGGGTTAAAGTGGGATGGAAATGTGCACACAAGAAGCAGCAGGTGAAGGCGGGCGAGAAGGCTGCAGAGCGACGGGAAGCCGACCGGAAGCAGACGAGTAGCCAGTGACACCAGGACTGCCGGCCGCCGAGACGTTGGGCGGATTACCGACTACCGATCCGCAGGAGAACCGACAACCGCAGTGACCCTCGGGTAGCCGCACTGATCGACAACCGCATATCGAGGCTGCTCATATTAACGCTCAATCATTACCTGGACATGTAGACGAAATCAGAGAAATTTTCGGCCTCAAGCATTTGGCATTATTGGCGTATCAGAATCATGGCTTAAGCCGAGTGTTTTGTCAAGTAAGGTGGCCCTCTCTGGCTATGTGCTGCTGAGAAATGACAGAATTCGAAAAATTGGTGGCGGTGTTGCATTTTTTTTGTCAGAGAGGGTCTGAGGTGTAGGCTATCGTCCGCATATCCCTCTGGATCCTCCACTATACTGTACTAGGTCCGACTAGGCTAGTATAGTCTAGGCCTAGTGGCTAAACTATACTGCCACTAGGCCCGAGATATCACACTGGCGAGTCAGACACCCTTCTGGATCTTCTAGTTGTTACTGATCCCTCTGACGTGACGCATCTAGAGTAGCTTCCAATTCCAGCCTTTTCACGCCACCATCTTGTGTACTGTGTTATCAAGGTCAAAGGTACACAGGCAAAAGTAAAATTTATTACATTCAGAGATTTTTTTAAATGGACGAAACCTATTTTATGTATGATGTTTATTCAACACCATGGCAGAATCTACAGACATTGGTCGATGACATGGTTGAAGCATTTAACACCACTATTATATACGATAAACAACTGTGCTATACGATAAACATGCACCAGTTGTTGGTGCAAACGACATGAATGTGACTTTGGGTGAAAAACTCCAGAGAACCCAAAATTATTGTATGAGATATGCATTTGATCTCAGGAGAGATGAGCATATAACACCCTATTATATTAATTAAAAGGTATTAAAGTTGAATGATCTCAGATCAATAAAAATCTTAAAGTCTTAAAGTCCATTCAATTTTAAATTCTGGCTTTCCAAATTATTTCTCAACATATTTACAATTTCTCTCTCAAAGTGGTGTGGATAGAACTCGCTCTGGTTCGTCTGTGCTCTGCATGCCGTTGCACAGAACTGCTGTATATGACAAGTCTTTTGTAGTAACGGCATGTCGTCTGTGGAATTCCCTACCTCTTAGCATAACATCCTTAGAGAGTCGTCCTCGGTTCATGGCGTCACTGAGAGAGCACTATTTGGGCGGATGGTTGGGGCGGGGTCGGCATAGGTCTCCTCGCTGCGGTTGCACTGGCATGAATAGAGTGTTTGAGGATAGTGTGTTTCTAATATAAATTATGTACGAGTACATTGTTATTATTTTGTTTGTGATTACATGTTTATAAATGTTTTTATATACCTTTTCTATTATTATAAAATTTTTCAGTTTATATTCTTCAATAAAGTCGTACTTTTAGTTGTTCATATAAAAATGTTTAGAATAAAATGTTTAGTTTTGTTATTAATTAAAAATAAGTATATTTTGGTTTAGTTTCTATATGAGGATAAAAGTTAAAAAGGGCCGTGAGGCCCTAATTTCGACTCAAATAAATAAATATTCCTTTTAATTTCATGTTAATTCGCCTCACTTCCCTGTTGATGTAGGAGTTCCAGTGATGGTGATGGCGATGGCGATGGCGATGGCGATAAAACATCGACACCACTACAAAGTTCGTATGGTCATGTCTCGTAATAAACCTCTTTACTTCGTCCACGAGACTCTAATAGGATGATTATTTTTAGTGGTAACGTCTGATAGATCGTTAGCCCCAGCAACTAAACCACTGTGTCGTCCTTTGTAAAATTCTCCGTCATACTGTGGGCATTGCTCAAGACATGGGACATAGGGGCCCCCGAACACGCGTAAACAAATACAATGTGACGAAACCTTGGATGTTAAAAATTTTGACATGTCTTTACCATGACTGTTAGCGAAGGTATGTAGTTTTGGTGGAAGTTTCTCCAAAGAATGCTTTGGTCGTTTTGTGAGATTTGGTATGGTATCGTTTTAAAGATAATTTTTACGATTCCTTCGTTATTTAAATTATTGTTATCAGACAACTACGGGTAAGCTTAATTTTGAGTTTAGCTCCAGTTCACCATCCTTTTACTGCAGCGTCTGGTATCTGACGCTGTCTCAGATTTGACTCCTGGAATATGGAGTCATGTTCGTCTGAATAGATCCAAAGAAAATCGACGACGAAGAAATCTAAAACGAAACATTTACATCGTTTCGACATCAGAGACGCCTATAAATAGGTGAAGTGGTAGTCTCATTCTCTCATCAGATACACAATTGAATGCACAACGATCTAATAGACACGATCTCTAAGCACGGTGGAGCAACCGAGCTTTCTACACATAACGTAATTATGGTAGGAAGGGTGTATTCAATTGAATTTTAAGTATTAAGTATGGTGAAGGTTGTACATTGATATCTCAATCCGTTTGGAATATATCCAGGCGTATCAGGGCTTAATTAACACCCTTAGATGTTAGGGGTCATTTGCCCATAACTTTCTCTAGGATCGTCGTAGTAATGTTTCGTTCATGTCATTATGTTTCTTTTGAATTTACCTTTTCAAATGACATGTCACAATATAGGGATTGCAATTCGAAAATTTAAAGTGACCTCCCTATACCTCCCTTTGAAAATGGGGGGAATGTTTTAATCCTTCAACAAGTCCAAAAATTATTTTAATAAGTATGGTGAAGATTGTACATCGATATCTCAATCCGTTTGGAATCCATGTGTAGCTTTTCTGATAGCATCTCGGTCGTCCTTAAGTAGTTCACAAGCGTTTTAAATTCGGTTCAAAATTCCTTCTTTGGAATTAACTGGTTTTGCGTATAAAAGTTTTGTTAAAGTACTCCAGAGGTAGTAATCCAAGGGATTTAAATCAGGAGAACTAGGAGGCCAACTAATTGGTCCACCTCGACCAATCCATCTGCCTGGAAAACTTATCTGCAAGTGCTCTCTGACATTTCGTAAATATTGTGCCGGTGCGCCATTATGTTGGAATATCATTTGATGTCTTCTTTCAAGTTGTACATTTTCAAGTAGAACTGGTAGTTGATTCTCCAAAAAGTATTTATACACAAGACGAGTAAGGCGGTTTTCAAAAACAAATGAGCCAATTAACTGGTCCCCAATTATACCACACCATACATTTATCGAAAATCGAAAGTCCGAATGTACAACTGCGTTTCGATTTTCAGCTGACTGACTGTTTTTTCTAATTTAGAATTCCGTATCTTGTAAACATCGATTTGTCTGTGAATAAAAGATTATTTAGATTTTCTAACACCCATCGACAAAATTGTAATTTTAATGCACTGTCACCTGGATGAAGATTTTGAACTCTTTGTTGTTTTATTTCAATGTTCTCCAGACTGTACCACGAGATATGTTTAATCTATTGGAAAGTCGGTGAGTGCTAAGTTGAGGACTCAATGCGCTGTATCATGTCAATGATATTATCTTGACTGCATACAGGCAGTATTACAGGACGTTCTCTCGAACAATTAACGGTTGGAAAAGATCCATTTGTTCATAAGTTATTGAAAACCGATGCAAATGTTACGTGAGTAGGTGTTCTTCTGTTCGGAAATCGTCTTTCATACTCACGTTTAGCTGCACAACTATTTCCATTGTCAAAACTATAGACGAAAACAATATCTGCGTACTCTAGATTTGAAAATGTAAAATTCTACATAAAAATCAATAGATTTAACAACTATCTTTACACCTTAAGAACATGAGTTTCGCTATATTTCCGTCCTTTCCTAGATAATCCAGAGAAATCTTTCGCTAGCCCTAGCTCGCTAACAAAGCGTTTCCGGACATATGCTTACATGAAACTTTTTAAATATTTTGATAAACCACCTGAAAAGTTTGTTGCGTTATTCGTGGGACACCTTTTAACTCATTCTGTATATATATACAGAATGAGTTAAAAGTACACTCACCTTCAAAATTCAGTTCAAAATACACTTTCTTTAGTTTTTGATAAATAAAAGTAAAGGAATGGAACTCGGGAAATTTTTTCTAGGAAATAGAGGTGAACTTTTTAGTCACTGTTACAACATTGCTCATTTACCCAAGATGGGATTTTGAGAGGCCTGAAAAGTTTGTGACGCCATTTTGTGAACGCCCTGTATGTGTATATATATATATATTTTACCTTTGTAAATTTTGTTTGCTGTGTTGTTATTATTTTTTATTTTTTATTATACCTTTTTGAAAACGGTATAGCCGAAATATTAAAGGATATATATATATATATATATATATATATATATATATGAGATATATATATATATCAAGAAGTCTAATAATTGTTGTACTAGAGCAATTCTGCGTTTATACACCCGAAGTGAATATATATATATATAAGTTAGATATGAATATGGGGTTCCTAGACCACTTTTGGGACAGACAGAAAATCAATGTAAAATACTGTTCATTGAACCATATAAACGAATCTATAAATCACGAACTAAAAATAAACGAATCTATAGCCGTTTGCTTCTACTTTCTTGAGCTGTTTTAATGTACAATATATTGGAAATGTTGTCAAATCTGCTACGAATAAACGAAAATTCTGTAGTAAATATATTAAAATCTTAATGAAAAATTTTGGAAAAGTTAAAGAAAAAATTATTGAAAAAATAGTATAAAGAATTTAAATTACCGCATACAAACCAATATAGTAATTAAAGTACTATTTTGTCCTATAAATATACTATTTTTTCAATAATTTTAAGTCTTAGTTTACAGATTTTTCTATAATAAATAGAAGAAATCTATCGCTGTTTCACCAGAAATTGTGCTGATTTCTGTCAAATTCAAGTAAAAATCATTACTTTATCAAATTCATAGTTAAGAAATTTTCCCTATTTAAATGGAGAGGAAAAAGGTATCATGCCCCTACTGCAAAAAAGACATTTTTGACCACCATTATGATAGACATTATAATTCTAAAATTCATCTGAAAAATAAAGATATTTATGAAAAAGAACTGAATTTTTTAAGACAATGGGCTAAAGAAAATCAAATTGTCGATCATGAAAAGATGTACAATATAGAAAAATTACGAGAATTAAAGAGAAATTTCAAAGTTGAAAAGAAAAAATCTCGACCTATTTAATGATGAAAATATTCATTCAATAGCTGAAAAGTTGGCTATCGAAACTAACGATAAAACTAAGTCTGAAATGATCGAAGAAATTGACAAAACTCTTAACGAAAACCCTGAACATATCATAGATGTAGAAGTGTTATCCTCAATACACGGTCTTTTCAAGCAATACATTTTAACAAACTTGAACGATAATTCCATGTCAATTTACAAATATCTATCAATTATGAGGCCAGAAATTAAAAGTTTAATAGAAAAAATTTCAAGAGAATGTTAAAAATATGAAAGGATATCTCTCTTTGGAATGTGAATACGAAAAGAACTTTAGTGAAACGGTGAACCACAAACGTGTCCAATGTACTTTACTATAAAAGCAGACGAGATCTTTGATGTAAACGACTTTATTTCTAAAACAATTTAATAAAATTATCACATCGAGAACAGACAAATCATCCAAATAAGGGTTCTGGATGGACATTTAAAAGCTGCAAACAACTAGTTTTGAGCCTTAATAAACACGAAATGATGAACGCAGGATCATATATCGATTTGCCAAAGAAAATCAAAGATAAGAAAGCTTGTATAAATATCAAAAATAAAGATGATTATTGCTTTATTTATTCTATCCGATGCGCTATTGAAAAACCCGAGACTCATGTCGAAAGATCAAAACAATATGAAAAATTTGTAAATGACGAGATATATTTTCAGGTTTTTCGAGTATCCAATGTCCTTAAAAGATATACAATCATTTGAAAAACGAAGTTACAATTCCAAGTATAAGTATCCTAAAATGTCTACAGTTTTGATGAAAATATTAAGGTTGTTCCGTTACAAATTTCTGAAAAATATGATGCCGAGTTAGAAATCGATTTATTGTATGTTAAACAAGAAAGACAAATCTCATTATGTTTTTGATCACGGATTTAAGTAGGTTAGTGGAGTTCTCAAACATCCAAACATGGACATAAAAATTTTCTATGTAGAAAGATGTTTAAGCCATTTCTACAAATCTGGAGATTTAACAGATCATTTAGAAATTTGCAAACAACATGAAGTTTGTAAGCCAATTATGCCCGTTTCCTGGTCAAACGACAACATTTACTAATTATCAAAAGAAATTTTTCTCATCCTTACGTTATTTATATGGATTTTGAAAGCATATTAGAGAAGATTCCCACATGCAAAAACAATCCGCAAAAAATCGACTACAACCAAGATTCAGAAGCATAGTCCTTATGGTTTTACTCTATATTTAGTGTCAAATGTGACGAATCGCATGTAATAAACCGATATGTTATCGAGCCGAAAATGAAGACGATTTGCCTAATGTTCCTGCAAAATTGTTTGAAGAGCTCAATAAAATATCAAAATACATAGCTAAAAAGTATAATTCTAAGAACAAAAAACCTATGAAATTGACCGAAGAAGAAGAATTAGCGTACCAAAATTCCAGTCTTTGTCATATTTGTGAATGTGAGGGTTTTGATAAATCAAACAAGAAAAAAAGTACGAGATCATTGTCATTTTAACAGGTAAATTTCGAGGTGCTGCTCATTATCTTGTAATCTGAATCTCAATTTCCTCAAAATATTCCAGTTTTCTGTCACAATATGTCAAATTACGATACTCATTTGTACATAAAAGAATTGGCAAAACAGTTGATTTGATCGCAAACACCGATGAACGATATATAAATTATTCAGTAAATTCAGGATATGGGTATGAGTTTGAAGATGATAAACCAAGAAAGTTCATCCAAGTTTTCATTCGTAGATACGTTCAGATTCATGGCCTCGTCTATAGAAAAGTTAGCTAAAAAACCTCAAAAAAGATGATTTCAAAGCATACAAATCATTTTTATACAAGATGGAAGAATATTGAACGCAATTCTAGATAGACAGCCAAATGACGACAACGAGATTTTTAAAATTCTATCTGGAAAAGGAATATTTCCCTATGAATTTATCGATAGTATTGAAAAACTTGATTACACAGAAGACCTGAAAAATTCAAGATTTCTATTCACTTTTGACAGACGAGAGCATATCTGAGAAAGATTATCAACACTATTTGAGCGTTTGGAACAAATTAAAAGAGAAAAAATCTTGGAAATTACTCTGATATGTACAATATCCAAGATGTTTTATTGCTTGCTGATATATTTGAAAATTTCAGAAACATTTGTCTAAATTGTTACAAACTTGATCCAGCTCATTATCTAACAGCTCCAAGTCTCGCATGGGACGCTATGTTAAAATTAACGAAGATAGAATTACAGTTAATTAGTGATTATAATATGTATTTGATGATCGAAAAAGGTATTCGCGGAGGCATTTCTCAATGTATTAAACGATATGTTAAAGCAAATAACAAATATTTGAAAGATTTTGATGAATCAAAGCCTGAAAACTATCTGTTGTACGTCGATGCAAACAACCTTTATGGGTATGGCCTCATGCAAAATTTACCATATGGCGATATCAAGTGGATGGATCCTAAAACGTATACAACAGCAGAATGGCAAGAAACAATTTTGGAACTCACTGGCGACGAAGATTATGGCTATATTCTTGAAGTCGAAATTTTACAATATGAAAATACTAGACAAGCTATCATAAATAATATTGATAATGACGAGAAAATAGCCTTTAAATATATAAATTACAAGAGTCTATGCCATAGACCCTTTCAAAATCTTCATCCTGACACTATTTTCGTTAATGAATCTGGCCTTTATTCTCGAAATACAAATTACTAGTTAAATTTCTTTTCTATCTAAATGGAGTCAGTTGTGAATCTACTCAAATTCAATAATAAAGAAATTTTAACATTTGTTGACGAAAATAATGAATTTTTGGTTTAAAGCAAAAGATATTGCAGAAATATTGGAATTTAAAAAATACGATGAAAGCGATTAGAGATCACGTTAAAGACAAATATAAAAAAAAGCTACGATAACATAGATTCAGAAGGGGGGAACGAATCGTTCTTACCTTCAAACTTTCAAAAAAACACTATTTTCATTAATGAACCGGGCATATATTCTTTAATACTGAAATCAAAAACGAAGATAGCAGAAATGTTTCAAGATTGGGTTTTAGAAGAAGTTTTGCCAAGTATTCGTAAATTTGGTGAGTACAAACTTGAAACAAGATTAAAATATTTAGAGGATGAAGTTAAACACTTGCAAATTAAAAGATGAAATCAAAACGGAAATAATTGCAAAAACAAAGTGTAAAAATTGACTTAATGAAGAGAGATATGGTATGTAAAGATTTTGATAAGAAAAAACACCATGTTTTTTGTATTAATTAAGAAGAATCACGTGTGGGAATATCCTTATTACGTTATCAGAGCTCAAAAGAGAAAAATACCGAAAAGATTGAAAGAACTTGAAATTGATTACCCAGAAATGGAAATTTTATTAAGACATGGTGTTCAATATTTAATTTTAATATAGATAAGCATAATCTAGCCCAGACGCATTTAGGTATAAGAGAGAGAGGGAGCGTGGTCCCAAATCAGTCGTCCGCTGTTCCAATCAGCGCCACACCCCCTGATATCTTAAAGGGTCCTGTCCTTGAAGTATTCTGGGCGCTCTTCCGCTTTGCGACTGCTGCCCGTTCGGCGAATAGCAGATACCCCTCTAACCAACCAGGGCGATAGCGTCCCCTGGAGCGAGCCGCTTTCCCCGGCATTCTGAGTGGAATCATCGGCCGGAGACCATGTAGCTCTACAGTTCGCGGGTCACTCTTTGTGCTCGACCCTTTCGTATTGACTTTGTTTTCAAGTGTTTTTTTCTTTAATGTGCATTACCATCCTCCTCCCACACTCCTTTGGAGGTAATTTCAGGGTATTAGTGGAGAAGACAGTGTCAAGTGCGGATTATTCGTCGTTCTACCGCGGCCGCCAGCGGTGACGCCCGTTCGCTACGCGCCAATTACGTCCGCGCCTAAGCACTCCTGTCGTTGCTGCTTCCCCCTGTGGATCTCTACACACAGCGAGTTTTCCAAGGTACTGTTAAAACTCCATCACTTGTGTTGTATTCTCCTCTCACCTCTTGTTACCTGCCCACTTTCCCGCCATTCTGCACATTGTTTTTATTTTTATTTTCATATTTGGTCCTCCGATTATTAATTTTTAACTTCTGCCCCGTACATTTTTGGTCCTCCGGGCCGGATTATTGTGAATCAGTCCTGTAGATTACAGTAATTTGTGTTGTAATTAATTAATTGTAACAGGCGTCGTTACGCCATTTTGAATCTGCCGTACCGACGCTACCGGCTTGTATGGTGGCGCTGCGAACGTGTTGTACTGGTAACATTGTTTCCTCTCTCGCGCAACTGGATCGTTGACGTCAACAACTATTACGTAATTGTCCGTAGGCAGTCTAATTTTACGACCGCCCCTCAACAGCTGATGGCCCGATCGATACTTGAATGCACGGCCTCCGCTGCAGTCAGCTGTACCGGTTTTTGATACTAGCATTTCTCTCGCCGTAACGGAACTCTGTGTTATATCTCTGAATAGAGACTCGGACACGAGTCCACCCATACTCTCTCTCACATTAGTAATATACTAGTAATGTATTTAGTTAACAACAGGGCAATATCTGGTTTAGTTTAATTGACCCACTTCTTTCTTTGATAGTATTAATTAACTCACAATAATTCTCCATTCCATTAATGTAACTTTGTGCTAGTGGAAATTTAATTGTTCCTTGTAATTGTTTCTAAAGCAAATATATTGCTCACTATTCAATTTGCTATTGAAATAACATTTCGCTTTGTTCCATTGTAATTTACTTGTTAAATAAGCAAACCAATTAATTGCCATTCTAAGTTCTCATGTCAATTTAAGATTTAACTTGAACTGATTGCTCTCCTTTTCATTTCAATTATATCATTGTGGTTTCATGTTCTAGCGTAAAATTATGTTTAAGAAGTGTTAGATTAACTCTCTGATCGATAGTATTGGTGATTGTAGGTCAATTCTATGGTGTACTCTTGCCAAATTTAATTGAAAGCAACATTTCTTATCTCTAACCTACATATTAGCTACTTATTTCTCTACACTCCATTGTATTTGTCTCAATTTTATTTTAAAAGGTTCATTCACCGTTCTCTACATTGTGTCTCTTTATCAACCTGATTAACTTAGGATATCTCTCACGGGTTACTTAATTGTTTAATAACAATTACTCACTGTCTCTCTTATATTATTTTTACTAATAATTGCTCCATTTAAAATATTTTCTCGCCTTAGGGTTACATAACATTGGTACTTAGATTAGCTATTAAGGTAGCTTAGGTGGACATACCGGCACTTAATGTAATCTAATTTTTGTCTTATCTCAACTTAACTTGTTCCCCCCTTTCGCTTACATTGATTTGTTTACATTACGGTATCCCTCCATTGTTTTTTTTAAATTATCTTTGTTAATTGTCTCATTTTATTGTTTTGTGGCACTATCGGGAAACCTTTGGTAATTCTCATTTGTAAAACTCTGCTTTGCCCCTTTCGATATCACAATGGCTCCCAAGGAATTCAAATACGAAACTTATCGTAAATCAACAGATCTTATCAAATCTCGTTTTTGCTTCTCTTAACGAAACCGTCACGAAAATCACTACCAGCGCTCCACCTTTGACACCAGTTCAAATCAGACAATTAAACACAGTGTTCGCGGAACTAAAGAAGAAACGCGCGGACTTTGAACTTAACCTTCAACGTGTCATCGAAGGTGACAGTGAAGCAGCGGATCAAGATACTCTTTCCAAAGATCAGGATGAGGTTAACGACCTATATGTCGCTATTTCTAGCTTGATCGAGGTTCATCTTGTCACTGAACCCACAAACAACTCCCGCGTCCCTCATCACATTCTGATCATCCCGCGTTGTTCCCCACGACGGTAACTGGAGTCAAGTTGCCTAAATTAAACTTACAGACGTTTGATGGTTTCTCCTATGAAATGGATTTCATTTATCAACCTGTTTGACACTACAGTACACCGCAGTGCTTCACTCTCTAACGTCGCTAAGTTCCAGTATTTACTGAGCATATTGGAAGGCGAACCTCTGAACTTAGTGAAGTCGCTCAATCTCACCCCCGCCAATTACCTCATTGCTTATCAGTTGTTGCGGGACAGATATCATAACATACGCCGCCTCACTACTCTCCATCTAAAATTATATACTTGACATGCCGCAGTCGCTAGCAACAATGCTAAACAACTTAGAGCGTTCATAACAACATTTTATGAACATTCAGAGTCCTTGAAAGCCCTGGACTGTGATATCGCCTCTGATAATCCTCTATTGTCAGCTCACTTGTTGCGCAAACTTGACAGCAAAACTGTCCAGAAATTGGAACAGTATCGTGAGTCCCAAAGAGAGCCTGGCGCCGCTCCGCATTCCCTCCCCAAGGTCACGGAGATTATAACATTTTTAAATCTGGAATGCTCCCAGATTGAAGACGCTAGCCTTCACACCCACTCTGAGACGAAAATACTGTCTACCTCTTCCAGACCGAGGGTTGAAAAGCGTGTTCCAGTTTCGCCTCCCCCAAGCAAATGAATTTGTTAGCTACTGACGCTAAAATTAATTCAAACTACGAAGCTCTTTGTTTTGTTGCCGGAAATCTGGGCACAAAATTTACCAATGTCCTCTGTTTAAGGACAAGTCTCCTAATGAGCGGTACAACCTCGTTAAAGGTAACCAGCGGTGCATTTCATGCTTGGGAAATCATCCGATTAAAGAGTGCAGATCCAAGAACACATGTTCGACTTGCCACAGGAAACACCATTCGCTTCTGCACTTTAATAACAGTGCCGATAGGCCTAGCCTTAGCTCTTCCGCCACTGCGCCTCTACCCCCCCCCCCCCCCCGCTAGCTGTCCAACACAACACTGACTTGTGCCGCGCGCTCCACCTCTCTCACTGAAACAAGCACCGTGCTGCTCTGTACAGCACTGGTCAAACTCACTGCCCCACAATGGCCCAGTCATATATTTTTCCGCGCCTTATTGGATTCTGGCAGTATGTCCGACTTTGTTTCTGAGCGTGCTGCTCAGCTGTTAGGCTCACGTCCGCCAGCCTTCTAACCTCACTGTCATTGGGTTAGCCCAAAACATGACTAACACCAGAGGGTCACTAGATCTCAATCTTGAAACATATCGGGACACTTAATTGCCCAAAACCATTCCCTTCCATGTACTGGAGAAAAAATCTCTCTCGAACTTCCGCGGGTAGAACTTAACCCGGAAGTACTCATGCCGAACAAAATCTTTTGTTCTCGCGGACCCGACCTTTGGCAAGCCTGGTCCAATCGATGTCCTCATCGGCAACTCTCTCTTCCCTCAACTGCTTACCAATGAGCGACACTCTCTCGGGGCGAATATGCCTTCTGCTCTTGGCACTATTTTTGGATATGTGATTGTTGGAAGTGCGCCGTGTCTCTCTACCGCGCAAAGAACCTCTAATCTCGCCATCTCTCTCCTCTCGACCACAGATACTGACCTCCACTCCTCCCTTCAACGATTTTGGACACAGGAAGAACTTCCGATCTGTAGTAAAAAATCGGAAGAAGAAATCGCGTGTGATAAACTGTTTGAGACATCGCATACACGTGACTCGGAAGGTCGCTATGTAGTCAAGCTTCCCTTTGTTGACAACCTCGCCCACACTAAATTGGGAACGTCAAGGTCAACCGCCGCTCATCGCCTGGAGTCTATGGAGAGGCGGATCCACGCCAGAAATAACTCCCCCCTGAAGGCGCTCTATAATCGAGTTCATGACCGAGTACGAGGCGCTCGGACACATGAAATGTTCTTCCCCATCCTGATTTATCTGCTCCGCATTATTTTCTCCCCACATCATGGGGTAGTGAAAGAGTATAGTAGCACTACCAAGCTTCGTGTTGTTTTTTGACGCCAGTGCCAAGACCGGCTCAGGCCTATCCTCAACGACGTACTTCTCACCGGTCCAAAGTTACAAAATAATATTAGTGATATCCTTCTCCACTTCCGGCTGAAAAATTTTGTTTTTTTCGTGCGACATCCGGCAGATGTACCGCCAAATTAAGATTCATCCAGACGACCAAAGGTTTCAGCTCATCCTTTGGCGTGAAAACCCCTCCCTTCCGCTCTCTACTTACCAGCTGACCACGGTGACGTATGGTATGAACTGTTCACCCTACCTCGCCATAAAAACTCTCCGACAATTGACACAAGATGAAGGTTCCAATTTCCCTCAGGCAGCTCACATTCTGAAACACCATAGCTATGTGGACGATTTTGATAGCCGGAGCGTCCACTGAAGACGAAGCTCTCCAACTTCAACATCAGCTGATCGAGCTTCTCCGCTTAGGCGGCTTTGAACTGAGGAAATGGGTTTCTAATTGCCCAAAATTACTTCAACCATTGCCTGCCTCTCATCAAGAATCCCCTGTGTTTCTTCAACCTTCGTCGGACCCTCTGTTCTCCATCTTAGGTATCCATTGGTCACCTGTGACAGACTGTTTTAAATATAACCTCAACTTCACATGTGATGCCCCGACTAAGCGGAAAGTGCTAAGTCTGATCGCTCGGATTTACGACCCCGTGCGGTTTTTTTGTCCCCTTGCATAATGATAGCAAAGCGCTTCATGCAAGTGTTGTGGACTTCCGGTGTATCTTGGGATGAACCCTTGTCTCCGGACCTCGCGCTAAAATGGCGAGAGACTTTGTGATCGACTTAAAAAACATTGTTGAAGTGTCGATCCCTCGGCCGATAATGGCCACCCCCTCTAGCTCATGTGAACTACATGGTTTCTCGGACGCATCCGAGACCGGTTACGCCGCTGTTGTGTATATAAGGTGCATAAACACTGATAGTGAAGTGAGTGTGACCCAAATAATTTCAAAAACTCGTGCTGCCCCGCTAAAACGAGTAACTTTGCCGCGATTAGAGTTGTGCGCGGCTCACCTCCTGGCTAATTTAGTTCATTATGTACAGTCTCAGTATTCCAGGGTATTAAGTATTGACTCTACAACTTTGTGGTGTGATTCGACTGTGACTCTGTCCTGGATACATACTCTCCCTTTACCGCCTCAAAACGTATGTAGCGAATCGTGTAGCTCAAATCCAAGAGCTCATTCCTCCCTCTTCTTGGCGTCATGTGTCTAGTGCATGACAACCCTGCAGACTGTGCTTCTCGTGGGATCCTCCCTTCGGAACTTGTTCATCACACTCTTTGGTGGCACGGACCCTTGTGGCTGCAACTACCTCCTCCAGATTGGCCCACTTCCAGTTTTTTCTCCGCTCGATGATTCTTCCTTGGACGAGTTGAAGCCCGTTCCGCTGTCCCCGTCTTCGTTTTGCAGCCTCCCAGCCTCCTTGGGATCTACTCACTCGGTTTCTCCTCCTGGACCAAGCTGCTCCATGTGTTGGCGTATCTCCTCCGGTTCGTCTCTCATAGCCGCCGGCAAGAACATCATGTGGGTCCTCTTTCTGTCGTCGAGGTGCGAGCTGCTCAACTTCGCCTCTTCCAATTAGTTCAACGAGAATCTTTTCCTGATGACCTGGCAGCCCTTCGAGACAACAAGAACTGCTCCATCAAGCTACAGCGCCTTGCTCCCTTCATTGATGCTGAAGGACTCCTCCGTGTTGGTGGTCGACTAAAGCTTGCTGACTTGACGGAGTGCGCCACCCCTGTATTTTGCCTAAATCTCACCATGTTGTTAACTTACTAATAGACCACACTCACCTACAAAACTTACATTCAGGGGTTCAATTAACCATGTCCCTTTTAGCCCAGCATGTCTGGATTCTCTCTGCTCGTAGTGTGGTGCGCTCGCGCATTTTTTCAATGCCTCCCTTGCTTTAAACAAAGACCCAAGCCTTTGTTCCCTCTCATGGGTTGATCTACCCAAAGCCCGCATAATTCCCGCTCGACCTTTCTTGTCGACAGGCATTGACTATGGTGGTCCCCTTCAACGTCAAGATTCACAACCTCCGCTCTATCCGACACACTAAAGCTTACATCTGTCTCTTTGTGTGCCTAGTGACTAAGTCTGTACATATAGAAGTCGCCACTGATCTGTCCACGGACGCATTTATAGCCGCACTCACACGTTTTGTTTCACGTAGAGGCCTATGTACCGAACATCTATAGTGGACTGTGGGTACAAACTTTGTTGGTGCGAGAAACTCTTTACAGCAACTAATCACTTCCTCTGGCAAGCTCCAAATTCACCAATTTTTCCTCGGCCAGAAAATTAACTTTCATTTTAACCCCCCTGCAGCTCCCCACCATGGCGGCCTCTGGGAAAGCGCCATTAAGAGCGCCAAATTTCACTTGAAAAGAGTTCTGGGCACCTATGTTCCCACTCTTGCCCAATTTTACCACCCTCACTTGCCAGGTGGAAGCAATGTTGAATTCCCGCCCGCTTACTGCGCTCTCCAGTGACCCCAACGATTTACAACCTCTCACTCCGGGGCACTTCCTGATTGGAGCGCCGCTAGTGGCTGTGCCCGAACGCAAACCGTGCAGATTTGCCGGATAACAGGCTGGCTCATTGGCAGCTAGTGCAGGCTTTCTCCCAGCGAGTGTGGAAACGCTGGAGCAGGGAGTACCTCCATTCCCTCCAGCAAAGACTTAAGTGGGAGCGGCCCTCCCGAAATTTACAAGTTGGCGATCTAGTATTGGTCCAACAAGACTCTCCCTCGCTGTGTTGGCCCCTCGCTAGAATAACTAAGCTTTTTCCCTGGACGTGACAGTGTAGTGCGTGTGGTAGAACTCAAGACCCCCCAAGGTACCTTCACACGCCCGGCAGTCAAAGTGTTCCTGCTGCCGTTCTTGTCACCAATAGCTTAAGTCCATCTCAACACTTTTAGGATAGATAGTTAAGACCTAGTTTAAGATGTTAGTCTTTAGCTTTATTTCTCATGTTCTTTCTCGATCATGCCACTTTGATTTGTTGAATCCTGAATGATTCAAAGCCGCCGGTATGTTCAATATTTAATTTAATATAGATAAGCATAATCTAGCCCAGACGCATTTAGGTATAAGAGAGAGAGGGAGCGTGGTCCCAAATCAGTCGTCCCGCTGTTCCAATCAGCGCCACACCCCCTGATATCTTAAAGGGTCCTGTCCTTGAAGTATTCTGGGCGCTCTTTCCGCTTTGCGACTGCTGCCCGTTCGGCGAATAGCAGATACCCCTCTAACCAACCAGGGGCGATAGCGGTCCCCTGGAGCGAGCCGCTTCCCGGCATTCTGAGTGGAATCATCGGCCGGAGACCATGTAGCTCTACAGTTCGTGGGTCACTCTTTGTGCTCGACCCTTTCGTATTGACTTTGTTTTCAAGTGTTTTTTCTTTAATGTGCATTACCATCCTCCTCCCACACTCCTTTGGAGGTAATTTCAGGTATTAGTGGAGAAGACAGTGTCCAGGTGCGGATTATTCGTCGTTTCTACCGCGGCCGCCAGCGGTGACGCCCGTTCGCTACGCGCCAATTACGTCGCGCCTAAGCACTCCTGTCGTTGCTGCTTCCCCCTGTGGATCTCTACACACAGCGAGTTTTCCAAGGTACTGTTAAAACTCCATCACTTGTGTTGTATTCTTCTCCTCACCTCTTGTTACCTGCCCACTTTCCCGCCATTCTGCACATTGTTTTATTTTATTTTCATATTTGGTCCTCCGATTATTAATTTTTAACTTCTGCCCCGTACACATGGAGATCCCAAATAGTATAAATCTCTACAACCAAATGAAAGAATCTTTGAATATTTTATACAACGGAAATCATTTTTACTACAAATATGACAGAATCTCGACTGATTTATAGAATATTCTAAATTACACGATGAAAAATGTTAAACTCTCGAATTATGATATTTTTGTTTGTAAATGTTTTTGAAGATAAGGTAACCATTGAATAATTCGTCCACATTCGCAATGAGTTGGTTTATTTAGACTTTCTCGGGAAATTCTTCTAGCACATTCCTTACAAAAAGTCTGTTTTTTATCTTTACTATAATGCCAATCGTAAAATTTTGGAATATCCTTAATTTCTTTACAAACGCAACATTTTTTCTCTCTCTAAACGTTAATTTTTCTAATTTATCGTATAGTTCTCTCTCATATTTACTACGACAATCTTTACACATAGACCCTATTCCTCCTTTTTTAGTCTTATTTTTTATGAAATTCTTCAAAATATTTATATTCTTGACATATTGTACATTTCTTTTGAGACTCCATTTATATAGAAAAAATTATAGCTTTGACTTTCTCAATTCATATTCGTAAACACTTCCGGTTATTTCTCAATTTTCAAAGTTTCCAAGTTTATTTAATTCGTCTAATATATCAGATTTTGCTTCATTTTTATAGCCATAAGGTACTGTATCGATCTTATTTTCTAGGACAATTCTCTTATCATCTTTAGCGTTCAGTGCCAGCTTGTTTTATGGTAACGGTGTACAACTCATGTTTGTAGCTTTTGATTACTGTCATCTCCCTAAATTCTTCTTTATCTTCGAACAAACATCTTTTTCAAGTTTTCGATATTTATTGTTTTATTTACAACACTTCTCTTAATTCCTTTGCATCTTACTGGATTTTTGTCTAGATATTTGTACGAGTACATTTTCGATCTCAATCCACAAAATTCTTCTAAAAACTTCGCTAATTTAACTCATCTTTGAATTTCCCTATTACCTTCTTATTTTTAGTAGTGAAACATTCGTGATCTTTTTGGATAATCGCTCGTATCAAAGTCCCTCTATATTTTTCTTTAATAATTTTAAAAGGAATCTCGTTTCAATTCTAGAAAATAACTGTCTGTATCCATGTAACAAAGATTCAAATCTGGATCAAACTTCTTTAATTTATCGTAATAAAACTCGTACATTAGCAATTTGATAGGTCAAGAACTGAAAATCCTATGTAGATCGGTTTGTTAAATTTAACCTTTTGTTTGTACATGTGACCTCGCTATACAGTTGTCGTCAAAGATGTTAAAAGCATTTGAAATTTGTTTTCTTAGCTTGTTTCATTGAAAATTCTTCATTTCCTAGTCTAATATCACATCTGTTTCTCACATTTTCCATAGATTTTCCAAAAACTGAGTTGTTCATCAGCTTGAAAAAATCTTTCTCAAAAGTCACTTGTAGCTTTGGGTTCTCATGTTTGGTGTTAAAATCAATGTACTTCTTCATAAAAGGCTTCTGATCGAATGCAATAACTCTATTCACATGTTTCAAAATCATACCTTGTTCCAGATAGAATTTTTCAAATTTCTTGAATGAACAACGTATTCAGTTTTATCCAGTAGAGTTGTGCAAAGTTTTTTTGTTTTTAAAATGTTCTGGAGCAAGAGGTAAATCCTTGTGATGTTCGTGTAAATTTGTTGGATATTCTAGATCGACTTCAAGAATATAGCCATAATCTTCGTCGCCAGTGAGTTCCAAAATTGTTTCTTGCCATTCTGCTGTTGTATAACGTTTTAGGATCCATCCACTTGATATCGCCATATGGTAAATTTTGCATGAGGCCATACCCATAAAGGTGTTTTTGCATCGACGTACAACAGATAGTTTTCAGGCTTTGATTGATTCATCAAAATCTTTCAAATATTTGTTATTTTGCTTTAACATATCGTTTAATACATTGAGAAATGCCTCCGCGAAATACCTTTTTTCGATCATCAAATACATATTATAATCACTATTAACTGTAATTCTATCTTCGTTAATTTTAACATAGCGTCCCATGCGAGACTTGGAGCTGTTAGATAATGAGCTGGATCAAGTTTGTAACAATTTAGACAAATGTTTCTGAAATTTTCAAATATATCAGCAAGCAATAAAACATCTTGGATATTGTACATATCAGAGTAATTTCCAAGATTTTTTCTCTTTTAATTTGTTCCAAACGCTCAAATAGTGTTGATAATCTTTCTCAGATATGCTCTCGTCTGTCAAAGTGAATAGAAATCTTGAATTTTCAGGTCTTCTGTGTAATCAAGTTTTTCAATACTATCGATAAATTCATAGGGAAATATTCCTTTTCCAGATAGAATTTTAAAAATCTCGTTGTCGTCATTTGGCTGTCTATCTAGAATTGCGTTCAATATTCTTCCATCTTGTATAAAATGATTTGTATGCTTGAAATCATCTTTTTTGAGGTTTTTAGCTAAACTTTTCTATAGACGAGGCCATGAATCTGAACGTATCTACGAATGAAAACTTGATGAACTTTCTTGGTTTATCATCTTCAAACTCATACCCATATCCTGAATTTACTGAATAATTTATATATCGTTCATCGGTGTTTGCGATCAAATCAACTGTTTTGCCAATTCTTTTATGTACAAATGAGTATCGTAATTTGACATATTGTGACAGAAAACTGGAATATTTTGAGGAAATTTGAGATTCAGATTACAAGATAAATGAGCAGCACCTCGAAATTTACCTGTTAAATGACAATGATCTCGTACTTTTTTTCTTGTTTGATTATCAAAACCCTCACATTCACAAATATGACAAAGACTGGAATTTTGGTACGCTAATTCTTCTTCTTCGGTCAATTTCATAGGTTTTTTGTTCTTAGAATTATACTTTTTAGCTATGTATTTTGATATTTTATTGAGCTCTTCAAACAATTTTTGCAGGAACATTAGGCAAATCGTCTTCATTTTCGGCTCGATAACATATCGGTTTATACATGCGATTCGTCACATTTGACACTAAATATAGAGTAAAACCATAAGGAATAATGCTTCTGAATCTTGGTTGTAGTCGATTTTTGCGGATTGTTTTTGCATGTGGGAATCTTCTCTAATATGCTTTCAAAATCCATATAAATAACGTAAGGATGAGAAAATTTCTTTTGATAATTAGTAAATGTTGTTGTTTTTTGACCTGGAAATGGCATAATTGGCTTACAAACTTCATGTTGCTTGCAAATTTCTAAATGATCTGTTAAATCTCCAGATTTGTAGAAATGGCTTAAACATCTTCTACAAAGAAATTTTCTTTCTTTATACTTGGATAACTGAGAACTCACGAGTTTATTTAAATCGGTTATCAAAACATAATGAGATTTGTCTTCTTGTTTAACATACAATAAAATCGATTTCTAACTCGGCATCATATTTTTCAGAAATTTGTAACGGAACAATGTTAAATTTCTCATCATAAGTATAGACATTGATAGACATTTTTTGGATATTTGTACTTGGAATTATGGCTTCGTTTTTCAAATGATTGTATATCTTTTAAGGACATTGGATACTCGAAACCTGAAAATATCTCGTCATTTACAAATTTCTCGTATTGCTTTGCTCTGTCAACATGTGTCTCGGGTTTTTCAATAGCACATCGGATAGAATAAATAAAGCAATAATCATCTTTATTTTTTATATTTACACAAGCTTTCTTATCTTTGATTTTCTTTGGCAAATCGATATATGATCCTGCGTTCATCATTTCGTGTTTATTAATGCTCAAAACTAGTTGTTTGCATCTTTTTAAATGTCCATCCTGAACCCCTATTTTGGATGATTTGTCTGTTCTCGATGTGATAATTTATTAAAATTGTTTAGAAATAAAGTCGTTTACATCAAAGATCTCGTCTGCTTTTATAGTAAAGTACATTGGACACGTTTGTGTTTCACCGTTCACTAAAAGTTCTTTCGTATTCCACACATTCCAAAGAGAGATATCCTTTCATATATTTTTAACATTCTCTTGAAATTTTTCTATTAAACTTTTAATTTCTGGGCCTCATAATTGATAGATATTTGTAAATTGACATGGAATTATCGTTTAAATTTGTTAAAATGTATTGCTTGAAAAGACCGTGAATTGAGGATAAAACCTCTACATCAATGATATTTTTATGTTTTTCGTTAAGAGTTTTGTCAATTTCTTCGATCATTTCAGACTTAGTTTTATCGTTTGTTTCACAATGGACAATTTTTCAGCGATTGATTGAATTTTTTCATCTTTAAATAGATCTAAATTTTTCTTTTCAACTTTGAAATTTCTCTTTAATTCCCTTAATTTTTCTATATTATACATGTTTTGGTGATCATCAATTTTGATTTTCTCTAGCCCAAGTCCTCAAATAATTTAGTTCTTTTTCATAAAATATCTTTATTTTTCAGATGATTCTTTGAGCTATAATGTCGGGTATAATGGTGTTCAAAAATATCTTTTTTGCAGTATGGACATGTTATTTTACTTCGTGCCATTGTTCTATTTATAAGGTAAAAAATTTCTTAACTATGAATTTGAAAAAGTAATGCTTTTTACTTGAATTTGACAGAAATCAGCAACAATTTCTGGTGAAAACCGTGATATATTCTTCTATTTATTATAGAAAAATCTGTAAACTAAGACTTAAAATTATTGAAAAAATAGTATATTTATAGGACACAAAATAGTACTTTTATTACTATATTGGTTTGTATGAGGTAATTTAAAATTCTTTATACTATTTTTTCAATATTTGTTTCTTTAACTTTTTCCAATATTTTTCATTAAGGTTTTAATATATTTACAACAGAAATTTCGTTGATTCGAAGCAGATCAATAGATTGATTCGAAGCATATTTGACTAAGTTTCAGCTTAAGAAAGTAGAAGCAAAACAGCTATAGATTCGTTTATTTTTAGTTCGTGATTTTATAGATTCGTTTATGGTTCAATGAACAGTATTTTACATTGATTTTCTGTCTGTCCCAAAAGTGGTCTAGGAACCCCATATTCATATCTACTTATATATATATATATATATATATATATATATATATATATATATTAACAAATGGATACCATAAACAACAAGATTCCAATTAGCTGTATGTAGAATATTTGTAAATATTTACATAGAACTAAAAGTTTATATAAGAAAGAAAAGAGAATCATCTTAAGTTCAACCCATCTTCTTGCCTTGATTTTAAAATTAATTGATGTGCGATTTCAACATTTCTTAAATTTATCGGATTAGCATTTTGAGTGGGATTTGGCTCTAAATGGTAAATTCCTTTTAAGCCGAAGCAATTTTCTAATTTATTTTGATTGTGTTGAATCGCATTAGCAGATAATGGTCTCTCATAATTTCGATGAACAATATCAAACCGATGATTGGTCATTCTCACTCTTAATGGAGTTATGGGTTTTCCAATATAATCTTTGAGACAGAATTTACAGGTTAGTTGATAAATTACATTTTGTAGTGCAATCAATGTTACCTTTAATAGGATATTCTTTTTCAGTTGCACTACTATGCGTACATAAATATATGCGTACGCATATATATTAATAAATGTAGTATATTAATAAAGAAAAATTAATTTAATTTTTTTTCCAGTATAAACTAATCTGACTAAGACAGCAAACGAAAAGTATAGAACAATCACTAAAAATAATGTTTAATGTGTGCTACTCAATGTTCAAACCAAAAAGTAATGTGAGTATTGCAGTTTTGAGCCCTTGACGAGTTGAACGGCTGAACGAAAATATCTGACTCAAGAGAACAAACAGAGGTGACTATTTGTTATTGTGTCAGACTTTTCAGGTAAGAAATTTTAATTGTATTTCCAGGTTTGGTTTGAAGTACCACAGGTATTAGTGTACCAATATTTTGGATTTACAACGCTTTATTGGCAAAGAGCATTGTCTTAAATTAGATAATCTAAGACCTATCAGCTTGTTGTCAGTTTTCTCCAAATCGGCTGGCACGGAGTGAGCAGTCTATAAAGAAGAGTTTGGACTCTCGCTAATAAACATTATTTTTCTATTATTGCGCTGCCACACTACTGGATGAAGTGGCAGTGTATATTCCTAGAATGTAGATTGTTGTCGAACTGTATTTTTGTGGAGGAATAAACTCATTATTTCATTTATTTCTTACATGTATACGATTTCCTAATACTTGGATTCTAACATGATTTCTTATATATTATATGGCTAAAAATATGACTAGTACGTAGATATTTTTAGTATTATGAATAATGAAATTTGTAATAATACAGATTTTTACTCATATAAAATACATTATATACTGGTATAAAGAAATGAATAAACAAAAATACAGCAGGTTTGTTTCGGCTAGACTACTTTTAATTAGGCATGCATTGATTCTTCCTGTATTTTGGATGCATTAATATTTCCCGTATGGTACTTTACCACTTGAATATTTTATAATATTCTACACTGGACATATTGCTATGAAATGTTTGATTATGTTGCTTATTTACTGTTATTTTCTTAATTATATTGAAAAATACTATTTGGAATGAATGCATGAATTTGTATGTGATTACATTGTATTACAGATGCAATGTAATTGTGCCAATTCTGTATCACACCTAACTTATTGTTCATAGTCTTGGTCTCTGGATCTTGCTAATAAACAAAATGACCAAAAATCAGCAACATTCACCTAGGAATAGGAAATGAAACATCGGTTGCAACACAGCCTGCAGAGGACGACACATGAAACCCCCAGAAAGGTCTAATAACGTCTACAGATTCCTAGCGTTCGAGTTGAGGTATCATCGTAAATAAATCTTAAGGATCGCAGTTGAAACTTATATTTTGGCACAATTATTCCTTGATAATTATTCCTCGCGTTTTTTTATAAAGAGAAGTTTTAAAACGCTTCAGATTTATCTCCCCATAATAACAAACGAATTTATTTAGATGTTGAAATTCAAATATCGCTTAGGCTATAATTGCAACACGTTACAAAAACAGAAAGAATTGAAGGAATCTCAAAACTGTAAACACGAAGTTCCCCACGTAAAATAAAGATCTGGACTAAACAGGCACGACAAAAAACCAATTTCTGACCAACTCAAAGAAGCCTTTCTCCCTTATTGTATCTAAAACTGTAGAGTCAGTCCCTGAACAGTATTGATCATCATCCGTCGGACTTTTGATCATAATTAAAGTCTGTTAACAAACCAGTGTTAGCTGTACTATCGACTTCGTACCGTATATACTCGTACTTTCCTCATTCTGTTTCATAACATCTTCGCAAGGGCATATGGCCCATGAGTACAGGTAGAAAAGACTAGTAGAAAGTATTGACCTTTCCTTTAACAAAGTACTCGTTTTATGGGAAATAATAATTACTATTAAAGTTATATAAAAATTAGGCTGCTATCTTGTCATTGTCGTCTCATCAATATCTTTTATATGATCATATTATGCGATCTGTTTCTCTAAGAATAAAACTACTACAATTTTGGTACTGTCTCGTCAAAATACTTTATTTGAAATTTCACCTATATTCGCCTAGTATTTCTTGATATTTTACATACTAGATTCGTAGCCATAAATGTAATAAATAGCCAAACGGTTATCCGATACACGAATTGTACCGTATTTCCGTGTACATGGGTGAGCTGATGAAACTGCCTTTAGTAAACTAGCCATGCGTCTCATTATTACTGTAGGACGCACGGCAATAATTGTCCCCGAGCAAATGTTTGACAGGGGACCTATTTACTACATTTACATTGATTCAGCGGTCACTGCGGAATGATTGAAGCTGAGCAAACAACAGGTGACGTAATCGTAATAAACGTTAATTGATAATGATAGAACCATTTGACAGCAAGATCGGTTATTTACAGTATGTCTAATTGTGCTATTATACCTGACCACTATTAGGTAATAATGAACTATTATTTAAATGAGTGTTTTATATGAGTAGGTGACTTCCTTGATTTGTAAAGTTCTCCTATTCTAAATTATCATCAAGGGTATCAGTCAGTTAGCGAATAAAACAGTGTAGATTGCTGAAATTTACGTGTATTTTAGTTAACGTTAGTGCAATTAGAAGGTGGAGGATGATTACTTACGTTATTAATGTACCTTTGAATGCAAGAACTAAAGATGATTAATATACGAGTTAATGTCAGAAAACAAATGTAAAAATAGCAAACCACCTACAGACAAATTAATTTGTAGATTTTCGACGTTTTAAGTTAAAATGGAGCTAGGCGTACGGTTTATTAAGATTCCAGATATGTTTGCCTAATGTCCCACTGACCACTATGTGAAAACTCCATAAAATGTTAATGTAATCCCAAATGACTAATGAGCTGACTATATCGATTGCAAGACTGGTGTGGCAATCCCAGGGACCTCCGATACCCAGATCTCTACTTCGTAATGCCTTGAGACTTCGCTCTATGGTCAGCTTGCTCCCTATAGGTGGTGACTAATTTTTCTTCCTCTCCTTTGTGCTAAAGATCATCGTCTTTTCACTTTTCTTCTTTCTCTTTGATGTTTAAGGCAAGCCAAAATTAAGGTGTCAGACGTTCTTTCTAACGGAGTAATGTGTGGAGCAACAGCGCTTCGTGACGAAATGTAAGGCACTTAATGACCATCCACAGTTATACAGCCTAGCCCCACCAAGTGTAACCCTGATCGGGCAGACCTTTGCTACTCGTGGGAATGCAATTGAAAAAATAATAAAGGCTCAGGGAAACCAGTTCTGAAGTCTTTGAGAACTCATCAAGTTCTTTCACTGACGCAGATATCTCACATGGCTAGCTTTGTCAACAGAAACCACTAAGGATGAGCGATAAACCCATAAAATACGTAGTAGATTTAATATTTAAACTCTGGAGCGAGACTGTACTTGTTGTGGGTAACAGGAGAAGAGCACTCGTACACAGAAAGTGCTTAAAATCTCTAGCCACCTCGCTCTAGCTAACAATAAAACATCCAATTTCCAAGATCTTCGGCATGCTTAGCTTTATGAACAATAAATTGAACTTTAGAAATTGAGAAGACATCAGTATCAATGAGCTTAGAGTAAGACATTATGTTTGGTGGATGACCCGGCATTTCAACCATATTTTGATCCATACAAACTTTCTTCACATTGTCTGCCACCTACCACATGTTCCAATGCAAGAATATTTAACGCGACTGGATTACGCGGGTCGTGCTGAAACGAAGATAATGATAATACATACAGCTGCATTAACATTATAAGGTCTTTACACTGTATAAAAAATTAAATTCTGTTTCAAAGACATGAATTAAGTGAAAATGTACTTGAGCAGAGGTGAGGTAAGATGAGACCTAATTTTAATTTCTGCTTACGTCACATATGATGCGCAAGAATTCCACAATCTGCATACTTTGATGTTGTGGTAGAAGAAACATGCATTGATTAACCAGTATGTACTTAGGTAATAAAACCAAAGCCGATCAACAGATGTCGTAGTAACATCAGCCTCAGAGCCAATTCATTACCATGTGTTTCTACGAGTGCTTATTTAATTTGGTGTAATGCAAACCGTACGATTGTATTTAATATTTTTTAGTTATAAACATTTTTTAATGTTCAAAATGTAAATAGTTTTTAAATGTAGACATTTTTATGAACTGAACCTTCTAGTTTTTTTTTAAGAATACATCTTCAACTATTTTGGGCAATATTTGGAGTTTCATAAGTTGTTCAATAAAGTAACAATCAAAACCCCTGTTAAAGCGGTTTGTAACACCCTGTATATTTACATTAGGATAAATTGAACACATTTCTTTAATTATCTGTATCAAGAGATCTTTTTTTTAATTAGGTACCACACAATACTCCCACCTTCACACTTTAAAATTTCCCTAAAACCCCTCCACTACTAAAAAAATACCCCTTATAGATTTTTTCACAGGTTCAAAAGTTTTGTTTTAATTCTTTGGCTACAAAATTGAGGGGTGTTCCGTTGAAACGGAATTTTTATCTTCACTTGTTATACCGCTACAATCGGTGGGCTAGGTGGTCTGGTTCACCCTGAAGGCCCTCCGGCCCACACAACAAGAGTTAATATGGTGATGTGGAACTCACGAATTCCTCGGCAAGACAAAACAATATTCCTTATTAACATATTCTTCAAGAACAGTTTTGTGTCAAAATTATTGTATAGAAAAGTTTTATATTGAGTAACACTGTCGGTAGCAAGTCAAGTATGAATCAAGAACAAAGCCTCATCAAAGGAGTAGAATTGATGTTATGTTAACCAACTGCCAAGACGCTGCCTCAGATGTTGGTAGTCTGTCCCCTTCACTGCTGCTGAAACATGGTTCAAAAGCTGGGATCCCATGTAGCTTGGCGTCTCTTCACTTTGGTCAGGTGATGTACGGGGAAGCAGTAGTGTATCGCATTGTGGTTGTTGTACGTGTGTAGCTGTTATTCTCTGGGTGATAGATCACAAAGTGTCCTTATGGCTCTCTGTTGTAGAATAAGCACCCGTAGCATGAGTGTCTTAGATGAGTGCTTCAAACTAATAACCAATATCGAAGATGTATTTCGAAAAGGAGGAAATAAGCTATTTTGGCGTTGTTGGGGTCATTAATGGTCTCAATTCTTCTGATGGTATAGACTCCTGTGCCTAATCCCCTACAGACATTATCCATATGAGATGTTTAAGTTAGTTGTTCGTCAAGTATAATGCCAAGATAGGTTGTGTTATCAGTAGTTTCTAAGTCTGGCAGTCTTGTCACTGTTTGTTTTTTTATTCCAAAAAGTAACTGTTTTGTTTTAGATTGGTTCACTAGTAAGCTGCCCTGTCTGCAATAGTTAATGCTGTATGTAAAGCAGTGGTGGCAGTAAATTCTAATATATTTGAGTTGTTATTGCTTAGCTGTAACACCGTATCGCTGACATACATAATCGATGTACAATGGTTTAGTACATATAAGGAGAAGTCATTCGTGAATAAAATAAACAGGACTGGCCTCAGTATGGAACTTTGTGGCGCACCTCTTGTTATGTTCTGGGTTTTCGATTTGGCATACGGAATTGTTCCTTCATACAAGTGTTTAAGGGAACCTTGTAGTAAAAAAATCTAAAAAATTTTTTTTTTTTTTTTAATTGTTTTTTATTCTTCATTTAATTCTGAACAAAATGATATATAACACATGTATGTTTGGCACTTATTAATAATTAAAATAAAATAATTAACAACAAACAACACAGTAACGAATGTCTGATTTCAGTTGCATCGCAACGAGTTTGACTTTTGCACTTTTATACATAATACTAGTGACACAGAGGTTATTTTACACAATTAGTTTTGTCAGGTTGGCTAATCTGCTTTTAATTTAAAAGCATATGTTTTTATTTTCATGAGTGTTGTGTTTGTTTACTTATGTAAATGAGCTTTGTTTTCGTTTTGCACTGTGAGTTTTGTGTTGACTTTCTGAATATTATTATATTGTTTGTAATTATTTTGTTGTGAGTATTATTATTTAGTTTCTTACAAAATGCCTAGGGCCAAGAATTTTAGTAAGAATAGATTCAAAGGTAATCAGTTTACTACTAGTAAGAATAATAGTGATGTACTAAACTCTTCTAACCCTACTTCAGAGGAGAACATTCCTGATAGTTTTAGGCCTAATCCAGAGCCAGAGTCCAATACCTCTGCTTCTAAAATAAAGTGTAAATACATCTCTTTGTGTGCTGATGATATTGAGTACCTTCCTGTAAATAACACTAAGGGAGACTACATAATTAATTTAGAACTTTTGAACCAAATTTTACTGGCATCCACAAAGTGCGCTAACTGTGGAAGTGCTTCTTTAGAAATTAGTGAAGTTCCTGCTAACCGTAAAGGCCTGGCTGTACAGTTTGTACTTAGTTGCAATAACTGTGGACTAGAAAATAAATTTTATAACAGCAAGAAGACTGAGCAGGACTTTTTTGACATAAATGTGCGTTGTGTATATGGTTTCCGTTCCATTGGTAAAGGTAAGGCTGCGGCAGAAGTATTTTGTTCAGTGTTGGATCTTCCAAAGCCACCAAGTAGGTTTCAAGCCTATAACAAACTTATTCATAGTGCTGTTGAAGAGGTTTCTATTGCTTCAATGAAACAAGCAGCCCATGAAGCAGTTGTAGAAAACGAGGGTAATACCGACATAGCGGCTGTTTTTGACGGAACGTGGCAGAAACGTGGCCATACATCTTTGAATGGCGTGTTTTCTGTCACGAGTATGGATACAGGGAAAGTTTTGGATGCCGTTTCACTGACAAAATATTGTTCATGCAATAAAATAACTAAAAACAGCCCTACACACAGAGAACAGTGCTCAAAGAATTATGACGGGCCGAGCGGCGGTATGGAGGTAGAGGCTGCTATTCAGGTATTCAGGCGCTCGGAACAAAACCTTGGTGTAAGATACACAAGTTATTTAGGAGATGGTGACAGCTCAGCTTTTTTGTCAGTACAACAAGCTAAGCCTTATGGTGATGAGGTTGAAATTAAGAAGTTGGAATGTGTAGGACACGTCCAGAAGAGAATGGGAAGTCGGCTGCGCAGATTGAAGGCTAAGTTGCGTGGCCATAAGTTACCTGACGGAAAACCTCTCTCTGGACGTGGTAGGCTGACAGATGCATTGATAGACAGTGTACAGACCTACTATGGCAAAGCTATACGAGAAAATGTGGATGACGTTGAAAAAATGAGGAAGGCTGTTTGGGCAACCTACTTCCATTTACTTTCAACCGACGTGAAACCTCGCCATGAACTATGCCCAAAAGGTGAACAATCTTGGTGCGAGTACCAAAAGTCTTTAGTGACAGGTGAGGTATACCATCATAAGCATTCAGTACCTGAGGCTATTTTATTAGAAATAAAATCAATTTACCAAGACCTGTCGGACACTAACCTACTCAGAAAATGCCTGCACGGCCGAACACAGAACCCTAACGAGTCCTTCAACAACGTAATCTGGACCAGAATTCCAAAAAATACTTTTGTTGGGCTCAATACCTTAAAAATTGGAGTGTTGGATTCAATTATAACATTCAACAGTGGTGCTCTTGGCAAAGTGGAAGTGTTGCAAAAGCTGTGTGGTGATGCCGGAAGCAACTGCGTTGTAGGCCTGAAGCAAATCGACAAGAACCGAGTTTTAGATGCCAACAAAGCAGCTTTGGATGTTACTAAGAAGAAAAGAAAGCAGAAAAGAAACCTAAAGAGAAAAAGAGAAGACAAGGAGGAAGAAGAAAGTAAAAAGTATGATCCTGGAATGTTTTAGCGTGGCTGCAAGGGGTACCGTACAGTTCTTGAGCTCTCCTGAAAAATCACACATTCTGACACGAAGGTACACTTTTCTACTAAACCTTTTAAGCTATCTGCATGGTTTTTTTGTGTATTTTATTTAAGTCATTATCAAAAGACTTAACCTATTTTATTTAAGATAATTTGCTTTTAAGTCCTTTAAAAAAAATATTTTTTGTAAAAAAATTGTGTTTTTTTTGGTATATTTAAAAAAAATCATTACTAATATTTTTTTTTGTAATTAAGATTAAAATAGGTTAACTATACTTTAAAAAGCATTAAAAAACGCATACAAAGTTTCAATGCTGTAACTGAGATAGTTTTCTTTTAAATTGTACCTAAAGTTAATACTTTTAACATGTACGGTATATGGACTGCAGGGTTCCCTTAATCTCTCTAACTCGCTTTCTGTTGAGAAGATAGCTTTCAATCAGTTGCGTCACCTTTCTTAAATTTCTGGTAGACATTTGATTTTTTTAATAGACCTTACGATTTTACTTGGGCAAAATACTTAATAATAAACTTTATTGCGAACTGACAATGCACACACTGTATAACAATCGTCTTACATTAACCTAATCATTCTTTATAAGAATAGACCATTCAGACATACATTATATCACTCACGCCTCTTTCGCACAATTTACAGGCCCAGCAAATGTATTTGTTTAGCTGGTCTTTGAGAATTTTTGGTTTCAATCGTCCCAGCGATCCATCATAAACTCGCAAACTGAGTAAAATGCTTTCGAAATTAGAAGGGGTTTCAACTGAGTTTTGAATTGTTTTCCATTTTGCTGTTTGATGCGTTCAGAGAGACTATTGATCAATCTGACACCAACCTGGGATGGTAAATTTCTGAACACATTTGTCCTATGCTGTTGGACGCAAAAGTTGTCCCTGCCACTTGCCCCGTGTTTGTGACATCCCCTCCCCGAACCAAAGGACACCTCGACACGGAGTAGAGGATCATCTCGAGAATGTATAGACAGGACAGAGTTAGAAGTCTCAGCTTCCTAAACGCGTTTCTACACGACTCTCTATTATTTAAATTCAGAATTACTCTTATAGCCTTTTTTGGAGCCTGAAGACTCGCTGTAGCTTGTGCTGTGCACAACTGCCTCAAAGTCTGATTCCATATTCCAAGTGGGGATAAATTAAACCATAATAGGCCATTTTCATTACCGTAATTGGGCAGTGCTTTGTCAAATTGCGAAGGGCAAAGACCCGACGCAACCTTGACATGGCACAGACATGATTCACATGAACGTCCCAGGTTATTCCTCGATCTAGGAACATTCCTAGGAATTTTGTTGATTTCGTTTCAGCACCGACAGAATAGGAATTGGACTGTTGGGGATTTCGTGGTTGTTGTTAATTTCAAAAATTTTCATCCCAGCGGCCCATCATGAACTCATCAGTTCAGTAAAATGCCTTTAACATTTTCTTATGTCAAAGGCATTTTACTCAACTGATGAGTTCATGATGGGCCGCTGGGATGAAATTTTTCGAAATTAACAACAACCACAAAATCCCCGGTTCTGATACATACAAGAATTATATTACATTGTATGTATTTACCTTGACCAACATCATTTATCTGATGTACTTATTTACTTTATATAGTTACGTTGACGCATGCCATGCAATATTGTAATTGTTTCACGTAATAAAGAATATTATTATTATTATTATTACTGTAGTTATTGGTTTGTAAAGTATCATCTTTTTTGAAAATCGGAATGACTTTTGCAGTTTTTAATTTTGATGGAAAGATTCCGGTTTGAAATTAACAGTTGATTAATTTTGTTAGTGGTGTTAGTAAATGCCTGAAGCAATTCTTTAACATCAACATTGAAATTCCGTTGATGTCGCAGGATTTTTTGGAATCCAGTCTCTGAATGACACGAACCACCTCCCCCTCCGTCACAGGAGTCAAAGCCAAGGATGACATTGGTCCCTGCAGGTTGTGAGCACGAGGACGAGGCACTGGTAAAACTGGATTAACGACGGCCACATTTGAGAAAAAAGTGTTAAATTTGTTTGCTGTTTCGAAGGATTTTAAAGGATTGTTTGATTCATTTTTATTGAAATGTTGCAAAAGGTTTCATATGCGTCATCCACAGAAACCGACTCAAGAACTATTTTCAGTATTGTGGATCTAGCAGACTTTCCATATTCATGATGTCTCTTGAAGTGAGTATTCTACTTTCTGAAGTCAAGGGCCGATCTTTGTGTTCCATTATATTTTTAAGTATACATAATTGGGCAGTGTGGTCCTATATTTCTGTATCAATGATAGCCACATCTAAGCATTCATAATCCAGATAGGTACAGATAGTCAATAGAAGTTTTTTATGTAGGTGTAATTCTAGTAGGCGGAAGAGATAGTTGCGTCATATTATGACAGGAGAATTTCTGACAGGTGTTTTTGGTCAGGTCCATTTTTTATAATATCAATGTTAATGTCTCCCATTATTAGCACCGGGTATTTTGATGTTGGTATTTTGTTTAATGTCTCCGACATCATCTCAAGGTCTTCTTTCAGATTCCCTGGTTTCTGTAGATCCCTAGAACATAATGACATATATGCTTTGTCTCGATTTTTATTAGAGCACTCTCTACTGACAGTTCTCTGCAATATTCGGATATGGTGATGGCCTCAGAGTGAAATGAGATGTTTTCACTGGTACATATTGCAACCCCTCCCTTCTGGTTATGCTTCCTACTGAAGTCTGTAATTAGCGTGTATCCAGCTAATTGTGATTTAAGCTAAAGCGGCTGTTTTATGGCATGTTCTATAAGAATTAGTAGCTCTGGTTTTGTGCTGGTCATCTACATAATAAAGTTTGTTGACTACTCTGTCAGTGTTTTATTTGATAATGTTTAAGGTGTTGTTTGTTCGTATTTGTTGCTAGCTCTTCCTATTTCTAATCCTTGGTTTTTGCTAGATGATGTTGTTCTACAAATTACTTGATGACCTCTCAGATGTTGCATTAGTATTGTTATTTGTTTCAATGTTGCTGTCTGGTGTTCTGTTGAATTCAGTTGAGGACTCTCCAATATATTTGTTGAAAAAGTATAGATAAGTGTAACTGCTATCATGAATTCTTACTGTCAATGGAGGGCCTTTGTGCACTCTAAAATTATCAAACACTTTTGGTTGTTTGAGCTTTTTCTAAAATATATTTGGGGTCTTTAACTAAATTTTTTGTGGGAGGAAGGTGCATTGACCTTTTTGTTCACTAGGACTGGACTTCCTTTATTATGTGGCTCTTCTGCCTTTTTGTCAGGGTGAGGTTTTGGCTCTTTTGGTCTGCTCTTTACCCTTTGTGATGAATATTGAATTAGTTTTTCTTGCTTTTAATAATTTTCCTTTCATTTTTATTAGGAGTCTTAGTTCTTTGGAATGTAGACAGGCTGAAGACTGTTACGGAGTTAGGTGATTGTATGCTGCAGTCAATTATTTTGTTTACTCCTATAGTAACTTCTTGTTTACTTTCGTTCACTTCTGTTCCCAATATTTTTACCTCTTGTTCTAAAATAGTTTGTTTGGATTGTATTTGAACTATCACTAAAAGTAGCAATGTACTATCCAGAGAAGAGTCTGTCTGATTTTATGGAGAATGACTAGTAGTGTCTCACTTCTTGTAATATCTATGTTCTTCAGTTTTAAAATCTGCCGTTCCTTCTTTTTGCATAATTTCTCTTCTTAGATGTACTATTGCTTTTCTAACAGTTTAATCTTTGTTAATTACTCATTGAGGATTTGAGTTTGATTATAATCTTGTTTTTCAAAAGCAGCTTGTACACGCAGTCGCAGTTGTTTCTCTTTTTCTAATTGTACTTCTGTTTCATAGATGTTGTCTATGAGGCCTTCTATTTTGCTAAGGAATTTGTTCAGTCTCTTCAGAATCTTCCAACTTTGCTCCCAGTGATGCCAAATTGGCCATGAGGTTAATTCTTTCATCTTCAAGTCGTATTTTTTCTTGTAATGGTGCAGTGCTAATTTTAGCTACGACCTGTAGTTTTCTCTCGTTGTTGTGTAAACCATTTTCTTCCAGGCTTCTCTCCAGTTCCTGCATTGAAGTATTGTTGGAGAGCGGTATTATGTGGTGAATAATATGATTTAATAAAAAACATGTAATCTAATACTTTATCTGGAGTAGTGAAATTTTGTTGTTGACTGGCTTCTTGTGGAAGTAAGTTCCAAAAGAATAAATGCAGTGGTTGCGTATATGGACTTATGAAGAGTATTGTAACAACCCATCAAAGGAAATTGCGGCCTTCTCAGCAAATAGGTATTTATGGACAACCCATAGCAGCTCGGATGTATGTAATGTCAAGGAGATTGTAAGATTACATACACATATCATTCAATGAAATAGAATAGTTATTCTAACCTAACAAATAATACTCAGAAGGTCGAGAATCAATTTTATGGGTTGTTAAACTTGTCCTCATTCTAGCAAGCAACCTTACATCATTATAGAAGTCCGTAAAAGCATCAATTGCATTAAGATGTTTCTTAGATGCAACTACTACTAAAAATAATTAATAGTGTGTGATAGTCAAACAACCTCTTCAGAAGCTATGCTGATGTAGAAATATAACTATCTTGTAAACAATTACATACATTCTTTACAAGTATATCTAGCACAAAGCCTACAACAGAAATGAATTCAATATTTGAGGAGAGTTCTGACCATCTAGAATTAGCGTGACTACACCGGGCTTCTAAATGGAAGGTCCTACCAGTAAGCTCAGTCTAAACAATAATATACGTATGTAAGCAATGATATCGGATATGCCCTTGATGATAAGCGCAAGAATTGCATCATTATCACAGACAAAATTAATTTTTACGGTGTTAATAGCATACTGCACAGCGTCAACAAATAGGGGCGGCGGAATGCTAATTGTACTAACACTAGATGTATTGCTTTTTGATAAAGGAATGATATCGTATTGTCATGCTACGTTTAGGAGTAATGGTCCCAACCAACAAAGATTTGCTGTATAAACTACTAGCTGAAATACATGGATTAATCTATCCATTATTAAAACCTGATAACGTTTTTTTATGGTTAGCTAAATCGCTATTAATAAAAATTAATTAGCTAAATAAAGTATGTATTAAACTAACACACCTTATATTCAAGAACACCCATATTTAAAACTAGCATTACCTGGCCTTCATTTATATTTAATCTTATATTCTAATACGTTATGTCTGAGCAAGTACTCATTGAAGAATATTGCCATTTAAAATTACTATGGAAAGGAAAATGGGACGTAGGGAAATAAGATTACATATATTGAACCAATATAAACTGTGAGGATGCAGAGAAAGGCAGGAAGTGTATTGAAGTAATCGGAATTTAATTTGGCATCATACCTTTTGGCGCCCCTAACTACCGGCGAGAGTTCAAGACTCCAACCACCAACTACTGATAATAGACAATCATAATTAAATTTCATTAATTACATTCGATTTACTCTTCATTAGGATAAACTAGGTGTTGCTCTAACCTAGAATTCCAAATGATCCATCCTTGCTGGGGAATGACTACGAGTTTCATGGAGAGGTCCGTCAAATTGTAAAATGACCTTACCTTTTTTCCCACAAATACTTAGTAAACCGTTATGTTCAACCTTCACATGTAAGAGAAATTCAACACCAAGTAATTAGCTTCTCTGCTCACTTAGAATAAGACGGTTACGTACGCTGCCTTCAAGACGTGACGATTTACACGAACTTTCTACCGTGTCAAAAATTAAACAAGGGGTGGTTTAAACGAACAGATGACGTTCAGTATTTTATAACACATTGAGTTACGTTTATAAACTATAATCATGATTTTTTTCTCTTATCGGCATACATCTTTAAACGCGTTTTGAGAAATCGTAACCACTACCAAGTAGAAGCTAATATGATTTCCAGGCGTTACTGTATAAAACAAAAACATGATAATAACGGAGAATGTGAAAGGATCCTTCAATTATCAAATAAAGACATAAATAAATATTCGATCTATTTTGGTACTATTTAAACCCAATAAGCTGTAATCATCCGTGTACGTGGTGTAAGAGGGAATAGGGCAACATCCTCCTAGAATAAACCTGAGAGATTTTACTTGCCAAATTGTTGCCATACAATCCTCATTTAGTCGCAAGTATATTCTTACAGTCAAAAATATGTTTAACACACTTTTCAATTCTAAACTGTTTAAGGAAAGGATATGTAATAACAAAACATATCAGCCAGAAACTGACACAGTTATACTTCTTTGTTTGAAGGTTATTTTTGACGATGGAAGGATTGTGAAGGAAACAGGATTTTTTCGGACATTTGCCATCGTTCAGTGAAACAAGAAATCAGTAACACTACGTTTCGAGATCTGCAATCTGATCTCTTCTTCAGGTAAAGAACTAACCTAATACATAATTACAAACTAGGTTAAAATAAACAAATCTTACCAAAGCGTTGTGGCACGCCTAAGTCAGGAATCACAACCACCATGTTGTTTGTCAACTTCACTAACTCTATAAACATGCACTTAGTAAAAAAACTATACACAACACTAATCATTAAAACTGAACTACGGAATAGGGGAACCCGGGGCGGAATGGGGTACTTAGTAAATATATATTTTTTTCATGTAAAAAGGGTTGATTAAAAAGGCTGAAATATTTTATACATGTTTATTGAACATTAGCACACAACAAGAAAATATTCATATCTTAACTAAACATCAATAATTTTTTTTATATTTTGAAAATTACACCTGTTACAATTTCCCGTTCTGCCCCGGGTATCGGGGCAGAATGGGGTGGTCATTAAATACATGTCAACATTTTTGAAAAACTTCCCTCCAAACGTATATTGTTAATTATAACTACTAAAACGTGTTTTGTCATAGCTTTTTTTCCTAAGGCTACTTAAACTAACATCAATTGTTTTCAAATCCTATTCTCAGTCCTCATCGTCACATAATTCACATAACAATACAGCTTCATCGTCCTCACTGTCTATGCCTGCGCATGAATTGTGAGCCCACTTTTTGCACCTACAGCACGATACCCACCCTTCTACTGATTTTGAATAGAACTCTCCACAATACAAACAGGCACAGTCTGCATCATCATCATCATCACTGTCATCATTGTCTTCATTTTTCTGCTCCTTCTTTTTTTCAAGTTTCTTCAGGTTTTTTTCTTTAGTTTCCTTACTCTTCGATTTGTTCTCCTTCTTAAACAACCTCATTCTTGCTTTTTCTTGCTTGATACGATTTTTTTCTTCCCTTTCATTTATAGCCTCCATAAGTTCTCTTTTGTATGGCGATTCTGTTAAGATCGCAGTCTTCCCTTTTTTCCGATTTGACCTCTTTGTGGTGGCCTTAACTTTGGGAATTGGCATCACAACTTCGGGTGAGACTACAAATTTGGATGTTTCCCCTAATTGAGAGGCCTGGTTACCATCTACCCAATGAGAGCATCCAGGGACACTCAATCCATCATTGAGCCGGGGTTTCTTTGCCGGTTTTTGCTCCTTATCAGTGCAAAAAACTTCATCAACATCATTTGAGCTTGCTGATTGGCATTTTTTAACTGGAATGTTCGGAGAAGGCTCTTGGATAAGTTCTTCACCTCCTTGGTTAAGATCTTCACCTCCTTGGTTAAGATCTTCACCTCCTTGGATAAGTTCTTCGCCTCCTTGGATCAGTTCTTCTCCTGGTGATAAGACAGCCTCTTGGGAAGGAGGTATTTCAACAGGAATGTCGGTTACGTCTGCTGGGAGAAAATCTTCCTCTTTGAAGATGGAGGGATCAGTAGGCCATATTCCTGTAGCTTTAAACGCACTTATGGCAGTTCTCATATTGGCGCATTGAATATAGGCTGCCCCAAAAATAGTCGATATCTGGAATAAAGTTACCACTTTTCCTGGATTGCTCCGAAGCCATTTTCGGAGCTCCTCGCTGTAGTATCGACTTAAGGGGTTCATAAATGCAACATCAAGAGGCTGAAGCCTCTGGGAGCAATGCGGTGGAATACATAGCATGGAAACTCCATTGTCCCTAGCATAGTCAATAACGTTCAGGTTTTTAGTGTGTGTCGAGTGGCCGTCAAGGATAAGAAGAACAGGCGATGTTTTAGATGCATTAGAGAATGTAACAAACTTCTTGAACCATGCAAAAAAAGTATCTAATGTAATCCACCCCGAGCTGTGTACCTCTGCCCAACAACCAGGAGGCAATCCCATCTCAAACTCCTGCTGCATTCTTTTCCTAGGAAATATCAGCATAGGAGGCATGTACGCTCCACTTGCTGACATGCAAAGGAGGGCAGTTACAGTTTCTCCTCTGTCTGCCGAAGTTAACAACCCAACCTGACGCTTTCCTTTTAGGGCAATGATTTTTGAATTGCTCTTTGGGTTAACTGTAATTCCAGTTTCGTCGCAGTTATATATTTGGGAGGCAGTTAGTTTGTGCTTGTCCACTACTTTTGCGAGTAACAAAAAAATTTGTCAACAGACACTTTGTTGAACCCCATAGCTCGTGCACCAGATGTTGACTCAGGTGTCCGAAGAGTTAAAGTAGGATGTCTCTTAAGGAAGCCTGAGACCCAATCTTGTCCTGCGGTTTGATTATTAAATCTATGGCCAATGCCATTCCTTACAGCTAATTGATAAGCTAATTCCCGCAAGTCTTTCATTGACAAACCAAATAACCTAGCCTCCATAGATTTTAAGTAGGTTACTAGCTCTTGTTCCTGCTCATCACTAAATACTTTTTGAAATTTTCCTGCTGATTTATTAATTTTATAGTCAGGGTTTTCTTTCTTTTTTTTACATATCTTTCCAAAGTTGATTGGGGCACATTGAACTGTTGAGACGACTTTTTGTAACCGAATTGGCCGGAAATAACTGCATCAACTGCGTTATTCATAGACTCGTAGGACCATGATTGTCTATCCGTTTTTCTTTTATAGTCTCGAACCATCTGAAATATAAAAAATAGCCTAAGTAATATGGTCACCAATAAAAATGAGTATGGGGCAGAACGGGGTACTTCCCCGTTCTGCCCCACCCCGTTCCGCCCCAGTGATATGTTTTAGGTTATGGAGGTATGGTGACTCAAAAACGATGTGTAAAGAAACATTCTACTACACGTAACATAAGCTAATTAAATGTACTTCAAGTATCCACTAATGATAGTTGAGCTTAAAAGCTGTAAATTGACCTTACCTTGGTTCCAATACCGATCAAATTTGCAACGCAGAAGCACGAAAACTATCATCAGCACACTCACTCCGCAAACATCAACCAAACTAACTAAACATGGCTGCCGGTGTCGAGCCGAAGTGGCGTGATCTAGTTACAGTGATTGCCGCTAGGTAGAAGCACGTGCTTGACCTCAAAAATCTACATCTTCATTCTGCCCCGCTACCCCATTCCGCCCCGGGTTCCCCTACAGGTCACAATATGTCTTCATTCGTCTACTAACCACCTACGACTGACCAGAGGGCACTAGCCAATGGTAATCGTCACGGCAGACAAAAACAAGATAGCGGAAATAAAAAGGAAGGGGGACAGGAATGGGAACTTTCGTTATTATTGGTTCATGCGAGATGAACTTCTTAAAACCATATTGTGACTCCGCATTGGTTTATTACAAATATCTGATCCGTTTGATACTTTTGGTTTTCTCTTTAGTTCATGTTTTAGAATTGGCAACCACAGCGGCCTAATCTCGACTGATAGTTTACTGATTGGTTGGTCTGCCAATTTAATGTATGTTGCCTCAATTAATTTCCTTTTGGAGAAATGTGGTTCCTGATGTATTATGTTGGCTTCATCCTAATTCATATGATGGTCTTCGGACCAACAATGGTGTGCAATTTTTAACTTTTCTGTGAGACCCTTTCTCGTGTTTTCTTTGTGCTCTTTTATCCTTACGTTTAGAGGTCTTTTTGTCTCGCCTATGTATTCCCTATTGCAACTACATTTTATACTGTAAACACAGTTTTTGGAATCCTGTGTGCCATTTTTGGTTTTGTTTTTACGAGACTTTGTCTAAGAGTGTTGTGTGTTTTAAACGCGGTTCTAATGTTGTACTTTCTACCTACTCTTCTAATTTTCTCCGATAATCCCGGCACATAAGGGATTGACATAAACGCAAATTTATCACAATTCTGTTTTTCTGACTCAGGAATGATTCTTCTGGTTCGTTCGTTTATTTATTACTAATTGAGGGTATCCATTGCTTCTGAGATCCGATTCAACTTTCTTAAATTCCTCTTTTAATCCGTCTTTATCTGAGCAAAAGCTCTTTGCTCTATGGAACAACGAGTAGGCTACTCCTTCTTTGACAGATTTTTGATGGTTGGATTGATAGTTTAAATATTTTCCTGTGTGTATTATCTTTCAAAAAACAGTTGTCTTAAGGGCATCCCTATCTCTTAATACACACACATCCAAAAAGGGAAGCTTGTTTTGGACTTCCACTTCCATTGTGAGGCGGATGGAAGGAAAAATACTATTAATGTGATTAAAGAAATTATTTAATTCAATGTCTCCATGAGAAAAAATAACAAAGGTATCATCCACATACCTCCACCAAATCTTCGGTTTGAACTGAGCTGAAGCCAAAGCTTTTCGCTGAAATCACTCCATAAATATATTGGCGAAAATAGGAGACAGTGGAGAACCCATTGCCATCCCCTCATCTTGACGGTAAAGTTTACCCTCTAACTCAAAATAATTGCATTGAGTGCATAGTTCTAACAGTTCCATAATTACTGGCACGGGAAGTTTAGTTCTATCCTTTAATGTTTGGTCTTCTTTGAGACGTGATTTAATAATTCCGAGAGTTTCTGGAACTGGTACATTCGTAAATATACTTCCAACATCAAAACTTACCAGTTTGTCAGTTTCAGTCAACTTTAGGAATTTTGACTTCTCTACAAAATCCCTGGAATTTTTTATGAAAGAGTCAGTTTTTCCTACCAATGGCGTTAAGATGTCCAAGAGGACTTTAGACAATTCCCTGCAAGGTGAATCACGAGAACTAATGATGGGCCGGAGAGGGATGGTAGGTTTGTGGATTTTGGGAAGGCCATACGGGGGATTTTGGAGTGGTGAGGAGTTAATTTAGATCTAAATTTATCTGAAAAATATTCTTTGTGTTTTCTTAAGGTGTTTGCTACTTTGCGTTCAAATGAATCAGTCGGGTCTTTATTTAAAACTGTATATTTGCCAGTATTTAAAGTTTCCGTAATCTTTTCTTTGTACGCTACTGAGTCAAGTACAACAGTAGCGTTTCCTTTATCGGCTGGTAAGATTTTGACCGTGTCGTCTTTCCCAATAATCGACATGGCCTTTGTCTCCTCTATTGTCAAATTGGGTTTTGTGGGAGGAATTTTCTGAGTAAAAGACTGGCCTCACAACGAAACCGGTCACCCTGTTCCTCAGATAACTGTGAAACAGCCGACTCGATTCCAATTACGAAATCCAGTGCCTTTATCGGTTTTTGTACCACAGAAAAGTTTAAACCCTTGGATAAGACTGAATTTCCGCTTCATTGAGGATTTTTGAAGAGAGGTTGATTACATTTTTATTATTTGCATCCGTATTCACCTTGCCATCTTTAGGCAAATCACATTTTTTGGGCCTAATTTTTCAAGTTTGGAGATTTTCTTTTTCTTATCTGTTACAGAAACTTGTTTACATCTATTTTGGATGCTTTCGAGAATGTTGTTGAATTCTGTACCGATCAGCGTTTTTAATTCAGTTTTTTTACACTCAATACTATTTTAGAGGAGGCATCTTTCACGATGATGATGCAATTCTTTCTTTAAGTAAAAATCTAGAAGCAGAAAACAAAATTTAACTGGCTTTCCTACTATGAAAGGAGTTTTTAGAGTTAACCCTATAGACATAAGCTATTCAACCTTACATTTATGCAAAAAAGTTAAATGGTTAATGTGTTTAGTTAACTTAAGATTTAGTTAACTTTTCTTTACCTGAAGAAGAGATCAGATTGCAGATCTCGAAACGTAGTGTTACTGATTTCTTGTTTCACTGAACAGTTATACTATTACTAAATCACTCAAAAAAATACTGCGTATAGCAGCTTTAAAATCAACCAAGGAAAGTACGTTATTTAAATTATTAAAAGTAAGAAAAAAAATTGGTTATATAATTTAATGATTTCTGTAAAATATCACTATATTTTAAAATCAATAAACCAATACTCTACACTAGTTTCTTTCGTTATGCCTTTCGACATCAAGCTTATCTACACCATAAACCTGAAATTCTTACTGACACATCATATGAAACAGATAAAGCAAATCTGCAGTTGCAAAACATTGTACCAATACTGGACACACCATCTCCAAAGAAAACTTATTCAAACGTGTTACCACACCGGATGGAACTCATATTACACGAATCAAGTAAACGTAGATTTATAAATTCTAGAATGGGCTTATACAATATTCTCTTCACAAAGATTACAAATATAGCATTTTGACAATTTTACATAATATAGTTCCAAAATATTAGTTACCTTTATTTTACAAATTAAACCATACAAAATATAATTAAAACCACGTATGCATGTTTAAATTACTTAAAATATAAACAAGACCTTTTGTATTGACGTCTGTTGTTTGCTAAAGATTTATTCATCTTCGAATGGCCTCTCGGAATAAAAATGTGTTAAGTACTGTTTTGTTTAGTGATTTTAAAATTTAAATACATTTGAAAATATATTATAAGTAACTTATATAAGCCCATCTTCAACATGTAAACCATTTGTATTTTGTAATAATTAAATTGCAATATTAACATTATATTGAACAGGAACCAAATTTAAACAAATACTAACGTGCAACGAATTTTACATTTTCTGATTTTTATGAAATCGTTTCTGTATATAGGTTACCTTCACATGAACTTAACAAAACAGAGAATTCAGGAATTATATATATATAATTTTTATTTTTAAATTTTTTTTTTTTATTTATTTTTAAAATTTATTTTTAAAAATATGTATATATATATACATGTATAATGCATGTGTGTGTGTGTGTGTGTGTGTGTGTGTGTGTATATATATATATATATATATATATATATTTCCTAACGGTTTAGTAGTTATGCTGGCTTAAAATTCCTGTATTGACAGGAATATTATTAGTTGATCAACAGACCAGTGTTCCGACTCACAACACACTCGACTTCCTCTTTGTGATTGTCTCCCTCCAAGTCTTGTCGGTGAAATTAGTCAGGTCAAGACAAGTTTCAGTTCTTGTTCTTCACTCAAGTAAGAACTACGATAAGATATGAAGAGCTCAAAGCTAAAAGGATGAGGATCCAAAATAACAAGTTTTGAGAAATCAAGACTTTAAGATTTAAAACTAAATTTAAAAATAATTAAAATAAAGAGCTCTTCATTTTTGTTACTAATTCATGCAGTACCTTACTGGGAACGTATATGTTATGTATTTGGGTTATAATTATAAATTTTAAAATTAAATATAGTAATTTTATTTTTTAATGCCACTAAATCTTCGGCTAAATGGATGAGGGTCCACTAACAAGTCTTGAAATGAAACAAACAAATACTGATAAGATAGACTATATTTTCAAAAATTGTTTACAGATCTGCTTATGTTGATTACCTACAAATTCAATAACAAGATTGTTTGTAATGGATACATTTAACAGTTTAAGCATATGGCAGTGTGTCAAAATATGATTGAGACTTTACAGAGCAAAATCTTTTTAAATGTTGAATATCATCGTATTTTGCTTCTTTTAAATGTAAAAGTCCACAATATGCAAGCTCTGGCAGGTGTAAACAGCCTTCTGGCAGGGAAACGTGTTACAACACTTTTAGACTTAGTAACAACACTTTCTTCATTTATGCCATTAAAAGACTGACGATGTAACATCATTCGAGGGTGATGGGAAACTATGCTTAGTTGCCGTACAGGTCGTGTTTTGAAAGGACAACTTTTTGCATATAAAGGAGAAAGAAATTTAGTCCAAGACTTAAAAATTTCCTGGTTGTCGCAAGAAAATCACTCTAAATGGAGTTGGTTTGGATCTGGAGTTTTCGATAACTTCGTTCCAATCGGAAGGAGTTTCGACCACAGATTTTTGATCAATCAATGCCATATTCCTGTCACACTCCAGGTATGAGTGGCCCCTGATTGGAAAAATCATTGTTATTTTTTTTAAGTCTCTTAGTATAGTGTACAATGTAGTGAAGCATACGGAAAACAACACAGTTTTTTTGTTTTGTCCTGCGCAGGAATCACAGAAAATTTTAAGTTCTTTTACTTGCAAGTCAAGGTGGTTTTTGCACAGTTTTCAATTGTTACAGAATTTTCGTTGTCAGACATTTTAAACTGCACAAAACACTAATGTACACTACAATTAACCTGAAGCTGTAAATAAACACGGGAATTCAAATTTCCAAAACACAAACAATCAGCAGATGGGCAACAAACAACAGCACTAAGAGCAGAGACCTCTGTGGTCAGCAATCTGAACTAGGTGGACTCTCATCCTTTTAGCCAGCATTTATAGCACCTTCATCCTTTTAGCCTAGAACACGTATTTTTCAAACCTCTATAGATTGTACACCTTCATCTTTTCAGCTTAGTTAGATACCATGCAATATTTTATAAGAAATAAAATACAAGAAATCAGTGTTAGCTCCAAAACGACAATTAATGGACCCTCATCCTTTTAGCTTTGAGCTCTTCATATTCTATCGCGATACAGTGTTGGTGAATTGTGATCAGTAGCCTTTTGCCATAGATTGACAGTTGTGTTGTGACATATTTGATAATAATAAGTTTTAATAGTGAATGCATTAATAATTCATCTATCATGTCGGTTCAAGAAAAGTTTGAAAAAGCTGTCAATGTGATTAAAAATTTACCCAAACATGGTACGTATTTCTTGTAGTTTCAAATTTGATGTAAACTGGTTTCACCTTTCACTTATAAACTATATTAATACATTTACATAAGCACTGAATTAGTTCATATAATATAGACCTATCAATTAATGTTGGCATTATTTGTCTGAGTTTTTTTATTATACAAAAACTATTATAGTAAACAGTTTTGTGTTTAATTTACTATGGGGGTAATGAACTTGAGATAAATTTGTGCTTTTGATAAGTTTTTATGTCAAAGTGTAAGTCTAAACAATATTACAAACTAGTATAATAGTAGTGTATGTGATAATACTAGCTGTCAATACATTAACTTTATATAGTCATCTCCTTTAGGCTACAGTAGCCTAGGCCTAGGCATACAGGGTATGGCAGGAGCCACAGCAGTATGTATTGAAAATATAAACTTTTTCTTCGGCTCTAGTATAATAAGTGACCACCAACACAATTGGATGATGATTATCAAATGATATGGAATCATTGATATTCATGACTATCCAAAGGACTGAAAGCAAAATGTTGGTCCAAATAACTTAATAGACATTTTAAAAAACAAAATGGTTTGTCTAGTATTCAATCTTAGAAATTAATGTAGCCTTTACACCAACAGCTGGTAATGGTGTTACTAGCAACAGCTGGTAATGATGTCACTAGTCTAAATAAAGAAAGTTGGCAATAATTAATTATGAATATCTATAGATTAAATGTTGTATTCAATAATAGTATTGATATTTCAAATTGGTAATCATCATCCGATTGTGTTTGGTGGCTACTTATTATAAAGTAGCCTTTCCTTGATTCAATCATAATTTTTCAATGGGTTTTATGGACAAATTTTCAAGAAAATTTTTTTTCTAGGCCCATGTGGAAACATACTTACATACTTTAGGTTATCTGGAGGCCTCTCTATCCCTATCTACTACGTGTTATTATGCATTATTGCTGCGGTATAATAAGCGGCCACCACAAAAATCGAATCAACTATCAATTAGAAATATCAAAACTTTTGAATATAAAACATTTAACCAATAGATACTCATAATTAATAATTGTCAGCTGTTTTTATTTTACAGGATAACAATATTTTATACAATCTTAAAAGCTTTTATAACGTAAGTTAGTTGGATATTATTTTTTGTTTAAAGTTTATTGTTGACGATGGAAGGTTTGACAGGATATACAGTTATGCAAGCTTAATTCCAAACTAATTTCAATCATGTATTTGGTATTTAAGTAATGGCTGCTAGAGATGGGAATAGGCTACTGTTATTTGTTAATAACCTATTACCAAAAGAACGTGGGCAGGTATGACATTCCAGTAACATGTTACCAGCTGATACACTCGAGGTAATAGCATCATGCTACGTGATCTGAACTTGAATTTACACTCTATTACTAGGGATTTTTTCTTGCCAGAAGTGCAGGGCCACCGAAACCCGCACTGAAGGCCATGGCCATTCTGATCGGTACTTTCCCTGCTTCAGATCACAGCCTGATCATCCAACGTGATCGGACGTCAGAGTAGTTGGCCGATCTAGGACGTGATATGAGGTTGGAAAAGTACCAATCGGAAATGCCCAAGGCCATCAGTGCGGCCTTCGGTGTCACCATGCACTTCTGGTGAAGACAGAAAGACATCTCTCGATATAGTACCCAAATTCAAGCTCAGATCACGTTAGAAATTGTAGAGGTTATCTTTAACCCTTCCGACGCCATAGATGGATATATTAGAATGTTAGACTTTGACCAAAACACCAAATACAATTATATATCCGATATTATAGATTATGTCTCTTGGAGAGTTTTTTAGTTCGCAAAAGGCCTTCGAAATGCCCAGTGCACTTCTGTACTTATCGCGGTTGCCAAGGAAGTATTTATAAACGACCTTCACTCTGCGGCAAGGGGGGGAGTGCCCTTTTTCTTACTCCGATCACCTGCTCGTCAGTTCTGCGTCTCCTACAGAGCCATAACCACAAACATATTCGTGGCGTGTATTACTGCTTTCTCTGTTGTCACGAATGCGTGTCTACTGCGTATCTTGTTATTATTCTTCATCGTGTTCCTAGTGTTGTAATTAGTCTGGAACAAGTTATCTTGTTTTATCATAAAATGTAATTATTTTTTTCAGTTTAATTACATTTTACAATGAAATTGAAATCTATTTGAAATAAACAGTTTTGTAAATAGTTCTTTTTTATTTTTATAAATAAATACGCTAGTTGTAAGTAAAATGCCCTGTTTTATACTTTTTGCTTTTACCTTTTATAATTTAGTTATAATAAAAATTAGCTTTGAACTTAAAGAAACAAAATTTTTTACTTGTCTTGGCGTTATAGGAAAGTTAATGGATTTATTAGTGGCGTGCGAAGGGTTAATAGTGGTACTACTAACATATTTATAATAACCTTAAGTATCTAAACCTACTTGTATTGTGAAATAGCATTCCATAACATAATATCTACATTCCTAGCTTCATTGCTTGCTGGGAATAGTCTCAGCAGTTACAGTTTACAGAGTAACCTAATTTTAGCAAGACGTTATGAGAATACTAAATTACTGTTACTGAAATAACAACGTGTTACTGGTACTCTATCCGGGTAATAGGTTACCACTGAACAACCCGGTTACTGACACTAGTATGTTATTAAACGCTCATCGCTAATGGCCACAATTTTTGTGCGTTGGCGATGTGCATGTGTTGTGTGTGTCATAAGGTATCGGACACATTTATCCTTCAAAATAGTAAAAAAGTAACTAAATGTTTTGTTTTTTACATTTTATAAATGTACATAACATAGATATTTTTTGTATTAATAATTAAAATATTCATTTTTAAGAAATAAATAGCTCAACTATACTGTAATTTGAAATACCTGTAACGTAATTTGGTTTCAGTATTTATATGAGTGATTCGATAATCATGAATATTGATGATTCGATCGTTGTTGTGTCCTGCTTATTATACTGCAGCCCACATTATAAGTAGGTTTAGATTAGGTTATCATAAATATGTCACTAGTTGTACCAAAGTTAACCTTTATGAGAGTTCACGTGGTCTGAGCTTGAATTTTCTTAGGTTTTTTTTTTTTTGTTATAAATGCGGCTGCAGTATAATAAGCCGCCATCACCACAATTGATTAGGAGTATCTAAACTATTGAATACAAATGCATTCTATAAGTATTTTTATTATATTTAATTGTTGTCAGGTCTTTTATAATAAACAATATTGTCCAAAATTAGTTCAAAGTAAAATCATTTATATGGTATTTGAGTAGTGGACCCAACTAAAATGGTGTTGAACATACAGTATTATTTGTGTCACAAGCTATCGGACACATGTATACATCAAAATTAACTAAATAAATAACAATGTAATAATAATAATGTAATAGTAACTAAATGTTACACTACTTTTTTTACATTTAATAAATAAGCCAGTATAACTTTTTATTCATCATTAAATTATTGCTTTTTTATATATAAAAACAATTTTAATATACTGTAATTTGAAATGCCTATACCGTATTTTGGTTTGTCATTTTTGGTTTCGGTAGTTTAGATAATCATAAATGTGGATGACTCGATTGTGGTGGTGGCTACTTATTATACTGCAGCCAGAAGTGCGAGCCACCAAAGCCCACATAATGGTCAAATGCATTTCTAATCAGTACTTTCCAGACCTCAGATCGCGTGCTAGATCATCTAACATGATCTGAAGTTGTAAAAGTACTGATTTGCAATGCCCTTGGTCATCAGTGCGGGCTTCAGCACCACCACTCACATCTGGCGATAAAAGAAAACATCCCTCAAGATAGTATCTAAATTTAAGCTCAGATCACGTGAGCGCTCGTCACTTTAACTTTTTCTATTTATAATACCTACATATGTATTTACCTACTTCTATTACGTAATAACAAATAGTAGATAGAGACAGCGTGGTTTCTGAATAATACCAAAGTACCAAACATGAAGTTTACTGACTAGGTACCAATCTGGTTTAAAACATTGTTTTATGGACAATTTTTAAATTTGTGTTTTTCAGTAGAACCATATTTATCACAGGCATTTGAATAAGGGTAGAATTATTGTTTAAATACAGGAAAATGACCATCCATAAACGAAAAAATGGTTCCTCAATATTTTAAAGTTTGGTCTCAATCTCATAATTAATTACCAGTTACTTTTGGCTACATTAAGTAATTTTTCCCATATCAGGATGACATATTGAGTCACTGTTTGAAATGATATGTCTCAAATTAAAAATCATGTGAAGCCTACTAGATGTTTCACTAAAAAAATATTTGACAGCACAGGCTATAGCAGCACCGAAGGTGTCATACTGATTGCCAGGGGTATTTGTGATCAGACCCTCTGTGGAAATTTGAGCTGTTACATGATAGCATTGGTTCTATCTCAAGGGATGTTTCTCGTTCATTGCCAGCAGTGCAGTGCATCATGTTAAGGTTTAAACCCCAGTAATTGTCCCTAGCAATTCCCTTGTTACCCATGATGTTTTCACATTGAGATATAGTCTATTTGTTCCTGAACATGTAGAATAGTATATTGGGTCAAATGAAAAGTATGAATCACAAAACCAAACAAGTAATTATATATGACATAATGGTTATGTGTGTTTGCATTAATTTTTTTCTGTCAAGCATACTGTTTCATGTTTAGATCCTCTAGAATTTTGATATTATTGATAGGTACTAACTTGAGAGATTCTGGGGTGCAAGGATAATTCAATCGGTCTAGTCTACTACAGGAGATGACTGTTGGGGTTTCCCTAGGTGTCGGAAGGTTCTTGCTAGTCTAGACATAAGGGTTTCCACCCCTGTCTTCTTTTACTGAAGAGACTGGTTCAGAGCTGGCTTCCCCCTCTTCTGAGGAGATATGACGAGATTAGTGCCCTAAATTCTTGAAAGATATTTTTCATTCATTGTCATTGTAGTATGTCTCTTTAACCTACAAAGATCCCCAAATTTTTATTTCAGTTGTTCAAACCATCTATAAATGATGGGGTTGCCACTTACTTGTGGATGACACTGTATTAACAGACTGCAATTAAATAAATATTATGAGTAGTTTTTAATGTATTTGGATGAACATGTTCTAAAAAACCTTTGGTGTGGCTAATCTGATTCTTTCTACTTATCTTGAATATTAAAATGTTATTCTTCCGAGGACATTTATGGAAAATTCTTGCCCAGACCAGTGAATATTGGTTGTTGTTTGAACAACAAAAATAAACAAATTCAGTCCATTGTCTCTAGGAATTCTGTCTTTTAATTAGACATTGATTTAAAAAATTAGTAGATATTACTCCATCTGACCTTCAAGACATGGTTGGTCTTGGCCTTCCCAGTCATTTTTATTAAACTGGTTATAGAAAGAGGTTGATTATTACCTGAACTCGTTCTGTAAACTGTAGCTTGTTTCTTGTTACAAGTGGATATGTGTCTATTCACCTCGTGACGTGAAGACACGATTATTACACACAGTGATTATTACTTATAACGTAATAAATCACTGCAATTGTGTTTTCAGTAGAACACCTTGTGTTCACTCTTCATTTCAAAAATGTTTACAGATACGTCATGATTTAATATTTATCATAAGTAGTCTGTAACATATTCTATAAATCTTGAACTTTGTTTGATCGTGTTTGATCAAGTTTATTGCTTTTCTCCTTATGTAAATGTTATTATTATGTAATAATTAATAAATAAAATTATTCTAAATATAAATAATATTGATTAACAAGGTTATTTCTTTTTCAGTATTTTATTAAAGGTAGGTACAGTAAAGTTATGAAATTTTGGATAAAAATTATAAAAGTGGTTAAATAGATTAGATTAATCTGTAAAGTTTCTTACTCTCTCAATTCACATGTCAAACATTCTTTTAGTCATAACTTGTAAATTTCCACCGATGTATTCATCTAGTTAGATTAAAAACCAACAAAATTATTAGGACATTAAACATTTGATTTAAATGTTTTGTCAACAATTATGACACACTTATAATTAAAAAAAAGGTTTTGACCAACTAAATTATTTTATGAATATAAGTTACAATCACTGATATTAGATGCAAGTGAATATCAGATAAGTACCACCCACCCGCTGTCTCTCACTCACTAGTAAACCAATTGCATTTTATCAGGGGTGTTCCCAGTTTTAATAACGGGTGGAAGTGAGCAATGAGAATGTATCATTCCTGAAGCAGATTATATTTTGTTGCAGTTTTCAAAACAAAACCTTTATGAAATTTAAGAAATCATGTATTAATGAGATTATGAGTAAAAGTCTACCCTTGTCAGTGGATTCTATTCTTTTTCTCTGATGGTTTGGATCCTCCTGAAAACACCTCCGATATTGTTCTGTTATATACACAATACACTTGAGTGTTAATATAAGTCATAAGGACTGATATTTCCTAAAAAAAGTGCAATGGATGTTACTGTTTCATTCGTTACATACACAGTATTAGTTTCAATTCAAATATTTTTCTGTCGTATTATTTACATAAACATTGACAAAGTCATAATACGTCTCATTAGCTAAGTCAAATTAAAATGTATAACTAATCAATTACATTATTCTTAACTTAGATTAAATAACTAAATAGATAAACAATATATCACAAAATGGAGTTAAAACAAATCCAGAGTTCCAGCATCAAATAATGGCAATTCTTTTTTATATTTACATTGACTCAGAAGTTTTTAAATAGGGCATGAGATTGATTCTTGAGAACTGTATTCATCTCTTAAAAGTGAGAACATTCTGTAAGATTATACTGTCATCACCTCAATCACTTGATACTATTTATTGATATTATTTTTGTATTATCTTTTTTATTTATTAATTACATGAACATTAAGAACAGTAATTTTTCAAATTACAATAAGTAGAAACGAGGAGTTTTGTTCATAGAGTCCAGGAATTCTTCAGGAGTGTACACAGGATTCTTCAGCAGGATTTCTTCATGTGAGCTCTTCAGTCTTTTTCCAGTCAGGTTCCAGATTGTGGTCTGGAAGGAGGTTTTCAGCTCTTTGTCTATGTAAGATGGTTTTTCCGTAGAGGGCTGTACTATGTTGATATAGGATGAATCCGGAAGCGTGGCATGTGGGATACCTAGGGTTTAATAGGCTTGTAGACTGCTTTGCTGAGACTCCGGGTCCGCTATGGTCCTAACTGCCTTCTTTTGTAGTACTAGTACTCTTTTGAGATTCTATTAGAGCGTGATAGGCCCTTCCAGAGTGCTGACCCATTTAATGTGTTTAACAACATAGACGCCAGTGCTGATTTTATTACAGATGTTGTTTACATAACCTGCACATGTGTTCTTTGTCTAGAGTTATTCTTAGGAACCTAATCTGATCAGCCACTGTTATATTGGGGGTACAAGATGGCAGAACTTTTTCCCTGCTAAAATGTACTTGTGTTGTTTTCTTACGGTTTATCGCCAGATCATTTTGTTTACTGTAGGCTATGGTTTTTTGTAGAGATGCAATAGATCTGTCATACAATTCTCGAGTTAAGACTTTTTTAAAGGAGAGTTGTGTCGTCTGCACACATTATGCAACTAGTATTGTAGTTTTGAATTAGAGCTGGGAAGTTGTTAGTCGACAAAGTGAATAGAATGGGTCTCAGCATAGATTCCTGAGAAACTCCTTTTGTGAGTGGTTGAGGATCTGATCTGAACGTGGTAGTGAGACCAAATGTAGTATGATGGATACCTACAATGTGGGATCTCCCTATTAGATTGCTAACAAACCATTTGTTTCCTAGGCTTCTTACTTCCAATGTTGACAGTATTTTTTAGAGATGAGTTGCTATAGTCTACAAAAAGGCTGTTACAAATGGTCCTTCATCTATGCTGTCAATTATAGAGTCAACAAGGCTTATGATGGCAGAAACAGTTGATTTTCCCTTTTGGAATCTGTGCTGACAGTCAGTAATTAAAGTTTGTTGTTTGAGGTGGGTTGTCTATTAACCAATTATTATTTTAGTACAATTTTTTTCCATAATTTTTGAAATGAATGATATATATCTGTAACTTTTTGGGTCTGTTTTTGGTCCTTTTTTTGTGCTTGGTATATACCTTGGAGACTTTTAGCTTGGTTGGGAACTTCTCTAAGTAGAAAGATTTATTTATGACATATGCAAGAGGGGAGGTTCATTCATCTGAACAATGCTTTATGGTTTTTGAGGTTTATGAAGAGCAGAGATTTCAGCTAGTCAAGGTTTCTCCTACTCATTTGTCGCCTTAGAGTATATGCAGTGGTTTGATTTTTTTCTGAAAACCAGACTGCACGTTTGAGCTGTATGGATAGCCCAGTTTGTAAGATTGTTGTACTAAGGTTATGATCTGGTATATTAGTACATAATGCAGTCAATTGATGTACTTGTGTCAGATGTAATGTGAGTTAGTGGAAGTGGAAGCCTTCTCATGTTTTGTGTTGCCAGCTTATTTTCAAGCATCAGACAGTCATGGTTATTACGTTTTAATCTATCATTGTTTATGTCTTCTATAAAAATTAATGACTTATTATGAGCTTAACAATTGCCCAGGGTGTTCAATAGGATGTCCAAGTTTGAATGTTTACACTAGGGGGATAGTAAACACTAAAGAGTCAAAGATGCTTTCCTTTAATTGTAATGTGAACAACTTCCGCCTCAAATAATTTTTATATGCAGTGGTTAGTTATGTTAATTGCCTCTGTATTGATTTGGTGGTTAGGTTTGTTTTTAGTAACTAGGATGCAAAATTTCATTAGTTTTGTAACCTAAAAGGAAAAGTTGCAGCGAGCTGGGTATTTCCCAAGGTATTTCAGCTTTGAGAAGTTTCATATTTCGATTGTATAGTGTTAACTCAGAAAGTGAGTAGATCTCAAAAGATGTGGAGACGTGGTTTAGCCACGGTTTCACTGTCGCCAACACTTTAAGGCACGAAGCATTTGAGTTTTCAAAATTCGTATCCCAGGAACGTGTACAACTGATGGACGCATTTTATTAGTACGCCTGTATTGTGGCACAAATTTAAGCAGCAAAGCAGATTACTCGAATTATCAATCGCTCAAGGAAATGATGGAAAAAATAAGTTTATTTACCTAAAAAATAATATAATTAACATGTGATTACTCGTTACGGGTCACGCTTGTCAGTAGATCCATATCTGAAATTTAAGGAAATCTAAATTTATTTTAGACAGGACTGATTTCACAGCAGTCCCTGTCCCCCTAATAAAAAAAGGGTTGTTTAATAAAAAACTATTTAATTTACTCTCAATTTATGTTTATTTGATATATTAATATAAAATTGGTTCAGAGTTTCCATGTAAAGAGTAAGATTTATTATTTTGAGTTGATGGAATATGACAGCTGCTACATTTCGTTAGTTATATTCTTTTTTTCCATACTTTTGAATTCTTTACTGGATAAATTGACACATTCACAATGAAACCACTGTTTGTAGTTTCTAGTGCACAAAATACTTTTGTGTTTCCACTCTTATTGTTGAAGTGCCACATGGATATTTTGCTATTATAATCCGCTATTGTAGAATAAACGCACATTGATGAATGAAGACTTGTGAGAAGTTCCTGTTTAATAATAATGTGATTGTTGGCTCCTATTTATAATATAGGAAGGCTGAGGAAAGATCCGTGTGATGAGATTTTAATGATCCAGTAGAGCCTTGTCTGGAAAGTATCTGACCTCCAGCTACATCCTGCGTTTGAGCAAGTTAGTGTCCTAGACAGGTATTTACTGTGAGGGGAACCATTAGTGTTGGTGCTCTAGGAGTTGATTTACTGTCTCAGCCCCTGTCTCATCGCATCTGGACATCCTATTGTCGCATTATTTTGTCAGGACATGTTTATGAACGATTTATATTAAGTTTTGCTTGAAATTGGGTTATTCTCCATCCAGAATTATTATTATGTTGATTAGAAGGTCCTTTTTGATGGGTCTTTAGAGGATACATAATTAATAGAATAGTTTAGACTTGTAACTATTTGAAATCCATAAAACTTTGAACATTTATGTGTGGCAATGAATGAAGTTGATTGTTATTTATGAGAAATTATTTCTAAACTATTCAGAATGTAGTGCAAGTAGGGCTTGTAACAAAGAACAACCCGGCTATTGATTAGTGCTGAATTATTCACCCATCGAGAACAGAATGATTCATTCATACATCCAATCGATTGGTTCATCCATCCATAAAACTTCAGAAACAGAAACAACCAATAAATGAATCAGTTGACAAGTAACAACCAAATTAATAGTTTTTTTTTTATTTATTGAAACCCACCACTGATAATGCTAGAAGAAGATAGGGTTGTGAAGGTGAGTATTTTGAAAGAGAATTGTTCACCTTTCCTTTAGAGTGGTTTATTTATCCTCAGGTTACAGGACGAGATTGGACATTTTTCCATACAAAACACAAATTAACAGTTATGATATGTAGATGGCTTAGCCTGTAGCTTATAAGTATTTTCATTAAATCCGTCCGTGATAAGAATATCACAGCTTTAAGAATTCCTTGGAATGAATGATGACTCCTTTTTGGGCTTTATGAACTTTTAGCAAATTATTGTGTGGTAAAAAATTGACCAACATCTCTGTAACTATGGTACATGACACCATCTTTTCTCATGTAATACACATAGGCCTTTGTCCAGATTCGACCAATTTCATATTTCTTACAATTCACATTAATGATTACACTCTCCTAATTCAGAGAGATTATTTTATCTTAGGAACATAAGTACTTAATCAGTATTATAGTTAATTTGGTTTGATTTATTAAGAATGAGAAAGATATTCAAAACCTTTGGAATTTTTGAGTATTCAAGTATACAATGGCATATGAAAAGAGAGGTGCTGGGATCCCCTATAAAAAATGTAGAAATGTTAAAAACAAATAAAGTATTTTTGTCAATGAAAGTAGGTAAAAAAAGTGTTAAATTTGATCTTTTATTGTTTATTAAATTAATTTATTTGATTTTCAAAGAAAATTTCAGTTTCAATTTCGAAAAGTCGAAAACTTCAATTACAGTCCAATTACAATGTGTAGTTGTCATCATACAACACTTAGAAAACATTTCCTCCCTTAATCATAAACTGTCAGACTGTAATTAAGGTTGTAGGGTCATTCCATGTCAAACAAACAAGACACTCACCCTGACCATTTCAGATTTGGTTGAAACTTTGTGTATTTATACTCTCCTGTGATCCTGAACTAAAATATAAAAAATTAAAAAAACACTGCATTTTGTAATATTTGAAAATTTATAATTAAATTACTATGAGGGGTAGAAAAAACTATATTTTAGTCCAGGATCTCAGAGAGTTAAAGACACCAAGTTTCAGCCAAATCTAGTTGTAAAGTTGAAAAGTATTTTTTATTGGTTGATTTGACATGGAATTACCCTGTAGAGTTAGTCAATATAAATTGCTTTGAGTTTCAAAAGAAGTATTGTTTGCAAGACAGGGTTCATGGCTTTCTGAAATGATATTTAAAGCGTCAAACCAGCTATTAAGGGGGAGGAGATTGGTTTGAATAATTAATTACATGAAGATTACACACTAATCATAAAAATTAGTGGTGAGCGTGGTCGTGGCTCGTGACATACTTACTCTCCACAATATGGCTGGCTTGCTCTCTTTGTGACTTTGTATACTTGAACACGTGCTTGTCACTTTCTTTGTGTGTATTTGCACAAATTCTTGCTGCTTTCTTCTTGAGTTTGTATACTTGAACACATGTGTTTTTGTTTTTTTTTTTTTCTTTTTAGATTTGTACAAGGACATTTTGATAAGGCCGTTCAAATTGAGGTGTTTAAAAATACTGGTGTATACCAAGGTGTAATTTCCTCCAAGAAGTGTGATTAATTCAAAATAACTTTGATTGACACAAGTTTTGTGATCCTTCTGACTTGTCGCTTTCTTTGTATAAGTTTACAGATTTTACAAATACTTTGTTTTCTTCCCACATGTCCATTAATTGTCCAGTACAGATACAGCTATAATGCTATGGCTATGGAGCGTAACACTTGATGAGACTGTTCTACATGTTGCAGGTTCCTACCAGCCCTCTAATGAATTACAACTGAGGTTCTATGCTTACTATAAACAAGCGACTGAGGGATTCAACTACCACCCACGGCCCAGCTTCTGGGAGGTGGTCAAGCGTGCTAAGTGGGATGCCTGGTCCAAGCTGGGCAACATGAGTAAAGAGGAGGCGATGATCCACTACGTAGAGGAACTGCGCAAGGTAAGAATTGTGCTACTCACTGTTACTCTTTGCCACTTCTCTTGGAGTTTACTAAAACTGGTGAAGAGAAAATAACTGATTTTTATGTAATCCTCTTAACACCATTCAATTTTAGGGTGTGTATGAACCTGGAAAGGTCTTAGAGTTCTGTTAGTCACAACATTTATACTGTGACTAGGGATTTAGCGACACTATTTCCCATTTCAAAGCACGTGCCGGGAGCCAATAAAAAAGCTTTTGTTTCATCCAACTGTAGTTTTTTTATCTAATTGTAAGTACATTAATGTCAGACAAATCCAAAAATTGGAGGATTTAATTCATATGTAATACTTTTATTTTATAATGATCCATTTTTCATTTTCATTAACTATAGAATACATTTTTTATTAATGTAAAAATGTTTGGTTGACGAAAAGGGTTTTTTATAGAGAAAAATTTTTTTGTGAAAAGTGGATATTATATTTCCGAGGCACTGCATCGTGAGGGAGAGAAGGAAGAAATAAAATAAGAGAGAGGCCTTCAAGTTGTATATTACTCCAATAACTCCTACTGTTCTTAGCTATAAAGGGTTAAAATGAAAATAAAAAAATTAAGGAAAATGAAAAAAGAAAGAAAACTATTGATACAATATTTGTTTATGTAAACATTTTACATTTTCATATATATCAAATACTTTCTTCAACTTCACTTATTTTTATAATAGGTGAAGTATTGGAGCAATTATTTTTGCTGCATTGTAAACATGCTACACTAAAGTGTACCATGCCACATTTCTGGCATCCATACGCAACTCCATATCCCGCTTTATAATAATTACAAAATAACATTTGCAATAGATTATCCTGAGCAGGTAACTGATCCATTGTTATTGGAATATTTCCATCCCCAACTTTTTCAATAACTACATCATTTCCTAGCAATATCTGGATTTTCAGGTACACTCTTTTTAATTGTCCAAATGCGGCATCAGATATAGGAGGCAATGATGACATAAGAACACTGGTATTTTTGGCAGTCGCTTTTATGAAAGTATTGAAACTGAACATATTCAAATCTTTAGTGTTTGTTGAAGCTGCATATAAACCCAAAATACATGCTATACCCACTTGAAATATATTATTGGGGTCTTCATTGATATTTTAAAATACTTATGCTAATTTATGTAAATCATTTCGTTTCTCAAAATTTCTAGCGAACTTAATTTTTCCTTTATTGAAAAACACAGAAGTAGTATCACAATCCGTGAAAGCATGTAAAAAAGAATATGTTCTTTACATTTTAGTAGCAGTTTTTATACTTTTAGATGAAAATATTTTCTGTTGAACTTTACCTCGAGATGGCTTTAGAAAATATATATATTTTAAGATCTACTTCTACCAATGCCGTTAATAACACCAAGACATGAATATCTTCTGAAATTATAACAACATGGTTTGATTTCAAATTAATAGTTGCATCAACAATTAATTTGTCAGCATCGCTTTCCGCTTGGCATTTAAAGATACTGTTGTTGGCTAATTTCATTCTCAACATTTCTATCAAGCAACTTTTATTTTTTATTGTACGACAAAAATATAGAGTAAGTGGATATTGTGCCAATTCATATAATTTTTAAGTTCTTAGTTGGATCGCAGCAGTGGATCAACAGGAATAACACCGTAATGAATTTTAATTTTGTTATTTTTAGCCATTAGAGAATTAATTTATTTTATTTTTTTCTTAATAATTTCAATTCCCATAGATTTTCTCCCTCTGTTTTCTTCATTACTTTCAACCTTCTTCAAAATCAATGAAGAATTTATCTCTTTACCTCCAGAAATTCCTCTAGCAATAGACATAATAGCATCGGTATCAGGAAAAGGATTCTGTTTAATGAAGTCCACCAATACTTTTACATCAGTATTATCCCTTTCTATTCTAGCAAATGTTGAATCAGTGTGTTGATGACTTATATTGAAAGATATATCACAAAAATGTCCTATGGCTTCAATAATATCATGGCGATAAATAACTCCCCTGACCCATTTATATACTACACTTTCAGTGGCACCACGTTTAAAAGGACCTCTTTAGACACTCATTCCTTTCATCACTTACAGTACCAGAAAAATTTTTCCAAACATCTAGATGTGAAATATCCTTCTGTAACTTTTTTAAACTCTGTAGGGTCCATCTTATACTTTAATTCTTTCATATCTTGCAGATAAACTTGTGCAGCCTTAGCATAGGGAAAATGCCCTGATGCATGAAATAATAGAATCGTTAGCTCAATACTATATTAATGCATGTATGTATACTAACCTCCCATTTGATCCGCAGAAATTAAGTCCTTCAATATTGTAACCATTTGAAAATAGGTAATCCACAGTTTTGACATTTTATTTTCATTTTCAAGCTCAACTAACCTTGTTTACAACATTTTTGCAATTGTTTGAAATCCTTGGTTTTCTGTTATTACAGTATTGTTGAACATTTCAAAAATCATTGAGTTATCTTCATCATTCAATACATTTACAAAATTGTGCTCTACAAGATTCTCAAAAATCAATTTTGATAAAGCCTATACGCACGTACAGATGTTATGAGATCAATTGAATTTTTTTTTAATGTATACATTTTTAAATATTGCGTAGTGACACTATTTTACGCATTACATCAATTTTTTACCATAAAAATAAAATATTTTTGATTTAGGGTATATTGCCCCCTTAACCCTTTGGTGTGATTTGATGTTGTATGGACGCAGCACCTCACAACTGTATTATGCGCTGCATTGTTGTTTGTGGTTCATATAACACCAGCCATCAATCTATCATCTGGTTCTATTTTGCAGAAAAATCCTGAACTATTTTGACCAAGTAATAATGTGAGAACGTTGTGGATAGAACAAAGAACATTTGTTGCTGTTCTGGTTTTTTCTCGTTAATTTTTGTGTCTGAACATTTACGATATTCAACAGGCTGTTGTCAGCTGACTGCAGTAATGGTGGCGTGAGTAAACAAAGCGGCGTAACTTGTTTACCGGGACATATTTGCTTGTGTTTTACGTTAGCAGATTTGATTGTTCGTTAGAAAAGTGTTGATTGTAATACATGATTTTAATGGTATAATAGTTGTAAAAATTACATCACGGGATAGTGAAATTTACCGCTGGATGGGCTATGATTCTGACAATAGTGTTAGTGTTGATATTGACTATGCTCAATTACTAGGAACACCAAATTGTGAGGCAAGTGATGAAGATGGCAATTTTGGCTACCCTTCATCTAGGCCTACAGGTAATCAAGTACTTGTACTTATGGATCTTCATGATGACAATGTTAGTGAACATGAGTTTTTACTACCTAGGTACCAGATTTGTTCCAAAAAAAGTAATGCCAAGTTATCATGTACACTGTAAGTACCGCGTCACAGATTAAAGATGTAATAAAAAAAATATCCATTAACCATCACAGTTCTGTAACTTAGAATGTATTTAATATTCCACTAAAATTCCTAGTAGGCAAATGTCAGAAGCTGCAGAGTAGGATTAATTATTGTCAGATTAAAAGAAAATCATTTTAGACATTTTTAGGAATCTGCTTTTTAAAGTATCTTGTTTGTTTCCAATGTGAACTAGTTTCTAAGTCTTTAATGTTTTAATTCTCAGTTAATTTAATTTCTTTTAGGTTAAACAAATTTTGGCTCTTATAATATTGTTATTAATGCGATGCTCTTTGTTTATTTCCATGTATTTCTCCTAAATGCATTCATTTTAACTGACATAATAGTTAGAAATGTTTGTAATACATTTTAAATATTTTTTATTAGTAACATTGAAATGTAGGTAATATGTCAGAGTATACATTATTTTCATAATGTTAAAATGTGAATGATTACCACACTAATTCAAGAATGTTTGCATACATGGAGAATGTTACAAGTGCCCATGTATTGTTTCACCACTTTCTTACTGAATATGTACATGTACATTTTTCATTCAAAAAACTAATTTTCTGATTTTTTATTTTCAGATATAAGATTTCTGTTGGCATTTCTTTTTTTTTTGAGGGGAGAGAAAAACTAATGAGATTTATTAGTTTTTTAGTTCAAATTATTTTTTGTCTATAACATCAATGTCCTGTTTTTTTCTGTGGATTATATCATTTAAAAAAATGTAAATTAAAATTTAACAATCATTTTATACATTGAACAAAAATGATTATATGAAAATTAAACTAACCCCTCTTATTTTAACACTAAATTGGAAAACTATAAGAATGTATCATCTTATGTTCTGGTTAAATAAATATAAGCGTATCTGAAACTTGTCAGCAAAGAAAGCCATTTGAATTGTTACATTAATGTTCAAATTTTGTATCCCCAAAAATAATAAAATTTAACATCTGCAATGATTTTATAGTGGAAAATGTTAGCATATGAGAAATCAATTTTATGTTTTTCATTAGATAACTTCAATGTTAACCTTTTAAGGACCCCGTGTGAATATCCCCAAGCTACAGCGACCAAGTGTTATCAAAAGTATATGTATACAAGTAACTACATAAATAAATTTATATCTCAGATTTTTATTAGCTCTACATTTACTACTATTTCTGAACTATATTTTATCTTTGTTATATATTGTGATTTCACAATTTACTGCTTTATTAAGTTTAGATTTTATTGCTTTAAAATTTGATTGATATTCAATTAAAATTTTAAATACTATAAATTACAATATAAAGGTTAGAACATGTTAACATTCATGGCTAAAAATGTAAATCTTTTTTTAAACAGTGTAGTTTCCATAATAACCGTTTTGTCAAGAGCAAAACGTTTTGTTGTTTTGAGTTGTTGTATGGTGTGTGAACCATGTCTACTGTGGAGGTTGTGATAAGATGGGCACTTGATGACCTCAGGCACCAAGGTCAATTGACCCTGGACAAACAACTTGATTACCTGACCCTCATTGGGAGAAAGCACACATCAGACTGGTCTCAAGGTCGTATGTGCCTGTGCTCTTACTCCATACAGGCTATTTTCTCTGTTGCAAGGCAACTGGTTTATCACTAGATTATCAGTAATCAGTACTTTATTTGTCTTTAGGCCAGTTGGCAATTGACATCGTCAAAAAATACATATACAATACTAGTGACAAACATATTTCCTTAACAAGTATCCACAGTAAGGTCAATTAAGTTTTATTACAATTTTAAATTCAATTGAGTGAGATCATAAAATTTTACATTTCACAGAAAAATCGGTTAGATAAAACAATAAGCAAATAAATAACAAAATAATTAAAAAATGCAACAACATTTATTAAAATCAACAATAACTAGAATAGACTTAGAAAAATAATAAAAACTATAAGGTGTTAAATAACAGGACTCCAAAAAAAAGATTAAAACTCACAATATATGGGTTGTTTGCCCAAATATGAGATAAATGTGTGATAAGATATTAAGGCATTGTTCAATAAGAGCTTATAACACAAAATATTTACCAACTAAATATACTTATACTTCAGAAAGTCAAAGTTTACAAATCTGAACAAATATTATGAGAAACGTGAATTTTACAACATTTGATTTGCTGTTTGTATGTTTGTCTGTATGCATTTTAAATTTAAACTAAACGCTACTTTCAGTTAAGTTTAAGTTAAAACTAAAATTGTTCTGAATATTTTCAAAATTTATACAGTTGTAAATTGTTGTTCATGTTATGAAGTACAATATACTGCATCACTAAAAGGCGTGCTACAGTAAATGTATTGAATATAGTTGTAATATTACTATTATAATCAAGGAAACATCAACTGAATAAATTAGATGACAGTGGTAGTAACATACAGCTTACCCAACTTAGAAATTGTTGAAACTGTTGTATTTGTTGAAATTGTTGTAGAACTTTGAATGATTAGTAGTGGCTTTGTTTTTTATTTATCATGCACAAATTCAAGTTTATTTTTATGTAAGAATTTTAAGGACCTAAAAAAGGAAAACAGTAATACAAAGCAGTTTGTTATGTATATTTATCAGATTTACTTTTTTGTAATTTGTTGTAATTTACTGTCCCCTTGACAAAATTCCAGTATCAGGTAAACCTAAGGGAATTTTCCTAGGTGTTTATGAATTTTAAGGTCTAAAATGTGTATGTACTCTTTGTTTATTAAAGAAAAAGTGACAAGTGTGAGGAATGCTCATGTATTTTCCCAGTAGATAAGTTTACAACTGAAATTCCAGCACACTTTGTAATAGTTACAAGGCTTTGGTGGAAGGATAACTACTGTTCCTTGGATAGTTTAACTCTCGAGCTGATGAGGCTATTTGCTCTCTAACTGCATGTATTGAAGTTAATTTTAAGCTTTTCATAAAACTAGCACCTATAACTCAATTGTTAATAAAATCTGAATTATAAAAAGTTTTGTAAAGTGATGTATTTTTCCCCATCCATCCTCTTAGAAGAATGTTTTTCTAATTTGTTTTCCATAACTTATAAACCAATGAGAATATTTGTAATGTGTTTATTAATGTTTCTTGGAAAAGTTATGTAACTGTAAGCTACACCACATCATATCATATATCTGTACATGATACTTTTTATGTTTACATGTTTCATGCTGCTCATTAGCCGGGAGCAGCAATCATGTCATAGTTGAGAGGTAACAGTTGATTGTTGCTCCGGGCTTGTGCAAGCATATCTTTAAAGTGTGCTCGAGTATGCGGTGACAGATTTTCGTTGAAAAAAGTACCATTGGAATTGTTATAAATATTTGTTATCTTGTAAATTTGTTATAACTGATGTAATACAGCTAATGCCTATCAAAAGTCAAAACGTTTGCTGCCCCCGGCTTGTGCAAGCGCACATTTAAAGTGGCTGTACACCACTGTTACACTTTCAGTTGACCTTCAACATTTGTAGTCAACAGATAAACGTCTAATTGTTGTTTAATGGGGTTTCTCCCTCCTCTGCGTGTTATAGTGTCAAGTTTTTGAGAAGTATAAAAATAGGCTTCTGCCATGTATGTTAAAAATTAAATTAATTAAAAATAATCTGAGAGTTACTGTCATAAATTTGAAATACTCCAATTTGATTATAATGTTAATTTTATGTGGATCCATGATGAGTGCATTCTCCAGTCAAGGAACTCGTGAGTGGTGTAGAAGGGCTACTGATAAACAAGTTTGCAGAGAGTAAATTGCTAAGAGTAAAGTTGTGTCTATCTCTTGAATTGTAGCAGTGATGATCTTTAATTTTGAATTCTCTTGTTGTGGTGGTATGTGGGATTTATTCAAGTATGTAGAGAGCTATTGTATTGTACTGTTGTGCTCGGTTTCCTTCAGCCGTCCTGTGTCCTAAGTTTGGAGACCTTTTGTGTGTTATTCCTCTCCAAATTAATATTATGTGTTTAAAATGGAATTCATACATCATATTATAAGTTAACACTAACACTTAAGAAGTATGAATTTTAAACAACTCCCTGATATTGTGAGTGGTCTGTTGTTGGAAATTAGCCATCTAGCTTTTACAAAAACAATGAGCATAAAACATGTATTTTTTAGGAACAAAATATTTTTTGTATGCAAACTAAGAGACAATAGAAATAACTATTACGAGTCTTATTATTGTTTCCTGCATGAAATTACACTGCAACCTTGAAACCTTTGCTAGGTATAATCCAAAGTTCATTAGGTACGTAATATGAAGTAATGTTCTGAGATAGGAGCAGGTTAATTCAATGCCAGTAGGAGTAGTAGTTCTCAAACAAGACGTTTCCGTTCCCCTCAGTTTCATTTGTCTGACCATTGAATCTTTCCTAGTTCACCTGATGAGACGTAACTATTGGCTAATTGGCATGTATCCTACAATAGCTGTCTAACATTGTATACTGTGTGATTCAGGAAGTCTTCCAATTAGAGTTTTACTCTGGTTTAATAAACCTTATTTAGAATGTCTCTGTAATTGAGGTAATTGTGTGCTTAGGGATTTTAAAATGACAAAGCTTGCGGCTTAAGAAATTATTTAAGGGTAAGATTAGATATTTTCTCAAGCAAACATTAGTATCCTTTTTGTAATCATAAAAATGTATATTTTTCATTTTTATAACATTGTACAACTTTTACTTTTTATAAGTCTTGTCTAGAAATTAATCAAATTTGACAACATTCTGTTTTTACATGTCTAAATACCTAGCCCTAGGTACTGATAGACATATTTGTTCTATTGTATAGGTTTCTCTCATTCTTCTCATATATAGTAAACTTTAAGGTTTTTTCATAGAAACATAAAAATAATCAACTGTGTAGTACCGCTCCCCTGATAAAGGTTAAAGTTACATTATATTAATTATATAGCTATATCCGTACTTTCACACATGCAAACCCTTGATAATTTATACTAATTATATATTGAGTGGAATTAATTCAGATAAAAGAGGAAGTTGACTTTTACTGATTGATACAATAAAGTACTGGTCATACTGTAATGATGAAAAAGCTGAAAAACACAACTAATAAAGTGAGGTCATTGGTTCTTAAGCTCCTTTGGGGGGGGGGGGGGTGAGCAGCACAAAACTTCTGTTGATGAAAACATGTCCCTGTGCATTCTGCTGATAAAGTTTGACACTAGTCAGAATCAAGGCAAATTTACAGAGATTGCATTTTATTGATGTTAATTGAAGTTCACTTTATGAAGTATGCCTAAAATTCTTAACAGCATCCTACATGTATATCATTTGTTGTAAAACATTGTCTAGATATTATATTTAACAGTGAAACTAAATTGAAAGTGTTTAATCCATTTCAATCCTAAATTGATTTCTGTAATGGTGCCTGTTTATTATTAAAGAACGTTTGAAGATAAAATCTAGAAAGAACTAATTCCTAGTCAATTGTAAGTTAATAAGTATGACATGGTCTAACGAGGTCTATCTATCCAATTGCAACACAATAAAATAAGTGTCTTATCACCAATGAATGTGTGTAAATGAAAAGTCACCAATATCTTTGTTAATGTGTAGTAAAACATTGTTATTCATTGTTATTGTGCAAGTAAATAATTAATTTAGATGATATATACTATTAAAAGAGAATTACAAATCTTCAATGACACAAATTGGTCAAAAATAAAATGTCAATATAAAAATGTATTTAAATAATAAGATTATCAATAAAAAAATTGTTTTGTCAAAACAATGATTTAGAATAAGACTGTGCAGTTAATCTTTACAATTTATCCATTTTAACACCTCATAATATGGAGTACATAGATATTTTTATTCAGAGATAAGAATAGTCAATAGTCAAACGTCTTTATTAATGAATCATGTACATTGGTGGTACAGTGAATAGTGTCAAAATAAAATATAAACTAAAACAAAAAATAATACATACTACATACAGAAATGTTGTGTAACCACAGCTAACTATGGAAGGTGGAAAACTCATCTAATGAATAAACTGCTAAATGTATTATATATTCTTTGAGCATTTTCTTAAATTTTGACCAATCATTCTCTTTTTTAATATTTTCAGGAACATATTTTTAAAATGTGTTACCTGCATATGAGGGCTTTTTCTCGAAAAATTTTAACCTGTGAGGCTGAACTATCTCACTTCTCCTCTTAAAATTATAAGAGTGGGATAATGGTATTGATTTTGCCTCTAGTTCTTGTTTTTTGGCAATAAGAATTGTTTCAAATATATATTAACCAAAAACTAAAAATTTTTAATTTCTTTAAATGTTCTCTGGCCGAATCATCACGTTTCAGCTTAAGCATAATTCTTCTAATGGCCCTTTTTTGTTGCTTCAAAATGCTATCCATATAAACACACACCATATATATATATATATATATATATATATATATATATATATATTTTGTGGTCTATGTATGTAATTCAATTACATACATAGTTGCAAAACTTGTTTGTGTTATAATACAATACGGAATATTGCAGATTGTGGAGACAATGTCTTACACCGATAATGTAGCAAATTTCCTCAACTCTTTGGACGACTTTTATGAGAACGTCCCTGTCGAAGACTTGGAGATGCTGATGGGCCCCATCATTCAACAAATAAGATCACGGCCAAACTCTCCTCTTAGCGGATCACCCTTGGGTAATAATTTATTAAGATATAATAATAAACTTCCTATTATTAACTAAGGATTTGTTGTATATGTTCAATATGGTCACCCCGTTTTTAACACTTTACAACCTTACATTTTAAACCACTACACTTATAATGTCTGCTTTAATTGCACATTACCATATATAATTTTTTTAGAAAATATGTTCTATTGTGTTAAATAAAATAACAAATTAAATGTTCAAAATATTTTACGCAATATAAATAAAATTTGTTTTCAAATTTTGCATAAACATTCTACTTTTAAGCATTATTGTTGTATAGCCTAATCAATTTAATAATGAACATTAATAGTCTTGTAAATACACAAAAGGTATTTTCTTTTCAAATTATTCTATACAAACTTCTTTGACCAAAAAGGAATGCAAGGCGGGTAACAGGGTAAATGCTGATATATTTATCATAATATTGTAAAAATCAATTATATGTTGTATTTTCTACTACACAATATCTATTTTTTTGCAATAACAAATCAATTTTTATTTGTCATATATCATATTTTAATATGAAACAACAGTAGTGGTGAGGAGTGTAGAGATGAGAGGTGCTTCTTCCTTTAACTTAAACAGTTAAGGGAACAGTTTAACAGTTGGTTGTTTCCAATCCATAATATGATATGTTGTGCATGAAACAATCAGGAAACAAAACAAAAATGTTGTGATTACATTATGAATAAAGTTTTTAAAAATTAAAAATTCATCGACATGTTCACGTGTCACTGGGCACTATGACTTGTGATCGCTGTCAAGATAATTTGTATAAAATCACTGGTTTCTGTTATTATAATTATTCTGTTTGCATGAATTTTACTTTTTAATGTTGGTGTTGGTTTATTACTGAAATATAACAATTTGACACTACAACCAATCATAGTGCTGATGGCCGAACAGTCTAAGACATCGGACTTTGGGTCTGAGTTACATATAGCGCAGGTACAAATCCTGATTGTGACTGTTGCACTTTTTACTAGTACCATTGACCTTGTACTGTATCGACTCTCCCCCTTATTCTGTTTGATAAGATCCTGGCACAGACCAGTGGCCCATGAGGACGGGTAAAATAAGGCTTAAAAGGGGATGGGCAAAGTATTGCAAACTTTTTTATTGTGTAATTGTAAAATGTGAATATAAAAATAACAGTTCTTCATTTTGTTTTATTTTATTAACTACAAACGTTTTACTGCATCTAAGTGGGTAAAATTTCAGTATGTTATGTTATAGAACACCTTTTTCTATTAGTACAAAAAAAAGAGTACTTTTCATTGAAAATTGATAGTAAACAGCTCAAAACAATTAAAGGATCACTTTTTAGTCAATTTTGAAATTCTTATTTAGATTTAGGCAGTTAATAAACGCCCAAAACAGAAAAATTTAAGTAAAAATAGCACTTTTTATTAAATTTCAAATGTAGTTAATGATAATCTATTCCGTGAAATTGCACACTCAGTACCTTGTGTTACCTCCTCTGGCTGAGATAACTGCTTGAATACGCTCTGGCGTGGTTCAAATGAGTCATCTGAATTTGTCTTGAGGTAACCCTCACCCATTTTTCTTGTAATGCCGTTCCCAGCTTATCCAAGATCCTGGGTTGGTTTGGCTGGCCCCGGATGCTTCTCCCTAGTTAATCTCAGACGTGTTCAGTTGAACTGCAGCAAGCAGGCCTCTACAATACTGATATGTTATGTATGTCCAAATACTATCAAACTACCTTCGCTGCATGTGGTCGGGCTCCATCTTGCATATATACAAAATTCTGAACTGCTCACTCTGTTCTCGGTTGAATATGAACATCCAACACCTCATCCACATAACGTTCAGCTGTTAATCTAGCATTTCGGATCACTAAAAGGTGTCTGTTCGATCATCAATCGTTATTCCGCCCCAACACCAATATTGAGCTCCCACCAAACAGAAACCTAGGAGTTAGGCAACAGTGAAAAAACTACTCATTTCTTCTTCTCATACGCTAACACAACCGTCAATATCAACAATAGTAAATTTGGACTCATTTGTGAGTACGCCATAGTCTCAACTGCCAACGCCTATGAACTGCATTTCAGTCTCTTGCGAACTGCAGTCTTGCTCTCTTATGATGTGTGGTCGATTACAGCCCTTTGACCAGTCTCCTAGTTCTTATTTCAGCTTCTCAGAGTCGATTTCTCACAATGTGGTCTAATATACGAGGGGGTACCCAAAAAAAACCGGAATTGTATTGCTGGCAGCCGGCAGCGTGTAGTACACATTCCTGCCGCTAGGCGTGTGTCGCGCAACCCATTGCGAGCTCAGTGACCCCAGTTCCGTTGTCCTAGTGCATTCTGTTTGTTCGTAGTGACTGTTTTCGCTAACCCTGTTTTGTTCTTGTTTCGTTTTTTGTCATGGCAAGTTTAAGTGAACAACGTGCAGCTGTGAAATTTTGTTTTTTACTTGGTGAAAATGCTGCAGAAACTAATTTAATGTTGAATACAGCTTACAAAGATGATGCTATGGGGAAAACTCAGGTCTACGAGTGGTTCGCTCGATTTAAATATGGCGACATGTCAATTGAAGACAAACCTCGTTCTGGACGTCCATCAACCTCTCGAACGGACGAAAATGTTGAGAAAATTCGTGAACTTGTGCTCACCGACCATCGACAGACAATTGAGGAACTATCAGAGAGTAGTGGGTTAACTTGGAGCTCGGTTCAGCGAAAAGTTCGCCAGAAAAGACCTGATTTGTGGCAGACTGGAGACTGGTTCTTCCACCACGACAACGCACCGGCACACACAGCCATCTCAGTTAGGCAGTTTTTAGCCAAAAACGGCATGGTTCCGCTGCCCCACGCACCTTACTCGCCTGACCTCGCTCCATGCGAATTTTTTTTTATTTCCACACATGAAAAGAGGCTTGAAAGGTCAACGATTTGACAGCGTTGAAGAGGTTAAGAAAAAAACAAAGCTCGAGCTTGCAGCCATTTCTAAAGATGACTACAAAAAATGTTTATCAATGGAAATACCGTTGGGACAAGTGTATTAGTTGTAATGGAGATTATTTTGAAGGAGATAAGGTCGTATTGTAAAAAATTTGATAATATATAATTTTTATAAAATAATTCCGGTTTTTTTTGGGTACCCCCTCGTACATGTTCCAGCTGCTTTTAAAGTTTTCTATCTGTTGAAAATCGACTACAAAGTGCATTAACTTGTAAAAATCAGTCTTCTATGTGGATGATGGTCCTCGAGCAACCTTGTCCTGATCTTCTGCAAACAGTGCCTTGCTCGTGGTACTGTTTCCACAATCTTAAAACCACTCACTCAAACCTAGGCGTCAACCCACATCGCGTTAGGACCCCCTTCTATCAAAGTGGCCGTTCTTCTGACTTCTGTATCAGACAGAACCCGGCTAAAACCTGCCATTACAATCAAAACCAAACAGAACAACCATAAAACCAACTGATCAACATCTAAACTGATAAAAGTTCAGCTAGTTACAGAACACATCTGACATTTTTCTAATCTCATTCTTGTTTCAGCCTGATAAACTAATATTTATCCCTAACGGTACTATTTGTAAATAAAACAAAATTACTTATCTTCCTGATCAAGATGCTGCCTTTATCTTTGGGTATACATCTTTTATGTTATTTATATTTATCTTTCCACCAAGCAATAAAAGTGATCCCTTCGTTGTTTTGAGGTGTTTATTACAAAAAAACTTTAGCAACAGGACAAGTGTCAATGCAACAGATCCTGGTGTGAATTCATATATTGGATTTGTTACATGAAAAAGATTATTGACACTTACAGTTAACATAACATTGGAAAGACATTCAATATTCCCTGTAGTTTTTTCTTGTATCTTCAGATAAGTTCACAATAGTTACAAAAACATTTTCATAGATACCTGTACAACAATAACACGGCCTCCAATACTAACTCCTGTGGCAGTCAATAGTAAATTATGACAAAGCTATTATCTTTGTGCTGACTATCAACTAACATCATTATTTTTAACAAAAATATTGGCACTGTCAAAAATATTTGTTTAATCCTATGAGTAAAATACTTATTATTTATCTGCAATCATTAATAAAAGTAATAGCAATAGGGAAATGCCTATTGTTCCGTGGTCAGTTTCTTCCACTATTAACTTCTTAGTTCATGCAATTCCATTCATTACTTCTATACAGAAGAAAATTAAATGCCAGTACTAATCTTAAATTGCATAATGAAATGGTCTAGCACATACTACAGAAAAAGCTCATACTGGTCAAATTCTAATAGGTTTAACTTAATTAAAACGTAACTTAGCATATCGTTTTCAGCATAAAATCTAAAAAATAATACTTTTCTCATTATGTTCAGGATAGTCACAGTAAATGCAAGGGCCTTTTGTTTTTTGTTTCCAAACTGCCTGATCTTACACCAGGGCAGCCAGGCACTTGGCAGGTACAGGGTGTGCACAGTAGTCAATTGTGCATCTTCCTTGCTACATTTGTCACTGTCAAGTTCAACTAGTCCATTTGTGCTGGGCTGCAGTCGCATAAACATGGCCGTCTCTAGTTATTCTCCCGCCAAATGTGAATAAGGAGTTTCCTGCAAGCAGAAAGGACTAGTGTAGCACAAATCAATTGATGAATGTGCTGTGTTTACGGAGATAACATTATGAGTGGTGTAGAAAGCCAAAGGTGTTAACTGACATCCACAAAGATCACTGAATCGCTTCAGGTTCGACATTTCTCAAATTGATCCATGAATTTGACATTCGGCCACCTTAAAAACTATTGAGGCGATTCACGCACAATACCTTCATTCATATTGTTTTCTCTGTTAACAAGGCTCATTCTCCAATGGATTTCTGTTGCATTATTCTCTTCTGCTTGCAGGAAACGAATAACACTCCTCAATTTACATTTGGTAGGAGAATCAATAGAGACGGCCATGTTTATGTGACTGCAGCTCAACTCAAATTAACTAGTTGAATTTGACAGTCACAAATGTTGTAGCGGGGAAGATGCGCAATCAACTACTGTGCTCACCATATGTCTGGGAGTCTTGGCGTGAGATCAGAGGTTAAAAAACTCCTTGTATGTTTATTATGTTAACATTGATAAACTTTTGATCAGGAACCTCGTTTGGGCTATGTTTTGGGTTTGTTTTCAGATATGTTTAATTGTAAAGAGTGATCGTTGTATGATGCAATACATTATGACTATCCAGAACAAAATAATCAAAGCAAATATAAACCAATGTGGTAGTTGTTTAAGTTGTAGGGGAATATACCAGATAAGTTTCAGTTTGTCCGTACCCCCTACCCAGCCAATGTTTGTGGACTAGGCAAAGACCTCTTTCATTCAACAAAAGTTGTGGGGATAATAAGACATAAATACTTCCTGATAAACCTTTTATTAAAGACAATTTTCATTCAGTTGTTAGTTTGCCAACAAAAGAAAACAATCGTATATAGTTTGGTTTTTAATGAAATGTTTTCAATATATTGTAAGGCATTTGTTAGTGCTATTTATCTGGCACATTTTTTAGTTTCTACAATTCTTAGAGGATTTATTTTTATACGTACTGTAATACTAGGTACTCTCATCCAAACAAAATTTTAATTAATTGATTAATTATGTAGAACTAAAAAAATACATTGAAATTTGAGGTGTCAAACATGTAATGTTGCTTTCCATAATATTTTATGCACAGCTGAACAAGAAATTATTTTTAACAATTGCTGTTCCAACTCAGTTACATATCAGTGTAGATACCTAATTGTTTTTCTTGTTTAGTATCTTTATAAATTTTATTTTCGACTCCTGGTCATTCATTATCAAACCGTTTGATTCAGACCATTCTTAAGCATATTTTGGTGCTTGATTTTCTGTAATAAACCTCTTTTTTGTTAACATTTAACAATATTAAGTTCTCCCTAACAGATAACATATTATTACCTAAAACACGCCTGTTTTGTATAAAAAGTCAATAACTACTAATTGATTAATGTTTTAGCATCACGTGACACATCACCCACTAGGACTTCCTCCTTTGACGATACTCAAAATCCAAGACTGAGAAGGCCTCCAGCGCCACCTAATACCAAAAGTGTCATCAGCGGTAGCTTAGAGACAAGTCCTACCAGCAGCTACTCTGCCTCACCCCTCCCACCAGATACAGACGATGAAGATGAAAATTTTCTGGACACTGTGAGTATTCCTGTTTAATATTTAATTTGTCTATTGTTATTAAAGAAGGACCAAAATTATACATGAGATTCAAAGATTCTCTAGGGATATTTTGGAATTCAATTTTAGACATTAACTAGCTGAAAGTTTCTGACAGTATGGACTATATATATGTTCATTATATTTTATTCCTTATTGCAAATATAAATTATATAGAGAACTTCATTGCAATATGTTTCGAACCAAGTTCGCTACCAAACACGGTAAACCAACATTTGTATTGCGACGTTACCATTTCGATTCATACTTATTACACATTACTATTTAATAAACTTTACATAAAATTTATTTGTGAAACATCCCGATTAATTTGGTATAATATTTGTCGTGCTTAAATTTTTTTTGGATAGCAAAAGTTTGATTTTAAATAGATGACTGCAAATCGACTAGTGACTAGTCATTCAATATTGGAGAATTATTTTTAGCTACTATTCACTAGTGGTCTAACAGATAGAGGGTTAATTTTCGAGTAAAAAAATTGCAGAAGAGACTGGTTTCATTTTTAAAATTTTTGTTATTTAATTAATTTGTGAAATAAGTTTACAATTGGAAAGCATTGCTGAACTGTGTTGCTGTTTGATTGCATTGTTGTATGATTTATCAATATGAAAAAGTTACTATTCTACAATTGCACACACCAATATTGTTCTTTGTTTGTTCTTAGATAAATTGTTAAGGAATTCATCTATACTGTTATAAACTCAGGTCAGTAGAAGTTAGAATTCTTGAGAGGTTGTTCTGCTTTTAGATAGGTAGGTAACTTGTATCATGGATAATTGTGTTTCAGCTTATACCCATGGTTGATTTGGTTTACTTTCACACTATGGCTTGATGAAGACAAAAAAGTTTTTAACTACAGAAAAACTAAAGTGAAAACGGGTCGTGTAAAAATGTTGTTAATTTTATTTTAAATAAATCCAAAAATATGTCATAAGATATTGTAAACAACCTATTTTTAATAACCATTCTCAACACTAGATAATCGCTTTATTTTAAATGTTCTAATCTGTTTTAGCCTAGCAGCTATTATGTTAATTTATAATGCTTTAAACTTGATATAAATTGTGGATGTAGATAAAATTTAATATCACTGTTCCAAATTTAATGGGACTAAACCCTGTTTGGATTACTAAATAATCATAACTAGTGTAAGCTTTGGATGTCTGTAGAGAATAGAAAAGTTAGATTTGTTACTCTATGATGGCTATTATTTTAGGAAATGGAGCCCGAGGGAAAAGACTCAACTAAACCGCTGTGCCCCTCAGATAACAGTCCATCTGAACTTCCCGGAAACAATCCTTCTGAGGATCAGCTGGATACACACCAACCACGACCAGTGCCAGTTGGTGAGAAATACTTCTACCTCTTAACCATCATCTTCTTAGTTCCACAGAGGTCAATCTTCTGCACACTACTTTAAGGTTTCTTTAAAAAAAGATCCTCACTTTAAGTGATTGGTCCTATTATATACAGAGCTCGGCCTATTTCTCATTAAATGCCCAAACTTTGCCTTTACTACAATAGACCTTTCATTGAAGATGGAGTTCTTCTTAGTGGAAAACAAACTAACTTTATAAGAACACACAATTCTCCAATAGTTTTTTAATTTTGTACACAAGGCCTTTTGACATCCAAGATGCCATCGTCAGGTGTCAATCAAATAATTTGAAACAGTATAAATATGTTTACAATGTAAAAACAATTATCAGCTGAATAAAGCTTAATAAAAGAGTTGTATAATTAAAAATATAATAAATTTTAATATATGTATAAAAGTTTAGGTTAAAAAGGAATATAGTTATATTTAAATGGAAAGGTAAATTTTGAATCGGAGTAAAATCATTGTTTAATATTTTATCTTTGTGTTTTTTGTCTTTAATATTTTATAATCTCCTTGTTTATAGACTGGTTTTAATAATATATAATTTTTAAAGGTGTGATTCGTTTTTAATGCACATTTGGTAATAGCTGATTTTTTAGTTGTCCGTATTTATAATACCTTTCATGTTCTTCAATCCTTTTTTAATGGTTTTTTTTATTTTACCTATGTAAATCTTGTCACAATCTTCACAGTTCATTTTGTGAATTTCACTTTTAATTTCATCTAAAATTGCATCTTTTTTATTTCCAAGTAGATTATTTACCTTATTCGTTGTGGAAAAAGTTATGTTCTTGTCTACATTTTTTCTAAATACTTTTTTTTAGACAATGCAATCTTTAGAGTAAATCAATTCTCTGCTTTGGAAAACAAACTGAAGAACCTTTCTAGGACTGGATACCTTTACATAAGCTGGATAGCATTGAAAATCATATTTAGTTAAAATGTCCATTTTATTACCACTCAATTGTTTTAATATTACATTGGATTCCAAGACTGCTCATGCCTCTCATTAGCAAAAGTACTTGCTTCGTCAGGGTGTAATAGCCCTGTTATTAGTTGTGATGTCAACATTAATGATGTATTCCAGCAATTAGTACTAATTGTCATAGTTTGCTGGCACCCTATGATTGGTAGTGCTGTTCAGCAATGTTGTTACTTGCCATGGGCTATCCTATGATTGGTAATAATGTCCAGAATTAATGGCGTATTCTAATGATTGATGTTAATTGTAATCAAATGCCAGTGCCCTGTTATTGGTTGTAATGTCCAGCATTATGATGTACTCTTGTAAATTGATGCTAGTTGTCATAGGCTGCTGGTCACGATTGATAGTGATGTCTAGCACCTTTTGGGATCCATAGGTGAACTCAGTCCGACATCTGCTGCAATATGATAATCTAACAAAAAAAGTAATTCGGACTCATATTTGATCGATGTGACGTCTCAGTAGATCTTGTGAAAGGGTTTTAAATAGTCACAAGTTATCTTCCTCTATGGTTTCACTTTCTGCATTATTATGATGTGTAGTTAAAACCTGCGTAGTGTTTATTTTCAGCTGATCAACGACTTGACGTTTGTTTAGGAATAGATACAGATTTATTATTATTATTTAGCTGTCAGCTAATAAACATGTAAAATGAGTTTTAATTTTCAACTGAAATGATGTTACGAGCCGAGGCGGCAGTGATTCAAATGTTTTACACAATGAAGACATTGAGGATGTACTGTTTGATTTTGATAGTAAAGATGATCGTATTAATCCTGATTTTGCTAATTTTTTAGGACGAAAGTGTAGTAAGTGATCGTGATTAAGATGACTACAAGGCTGAACAACAGCCTTCAGCACCAGATAGGGTTAGGCCCAACCAAACCTGGACTCCATCTTAACCTGTTATGACAAGTATCATACTACAAAGAGTAGGCCTAAGCATGAATGGAAAATGATGTGTATATTGTGTAAATAGGTCCAGACAGTACTTTTTTTGTTCATTTTAAATTTTATGTACAGTTCAATAATCAATTGTTATAGTAGCATTTATTTTTAGGTTTATTTATCATCATACTAATATAATATTCAGTTTTAAAGTGAAACAGAACCCAAGTAATTAATGTAGGCCTAACTATGTTTCAAGTATTCTACTTTATTTAAAAGCACTAAAACTTGCACAGTTTACCTTTGTAAGTAGCACTACAGACTTTCATAAGCTAAAATGTGGGTATTTTACTGAATCAAATACGTTGTATATACAGGGTGTCTCACAAGTAACCCGTCAAACTTTTCAGGCGGTTTCCTCTCATCAAAATAATGAAAAAAGTTCATATAGACGTATGTCCAGATACGCTTTCTTAGCCAGCTATGGCTAGCAAAAGATTTCAGCCGATTTTCTAGGAAAGTACGGAAATAAAGCAAACCTGATGTATTTATAGTTTAAAGATAGTTGTTAAATTTATTGGATTTCATGTTAAATGAACTGGAAAATTTAATAAAATATGTCCCAGACCTGTAAGACCACCCATTTCTGAAATATCAGACAAAATATACAAAATTCGTTCTTGAAAAACATGCTTTGATTAGATTTGAAGTAAATTAACATCATTAAATGGGTAATAAAAACTAAAACTTTTTAACCAAATCTTTTAGAGAATTTAATTTTCAAGAAAATAATGTAAAATAGGCTAATAATAAATAAACACAAACTTAAAAAAAAAATAATATTCAATTAAATCAACACATACGAAAAATAAAACAGAAAATGCAATATCTGTTTATTAAATTAACGTTCTTTGTAAAAACAAAACATTGAATGATTTTTTTTTTTTTAAGTTAAGTAAACAGTTACAAAACATTTTACAGTATAAAACATTGTACATTGCAAAACAAGATTTTTAAAATACGGTGTCAATTGAAATGCTTTTAGTTTATTGAAAATCGAGAGTCTGCAACACTGCTGCAACAATACCTGAATCCAAGTTATTATTGTACAGATGTCCAACAATTTAGCTGTTGCAGTAACTCGCCTATCATGTTTGGTTTGTGCAGTGAATGTGTATTATTGTATTATCTGTACTTTATTCGTGTTTATTAACAATAAGATGCCATTTACATTTTCAAATCAAGAGTATGCAGATATTGTTTTTGTCTTTGGTTTTGACAATGGAAATAGTTGTGCAGCTAAACGTGAATATGAAAGACGATTTCCGAACAGAAGAACACCTACTCACGTAACATTTGCATCGGTTTTTAATAACTTATGAACAAATGGATCTTTTCCAACCGTTAATTGTTCGAGAGAACGTCCTGTAATACTGCCTGTATGCAGTCAAGATAATATCATTGACATGATACAGCGCAGTCCTCAACTTAGCACTCACCGACTTTCTAATAGATTAAACGTATCTCGTAGTACAGTCTGGAGAACATTGAAATAAAACAACAAAGAGTTCAAAATCTTCATCCAGGTTACAGTGCATTAAAATTACAATTTTGTCGATAGGTGTTAGAAAATCTAAATAATGTAAGTTGTCTTTTATTCACGGACAAATCGATGTTTACAAGATACGGAATTCTAAATAAATTAGAAAAATAGTCAGTCAGCTGAAAATCGAAACGCAGTTGTACAGTCGGACTTTCGATTTTCGATAAATGTATGCTGTGGTATAATTGGGGACCAGTTAATTGGCTCATTTGTTTTTGAAAACCGCCTTACTCGTCTTGTATATAAATACTTTTTGGAGAATCAACTACCAGTTCTACTTGAAAATGTACAACTTGAAAGAAGACATCAAATGATATTCCAACATAAAGGCGCACCTGCACAAAATTTACAAAATGTTAGAGAGCACTGCAGATACATTTTCCAGGCAGATGGATCGGTCGAGGTGGACCAATTATTGGCCTCCTAGGTCCCCGATTTAAATCCCTTTGATTGATGTTGTGAACTACTTAAGAACGGCCGAGATGCTATCAGAAAAGCTACATTGGTTTTGTTAAACACACTAGATTGTGCATAAATCATCAAGGAAATCATTTTGAACACCATTTATAAGGTATGAAAATTTGAATAAAAAAAGATACCACTGTTCAAGCGAGCGCTCCATCGTGCCTTAACAATCGAAAAACAGACTTCGTTAAAAGACACATCCTACCACTCCTACTGCGTGGTGCTGTTGTAGATCAGGTTTATGTCAATTATTTACCCTTCAGTTGTGGTGCCATAATAATAATAATAATAATAATAATAATAATTTTATTTGTCATGAAAAATGTATTACATCATTGACAAAGTCATAGTATATTGCTTATTGTTAACCAAGTCAATACAATAGTCAATAAAGTCTTACAAGTAAATTAAATAAAATAAATAAAAAATCACAAAAATGACAGTACAAATTGTCAGTAACAGTAACAAAACACATTAAAAATCAATACTTTTGGTGTTGAAGAATTCATCTAGACTGTAAAACGGATTCTCCAACAACCAGGAATATAACTTATTCTTAAAGATATCAAAGGGATATGAGCAATATTTTTTCTCCAGAAAGTTATAAATTTTCAAAGATACTACAACATGACTGTGAGGTTTTGCTTAATCGAAAATGTCCAATTTCAGCATTGTTTCGATTACGCGTGTTGTGGTCATGAATTTTATGTTTAAAAATTTAACAAATTTGGATTTTTATATGGATGTAAACCACCGAGTCATATATATACAAAATTTAGAAACCGTCTGAAAACGAAAATTTATGAAATGGGGTTTGCAATGCTCTCTGGTATCACACTTTTTTAGAGCCCTAATTGCCTTTTTTTGTAATACTAGTATTTCGGAAATTCTGGTGCAGATTACCATATAGGACTAATCCATATCTAAAAACAGATTGGAAAAAGGCAAAGTATGGCGGCTCTTATAGAATTTAGTGGTACAATATCATTCAGTCTACTCAGAAGATAAATGACTCGTGAGAGTCTTTTATTTAGATAATCAATATGTGTTGCCCATGTCAAATTTCTATCAAGGTTGATACCCAAGAATTTAACTGAGTCTGAATAGCTTTCGTCCAATGACCCAGCAATAATGCCTAAGAGTAAACAACATTTTTGTTGTTTTGTCTTTATTTAGCAAAAAACCCATTAGCATGAAACCAGTTTGATGCATTTTTTAATGTATCATTTGCCAACAGCTCCAGATCATGTACACTTTGACTGACATTAAAAAGTGTAGTATCATCTGCATATAATATGGTTTTCGAGTTAAGAGATAATGGTAAATCATTTATATAGATTAAAAAGAGTGGGGGACCTAGGACGGAGCCCTGTGGAACTCCCCACTCCACGAGGGCTTCTTTAGACCACTTACCATTATTAAAGACCAGTTGCTTGCGATTGTTAATATATGATTCAAAAAAATTTAGATTAGGCCCAGAAAATCCGTAATGTTTTAGTTTAGATATAAGAATTTTACTATCAACACAATCAAAGGCCCTGCTCAAGTCACAAAAAGTAGCCCGAGCAAAGCCCTTGCTCTCGAAAGCTGAGTGAATTTGTCTAACTAATTGATCTAGAGCATTAAAAGTTGATTTATCCTTTCTAAACCCAAATTGTGAAGGTTCCAGAAGGTTATTACTTTCCCAGAAAGTAGTAATTTGCTTACAAACCAATGATTCCAATTAGCTTACCCAATACAGGAATTACAGAAATTGGGCGGTAGCTTTGAGGTTGGTCCTTAGGACCCCTTTTAAAAATTGGACATACTCGTGAAATCTTGAGTTGCTCAGGGAAAATACCGTCATGAAGCAGATGATTAATAGACACTGCCAGAGGTTCAGCCACACTACCAATAATACTTTTTAACAAATTGTTAGACATACTATATATGTCTTGACTATCAGAATTGCTCATTCCCCTGACAGCATCCAAAACATCATTTGAAGTAACAATTTTCCATTTAAAATGTACTAAGCTATCATTAGAGATTGATTTCCATAAGTTCAACAAATGTAAAACTGGAATTAACAACCTTATTTTTAATTTCTTTTACAGATTCGAGAAAAAAATCATTAAACACATCAGGCTCAATATTACAAATATTTTGTTTGCTGTTTGCTGTAATTATATTTAATTACATCCCAGGCAGCTTTACATTTATTTTTACTATTTTGAAATGTACTCAACATTTTTAGCATGTTTTGCCTCATTTATAGAACACCTGTATTTACACTTCAACTCATAAAACCCCATATTTAGATGTATATTATCCCTGTTACATTTTCTTAATCTGTCCAAGAACAGTAGCCTTTCCTTCATGATAGCTAATTCAGTTGTATACCAATCCTGTTTGTATTTGTTTTTGCATATGTTGAAGGTCTAGTGTCGGGTGATAATTAGTTGTAGTGTCTAGCGGTGTAATCACCTGAAGTAGATCAGTTTGTGGTGGTTTATATTTGTAGTAAACTGCCTCAAATTGTTACTGTCATCTGTAGTAGATCAGGTGTAGGTAATTGTTTAATTGTCCCACGTTGCTGTGCATATGTAAAAGTTCAGGTTGTAAGTGTTCATTTCAACTTGCACTACTTTATTTTAGTTTTGTGATGAAATTAAAAGTGTACTATATTGATTTAATGTCCCAAGTTATTCTTATAATTTAAATACTTCAAATATCAAATTACGTCATATTATGCAGTGTTGGCTATGCCATATGACAAAGTTCTAAATGTGAGTTTTATTTCAGTCTTATTAGTTGTTAGTTTTATTTCAGTCTCCAATCAAACAAATCTCCAATGTTAATTAAAATGAAAATGTTCAATCATATGATATAAGTCCTGTCACTTAAACATAGTACTTACCAATATTAATTTGAGGTTAATTAATTTCACTCATTTGATTTTAGACTTTATATTTGAGCATTTTAGCATTACTTCACCCGCCAGTTTCAGTTACACTGCTTTATAATTAAATTCAACCAATTTATGAAAACATGTGGTTTTTTTTAACGGTTGAATACACATCCCATCATCATTACACCGCTCAGACAAGAAATTTCACTCACTAGCTTTAATAGTTTCTAATTTGTGATTGAGATTAACACTTTGACTTATGAGCAAATTTTACTAAAACATGTGCTTCTTGAGTTTGGGATAAATGTACGTCTATTCATTACCGCTGCTCAGACCAGAAAGAGACTTGTAGGCCAGCAATCTCCTTCCCATGTCCGGGGTTACAGAACGGGGCTCACACACTAGAAGTCGTCAGCTCTTCAGCCTCCAACGCAAACTAATATTTTTAATGTGATCAAAAACGTAACATCTGGTTTGCTTTATCAGCTGTTTGTGGCACACGGCAACAAAATGACACATCAATTTCCGCTTACCGTTCTTGCGACGAACCACTTGAAATTTAAATTTGACCGATGTTAATCTGCTACAGAGCAAACTGAGACCGGGCGCATTCGGAAGAGCAGAACCCCCTTCACATTATCCAACCGGTCTGAGCACACTGCGATAAATAGTCGTGTCACAATAAAATCATGCGCATTACTTTCTTCTTCTTAGAGCATGCCAACGTTTTGGTTTAAAATGGCTAAAGATATATTTTCTCTGTGGAGGATTTGGTAGTTTGTAAAGTTAGAAGTCTTATTGGGCCAGGTGGGTGGTGTTGGAGCTAAGAAGTCCTCTCTATCACTCAACCTGGAGACAAACCGTTTAAGGATAATTTCCGAACTACAACCAATGGCAGGGCAGGCAGGCTGCTTCTCGCAGAAGGTCTTTAGAAATATCTTTAAAAAATTGAGGGTGTCTGTAGAAGTAGTCTGATGATGGAATGAAGATGGGTCATTTTGTCTTTTTTGTGTATTTCCTTTGTAGTACTGTATTGCCTTGGGCAAGTATCAAGCTTCTTTGAAAAATTTTGTTGGCAAACCAGGTGTGGTGTCCTTTGTTCTGTTGCATTTTTATTTAGTGGTTTAAGAGTTTCAGGGAATGGTCGTCAACAATCATTTGGTTACCTCATATCTTGACGGCTATAGGAGGGAGTTCCAGATTTGTTACAGAGTGTACAATTGTTTCGAAGATATAGAAATTTACTACTGTCAGAATTCTTAGTTCCCTGAAGGCCTTTCTGCAACTGTCACCTACCTCTATATATATATCAAGCCACTGACAACCACATTCTATATTTAGACATGCTGTTTAATTTTAAAGCACGCTGTATGCATATACCTGCATGCTGTGTCACGGATCTTGAGACAAAACAACAATAAAAGAATAGCACTGGTTATTGATTTAGTTTTGATGTGTCACTTATTTCATTTTGCTTCTGTACAGTTATAAATCAATAAATTTACTCATTCTTACTCATGCACAGCATTATAAACTGTTACTATTGCTGAGTCTAAATACCTGCATAGACTTCCTCTACAGAAACATGTCTTAGATGAAACAAAGTTTTTTTCTAGGAAACATATTCAGAAAATCAGATTAAATATGTGACGGAATACAACTATTAACATTATTTACAATCTTATCCATACAATCTACAAAATAAGAGTTAAACCTATCACTACTGTGATGATGAGTATTTTCTTGTGTTTTACAAACACTACTCTGAAAACGTTTTAAGAATGCAGAATTAATGAGTTTTCAGGAGGCCTTAATCTTATTACAAGCATTTTTAATTATTTTGCTCCCGTAGTCAAGTTTTGCATTACACAAAGCAACTTTGTAACTATTCTCTAACCCTTTTAGTGCCAGACAAAAAATCAAAAGTTGGTCTGAGAAATGCCAGTGATTTTTCACATAATTCTACTGAAGGATGCCAGGCCTATTTCAGCTGTTTTGCAGTGTTTTACTAAAAAAATTTTAAAAATTACAAATATTGAGATATTTTCCTAATTGTTTCATTGTTTTGCAGTAAAATAAATTCCCTTATAAAAAACTATAAAGCAAATTATTTTTCCAGTTTCACATCAAAAATAGTACTTAAAAAAAATTATTTCACTATAACACATACTATCACTTGAAAGAGGAATTAAAACTGAATACACACATAAAAAGTTTTGATTAATATTTCAAAAACTAAAAAAAATCATGTTAATTTTTTTAGAAAGTTACATTTTCACTTTTTTGTGTTATTTACACTATTTAGCTTCTTTATAAAGCTTATAATATTTTCCACTATGAAACCATTAAAAAACTGTCTGAAACTACTTTCTACTTAAAAAATAATGTACACTTTGTAAAATATAAAAAAAAATACACACTTTTGTACATAGGTATTATAGTTAGGCGGTAACACAAATATGGTGAGGCAAACATAAGGGATGCAATCTTAATGCAATTCTAATACGGCAAGAACTGTATTCTCGCTAAGTGGAGATCGCGAGCGTTTCATTTTATTGAAGTTTACTTTTTATGTTAGTAAAACATTGTTAGTAAACTATTTATCAACAAACAAACACTGTGGAAGCAGCAACACAAACAACCAAACACAGAGGTTAGACGTGAACTATCAGCTGACACAACTGTGTCTGATGCAACAACCACGGTCATTTCTATCATGGCTAAACACCTGACTAACCTTACGATATAACTATTATTATTTTTTGTATGTAGATTGGTTCATTCTGATTGTTTGTATACCAACAAATTTATAACAAGTTAAAAAATGATTGCGGTATGACTTTTACTCTGAACGTCCGTATATACGGACGTCGGCATTCTTCGGTAGTTATTCAAACGTCCATATATACGGACGTTGGCATTTCTCGGTAGTTTTTCAAACGTCTGTAAATACGGCCGTTGGCACTAAAAGGGTTAAACTTTTATAACGTTCAGTATTATTAGTGTGCTTAACCAAGTAATAATAATTGTCACATTCCTTTTTCGTTGACACTAGATCAGAATTGAACCAGTTCTTATCCTTAATTACATTATTTACTCTAACTTTGGTTTGTTTAACTGGCAAAAACAAGTTTTTAAAATATAAAAATGTATTTAAAAAAGGCCAAAATGTAATATTTGAATCTCTTGCTGAATATACATAAAACCAAGCATTATGTTTCAATGCAAACAATAGGTGAGCAACTGATGAATCATTAATTAATCAATCTTACAGGTATTTGTGCATTGCCGTTTTTAGAATTTTTTTAATTTTAAGTGTTAGAAGTAGAGCAAAATGGTCAGATAGATGTTCTTTCAAGATAGACAGAACACTTTCAATAATCCTTATGGGCAGATGTTAAAGAAATTGTAAGTGAAAATGCTTGGTTATTTCTCTACTACCAAGTTTCATACCAAAGCATGATATCAGGTCACACATATTTCTAGTCAAAGCGTCTGTCCAATTCCTAAAATTAATATTAAAATCAGTTCCTAGGACTATATTGGCTTTGAGTTTATTACAAATACTGAACATTTCACTTAATTTATTTAAAAATATTGAATACTCAGAATCAGGTGTACGGGAAAGGGAGACTACAATAATTAATGACCCATCAATAAAAATTGACAAGGCACATACTTAAAAAACTGTATCCTCAGCAAGGAAATAAATTGTCTAAGATTTCTAACATCTAGATTGTTTTTAGTATAAACTGCTGAGCCTCCTCTGACACAGTTCTTCCTACAGGAAGATGCTACTAGGTTATATTCTGCTAAGTTAATAGAAGAGAGCTCAGACTCTTTAAATCAATGTTATATATATATGTTATACAATGTTATTATAACAACCACCTAAGCATATAATATCTGCATTTTCTTTGTTTAATGTTAAAATCAATTCATCAACTTTTTAAACAAAATTTTGTATGTTTCAGTAAGATATTTTAAATATGAAAAAACGTTCCTTTCCAATAATAATCCGATTACAAGTTTCATTTAAATTCCATGTAACATTATTTTTAATCGTTTCAGCTAATATTGAACAAAACTTTATTTTACCTAAGCTTTTAAAATGTGATCCATGACCAGTATGGTCCTTACTGTTGAAATACATATAAGTTCCTTACTTTATTACACTTCACAATATCTTTGTTCAGCATAGGTTTATCATAACATAAAGGAAGGCCTGGAATAATAATACTATTATTATCCACAATTGGTACAACACTTTGTGTATTAAAATCTCTCGTACAGTGTTCAACAATATTCTCCACCACAGTACATCGAAACCGGCATATATATACTGGTCCCCAAGCTGGTCCTGCAGTAGAGCCGCACATCCGCGACTATGGCTGTCAGCCGGCATCAATACTCTATGTTGTTTGTTTTTCTTCTTTGTAGGTTTTAATCGCTTCTTCAAATTATTGTTGCAGATTTTTAAACTCGGTTGCAGGCTTTTTTAGGTTTGAAGTGTACAGACATCCTGTCTCACACGTGGTGGTTCAGTTTCAGAAAGGTCTGACAAGGCATTGTAAGTGTTAATTTTTTCCACTGAATGACAATTGTTTATATGAGAAGACAAGATTGCCTCACTTCTACAACACATTTTATCTCCTTTTTTGACTTTTATCCATTCTTCTTCCACACCATGCACGGTCAAGACCTTTCTGGTCACCACAGTGTTATCACTGAATGTTTCTAAATTACACAAGTTGTTATTGGAAGACAAGTTTGTATCCACCATCAAAGACAGCAGAACCTCTCTACTCATATTCAGTCTACTTACAACAGAAGAAGCCGAGTTAGAACGCTTTTATGCAGTAAAAAAATATCTAATTCAGGAAAAGTAATATCTCTAACATTCATTTTCTTGCCATTTTGTACTATACATTCTATTGCAGCCAAAGTGAATATTCCGCAACCAAAAGAATTCTCCTGCTGGGTGCCTCTAAGTACTACTATTTCAGGAATCTCCTTTAATCCAAAATATCCTGATAATTTATTTGCAACACAATTTGTATGCTGCCAATTGTAGCCTCCCATTGAGTCAGAACTGTAGAATATATTTTCTTTCTTACAATAAACCAGAACACTACAGTGAGAACCCTCTTCTCCAGTTAAGTCTACACAATCATTAACCGCCATAACTAACATTTCTTTTGCATGTAAATTAAAGGATCCAGGAATGCCTTAAATTCTGTAAGATGCTTTATTGCATTAGTAATGGCAGGATTTATTAAGTAAATTGAATCATTATTTCCAATAACTTTTATCATGATAATGTCAAAGTATTATGTAACAACCATCATGTAGCCAAGAGTTTTTCATTATATTTAATTTGTTTTTCGCTAAGCTATATCCATTTTTAAGTCGATTGACTTCATTTTTTAACTCTAAAATATTCTTACTCAAGTTCTATGAAGATGGCACCTTTTCCATATTAATACGGCTTTGATCCTCAACTTTGGACATAATTCAAAGATATATACAAACAGAAAAACAGTATTATTTTTTTAGATCACCACAGTCATAATTGGAGGACAGAGATTTAGGGCTTTTTTATTTTTCCTTTTGGTTACAAATAACATTTAAAGCTTAGTAATTTTTAATACTAATAATGTGAAATCACTTGATAAAAAGCCACTTTGTGTAGGCAGACCCAATTATCATTGCAGTTGCCAATTATCATGCTCAATTTGATAGCTGATTACAGTAAACACAGTTTTTCAATTGGTTTAGTGCTTGAACAAGTGTTTACTTGCCTAATTTATTATGAATATTCCTGAACAAACTATCCAAAAAGTATGGTTTTTGCATGATGAGGTGCCAGCCCAAACTGAAGCAGTGCGACAAACTTTGGATCCTGAAAAGTGGATTGGGAGAGGTAGACCAATCAACTACCGATCCAGATCCCCGGATTTAATGTTCATGGACATCTTGTGGGGACTAGGTTTATGCACCGAGGCCCACAACTCGAGAGGACATAATGCAACAAATCAGGGCTACTGTTCATTCAACAACTTTGATATTTTCAACCACTCTGTATACAAGAAGCGAAACAAATTAAAACTTTTTTTAAAAAGATCAGTGAATAGACCTTTAAAATAAGGTACGACTCAACCTACCTTTACATTTGAAAATCTTTTTAAAAAATTACTCTTACCCCCTCTTCCTCCCCCAAGTGCTATTTTTGGGTGTTAAAAAATATCTTCCCAAATTCTTTCAGGTCGAAATATGGCAATTTTTGTTCAAACGAAGAAGCTAGGTTTCTCGGTTCATCTGTTATACATCGCAGACTGGTGGTCTACCTCACCCTGCATAGTGACTGAATATCAATATTTATTAGTGTAATGTCATTTAGAAGTGGCCCGGTTACACTTAGTCTTTCAGTGAAATGATCAGTATTTTTCACGTATAAGTCTAAATTAAAAAAAAAAATTTAAGTCTTTAGAACCATCTTGTAACAAATAGTTTTGTATTCCTTTAATAAACTTAACTGCAAAATCTCATTGATTGGTTTGTCCAACATGTGATTACTGATACTCTGCAATAAAAAGAAAATATAACTTTAAATTAAAGCATTTTCATCTTTGAAGCATAAAAAATAAAGTTATTTTACCAACAGGCAAAGGAAGATCCATTTTTATCTTAGACATCAGTAACTACATTTTAGAAATCAAAAACAACTGGTCGACTCAAAATTGTACAAACCAATCAATGAGATTCTACAGTCAAGTTTATTAAAGAAATACTTAACTTTTTGTTACAAGATGGTTCTAAAGACTTCAAGAACTCCTGTATTTGTAAGTCCCCTTCCTAAAATGATGCTTCATAGTCATTGATTTTATGCTTTGAAAGGTTAATCATATTAGACAGTAAATAATATTATATGGTGGTAGGTTAATTGCTTCATTATTATTATTTTTAATACTATTAAATTGAGATTTTCGTATGTTATTTGAATGAATATTTAAGCTGTAGGATGATTTTCTTAAGAACTTATCTTTAACATGTCCATTTTGCTATGATATTTTTCTGTAGGATTGGCTGGTGTAACAAGGTTTGATAACTTTTTAAAAAGGTTTTTCATTTTATTGTTCATTATATTTTCTAACTCTAAGAGTATTTCGTTTATGTGAAGGCTAAGTCTGTTCTACTACATATATCTTGATAAACCTTTCTCAATTTTTCAGTAAGTTCTTCTGAAAATTGTTCATACATTTAAATAGTTAAGTCTGTCAACTGTAAACCAGTTTGACTAGCAGATATCTCCACTTCATTCTAAAGCTGTGGTTAGGAAACTGTATACTGAGAGTTTTTGTTGTAAATCATATATCATTTCAAATTGAAAATCCCTTTTTGTGGAAAATCTTTTCAAAAGAGTATATGCTTGTTTTTTTAGGTTTACATAGTTTAGTATTTAATTCTTAATCATTATTATTTTTACAAGTGAAAAGAACACATAAAATCCACATAAATCTATGGTTCCTTTTACTGTGAGATTTTGAATTTACTTTGAAACTCTGCAATTTGTTTGCTACATTTTTGCTATTTTCCTCACTACAATTTCAAGTGTTACTCAAGACACCTAGAATGAAACCATTTGTGACAATCTCTATTTAAACTGATAGCTGGAGTATGTGGCTATCTTGACATTTTGTGACTAGAATGTAAAATATGTGTGTAAGAGAAAATCAGTGTATGAAATAGACCCATATAATAATAATAATAATTTTATTCCTTCAATAATTTACAAAGTATAATTCACAATAACTTTTTTCGGAATTTACTGACCACTATTACCAGTAGTGTGGCCAGTGATATAATTTAATAATAATATTAAGTCACTTAATCTAGAGTCCAGCAACTTACGTAGTTAATTAAAATTGAGCCTCCAATTGTAGTGTTTTCTTTTTATTTTATTTATTTTTTAATATGGCTTGATTAAAAAAAATTAACTTAAAGTAATGGTTGTAGTTTAAATAAGTGTAATATTTAGCCAGTTATGTTTGGACACTGCAATGTGAAAGGTCAGCAAGGCAAGCAGGTGGCTGACTATGCTTCCATATGTCTGTCTATATGGCTGACTCATCTTCAGTATCTCGGTCTGTACGCGCATTTATTGTATGGAAGACGTGTTGGAAGTAGTTGTGCAGTCACCTGTGAGTTGGCTATGATATGACCGGTCTTATATGAAACATTACTGTTATTTGTTGTTTTTTTATATCAACCACTACTTGAAAGTGTAGTGAATTGTTTTAGCTCACTTACTTTTATTACTGCATTGAAATTATTGTATTTCTTGAAAACGTTTAAGTGCAGTTTCTTATACTACCTTCTATAGCTGATTGGTAAGTTACAATTCTTGAATTTGTATTGTCTTCAACATATGTAAATCATTGTTTCACCTTATTATACTAAAAGGTTTCACCTGTGAGATAGAATTTTATGTGAGTAAAGTGAGTAAGTTGATGATTCTATTACCTTAATAAAATTTCTCTAGATCATAGGTATATATAAGATTCAAGATTCAAGATCTTTATTGGTCTTTAAACACATTCAATAGTGCAATAGACTTTGTCAAGTTACTAAAATATTCTAAACTAAAACTAAAACAAACTACTCAGATTCTATCTACTTAATCCAGCCTACCAGCAAATATATAGATCTATATAATTAATAACAACAATAACCAAACAACCAACAGATCTATATAAATTAACAATAATAAATAACTATTAACACATTTAACATGGATAAAATTTTAAAACTCAACAATATTAAAACTAAATAAATAATAAATAACTGAATAAATAAATACATTGAGAGACAAAATTTAAAAAATTATTGTTGTGGTATCACAATTTAAGAATTCATCAACACAATAAAATATATTAAATTTTAACCAGCACTTCAAAACTGTTTTAAATTTGACTAAAGATACAGATCTAGCATCTAATGGTAACTTATTGAACAATTTAATTTTCATAAAAAGATGACTGCATTTTGTTTTGGTTAATTTAACTGGTAAGAGTTGTAACAAATGTTTTGTTCTAGTAGGATAATCATGAATATCCTGCCTAGTTGTAAATGTTTCAAGTTGTTCCTTTACACTTATAAGGCAGTAGAATATATCCATATTAGGAATAGTCATTACTTTTAATTCCTTAAAAATTGGAACACAAGTCTCTCTTTTTGAAACATTTTTCATAACACGTAATGCATTTTTTTGCCATTTAAATACTCTTACTGCACTACTACTGTTCCCCCATAGAGTTATACCATAACTTAAGTGTGAATGGAAAAATGGAGGCTAGAAGCATATCCGTAGTTATACAATGTCTCAATTTACTCAAGAGATAGACTACTCTAGATAATTTTTTACACAATTGATCTATGTGATGTTCCCAACTCAATCTGCTGTCAAGGTATACCCCTAATAGTTTTACAGGTTTACTAACTTTATAATTCCTATTTAAAGTGAACAGTATTTTCTCAGTCTTTTGATCATTTACTACTTTTTAAGACATTATGTCTGGTAAGATATATAACAAAATGAAATCAAATTGACTGTATAGTAAATAAACATTGGACTTCATCATTGATAAGTTTTTATTGTTTCAACATTAAAGAAGGAATGTGTTATTTATTTTAACTTTATGCAGTAACATTTTCTTCTTTGTGTGCAAAAGTACATTAAAAGATTTAATTCACTTTGATGTAATAACAGGTAATAAAGACCCTGCTGAGAGAAGAATGGCATCAGAACCCACTGTTTCACTTGAAGTGAAACAAGAGATTGTGGAGATAAAGAAGCGTTTACAATCTATTGAGACCACGATTCAGTCAGAGGTAATGCTGAACATATATTTTGTGTACCTTAGCTAAGTTTTGTTCACTAATTGATTACTTTTGTAATGTCAATGGATTACAGGTTTCAGTATCAGTTTGGTGCCATCTTCATATCCACAAAATAAGAATTCAGTCGGTCACAGAGACTGTCAGTTAATTAGTCAGGCTTTTTTTCAAGGCAACACCCTTAGAAATCTCATAGAAGAGTTTAGATTCTCTCAGATTAAACGCTGAGCCCAAATTTGTCAGAGCGTCCCTCTTTTATTCCCAACTACTTCCTCGTGTTCTGATGAAATCCAGCGAACTAACATTGTTGATCTTGTCCAGACGACTTGATTACACCTGTGTATACTTACTCTTGCCTGAAGACACAAGTTGCGTGCAGTGTTGTCAAACTGTCCGTGACAATGACCAATCATTTTATTTGTAATTCTACACATAACGTAGCTATGGTAGAAAGGGTTGATTCAGTTTAATGTTGATTTTAGCTCCAGTCCACCTTCCTTTTATTGCAGCGTCCGGTATCTGACACTGTCTCAGACTTTACTCCTGAAATCTGGAGTCATGTTTATCCGACGAGACCCAAAGAAAGTCGACGAAGAAGAAGTTCAAAACAAAACATTTACATTGTTTAGACATCAGAGACACCTATTAATAGGTGAAGTGATAGTCCCATTGTCTCATCAAATACACAATTGAACTGTGTAAAAGAAATTCAAGTTTTGTAATTGTTTTGTTTTGTTTTGTTAAATTCCCCTGCTTTCTGCACCTGCACACACTGTGATTAGTCAGTCGTTGGTTCACTCAGCTGTTGCTATTTCCCCGTATAAAAGTACTTCTTATTTATTTTGGTGGTCAATCGAGTACCTCGCAGATATTTTACATTAAGTTTTTAGTGAATTACTTTACTTAATGGACCATCACGTTCCCGGTCACTAAGTTCCCTGTTATGACATTTAGCTTAAGTTAATGAGTATATTATGTAAAGCCAGGCAACTTGTGTGAATAGATATTTTTAGTATTTTAATCACTTTTATTTTGGACTACAATAGCAGTAATGTTATAACATTTTCATAATAGCATTTTCAAACTTTTGCAATCTGTATATGTTAAAAAAAATAAAAACACTGTGTTCCACATTTGTAACATACATCAATGCCAAATTAACAAAATCCCGTTACTTTTACATATCATCTATCATCAATAATAAACTTTTTACTGTAGAATTATATAATAAATATGTATATCTTTTTTATGATGAAGGAACTATGCAGAAATTATAATTCAAGTTGTAAAGTTACTTAGTTACAATCATATTAGTAAAACAATTCAAAATACCTCAGATGAGCTCAGTGTCCAAAAGGTTAACATTATGTTAGATTTCCCGTCATAGCTGTGTTCATAATTTTTAGTGGTCGAGATACATAAAATTTTATGTCTTTATTCACTAGACATCAAATCTTGTGTATTACATCATATACATCACTTAATTGTTTTGTGAAATAAATTTTAGTAAATGGTTTTGGTGTTGTCTATATTAAATTATTGGTTATTTATCTGCCTTGTTTCTGTTCCAGCCGTGTACTCCCGCTGCAACCAATTCCGTCCCAGGAGGAACACCAGTAGGTGAGTTGCTGTCGTAAACTTATTTATTGGTGTGTGATGGGCTGTGCCTAAAGAGAACAGAAAATATTCTGGAAAGAGAATTTAATTTTGCTTTAGAAAATATTTGAAGTTATTATAAAGCATGTTAATTATACAGAGTGTATCTGTACCGATGGAACAAACCCCTAGGAGATGTTCACAGTGTCACAATAACAATTAATGTTAATGATGTGTTGTGTTTGCAGGTGTTGTGGGAGTCAACGTGTACAGAATGGTGGTGGTGCAGATGGGGAGAGAGGTGGACATATTGCGACAGCGCATGGCTGATTTAGAAGAACAGAACCAACGCGAGGTACCAGAGCAGTAGATTGTATAGTACAATTCAAATAGTTCTTAAGATCCAGCTTTTTCTTTTCGTGTCATTCTTTCTCTATAAGATCGATTGTGAAAAACTGGTTCTTATACATATGGTCTTATGTTGAAAAAACTGGTAAAAAAACAAGTTTATGATTTCTGAGTTGTCAGGCAAGATCATTTAGGAACACTTGCAAATTCTTTTTTGCTGTCATTTAAAGTTGGTTCATATTTCTAGAGTATTATAATGTAGATACCAATTAATTATTCATGAAAATGGAATCTTTGGAATAATAGATTTTTCACTTCCTAGTCTTATTGGTTATCATGGGGTAATACCTGTACAGTAAAAATGAGTGGTGTTAAATAGCAATGGAGCCTGTATAGAACCTTAGAAGTATGAACAAAAATACAAACGTAAGGTTTAATTTGACAGAACATGGTTGATTACGGAATTAGCAATTATTTAACTTAATACAATACAGGAGCATGACTATTTGAAGTATATATTATAAACTGTGACAAAAACAATTATAACATATTTCTAGTCCTATTGAAGAGCATCACTGTAAATTATTCTTCTGTGATCTAAGTTATTGTTAAATTTAATTGAATGGGATTTAATATGTTATCAATATTATTTGTAAAAATAATACACACAGGTCTCTTTTGTTTGTGTTTTAGTTTTTATATAATACATACCTTTATCACTATTATATACTATTTCTAAGTAATTGTTTTTACGTATTTGTTATCATTAGTATTAATTTTAATTATATCTAAATACTATACCAGGGTGGCCACCGACCGGGAATTTAACGGACTGGGAATAAGCCAGAAATTTTTCAGAGAACCGGGAAAATTACAAAACAAATTTTCCGGCTCCAAGAACTTAAAAAATCAAGACGTAATGTGACAGCTTCTTGAATCAAGAATTTATTATCTCAAAACATTGTATTATACACAACGTGGCTCGTGAAATTCAGAATGAAGATCGACATATGTTCGCGAACTTAATCTGAGGGTTGCCTCCACTAGTGTAGTGGAGTTTATCTTGGTTAGTTCTACTCCTGTGCCACGGCTAGCCCCCTCCCCCCAAAAAACACATAACAATGCATTGTACAATTTTAAATCGGCCGACCGTTCCGGACATCAGCACTAAATAAGCGATATAAACGGGTTTTATGTATTTAAGTATTATTCAGTCTTCGAAGTGGGGCTATAAACATGCTTAATAATTCAGTTTGTTGAATAGTATATGCTTGACAGTTTGACACACCCAGTTGTTTTTGGTACACCATAATTTCAATTGAATTTTTACCAGGCCTGATAAGATACCTTTTGGAGAAGAAAATAGTGGGTAAGCTATAACAAATAACGCCAAAAAAGGCGCGTTTGCGTCCGACATGTGGCACAGCAATGACAGAATGAGCTGAGGGCTGAGTGGCAGGAGAAACATTTATTGTCTACAATTGGCAGCAGATAAACGGCATCATGTGGTACCGCCCGCCTCTCACATCTTTCGTGAGTACTCCCCATATGTACAACACAAACATTAAACTTTAAGTGGCCGCTTGATCCAGTGCTCACCGCCCACCGCTTACCACTTGTATCTCGGCCTCGGTTGGTCTATGAATGATTGCTCCTCGCACACGTTCCTATTGCTCATCAGATTACAAAGATTAAAACAAAGAAAGTGGTGTTATGTTTTGATCTCACAGTCACATCCAAGCCTCGACTAAATTGAGTTTACACTGGCTAAAATTGCAAGCTCTTGCGACCGTTACCGCAACCAGTGTCGGACAGTTGTTTGCAATAACTGGAGATCAGTTTTGGCTATTAAAATTTCAATATAAACATTGCCGAGATATCACTGCCGTGTGTAAACAGACTTTGTATTGATTCTCGGAACAACCAGTTATACAAGTACAGCAAGTTGTACTAATACTTGGGAGAATTCTCTTAAGTAAAATTGTTTATCTTGTTCATATTACGTGAGAGTAATTGTGCAAATTGTCTCGCCACTTTACTTGCCAGTGTAAACACAGCTTATGTTGTCGCAAGTCTACAGACGGCCAGCCGACTGAATCAAACACGCACGTCAGTGTCGTCGTCAGAGCGGGATTGGTTGGACGACGGCTGGAAATCCCATAAGTTCTCCGATTAACTATTTACTACTACACTGCACACGTGACGATTGGTCGGACGATTCGAACTGTTCACACCAAATAGTCCAACATGTATAAGGAGCCTTATGTCATGTTGTTTCGTAGTCCATGACTATAATCTAGCGAACATGTTGTGATGAACCATAGCCTTTTGTGCGTTTATTTACTTTGTAGTTGTGTTTTGTCGTGATGGGGTGATTCTATTCTTTCATTATATTAAAGATTGACACAAAATATTTAGGAGCCAGTAATTGCTAATATCAATTGTGCTCGTATTCTGGGTGCAACTGTAGAAGGTACTGTTCTGTACTGGTGTCTTTGTACTTATTCTACAGATCACGAACTAACCGCACTTCGGTAACTTTCGTAGCAGATAGATAACTTTCTAATGCATTCTTCATGTATTGGCCGTCATTGGGATATATATTGAGAGCCACGTTACTTTCGTGGAATTCTAACTAGGGCTACCGCCAACAGTGAGAATCTGGAAAAGCATGCTTTACACATGAATTACGGACTCCGTGAAACATGCATGAATAGTGCATGCATTATAGTGTCAATGGAATTTTTAGTAGAGATGGATCGTTTCCGATACTCAATACTGGGGCTCTTTCTACTCGATTCTGATACCAATAGAAGTGTTTAAATATGATTGAAAAATCACTATTTCACAATATACTACTCATATGGGCAAGCTGAATCTCAAATACAACAAAATTCTATTCCCGGATGACTACTGAACGGCAGTACGCAAATAGCGATTGCTTCAAAGTTCGGCCACTGCAGATCTTTGACCTGCAATGCTGGACTGCAGTCTGGCCTACTGTAGCGTTGTTTTGGTATTTATTTGTTATCTTTGTTTATTCCATATTGGATAGATGTACTTTTTCAAACATCACAGAAAGGGAAGTTATGAAGTCGAGCTGATTTGTCGACACATCGAAAGACACAGGGATAAAGAATAAGGAGCTTGAAATAGGTGATAGTGATAAATCGTCACCAAATTTCATATCGCTAGCGCACCACAAAAAATGCTAGAGCACCACAGCTTTGTGGCATTCCTTGCAAATACAACTGGTGAAAATAAACAGTCACCGCTGAACTAGGCGTAATGTTTAAATATAGTATTACAGTTGTTTATTTGATTTGAAAATAGTCTAGAGAATCGGATATTTTCGACCGGGAATTCGAAAAGAGGATTTGAGTGGCCATCCTGTATACATGCAGGGTGCTTATGAAACTAATGAGCATGATTTTATTGTGACCTGACTATCCACAGCAGGTTCTGCCCCTCCAAACGCTCCCGGTCTCAGTTTGCTCCGAGCAGTAGGAGTGCTAAAATGTATCTTTGCACGAAGTCTGTTTTCCGATAGTGTCACGGGGCAATAGAGTGCTCGCTTGGTACGTGATCAAGTTTTGTGTGTGGCTTGAGAAGAATGCAACGGAAAGTTATTAAATGCTTCAAGAGGCCATTAAGGAGGAATACATTTTGAGATCTCAATGCGGAAAGTGGCACAAGCCTACAAGGAGGGCCGGGAGAAGATCACCTACGTGTGCGTGAAGTTTTGAGTTCAGACTGTCTGTTAAGTATCCAGGTAATCGCTGACACCCTGAACTTGCCAACATGCGGTACGTGGGATAGTGACAGAGGATTTGCAAATGCTAAAGGTCTGTGCGAAACTTACCGAAGTTGTTGACAAAAGTGCAGAAAGAAGTTCGAGTTTTGTGCAGTAAAGTCCTGCTGTATCATATCACTCATTTGTTTCTAATCGTTAGACCATAACCCAGCAATCATTTGTTACCATTAAAAATCTTCACCTTGCAGTCTTTATTAGGGGTTGATGAGGCTCAGTAGGAAATTACTGTGGAGGAGACGAGATTGTTTTGGAAGGAGGTGGTGGTTCATATTTCTCCTACAGTTCAAGGTCGGGTTCTTCTAGACAACCCTTTTATTCAGTTGTATAACCTTACCTTTAGGTAATTATTGTGTTTGTACAGTGATGAAATATTTTATAATTTTCATTAAATCGTTACAGATAGAAGAAAGAAACGCAACATGGAGGCCCCTAGGATTACCTATGCAGACCACAATTTTCCTGATGGCCTGGCCTCTTCTTATGATATTTTTCGCTAAATGGTTGAGTGAAAGAAGAAATCGTTAGCTTTCTCCTCTTTATGACATTAGAAGTTGGCAATATTTTTTTGTAATTTTTAAGTTGTGTTAATCTTTGATTTATGTTACCTAATGTTTATCCGACATTATCATTTATGTACTGGTTTAGACACCAAAGAAAATGACTTCTAATGCTCCTTCATGTATTGATTTTTATTCACAAAAACATATCACAACTTGTATATTCAACTTTTAGTGTTTGATTGTTTTGTTTGTCATAAAAGCACATTTTAAGCTGCATATACCTAATTTAGGTTCTGACTGATTGAATTAGCCTTCGCTATAAATGTTTTTTTGTTGCAGTTTAATTTCAACTAAATAAATAGTGTTTTTATAATATTTGTTACACTAAGTTAAGTTATCACAACTGTCATTAAAGTTTGTGATAGTTTTATTCTTGTTTCTGTGCTGTATGTATTATTAAATCCGGAGCTCAAGAAATGTGTATAACAAAATTCACAATAGTTATAATGAATATTTTGTAATTCACACTGATGTAAAACCATCACATGTTTCAAGATAGCTAGTTTGAGGAGCAACGAAATTTTTACCACTTTGATGTTTCTTCTAGTTTATGTTTAAGAGTCATGTAAAGCTGTGTTGCTTTACAAAGCTGTGAATTTGTGATATTTTAATATAGTTAGTGGTATTGGATATTATGAAAAGAAAGCATATATAATGACAACCTTTTTTACTCACATAGTTAGTTGAAGTAATGTTTAAGCAATTTTAGTACAGCTTTTCCTAACACAAGCAACACCAATAGCATTGGATCTAGTAGGTATGGGTCAAGTAATTGTGTTCATTTTTATTTGTGTGAGCAGAGATCTGTTTTCAAATATCCAGGTTTTTATGTAACTTTCTAGATTGTTGGAATTCACAGTCTCCAAAAATATTACATATTGTAAAAGGTGCTACTTCAGATGTCTGTATATTGTTACAATTATACTGTTTGTGAAATATTCATTTTCATACATAATTAATATGAAACTCTTAAGATGTTAAGATATGTAGATGAAAAGCACAGAACTATTCAATTTCTTTCCCTTGGAAAATATCAAACAGATTTTTCAATGATCAGCAAAATCTTGATGTTTGGTGAAATCATGCCTCTTGAGATGTGCTGTGTTCTTGAAAATCACGTAAAAATTCATGTAAATTACATATAATTTTTATTTTTTCAATACATTTGAGGAAGTTCAAGGTTAATAGAAAGGAAACCAGCATTTTCCATTAGTGGTAATTTGGCCTGTAATGGTAACATTCGAAGAAAACTATGCACTAACTTTTGTTTTTTACTAACACTATTACACCAAAATTTGCATTTTAATTAAATATTCCAATACGTTTTCAACCTTGGTTTAAAAATCAGTAATTTTGTGTAATTTGTTTGAAATTTATAACTCACAATCTTTACAACTACACCAGTTTTCTATTTCATTGAGTTTAAGCATAGACCTTTAGTAATTTATATTGAAATTCAGCCCATACATTCCTTGGATAGATTTTCAAAATGTAAGTTAAATAATCAAACAAATATTTAATTATTTATTGTTGGTACAATATTCTAAATATTCAAGTCAGTTTTCTGGTGCAATTACTTCGCTGTAATGAACCTTTTTTTTTCATTGACATATAACAGCCAACTTTCTAGAAGTAGTTCTGAATCATGTTGAATATAATATAAAACCGAGGAAAGAACTCAGAACTGTAAAGATATGATTAGGGGGTTGTCTAACTAATTGACTTTGATGTGCTATTTTACTATGCTGCTTTGACCTACATATTTTGATTAAAGTTACTGTAATTTTCCATTTCAGTACAGTTACTACACGTTTAATACATAATATTGGATGTATGATATTGTAATGTAAAATATATTTTTGTACACAATGTTAACTGTTAATTAAAGTTTAGCGTTGTTTGTTTTTTTTAGTTGCTTTGTTTGTTTCATACCTTATTAAATATCTTCCTATAATTTTATATATTATGAAATTTAAAGTGCATATCTAAACTGAAATTATAATTGATCTCTAAGCCTGTCAGGTGTAAGATCTTTTTAATAATGAATTCTGTTTGTGCCACCTTTTACGAGTAAGAAAATGCTTAAGTTATAGAACAGCATTGAATAAAAGAGTCCGATATAAAATCACTGTATTGTGTGAGTTACAGTTCTTTCAGAAGTTCACAGATTATCAAATCATAGCCCGGTGCTTTTCTTAGAGTCTAATTCATGAAGTATGGCATTCTTAACATCCAACATCCGTTGTATGAATAAACTTAGGGGTAGTGCCAAGCGATTGGGAGTATTGAACTCAGCTCCAGGATTCAGTTTGAACACATTTTTAATATGTTCACTCTTTGATGTTGAAATGATTCTAATCTGTATTGTCATCCCAAAGTGTGGGAGGAATTTTCTTTAAAATTATTGAGGAAGTAATGGTCAAAATAAGTGATGATTGTAGTCAGACGACAAAGTGAGAAGACTGAATTTTAAGATAATTGTGATAAATATCTTTGTTGGTTAAGCAAGAAGATCTGGAATATTATTTCTGTACGATGGTTCACCAAATACACACGAAATATCCAACTCTTCTATATAACGCAGAAGCTGATGGCCTAGCCTCAAGCTCTACCTGGATTTTTCTGTTGTAGTCTCCTTCTGTTACAAAACAACCCACCCCTAAGCATCCTGAAAAGATCACTAAATTGCCCTTGTTATGTTTTAATAAGGTATTAGAACAGTATGCAGAAGAGACAGTTAAAACCAACTGCCAATGGCACAGTGTAGCGGGTATGGTGATTATTCAGGAAAAAAAGAATCAAGCAGCGTTGCTGCTGCTTGGATGGGTGACCGCTGAGCGATCTTGTCCTTGCATGCAGTCCACCTGCCCGGTCATTGGTGGTGGTTCGGAAGTCACCTTCAAGCTGTTGGTTCCCTGATTAAGTGTGGGGGCTTCTTAGCTGTAACTTCAACTGGTAAAATAAGATATTGCTTTACTTTAAAGGGCAATACCAGCATTTACAAGAATACTTGTGGCCTGGATGTGGTGAAATTGATGTTAACATCATAATAATATTCACTGTGTTTTTGTATCAAAATATAACTTCCAGCATAGCAAGTGTTATCTGGATGATTATTTTGGTACAATACAAAGTTTGCAATTTGAAATAGCTAAGGCCTGTAAAATAAGTTTTTGATATAAGCATTATATCAATTTTGTTTTGTGAATATAAAGATAAAGTTATTTATTATAATAACCAAACCATTGGCATTTCAGAGATATTTGAAAAGCTCTCATTTTTATTTACTTAAAACGGTGGTTAACAGGTTCAGAAGAGTTCATATTTGTTGGGCTTGCAGAAACAGGTTTCTTAAACTTGTCAAAGAAGTTTTGTAAGCTTTTGTTGGTGTCAGTAGATCCAGAATACAGATTTGAGAGTATTTTGTTGAAACAGCTTGTGCATATGTAAATATGGGAGGGAACATTGATTATAATATTTTAGATTTTTTGGGGCAGTTCATTGCCATTATTTTGTGTTGCACTTCTTAGAAGAGGATTCATCCATTCTTTTATTTCTCAAAAGTGGAAATGCCTTTTGTTTTACATGACGGTAAGTTTACAGCTTTTGTTATTTGCAGAGTGATTTCCATTACATAGTGTGCATATAAAAGGGTACTTCACTTGTTTCGTGCATGATTTTGTAAATGATCGTTGACCACATTATTCAAATCCAAAAACCTAACTATACATCCTTTCAAATTTTCCACAAGATGACAAGGACCAGGTACTAGTTAGAAGGACGTAAGGAGAAAAGAATATGCAAGAAAATGGCTACTGATTACCCTCTATGAATTACATGCCAGCTAAGGTTAAAAAAGTCAAATTTAAAAATAAATCTATTTTAAAGTTCATTTACATTATTACACATGTAGTCTACGTTAAAAAAATTAAAGTAGTTAAATTTCTCAACAAAGATAAACTTTTCTTTTCGCAGTAAACTACATGCATTCTTTCAGACGTCCCAGCGGCTCATCATGAATTCAGCAACAGAATAAAACTCATTGGACACCAACAGAAGAGGTCCAGTGAGAGTGTTGCCAAAAAGACTTCACTCATTTAGTATTATTTATTTAATACAAAACTGTTCAAAATACAACCACAGTTTGATTTATGTCTATACAGTATAACAAAACATGCAATCTAGGGATTAAAATAATAGCTTGTTAAGACAAATCTTAGAACCAAGTCCTAAGGAATTATGGAAATTAAGTTTGTTGATAGCGAAATTAAGTATCTAACACTTCGGACAATAATGCTAGTTTGACTAGTTAATGCAATATAAGGCAGAAGTAAGTCCCAAATGTTCTCTCAAGCACAATGTAATGGGAGTGCTAACTTTTGTTAAATGATACGGGCAATGAGCACGAGTTATAACTAATGTAGCCAAGGCTCAATAATTTAAATCAAGCTATAATTGATAAAATACATTTTCTACTCTTTAAGCTGATTTATATGGCCTGTTAAAATGTTACTGTTCTTAAAATGTCTTCCGAAATTTCAGAGAGTGGAGTGTATTTTAACATGGGGCTACAATTATAAAAATGTATGTTAACAATGAATATACACACTACTCGTGTCCATCTCTAACCAGGATGCATGCGCTATCCCTGGCTTTTGTTATCAAGAAAGAAACTAGGTTATAACCGAAGAAATGTGAAAGTTCGACTGAGACCTTGGGTTTTCCAATAAAAAATAGAGTTACATTAAAGAATAGGAAAGGAAGAAAACATCCTGAGGAGAGCCTGAGAAACTCACATCACCGGGCTTGAATCTCACTTCGTGATAATAACACAGCCACAGTCTATAATATACAAATTGCAATAAAATATTCTCCATAACACTTCATTAAACGTTCTGCTATTTGTGCACGAGCACATGCCATTCAGCAATTTGCTCACATCTTGTATAAATAGCTACACAAATGATAGAAATTATGTACATTTTCCAAAACATGAACAAATTTCTATGTTAGTTCATTGTTTTTAACATGTACAAGTTTTTACATGGAAATGTTTGTTCTGAATTAAACAAATTTATATTTCCTACAACATTGCAAATGTAAATGTTTCTTACTGGACCATGAGTATATGTAATATTAGCAATTTCTCGTTGACTTATTATTTTGCAATTATAACACAAACTAATTATAAACATATTGAAGGACAAACAGAATTGTAAGTAAAAGAGAATAAAATAAATATACCCATGTTAGCAAAGTATTTACAGATTAACTTGATAGATCAGTGTTAGACCAAAGACCACTGCAGACTGGTTTGACCCAAAACCCGGTATTGAAGATAGTGGACCCTTACTTTCACCAAAAACAGAGAAAAATTAACAAAAATCTGTATGTGACATTTTACAAAAGGGACTTTTTACAATGTGTTATTTAATCTTTTATTGTTATAATGTGAGTAAATTTAGAAATTATAATTTTATCATTATGTTTATGCTAATAGGGGGTGGGGTGTTGAAATTACCAACCCTAGGGATGACCCTATGCATCTGACTTCAATGCCAAAAAGACTACATGGGTGTTGGTTTGGTTTTTATCATATTAGAAAATCAGATTAAGCTGCTTTGATGAAGTAAATAACTATAAACTACCACTGGCTACGTTTGTACTACTGCTTCACAGTATTTTTACAAGGTTTGGCTAGTTGCTTGTCATTCGTTTGATTAATAAATAAGAATGATTGATTTTCGTTTAGTTGATTAATAAATCATTTTAACAGTTTTTGGGTAAAGCTCCAGTCTATTGCTTACCTTGGGACAAGTAATATGAGCATTTAAAAAACTGTGAGTTTGTTGAAGGAAAATTTAGTTAATTAATTAAACTAATTGTATTTGTTAATTTAAATAATTGTACTTGATTAAATAGTAATCAAGTGCCACCTCAATTGGATTAGCAATGCATCAGCTGGTTGGGTCAGTGCAGATGCAGTGTCATGGTGTCCAGGTCAAAGGCTCAGCAGATATGAGCAAACAGTGTGTAATTTGGAAGTTGAATATCCGTTAAATTATGATTAGGTTGTGAAGTTTCTGACAATGAGTTAAAACATGTTCTTCTATGTTTGAAGCTAAGCAAAAATTTATTAGATTTTATGCAATGGATCTCTTTCTCTCAAAATTTATATTTATAATAAATCTTGATAGTTTCTGTTAACTTATCATAAAATAAGGTTTCTTGATTAATTTTGAAGTCTTCATAAAAAAGTTTATTATTTTATAGACTTACATATGACCTAGGGTGTTTTAGTGCAAACATAAATACAGTCCTAGTGCTGCGCGGTGTCTTACTACATACAAAAAAAATTATAGTTAAAGTAACTATATGACTATAATTATGCTGCAACAACAATGACACGTGTTACAGAGACAACCGGATAAATGCATTCCAGATTCAAAGGCAAGTAAACTATTCATAGTAATACTACTTGATTTATTTTAATTTTATGAGAATAGGTTAACTATTGTTTTACATTACTCTTGAGGTGGTGATATTCATGGTTAAGAGGCTCTGCATCATAACAAAAGCTTTTTTCATGTATGGAATACAATTAAATAGCAACATTACTATTAAATTGGAATTATATAAAACATTCAAGAATATTTAGTAGGTTTAGCTATATACTGTCCAGATGTTAGGGTCCGTAAAAGTTTACAGAGAACCAGAGAATATTTTAATTGTTATTTTTTGTTAATTCGGTTTGTTTCATTCACAACACAATTGTTAAACAAGACAGATATTTATCTAAAGGATTATATTACAGTACTAAAGCTGATCAGGCACAATCATTGACAGAGTGGCGAGTACACAATTTTTATTATCTAATGGTTTCTATTACAACACAGAACAACAATCTCAGTGCAAAACTGATTAAAATTTATTTAGTGGTATTACTATTTTCAACATTATTCAATACCAATTTAGAGAAAGCCCTCAATTGTATCTTGGATTGACTAAAATTTGACCTTGACTGAGACAAACACATTTACTGAGGTATATAAGCGAGTACTGTATCTGTAACTATTCAATCACTTATGTTTCTTACATCAAATTGAACTCATTTTGATTAAATATCCCTAACTTCCACATTTAAACCTTGTTGAAGAACTTTTACCACATACGAGTATGTTTTGTTCAAGTTAATGGAGTTGCTACCATCAAAACTTGACCTATTTTATATATAAAAATGTTTTTTTTTAATTGTTATGCCCTTACAGCTAAAATTGATGCAAAACAAGTTTTAGTTAAAAAATAAGATTATTTTTTACTTTTTAAGTTTGCTGCTATTTCAAAACGAACCTATCAATTTGTTAAAAAAATCTAACAAATGTGCAAAATTTTAATGTTTTATGTTAAAAATCAGAGTAAGGAAACAAACTGTCAAACACGTTTGGAAAAAAATACACACAGAACCATTTTATAGTTTAGATTGTGTAGTTTAAATAAAAAGTATTAAATATTTAGCCGTATGGTATTTCTGATTCACAAGATATTTCTTATTAGAACACTGTATCTAAAAAACGTTTACGTATGTATACATACTAACTTTTCTTGTTTATAATTTTTCAACAACTTGTTTATGCTGAAACTTTAAAAGATTGATAAACATTATATAAATATATTATATTAAAATTATTGGTGGTTAATATTTGTCACTGTGGCACTCAAAGGGTTAAATATTGTAATTTTATGATCAATGATGTGACAAAAGTATGCTGACTACTTAGTAAAATGTTCTAAAGGAATCAATAAATACACCTCACCTTTACAACATGAGCATCAGTACTACATTCAGTACATCATTTGAAATTAATAAACCAAACATTTTTATTTAGGTTTCAGTTACTTTAATCTAAATTCTAAACCATATAAATGGCTTCTTCAAATTGGTTATGTATTAAAAGAGTACAAATTCTGTTACTGTGAATTAAATTGCTGTTGATCAGGAATTGTCAGTCCATTCGCCACTTGGATTTTCTCTAAAGTACTTCCAAGTGAGACAGGTCTCTTGAGCATCAGCCTTTTCTCATTGAGGTTCTGGATGTTGGTCATGAATAGGTTTTATCATCTAGCAAATGAAAATCCCTTTATGGACAGTGTGGTTCAGTGCTTTCGGAGGATATATCACTCACCATCAATCAATCAATCATTTATTGTCAGAACACAAAGTGTATAACGTCATCAGTTATACAGGATAACAATCTACACTAGCCTATAATTATTAACTACAAGTACATTTTAAAAATTCATCAACTCTTTAAATACACGTTTTCTTTACTATATTCAAGAGTAAAGTTTTTTGTCATTTTGCAAGACATCGTCAAAACAGTGAATACTTTATTTAATAGGCCTAGGCCTAATTTAAAATTACAATTTAGTAGTCAACGTGTAAAATGAACTAAAAATTTATAAAATACAGGGATGCTCAAGGACCAGGTTAAAAGTTACCCTATACATCAAAGTACTTACTTACACCATACAAGCATTTTTCAGTAAACCATAACTTAATAGTGGTTTTAAACCTGTTTAGGGACATGCCTTTGACGTCACTAGGTAATGCATTGAATAACTTAATGCCCTGATATACAAAGCTGTTTTGAGTGCTAGAGTAATTACATCTCTTTGTAACAATATTTAGCCTATTCCTTGTTTCATAGCCGTGAATATCAGCTACATGTTGAAAAGCATAGAGGTTTTCTTCAATGTGCATTAGTATAGAAAAAACATACAGGGATGGGAGGGAAAGAATGCCTAATTTGATAAAATATGGTTTACAGTGAGTCAAATTCGGCAAATTACAAATAAGCCTAATGATTTCTTTCTGCAAAACAAACATCTTATCACAATAGCCAGTTTCCCCAAAGGGTGATTCCATAGTTTAGCTGACTATGTACAAAGGCATAATCACATGTCGAGTATTATAATGGTAGGTATCTCTTCCTCCAAGAGGGGACAGTTTGTCCATGTACAGGATAACCTTTTGAATGTAGAGTGATTGACAGAAGGATTGTTGTGGTTGGAGATTTGCTATATTACAATATGGATTTTCATAACATTTTTAATTATAAAACATTATTATATTAACATTAACATATTCCCTGAAAATGCAAATATTTTTTGTGATTTATTTGTATTGTGAATACCAGTTGTAGAGCTGCAATGTTTGTGTTCAAGTAATGTCTTACAGATTATGAAATTCCCCCATGGTAGCCATCCCATTTTTGCGACCACAAGGATTTATTTGAAGTGTTAGCTAAAGTAGGTACAGCCTGAGGTACTGAGGGTGTCGCACTGACTGTAGAATCAAAGTGAGGGTGAAAGAGTGAACATGAGGTTAATGTCCTTTTGGAGTTTGATGATTTTTGTTTTGTTTGGGCAAACTAGATTGTTCATCTGTTGTCACACTGAATCAATTTAATTTGTTTTCTAATATTTTTTGTGTCAATTTTGATATACTATTATAAAACAAATTAAATTCGTGGGTCTTGGGTTTCACCCTTTTAGGATCCACCGGTGATAATGCGACACCACATACTTGTCCGCTATTGACTGGCCATTGGCATATCGCCGGTTTGGTAGTCTTGTTTTCTAGTACCATTTTGGAAAATATATTACTGAAAACTGAATGGTCATCAGATTCACTCTTTACAACAATTACACAAATATAGTTGCATTGGATACATTTACTAACAGACATCAAAAAATGATAAAAATTATGCTGGTGTTGACGTAGTTGAATTAGTAGTGTAAGGTATTTTTAAAAGTCACATATTCCATTTAGTTTATCCTATACGTCTGTACAAACCCAAAAATGTAATTTTATTTTTTTACTACTTTATATTCTCATTGACTTCACTATTGATTTGTTTATATGTACAGATGTGACTAAAGAATTAGAACAGTTACTTCGCAATGTTAACTAAACATAACTAAGTTAATGCTGGTTCCGGCACTGTTAAGTGGAACGAAGTTCCTATCTTGTTTACATGTAATGACATTTCAAGTTGCAACCCGTCACCCTGCTGGAGGGATTTTAGAGGGGCAGCTAATTTGTGATTTAGTATTAAAGTAATGTAAATCCTTAAACATAATTGTTTATTTTACTATCTTAAATTTACTTTGTCAATATTTAACTACGTTTTACCTTCTGATTGAACCATTACAGGAGACGAGACTTGGGTAAAACACATGAATTATGAAACCAAATTAGTCTATGGAGTAGGGGCATATACACTTTCCAAAAAACCCAAGGGAGTTTGACTACCTGGTTGAAAGTTCAGGCGTCAGAATTTTATAACGGCGACTATGTTGAAAAATAGTATTTTAGTGTTACTTTCAAATGAACATAATATAATTTTTTTCTTTGTTTATATCAAAATTTAATCTAAAATTAGAAAATAATTTAATCTAAAATAAAATATTTTTAATTGAATTTAGTTAACTTTGATCACCTGTAGGGTCAGTAATTTTGAGGGCATAATTGATTGACCTGGACAAAATCAGGCCGGAAATTATGTAGACAAGAACTGTCAGGACTTTGTCTTGCGGCACTAGTTCTGAGCTCAGAACGATTTCAGTTCAGGAATGGCTTGACACATCTCTAGTTATACACATTTCTGCATGTTTACTTGTTGATTAAAAAACTAACAATTTTTATTAGGTTTAACCAAATTTGTAACACATCCAAAACTATAAAGAACAAAATAAAAATAATTACTACACTTAAAAAATTAATAGACAGATAGTTTCTTTGTAAATAATTTTGGCTTTTTTGAAAAGTTAAAATTATACTTTATATTGAGAGCAATTAATTTTAACAAAACTTGACAGGCTAGGAATCAAAGACATTGCACTTCAATGGTTTCATAGCTATCTAGGTGAACGAAGACAAATAGTAGAACTGAAACAGACTATTAATGGAAGAACAGTAAATACAAAATCTGCTTCACGAGAAGTAAAAAGAGGAGTCCCCCAAGGGTCTGTGATGGGACCAGTCTTGTTCGTTCTGTTCACCTGCGACCTCTCCACATTCATGGAACCTCAGACAATCATATATGCTGATGACACTGTGCTGCTATCCAACAACAAAACAGCTGAGGCGTTGGAAATAGCCTCATACATATCTATCAGCATGGCTCATGATTACTGTATAGCAAACGACTTGGTCTTTAACAAGGAGAAGACAACACAGATGATTTTGGGTAAGCACAAGAACAAAGTCTCTGGAACACCCAAGATTGGAACTGTTGAACAAACAAAGCACCTTGGAATGATTCTTGACGACAAACTTTCATGGGACAGCCACATTGATTCTCTTTGCTTAAAACTCAACACCGCTTTGTATGTACTGAGAAGAATCAAGGCAGTGAGTACAGAATTGACTACAAAGATAGTCTATCACTCGCTCTTTGATTCTCATGGAGTGATTCTATGGGGCAACTCGTCCTCAAAGAACCTTCAGCGGATCCTACTCATTCAAAAGTGAGCAGTAAGAATCATGGCTTCCCTCCAACATCAAGATAGTTGTAGAGAGGTATTTAAAACACTACGAATATTGACAGTTGTGGCAATTTATATAATTGAAGTCATTGTACATGCCTACAAACAAGGACTTACTAGGAATCGTGATCTTCACGGCCTGCAAACAAGACATGCTCAAGACTTCAGCCGGGCAATACACAGGACATCTCTATTTTCCAAAAAACCATCATATGCAGGAGCGAAACTCTATAATCTGCTCCCACCTAAGCTGAAAGAAGACAATCCTGAAATTCTCAAGCGAAGACTGAAGACCTGGTTGCTGAAAGAATCAATCTACAGCCTGGAAGAATTTGTGACATCCTGTAGAACATCCCAAGGAAGGACATAACCTTATGTATTACTTAGATTTAATTTTTTTATTTTATTTGATTTGTTTTATCGATTGTTGACCCTTGTTCTGTACTTGATGTTCACGAATAAAGCCTACTGATTGATTGATTGATCAATGCATTTCTGCACATTTGGTACTACAAAACAGCTATTTTCATCCTTATTGGACTCCAGTTATGGATTTTTATTACTAAAATAACCTTGTGTATATCTATGCAGCTTTGGACATATTACCAAAATGGCATTACGTAATTTCGGGACATAGCAATTTTTTATTCTGGTCCCAAAAGGATCAACTTAAATCAACGCATCAACTTTTCAGTCATCCAATTCCCACCAGAAAGAGGTTGTCTTATAGACCTATTTCTGGTGTTAGGTACATAAAATTCGTAATAGTAAAGATAGAATTCAATTCTTGGATTTAATATTAGATTCTACTCTGTACTCATTCACAAACTGTATTCGGGACAGTTCAGCAAAACAGCTGACAAAAGAACCTTGACACGAATCTCAAATTTTAATTGATATGTTATTTGTCATCAAGTATTTCTTTCTTGAAAAAGATATTACTATTTTCCCTTTTTTATTTTACACCTTTAAGCTTTTTGAGTTCATAACAAAATATTACCTTTTCCTTAATTGTGCTAAATTTCAAGGTATTACCTAAACAAGATCAATTGATTAGTTAGAAACAGTAGCTAAAATTCAGCTATTACTGTAATTATTTTATCTTACTACCCATAGTATTAGTATCGATGAATTTCTAAAGTTGTTCAGAATAAGTTGATATAAATTTAATTGTACCCATTTCAATATTTGAAGAGGAATACGATTTTAAAATATGTTTATGGCAATTAGATATTTTCTATCCATGCCAGGTCTAGGAAGCTAAGAGTAACTTTATAGTTTACTTTCAAATAGAAGGAAATTCAGATGAAATACACAGATTAATTATAAGAATGGGGTGTACACAAATATACTGCAGTTTATAAGAAAAGCTCTTTTATTAACACAAATGGAAAAAACATTCTTACAAACTACAAATTTTATTGGACAATAGTGAGATGTTGAGTTCTAAGGAACAAAAGTAAAGCAACATAACTGATTTAAATATACCACTTGAAAAGAACCACAACATCCATTTAATTCACGGGTTTCGATAGTTTTTTTTACATTTTAATATCACAATATTTTAAGTATTACAAATAACTCAATTTAACAAACAAAACTATTGTTACTTATGGTAAAACTAAATGTGGTAGAACGAATGAAAATAATATTTTATTTAATAAAAACAATCATTTTATTCAACGGACTTGAAGTATTCCTTTGCCCCAACAGGATCAGGCTTCATAGACTTGCTACCAGGTTTCCAACCAGCTGGGCAAACTGCAACAGAAACAGTGTTCAATTATAATTTACATCCACAACACTTCAGTTATTTTAAATCCATTTAGAAAATAATTTTGTCACAACAATAGACAAATAGACAATAGACAATAGACAAATTTCTTTATTACGTGTTCATTAAGAACAGAAATAGGGTCATGAAATACAAGTACAACAAATATTATGTTGTCAGTGTCAATGAACATGGCTGCGCCTCAGGTCATCTTCTCTTGCAGTTATGAATTCTTCCAGCGTGTAGGTTGGCCTGCTCACAAGAAAGTCATGGAGTCGCTTCTTGAGAGCTGCTCCTTTGAGTTGCTTTATTGGTGTTGGGAAAGAATGTTCCACAGTTTACGGCCATTGTAGCTTGGACTTTTTTCCATACAGGGTTGTGCGATGTATTGGCAGGGACATAGTTTTTGGAGTTTCTTGTGTTATATTTGTGGTAGTCTTCATTGGTCTGTAGATTTAGCTTGTCAACGTATAAGATAATGTGTAAAATGTATAATGATGTGACTGTTAAGATTCCTAGAGTTTTAAAAGCTTGTCTGCAGCTTTCTTGAGGTCCGAGCTCAGCAAGAATTCGTACAGCTTTTTTCTGTAGAAGAAGAAGTCTGTTATTGTTATTGGCTGAGGATCCACCCCACACCGCAATTCCATACCTTAAAATGCGATTCTACAAGAGCGTGGTACGTTGCTTTGGCAGCTTCCAGATCACTAACCCATTTGATTCGCCTCAAGGCATAGATTCCAGTACTGATTCTCTTGCATAGATTATCCACATGTTCTGTCACGTAAGTTTGTTATCCAGAACAACTCCCAAAAATGTAACAGAATTTTTTTGTTGATATATCAAGTATGTTAGGGATAGGGTCTTTTTTTCTGCTGAAAATTTACTTGAATTGTTTTGGAGGGGTTTATTGCTAGTGTCGTTACTGTTACAATAATTGAGTGCTTTATTAAGTGCGTTTGTAGCTGTTGCGTGGATTCCCCTGGCGGTGTCATTTTTGACCAGGAGTGTTGTGTCATCTGCTTACATAACACAGGTGGTGTGTTGGTCTTGAACATGTTCGGGGGAAATCGTTAACAAAGAGCACAAAGAGGACGGGGCCAAGGACCGATCCTGAGGTACACCACGGTTGACAGGCAATGGTTGGACTTGACTGTGGTTTTTTACACCGCAGCTTGTGGTTTGCACCTCGACAATCTGAGATGCGGCCTGTTAAGTAGTTCATGAACCAGTTTTTTGCTCCTCCTACTATACCCAAAGATGTTAGCTTTCTTGCAATTATGTCATGTCCTAAGCAATCGAATGCCTTGCTGTAGTCAAGTAGCAGGGCAGTAACATATTGTTCTTTGTCAATTTGAGTAGTAATAAATTCAACAAGGCTGATTATAGCAGACGAAGTTGACCTTTCTTTTTAGAAACCCGTGTTGGCTGTTATTTATGAGCTTTTGGTTGATTTAGATGTGCCATGAGTCTATTTAGGACTACTTTTTCTATAATTTTTGAGAATGTCGAGATCAAAGAAATGGGGCGGTAGTTTTTTCACATCTGTAGTTTGTCCTTTTTTATATTTAGGGTATACTTTTGATAGTTTTAGTGCTGACGGGAATTCACAAAGGGTGAAAGATTTATTAATTATACTGACTAGTGGTGGTGTGAGTTCATTTACACAGTGTGCTTCACTATTTTTGAAGAGTACTCGTCTACTCCACTGGAGGACTTTACCTTAAGGGAATTTATAATGGATGTTTACCTCTTTGTTATTAGTCAGTTGTAGAATTAGTGGGTTGTTTATGTTTTTTCTTGAAGTGTGGTCTGCTTGATTATTGTCGTCGGTTGGTTGGCGGTTGTTTGTTTTGTTTTAGTGTCAGCTCAGCTATTTCAGTGAAAAATTTATTTAAGTGTCCCTGCAACTATAGAGGGGTTGTTTGTATTCTCTTCATTTATTGATATGCAGAGTTCATCTGGGTGATCCTTTTTTAATTTTCCTCTCTTTGTTTATAATGTGCCATAGGGCTTTACTTTTGTTACTAGCTGAGTCAATTAGTTTTGAATTCGCTTGTTTTTTTAGATCTCGAAGTTTGATATCGTAGTTCTTTTTCTTTCTTGCCATGTCTTCTTTGTCTAAGTTATTCCCTGTCATTATAAATTTACTCAAGGCTCTGAGAAAAATGTCTTTTAGCTCTTTAGCCTCGGAGTCATAGTGTGATTTTACCTGTTTCTTTCTCTGCTCTATTTTTTTCTTGGGACAGGCAATGTCAAGAGCTATTTGAAGGGTATTGGTAAAAATGTTGTAGGCTACGTCTGTATTAGGGGCATAGTGGATATTGTCCCAGTTTTTGTTTGACAGAGGGATTTCAGATTGTTTTAGGTTGGCTTGGCTAAAAACTCTTCTAAACGTGGTCTGTGAACTGTTGTTAATTTTGCAAATGTTTTATTTTAAGTACTTGTGCCGTGTGATCTGATAGACCTGTCATAACAATGTTTGTGTCATTGCCGTCAGGTAGATTAGTACATATGAAGCGTAAGTACTGTTTCATGCGTAATGCGTGTTGCAGGTAGGAGGAGTCTTCGGATGTTGTGTGTAATTAGTTCATCCTTAAGCAGGGTGTTTTCTGTGGTGTCTTTTCATGTCCGTCTATATTTATATCTCCCATGATCACTACAGGTTTGTTATGGGCTTCTATGTGGTCAAGGATATTTGATAGGCTGTTTATACAGGATTTGGCACTCTCTTTTTGGGGAACGATAGATTCCAAGAAAGTAAATGGTTTCCTCCATGCATTTAACTTTGGTCATTGCCGCTTCACAACAGAGCTCCTGACATAAGTGGGAGACATCAATGGCTAGGGCATTTTGTACCAGGGCTGTTCGACATAGATAGCGACCCCACCCAGTTTGTGGTTTTGCCGACTGAATTCCGCTATTAGTGAGTAGTTTTCAATTTGGGTGCTCCTCAGATGCTCCTTTTTTAGTCCCGTGCTCCGTTAATATGACTAAGTTTTGGTTGTGTTTCATTAAGGATGTGGTTTAGGCGGTCTACCTTTTTTCCTAACCCACAGATGTTTTGATGTAGGACTGTTAGCTGAGTATTTGTGATTTTTTTAAAGTCGAGTTTATGAATATTCTGGTTTTGAACTTGCTTATTTTTTTGGTTGACCTGGCCTAAAAAAAGTTTCTCTAGTCTTGGTTGCCTGTGAGTTTGGTTTTTGTGTGTCATTGCAGATCTTGCTTCGCCCGTAACTTTGCTGTAAGAGGCCTTGGTATCTGTCGCCGTGAAGTTTCCAATCGTGGAAGTTGGGGGTAACAAGTTTTCATATGTTTGTCCTTCTTCCCATTTAGTGGCACTTACTGGTGGTTGTTTGTAGTTTGCTTGAGGTATTGTATTATGAGAGCTTGCCTGTGGATAGTGAATAATTATGTCATCAATGGCTTCATTTATAGTGTGAGGAAGCAGGAATGGTACAGTGTCGGTGCAGTGTTGTGGTTGGGATTTGTCCGCATTGGAGTCCTCAAAATGCTTGTCATCGGTATCTTTCCAATTATTGCCTCCTTTCTCGTATGAATTTTTAATATGTTCAATATTTTTCTCAAAGAATTTTTCATACGTTTCTCCATCTTCAAGTTTCTGTGCTGTGACTGGTGGTTTAGTTGGTCCTACAGCTATGCTTTCTTGTGTAAGACGAGATGATTTCTTCAGCAGTTTTGGTGGTGAGTAGCTGTCAGGTTGGTGCATCTGAGCCTCGACCAGGATTTGGTTTTTGTCATTATTAGTTATAGAATTTGCTTGTTGGTGTTTGGTGCATATAATTTGCTGTATCCACTCCAGGTAGATTCCCTGTCTGTTCAGTTGTCGTAATGAGAGCTTGTTTGGATTTAGCAACTTTTAGTGAGACACTGAACTGGTTTTTTATTTTACCTTGTATTTCTCTGATTTTGGAGGTATTCAGCTTATGAGTTCGAAATCTTTTTTGTGCTACTAGGTGTTTGACTGTCTATTAAGACTTGTGGATCCTTTGCACAGTTGTGCTGTTTAATTTGATCATTAAGTAGCGTTACTGAAAGTTCCATACAATCCAGCTTCTTTTCCAGCTTTGCCAGCTCTTGAGCCACTGGTGTTGGACTTGACGGTGTTATTGTGTAGGCTGTGGCTGTTTTGTATGGTTTGCGTTTCTACATTTTTGAATTTTTTTTGAGTCTTGTTTGGTTTTTGTCCAGCGAATCTCTTTGTCCAGATTTTTCTCTTTTGAGGTTAAGGATTGTTTGTTCTAGTTCTGATATTTTATTTGCTTGTTCATCATAAATGAGAGTCTGTCTTGTGTCATGTTCCTCATAAAAGTTTTGTAGTTCTTGTCTATTTTGTTTTTCCTTTGTGATCTGGGCTATAGCTTCCTGTAGTTTTTATTCCCAATGCTTCAATTTTATGTAGGTATTTTTCCTCGGCTTCAGTTCGATCCTCCAGTGTTTGCCTCCATTTCAGAAAGTTTAGCCTCCAAAGCTGAGTTTCGGATGCTTAAGTCCTCCACAATCCTTTTTCAGCTCCAAGTTCTCCGCCAAAAGGAGACTGCCCACCTCAGCCACCAATGCCAGGGATGTCTCAGGGTCATCTTCCTCTTGTCCCTCTTGATCTTCTTATCCTTTGTTTTTACAGCACTCAAACTCAGCTCCAGATCAGACTTAACTGTGTTTCTATTTGCCTTGACCTTGTGGTATCCTGATGGGCTGGGTGTCTTAAATGTGGGAAAAAAGTTCTGATTCACATATTGCCACAAAGGTTTAATTCTGACATAGAGCCGTTTTGGGCAGTCATTGAGGTCTTGCAATTTTCACATGCCCATGTTTTTATTTCATCTTGGGTCAATTTTTTTAGGCGCTTGTCAGATATATCTCACACAGCCACCATGGTACCACTGGTTACAGGACCCAGTACATATTATACGGAGTATCTTACACCCCAACACTGCAAGCACCACAGGGGTATTTGGAAGTTTCCGAATTCGTTTTTGGGCATGTTAATAGTTCTTTGTGACAGATGTAAATCAGTTTTTAAAAGTTTAAAATAATAATAAAAATTGATCAGTTTGATTTAATTCTGTTTGGCTGGTTCAGAATCTGTCAGTTTATGAGTTTAAAGTTTAAAAAATTTAAAATAATGATAAAAATTGATCAGTTTGATTTGATTCTGTTTGGCTGGTTCAGAATCTGTCAGTTTATAAAAATGGTTCATTGAAGAAAAAATTATCAGTATTAATAAAAATAATGAAATTATTATAAAACACAATAAAATTATTAATAACAATGATCAGTTTGTTTTAATTCTGTTTAGCTGGTTCAGAATTTGTCAGTGTATTAAAATGACTGCAATTTGTGAGAGAAAGGGTTATGTTGTTTCCCTCTTCAAACTTCTTGTTGTCAGCAGTTTGCAGTTCAATAGTGTAGATTTTTTGTAGCCGTTGAGGTAGAATGTGTCATGTGATAGTTGCTGTGCAGTGATGACCTTGTCAGTGTGTGTGTAACCAAGGTGTGAGGTAGGTTCCGCAGGAATGTCTGCCACTGCTGTGTCAGCACAGGTGTTGGGTTGCCACTTACAGTTTAGTGGTGTTTAATGGTGTGCAGATCAGTAAGTATTTTGTTGTTGTTTACTCACTAAAACTTCACAATAAATGGGAGCACTTTCACAGTTGATGATAAGTGTCGGCCATCTTGTCTGCTCATCTGAGTTAACTCAGTTCATGTTATAAAATATATTTTTACTCCATAGTAATTTTTTCAATTGTTGCCTACCTATATCTATATGTGACCCTTAGGATAGGGGTGTCAACGGCATTCTGTACTCCAATCGACTCTGTCTTCTCAGGAAACAATCATCAAAATATAAAACAATGTTTACTTAAGGAATTGAAATCTTTTAACTTAAACAATCATTGTTTTTTGCTCTACACAGATAATCTTGAACCCAGCCAAAATATATCTTGTTTATTAAAGGCAACATTTACTCACACATTCGAGGGAGGATCAAACAGTTTTGCAACCAAGATAATAAAGAAAGGTGTTAAAAATATGAAACTAAGATACTTTTACATAATTACCTCCTAACTGAATACATTTGGTCAACCTGTTCGGAAGACTACTTCATTGCTCTATCATAAACAAAAAAAGTTATTACGGTATAACTTTAAACACTTACATTTTCACCTAAATTAATTGCTGCTATCAGGCCTGCAATTACTATCTCAATGGGTTAAAGTGTGCTATCGGTTACAGATGCGATCAGCATCATTCTCTGATGATGGGATTAAAAAACTTCTGATTCGCTAAGAAAAAATGTAAGAATAACAGAAGAGGTTATGTAGAAAAGTAATAAACTATATTTACTTTACCAATAAGTGTTCTAAAAGAGAAGTCCGGCTAATATTTGATTCACCCTTGTACTTAAGGTAGTGATGTGTCAAAGCTGAATAGGGTATGAAAAAATATTCATTATTGGTGATCGGCAAAACACAAAATTGTTGAAACGTGATTTTGTCATACTACATATTTTATACCATAGATGAATTCTAATTAACAAATAATCAATAACAAATGAGCAATAATATAGAAAATTCCAACTGTAGGCAACACATTTACTAAAATATGATAATGGTCCAAGATAGTGACCATTTTGTACCACAAATATGTACATACACCACTGCAAATTGCAAGTTTCCCGCTTCTACTCGTAGAGGGAAGCTTACCTTCATTATGCAATTTTGCAGATAGTTAAAACATACAAAAGCCTTTATATTTTTATTTTTTATCAGGAGTGGTTTGAAATATTAAAAAATGTAATATGTTTTATAAACAATACAAATATATAACCAACCTTTTGTAGTTATTATAAATGGAATACATTTTGAAAGCCTATTTTATAATCTATCAAATAAAAGTAAAAGGTAGAGGATATATCTTAGTTCTTAAAAATATAGCAACTTCCTTGAACCTCCACAAATCCCTCTGAAATAACTATTTATCCCCTCCTTATTTCAGTGTAAGTAGCATCTTTAAAAAAAACGCTGTGTATTAAACAGAGAATAATTTGTTGTATTTGATAATCGTAATAGTTTTTTTTTTTAATGGGCAAAAGCTTAAGGCTGTTTTGAAACCCATCCTCTTTTTACACTCTTATAATAAAATGTAATTCACACCACGAAACAAATTTTGTATTTTCAATGATACTGACAGTGTAATGCAACAGAATGTAAACTAATTTACTTGTCGACTATGTGACATTACCTTCGCCATGCTTGTCTGTGTATTGGAACGCCTGCACCAACCGCAGGGTCTCCTCGACAGAACGGCCTACAGGCAAGTCGTTGATTGTGATTTGGCGAAGATTTTGTTTCTGATCGATGATGAACAGACCTCGATACGGGATGCCGGTGTCCTCGTTGTATACGCCATATGCCCTGGCAATCTTGGCAGACTTGTCAGCCAGTAGAGGGATTTTCATCTCCCCCAGACCACCCTGTTTACGGGGAGTGTTCACCCACGCCAGATGGCTGAAGTGGCTGTCAGTGGACGCGGCAACCACCTCGCAGTTGATCTTTTGGAACTCCTCATATGCATCAGAGAACGCGATGATTTCAGTTGGGCACACGAAGGTACTGAAACATCAAATCAGAATCAGTGTTTTGATGTTTAGTCTTCCATGATATTCAGTACATGTATTTCAGTAAGATTTCCCTTTATTCGCCATCCAATTAAAATAGTGTTAAGATTTCTTATTCTTGAAACTATTTCTTAACAGAAGACACATAAACAATAATTGTTAATTGATTTATTGTATTATACCCAGGATGATCTCACACAAACATTAGCTGCATTCACCCTTGAGTTACCACTCAAATTATTTTGCCTTATAATGGAAACAACACATATTTTTTAACAGATGTGTTTATAGTATAATAAAGTACTTCCAATTAAATAAAATGGGACATAATTTCAAATGCTTCAACAAAGTTGTATTCGTTTTTCTATATCATAAAATCGTTTATTTGACTATTTTTACTTTTGACTTTAATAGTGTTTTATAAAATTGCCTCCTGAACAACCTGCAAGCTGCACAGAACACAATTTGTGATATTAGTAATTAACCTTCTGGAAATTACACCATGAACCTTGGACACAGAGTTATTTCTATTTAGATAAAAACTTCAATTTATTGTTTGCAAAAAGAATTTGCTTTATATGCCTAGATGCAGAAATAAACAAGGTACAATGAAATGTAGCTCCCGTAATTTCCACCCGACTAGTTAGAGATAGTTTGTGGTTAACGTTCAACTCAGTTATCTATACTTTTTTATCCAATAGCAGTATCCAACAAACAGCCATGCTTTGTTGCTATGATAGCGGTGCTGATGCGCCGTGGCTAACACGCATACAAACAAAAACAAACATTGTACACTTCTAAATGTCTTATTTTGATATCTGTAACTAGTACTGGATGATATTTAAAGTAAAATGTTTGATAAAAAAATAAATACAAATCATCACAATGATTGATTTTATTTTGTATTTTAGACTTAGAGAAGACTCTTCATATTTTATGTATATTTTTACAATAAATTAAAAATGTAATTTTTGTAACTAACAAATCTCTCCACAAAAAATCTCATCTTTTAATTATTGAGGTTCTAAATATTTGCAAAATAGTATTTGAAAACTTTTAACTGTTTCTCGATAAGTATTATTGGAATTTCTGCTGAACACAAATAAATACAGGACAATAATAATTTTGCTCATAGATCTGAAGAGCTTGTATCGTTTCCTGTATTGCCTAAATGGTAGTAACATTTGTAAAGCTTCACATAACCAAGCGATAAGTATTATTGGAATTTCTGCTGAACACAAATAAATACAGGACAATAATAATTTTGCTCATAGATCTTAAGAGCTTGTATCATTTCCTGTATTGCCTAAATGGTAGTAACATTTGTAAAGCTTCACATAACCAAGCGATAAGTATTATTGGAATTTCTGCTGAACACAAATAAATACAGGACAATAATAATTTTGCTCATAGATCTGAAGAGCTTGTATCGTTTCCTGTATTGCCTAAATGGTAGTAACATTTGTAAAGCTTCACATAACCAAGCGATAAGTATTATTGGAATTTCTGCTGAACACAAATAAATACAGGACAATAATAATTTTGCTCATAGATCTTAAGAGCTTGTATCATTTCCTGTATTGCCTAAATGGTAGTAACATTTTTAAAGCTTCACATAACCAAAGTAGCCTATTAGCTATAACAGCTTTTTATGCAATTGAATAGAGAGTGTTTTTGGATTATTTTTTAAATCCTGGACTTAACTTTTAAGTGTTAGTTCTGGTGTTTTAAAATCGGTTTCAGTTTTCAAAGGCTTTTTAAGATTAATACTTTCCATCATTTTTTTTAATAACCCATTGATGATGTAAATTCTTATTTTTAGAGTTATTTATTTTATATTGCTTTCCCCCACAGAATGTTTTGTATTAGTTACTAGCGTTACTTATGTAGTAAGCTACATTAAATACCAAACCATGGCTGTAATAGCATACTTACAAATCCAGAGGGTAAAAGAATAGCACCACATATTTGCCTGAATAGTCAGACAGCTTGATAGGCTTGAACTGGCCGTTGACAACAGCAGTCCCTTCAAATGCGGGGGCAGGTTGCTCAAGTGCGGGCACCATACTAAAGCCTGCACACAGAAACAGACAATGTTATTATCCTGCTGATAAATATCAGTTCACATTGAGGGGGAAGGTGGGGGCAGGCTGCACGAGTGCAGGCACCATACTATAGTCTGGACACAGAAACAGACTAGGTTATTGATGCTGCTGATCGATATCAGTTCACATCGAGGAGGAAGGTGGGGCAGGCTGCACGAGTGCAGGCACCATACTATAGTCTGGACACAGAAACAGACTAGATTATTGATGCTGCTGATCGATATCAGTTCACATCGAGGAGGAATGCGGGGGCAGGCTGCACGAGTGCAGGCACCATACTATAGTCTGGACACAGAAACAGACTAGGTTATTGATGCTGCTGATCGATATCAGTTCACATCGAGGAGGAATGCGGGGGCAGGCTGTACAGTGATAAATCAGATCACATCAAGGGGACCTAATCATTGAAAAACTAATCACTGCTAAACAAATACAATATGTTCATCAAACCTTCTATAAAAATGTGGTAATTAGTTAAATTAATTTACAATTTAAATATCCTTTATATGCACATTTTTATGCCCTATGCATTACAATCCTGCCAAACTTATTACACAACATTCAAATTATTTTACGCAAGCAATAACTTTCAGAAACACGCCTCACGCATAATAAATACAATTGTTATTTCAACATATTAGACAGAAAACATTTTTTTAAACATAAAATCCGATTACACAAGATATATACACCATCTTTCATTTTGTGATTTTTAACCATTTAAAAATCTAGTTTTGCATTCCTTTCCATTCAAAAACATTTATCGCATACAAAAACTTTGGTACTTGTAAAGTTCATTAGTACTTATAACTTTACACTTAAGTGTACAGAATGCTTGTATTGATTATATTATTTGGTGAATCATGCATACTAATAAACATTAACATATTGTTGTTTCCATACCTCATACCTATAGTATGTTAAGATGTTTTTAGTAAGTTTTGTCATATTAATTTACTGCATTATTTGGGATTCAAATTTTTATTGTTGCATAACAAAGTACAGCAATAGTTTTTATATTATCATTGTCTATAAAATGTTATTTGTAACTATAGAGTTTGCCCATAAAAATGATTTCCATATGGACAAAATACTTTCATATCCGAGATCCTCTCATTCCTATCTAATGAAAGCGACTCTCTAAAATTAATGTAAGTGAAATAACTACTACACAGACTTTGAGTGAAGACTGAGAAGTATTAGTCAGCCATAAATGTCACACTTACATTATACGTTAACTACAAGACAACCTACGTTTTAGCTTCGTATTGTTTTGTGTTGTTATGAAAGTTTTTCAACAGTTATCAATCAATTCATTGAGATAACGAGTTGGTGAGGATTCAATTACATATCAGTCATCATTATAGAGCAGTGTTATCTGCTCTGATACCATTAATGATGCTAACACCCTGATCATTGATATACTGAAGTGCGCTGTTAAAAACAATTCAGTTGAAATGGAATATTAACTTTCGTGTAGGTACCTCAAAAATACAAATTCTTTAGACGACTTTTGTTAACTGTGAAGGAACTATTCCACTCGTTGGAGATTAAATTTTGTAAAGTAATGCAGTAGTAAGCTATGCATTAAGGTATATTTTCATGTAAAGGCTGAAAGAAATTCCACTGCAAAATAGAAAAATAAATTGAATTTGGTAATGTTGAGCTAAAAGAGAATAGTCATCAAGCTATTTAACAAAAATTACAAAATTAGTTGAGGCGTAACATTAATGCTAACTGTCATATCAAGGACCAATGATGCCAGTATTGTAAATATGGCTTCTGCTTATGTGCTTCCAGACATTTTTCTGCCCTTTATTTGGACATAGTAATGCGGGTATAAGCTAATCCTCAGAGTTACCATTTTTATTTTTGCATTGTCAATTTTAATAATACTTATTTTAATTTTTTAAATAAAAAAACAAGGAAAAACACACAATTTTAGGATATTGAAGTGGGTACATTAATTATTTGTCAATTAAAAAATTGTGTTATCAATTTTGATATTAGAGTTGTGGAGGACCATCTTTTTACTTCATCATAGATGGTCCAAAACCATTTATGCCAACAGAACTTTTTCCTAAACATATGTATTTATATTGCATAGGAACTGAAAACATGAATGTTTGAAAGAAGACTCCAGATTGTATATAATTATTACATGAATTGGTAAAATTTGTATATATGCAGATAGTCATTACGTATTTATTGTCCTTAAGAATTTTAAGGAATATTTGTATACTCGGCTGCAATATAATAAGCAGCCACTACCACAATCAAATCATGATTATCGATTAGAAATACCGAAAACATTTGTCCTATAGGCATTCATAATTAATTATTGCCAGCTGTTTTTATTTTATTTATGTACTGAGTAGGTTAGTGACATCAACAAGAATAATGGCGATGAACTCACAATTATTGTCCTAAAATGTATTTTTAAACATTGAGCAATTTTTTAAATGGTTACAAGACTTTGATCCTTTAAATCTGGAACTAATAATAATAACAACAAATATATATATCTTTATTCTCTTCATGAAGTCGTACATTACAAAACAAATTAGATTCACAGTTAACATTTTTTAATTCATAAAACAATGAAATAGTGAAATTATACTTATTCTAAGATCCAGGCTGACCTGAAAAGGAAAATAATAGGGCTCCCAATGCTACTAATTAGCCCATCTAGGGGTTCCATCATAATAATTATAACTGTTACAAATAAATTGAGTTCTGGAGCATTAGTCTATAATGCCATAGAGAATACTTTTTTGAACATTCTAAATTTGGTATTATGAGTATGTTGAAAATCATGTACTATTTTAATTGAAATCAAACAAACTATTGACTTTTTAATGAATGAATGTACTTTTGCCAGTATCAGTACCTGCAGAAACACCATTTCAGATTAGCTAAAGTAATTGTAAGTACTAAGCTGCTCAAACATAGTTTAAATATAAAATTATTTTATATACTCTGCATCAAATACATTTCTTTTACATATAAAAGTATAGCTTCACTATAATAGAATTTTAAAAGCCTAAAACATAATTCAGTTCGAAATTATTGCTCCAAATTAATTCAAAGTAAAATTATTTGTTTTGTATTTGACTAATGGTGGTAAGTCCAATGACGGACTAATGGTGGTAAGTCCAATGACGATGTATATGTGTTCTTTGTGTCACAAGTAGTCACGTTTATCCTTGAAAATAGCCAGATCAATTTTTATTTATCGTTAATATATTAATTTTTAAGACTTAAAACCAGCAGAACTATATTGTTTTTTGCAATACCTATTAGGTAATTTGGCTCAACATTTTGTTTTCAGTATTTTTAGATAGTCATGAATATCGATGATTCGATTGGGGCGGTGGCCACTTATTACACTGCAGCCGTGTACTAAATTAACATGTTTTATGACTTCTTAGAACAGAGGATTTTTAATCCAAACCATTCTTTGGCTACAATACAAAGAAGTGTCCTGAGACACTCAAATGTTACAGTTAACTTAAATATAGTAGCACAACAAAAATTTTAAAATTTCCTACAAATTTACAATTACAATTTTTTTTCTTTTTTTTTTGGTACAAATTATTTGATTTTGAACTATTGCATTTATTTTGTAGCCTTAGGTCACTCATTTACTATTTTCTTTGAAGTTCAATGATGCTACAGAATTGTCATACTTGTTTCTAATTACAAGTGGCAATTGATACAATGTCCCCTTTGAAAACAAAAACTCAAACCCAGTTTCCATTTGCGTTTAGAGTTTTGTTTTTAAATTTGCAATTTTGGCTGTCTTTGAATGTACTTATTGTTCTTTTTATCTACAAAGCAAAATATACTATAGTATTAATAAAACAATTTACATTTCGTGTTTTAGTTTTTTTATTTGTGAAGTATGTACATAATAACTTCATTATTTTATTAGATAAATGTTCCTTGAACAACCATATGAAAAAATATAAAAGTAATGCTAAAAAATGATCCCAAAGAAATTTAACCATGCACCAGTTCAAGAAAATTTTGATTTTTCTTCCCCAACATTGTTTACAGTTATTAAAAATTTTAATTTAGTATTTCTATCTAAACTACAGTATTTAAAGATTTATTTAATTTATTTGCATCTTATAGTTTTTTATGACTGATCAAACATGCTTTTAAAGACAAAATTAAGCCTCAAAATCAGTATTTAACCCTTAGAGTGCCACTGTGACATCTGCCACCATTATAACAAGAAATATCACAGTGGCAACCATTTGTCACAATGCATTTCCGGGTTATAATGTTCGGTTCTATGTTTTTGATGTTGTATGCTTTCAGTGGTTTGTACATGTCTAACATATGATATAGACATAATATATTTGAAGTGACAGTTTTGTTGTGAGTATTTCTTTATGGTACTGAAAAGGTTAAGAATAAGGTGTTTGCTCAACTTGTTATAATCGTGTATTCCCAGTTATTAATTATTAACATCTTCATGAAGCAAAATACAAGTAGACACACTTTTTCCACTTTAAGCCGAGACCCAGATATGCTTTATTAATAAGAATAAAATTAGTTTTTAATTAATTAGATAATTTTATATTAAAAAGTTTTTCAAGTGGGCTAGCTCTGATTTAATATGATCTACAATTAATCTTGTTAACAGTCATTACTGAACTTGACTTAAATGAAAAAGAAAATTTAAAACATTATACATACTAATCTGCAAACTGCCACACAAATAACACGTGTTGGACCAGTCAAGTACTAATAATACCTGTCAGCATCCAACTGATCTACACCACAACAGCGAAGTGTTGTGATGTAACATAGCCTGGTTGTCACGCTCAAGGCCAGCACAAGAGAGATAGAGATGCCTTGCTACACAAAAAGCCTTCTGTAATTGTGGAGAAATTACATAAACCGGTTTTTAGACACAATGGAAACTTTCAGGTGATTCCATTCCGTCACCAATTATAAAATGCCTCCATCTACGTACTGATGTTCATGAGAATTGTTATAATACAGAGGCTGAATATCACTATCTCACAATTGTGTTACATTCATGAGATAAATGTAAAACTAGATAGCATTCCTGTTTGAAAAAAAATCACATTATGCCTCATGTACTCCCATAACATGTTTTCCAATACTACAATAACCTCTTAAAACAGAGGTATATAATCTTAATTTGTTCAAATCTTTGGTTATGTGCATGTAGCTGATCTATTTGCATAGTTTAATTTTAAATACATTTACAACAAAGCCATCTTACAACTTTCCAATAACTAAAAATTATAAATATCTCAATTTTAAACGTGAGCTAGGTTTTTGAACCATCAATTTAAGTACATTTGAGATGAAAACACAAATTTCATGTTTACTCCATTATAAGCAAAACTTTTGTTTCCCTCAGTCCATTTATGTAGTAGTATAACAGTTTTTCAACAGATAAAAATTAGTTTTCCAAAAATACCCATCTGTTAATGTAAAAATCGCCTAGAACAAAAGAAAAGACTCGTTTTTACCAAATTCGTTTACTTATATTTAGTAAATTTTACTTATATTTCAATCTTTCAATTTTTTTTAGATTTAAAATTTGTATTATGTATAGTTATTAAATACTTGACAACATACACATTGAAACTTTAAAAGAAATTTCACTCAAAAGTTACTTACAGAATATTACATTTGAGTCTTGTATAAAAAGAAGTTGAAACTGTAATATATACCATAAACAAGGGTCTGAGTTCAATTAAATCCTCCATAAAATTCTAATTTATGCATATCTTCACCTATTCACTTTTTATGATTGACGTTTAATTGATTTTCATTGGAGAAACTCGAATGCTGCCTGGTTCACAATATCAGATGTTTTGAGGATGTTTTATTCAAAAAATACTTTGTTCGAGTTTTATTTACTTTATATATTTACTATATATATATATATATATATATATATATATATAGTATATATATATAAATATATATATATATATATAGTATAAAGTAAATTTTGTATGTTTATTTTGCGATTCAATGTTTATTGAAATTATATATATATATATATATATATATATAGGCAATTTGTTGACTATTAATAATTTTCAATACAATTATAATAGGCTTTGTCAAATAGCAAAGCTTAAATTGATAGCCAATTCTAAGGTTAAAAACCCTTAAAATCAATCTGACAGCTAAAAATGTCATTAATATCATAGAAGGACCTATTTTCTAGCCAACAATACAATTTATTACTAAAAAAATAAAGTTTTTATTAAAAAAGAAGCATTTTAAAGTTGTATGGTAATTCATGGGTTTACTTAATCTAGTTATATCTGTATTTAACTAAGCTTTTTATTCCTTGTATCATAGTGATACATATAATTTCTTCACAAAACCATGTGATTTTTTTACATCTACTAATACCTCATAAATATACAGGTTTATAACAGTAAAACACCAATATTTGCAAACAAAAGATTTTTACACAGGTGTCTCTGCTAAAAATCTCACAGTCTTCTTTTGAATTACTAGCACTGGATCAATGCCTCTACTATTATCCCACATTAATAAACCATATCTAATTATGCTTTCAAAAAATTCAAAGTAGGCCATCTTTACGTACATTTATAGGCATTTTTTTTAAATTTGCACAATAAGTAAATAACCCTAGAATTTTTTACTCGTCTTGTTTAAGTCTTCATATTTTGGTTTTGTATACAAATATAATTGAAATTATAGGCATTCAAACCACGTCTCTTCTGGTTATGTAGACACTGTTAAATACAAGCCAGACACTAGGAACCATGTCTCGGCATACACCTTTCAGAATTCTCGTGTAGACACTGTTAAATACAAGCTAGAAACTAGGATCCATGTCTCAGCCTACATTTGTCAGGACTCCGGTTGTGTGGACACTGTTAAATACAATCTAGAAACTATGAACCATGCCTCAGCCTACACTTTTCAGGATTTTGGTTGTATAGACACTGTTAAATACAATCTAGAAACTAGGAACCATGTCAGCCTACATTTGCCAGGACTCCGGTTGTGTGGACACTGTTAAAACAAGTCAGAAACTATGAACCATGTCTCAGCCTACACTTGTCAGGATTCTGGTTGTGTGGACACTGTTAAATACAATCTAGAAACTAGGATCCATGTCTCAGCCTACATTTGTCAGAACTCTGGTTGTGTAGACACTGTTAAATAAAAGTTATGAACTATGGAGAATCAGAACTAAGTCTCAACCTACATATTTCAGGACTCTGATTGTGTGGACACTGTTAAATACAAGTCTAGAAACTGTGAACCATGTCTCAGCCTACACTTGTCAGGACTCTGGTTGTGTGGACACTGTTGAATACAAACCAGAACAATAAGTTTTATTTCATATTCAACTGTAAATATAATCCTAAAGCTATCAGAAAGTAACATTAATTACAATTTCAGCAAAATTAGTCAAGCCAATTTTGATTAATTTAAAACTGACAAGTATTTTACTGGTTTTATCTACTGAGTAGTCATTTTTTTGGCATAAAATATATAAAATTATGACTTTAAAACCATACATACTGATATATACTGTTCTAGGCTACCTCTGAAACAATAAAAAGTTATGATAAATAGTGATAATTTTACCCTTCTTTTTACAGCATTCAGTTTTAGGTTTATCAGGTTTTTGTGTCAAATACACTTCCAGCATGGTTAAAAACAGAAATAAAGAAAATAATTTGAACATATCAATGCATAAAAGAAAATGCTTTTACAAATTAAAAAAAATTAACAATGTTTCACTGAGACGAAATCACTATAACTGACAAATTACTCTTATAACAAATCCGTAATAGCTAGTTTACATTTCTATTGAAGATAAGAACTGTCCATGTTACATAATTCGTTCACTACAAGCCTATTGTATGACAAATGATTTAGCTTCTACAAATTTGATCATAGTACATATAAAATTGGGTATTATAGTTGTAAATTTTCCTGGATATAATTACACACAAAGGACAATAATGTACCTCATAAAAACCTAACTTTCAATTTCTGCACTTTTAAATTTTTAAAGTAACTTTTAGCATGTACAATAGATTATTCTACAGGAGTAATTTCTTGAAGTAACATTTCTACTAACTTCAGAAACTGGCTTTTGATAAATAAAATACATTAATACAAGAGAACTTCATAACCCAGATTGTAGAACCAAAAAATTTTTCACAAATTGTGGGGTGTTGCTTTTTTATCAGTGATAAGCAAATTTGGTGTTATGAAAAAGACTAGGCCTAAAATAAGTACTCTGAAGCATTTTCATTACAAAGCATAATATATTCAAGTATAAATGTTGAGTTTAATTCCAGTTCACTTGCCTCTTGGTGTCTTATCTAGAATCTGACACTGTTCTAGACTCGACTCTTAGAATTTGGAATAATGTCCGACTGAAGAGATCCGAAAAAGTCGGTGAAAAAGAAGCTCAAAATCAACTCTTTGACACCAGACACCTAGACTATAAAACTCTGTGCTTAAGAAATGATAGTTTTATCACTAAACTTTTACGTCACATATGTTATGGCAGAAATGGGATAAGAAGCGGCCCAATATACTCGTATACCCAGAAATAATGACAAAAACCAAGAATCAGAAATGTTTAAAATTTTGTATAAATAATTATACAGATTAACTTACTTTGTCATAATTAGTTGAAATATTGTCAAAATTTACTCCACTACCCAACACACAACTTGTGCACAACTCACATCCCTTTTGATGAGTTAATAAACTAGTACAGTACTGTATTTATTTATTATAATTTTTTCACAGAATTCGAATTTATATTTTACAGATAGTCCTAATTTTAACATCTGAATAATGAACATTCTATTGCTTATCGAAAGAAAGCATGTAACTCACACATTACGTTTTAAACAATTGGACACTTTCAATAAGACAAAAATGTATATACGAGGTCTGTCCAAAAAGTATCCGACTGCCGGCCAGTAGGCGGCCGCGGCGTAACTGACCGGCTCGAACCGGTTATTGGAGGGGAGGGGCGAGTCTACTCCTTCCCATATTACGCATTGAATAGGATCCGGTCAATCAGTGAGTCACAGCGCTCTGTTCCGTACAGTACTGCCGTGTGTGTGCGTTGCATTTCAATATGACTGAACGTGTTAAGCAGCGCATTTGCATTACATTTTGCCAAAAACTTGGCCATTTAGCATCAGAGACAATTACTATGATACAGAAAGTTTACGGTGACGTGTCTATGGGCGATACTCAAATAAAAAAGTGGTTTAGGCGGTTTAAAAATGCCCGAATATCAGTGGAGAGTGATGACCGATCTGGCAGGCCTTCAACGGCCAGAAACGCTGAAAATGTTGAACGCGTTCGTGCAGCAATTAATGAAAACCGTTGATTGACTGTCCGAGAGCTGGAAGAAGATTTAGGAATACCAAAATCGTCAGTTTGTAACATTTTACACAAAGATTAAAAAATGAACCGTGTTTCGGTAAAATTTGTTCCTTGGTTGCTGACAGAAGACCAAAAGAACTGTCGACTTGAAATCGCACAGGACAATCTGGATTTGATAAAAAGTGACCCAGGGCTATTTAAAAAAGCTATTACTGGTGATGAGTCATGGGTTTATGGCTACGACCCTGAAACAAAGGCTCAATCTTCACAGTGGAAAAGTCGCGAAGAGCATCGGCAGAAAAAAGCAAGACAAAATTGAAGCAATATCAAGACAATGCTGACAGTTTTTTTTTTGACCAGGACGGCGTTGTTCATCATGAATATGCTCCAAGAGGCCAGACAGTGAATAAGGAGTATTATCTTGAGGTCCTAAGGCGGCTACGAGATGCAATGCGAAGGAAACTACCTGAACTGTGGACAAGCCGTGACTGCAACACGACAACGGGCCAGCTCATTCCTCAAATCTTATTCAGCGGTTTTTGGTCAAACACGACATCAACCAACTACGACAGCCTCCCTACAGTCCTGACAAAGCTCCTTGTGACTTCTGGCTATATCCGAAATTAAAAATTCCTTTGAAAGGAAAATGATTTGACGATGTTGAACAAATAAAACAAAATGCGACGAATGACCTGTTAGCCATTCCGCAAAATGAATTTAAGGAGTGTTTCCGGAAGTGGGAGGAGTGTTGGAATAAGGTAGTGGCTTGTTGAGGGGAGTATTTTGAAGGGGACCAGATTGCCGTTGCCACCGAGTAACGTCAGTTCATGCCAGACGTCATGGTCGGATACTTTTTGGACACACCTTGTATAAATTGACAATATAATGTGTCATCTGTATTTGTCCAATATATTGCAGTGTACAATTATTTATGTTTGTGGAAAAGGACATAGGCTAATGCGTTTGCAATGGTTCAATTAAATATGCAATGAAAAATTTGAAATTTTTGTTTATGATTAAGTATACAGCTTTTGATTGTAAACATTGCTTTATGACAGGTGTGCACGGTCCGGCCTTTTAAGACCCAATCAAAGGATATCCTTGCTGCTCTGGTTCTAAAAATCAGATTAGTAAATTTAGACAAATAGAAGTAGGGTGATTAGTAAAACATTCTTTTGTCTTCCTTCTATACAATTCCCACATTTTATATTGATCAACAGATCTAGAGTTTAAATTATGAGTAGGGTAAATTAACAAAACAGTTTCATTCCTAAATTTAATGGCTGAATAATTTTACAATCATAATTTAAGAAAAAACCTCCTATAGGCTTAGATTTGGCTTTGATATTCATAACTCTAGTTATTTCACTTGACGTCCACTGCCTATAGCATCCTTCGATACATTGGATTAATTTGAAATTTATTAATTATTAAAATGAAACCAAAATTAAGTAAAGAAATAAAAAATATAAACTTTTTACAATACATAAGTGTATACAATAGGTAAAATATTTTGTTGTAATTCTTCAAGAAAGGATGCTGGAGAAAGTAGCGATGTGGTTAGGACTTAGTTTAGAAGGGGGAAGTCAGATTGTCTACAGGGTAGTTCTCTTTGTTAACATCTAAATACAAATTATAGGAATGTTTGTGAATCCTATTTGGGCGTAGTTGGAAGCATGCTATGGGTGTATCAGAATTATTGTATAAATGTAGCCTAAGTTTATTTAAAATAGGCATAGCAGAGTGCTTTGAAACACTAAGATTCCATTTCCATCTGGGGAGCAAAATTTAAAAAAATCATTTCTCCCCACCTGAAGTCTAACCTTGGGTACCTCCAAAATTTTGTCCTATCATGTGCAACGTTCTCTAATCTCAAACCTGCAGAATGTTCTTCAAATAAGGGGGTGTACTAGACAGCAAAACCTTATGGACTAATCCACTTGCAACTTAAGATGTGCTTTATTGGAAGTATTTTAGCTGTTTTTTCCAGATTGACTGACATGGTCAAATTTTCTAATACCATGCACAAACCTAATAGCAGAGTTTTGCAGCCTTTGAAGAGAGACAGTGCTGTCAAGGGATAATCTACCTCCGAATACTGGAAGTGCATAGGGTCGGTCGGGGTAAAATGGGTATACTGGGGTGAAACGGGTATAAACATTATTTTATATTATAAAACTTGAGTTATTGATGTTTTGGATCAGAAAAAAATACCATAAATGTATAACATCATCTTATATGATATTATACTGAAAGTGAGTTGGCTAAACTGCTGGTAGCTTCTTAAAATGAAAAAAAACATATGTTCACAGGAGTCAGTCAGTGTAACCAAGACAACCTAACTGATGACATTGTTAAAAGTTAACCTAATCAAATAGAAGTTTCAAATTCAGGTATGTATACATTACACATATATACTTTAACTTTTTAACTTGTTTAATGTTTTTAAAGTTTAATAGGTTTTATGCTATTCAATAATTTGTTAACATGGGGTAAAATAGGTATAATATTTTAAAAACTGAAAACTAACCTCACTTTTTTTGTTTTAGATCATGCCACGCACATACATAAAGAAAAAAAACCCAAAAAATATGATGAAGATTCTTTGAAGGAAAGCAGTAAAGGAAGTTGACAATGGAAGCTCAGTATATGCTGCAGCAAGAAAAATATAACATTCCTTATGAAACCCTTCGGCGGTGGAGTGAAAATCCTCCTAAAACTCCTGGTTCTGGAAAGGCAACAGTGCTATCAAAAGAAGAGGAGAACTATATTGTGGAGGCTTTATTGTATGCAGCAAAATGTGGTTATCCACTAGATAGAAAAGACTTGGCAATATATGGTGTGTAGCTATGTAAAATCAGTGGGTAGAAAGACGCCATTCAAGGACGATATGCCAGGGTATGACTTTTTAAGAGGGTTTGAAAAAAGGTGGGCACATGAACTATCAAAACGGAAACCCGAAATATTAACAAAAGCAAGGGCTGAAGGACTGTCTCAGTTTGTGGTAGATGAGTTTTTTAAAATTTATGAGCAAGTTCTTGTGGAAAATGGGTTAGAAAATCACCCCAGAACGTATTTTCAACTTGGACGAAACTGGCCTAGGCACAGATCCCACTAAGGGTAAGGTCTTTGTCCCTAAAAGTGCAAAAGTGTCCTATTCAAGATCAGGAGGAGCTGGCAGACTGCAATACAGTGTTCTTTTTGTAGCCAGTGCATCCGGTGAACGCTACCCACCTTGTGTTGTTTTTTAAAGGACAGGGAGATTTGCAAAGTACTTGGGTTCAAGGAGGACCGCCAGGTTGCACTCTATGGAGTCACACAGTCTGGCTGGATGCAAGATTTCATTTTTGAGAAATGGCTCATTAATTTTGCAAATCAGACAAAAAATCTTGAAAAACCAGTTCTTGTCTTGTTTGAGACGGACATGGAAGTCACTTGACCTATAACGTAACCCGAGTGGCAAGAGACAATGACATTATTCTTCTGTGTTTTTTGCCCCCAAATACATCCATGCACTTCAGCCATTGGATGTTGGGGTATTTGCTCCTATGAAAAGTGCGTGGAGAGAAATTTTGAAGAACTGGTATCGTGAATCGCGGCTTAAAAATGTTGACAAGGCTGTTTTTCCAAGTCTTCTAAGTAAACTGGTATCGACTTCATTCAAATCTGAGCACATTATTGGTGGTTTTAAGGGCTCTGGGATCTATCCTGTGAATAAGTCTGTTTTAGAAAAAAAGGATTGTTTCAGTACAACCAACTAGGCCAATGGACTTACAAAGTGGAGCACAACCTAAGCAAAACTCCATCGAAACACCCAAAGACATCGCAGAGGGCACCCATTGGCCGACCAGAACCCACTGGATTAAAGTTAGCTAATCCTGTACAAGATTTACCCGGCCCATCAAGTTCTGTAGCAGGCCTACCTGAAATTTCTCCTTCACCAATGAAGAAACTGAGAGAAGCAATTTTAAGTACATTGTCACCTGAACAGTCATCAAGTGTAAAAGATGCATTGAAAAATTCTAAGACAAAAAGGCGACGAGTTCAAGGAAGTTGTGGTGAAGTAATGACAACAAATGAAGTAATGGACAGACTGAAAGAAGAAGAAGATGCCAGAAAAGAGAAAATAAAAAGTAAAACTAATAGGCCTAAACCCATTACAGCCTTAGGAAAAACAATAAAACAAGAGCCTGGATTGGTCCAAGCAAAGCCGCAAAAAAAACCCTAGAGCTACTAAACGCTTATTTGATACGGCAGAAAGTGACGATGAAAGCAGCCTACCTAAAAACGTAAAACCTACTGAACCCACTGTAGGATCATGGGTAGGTATAAACTTACCAAAGTGAATGTGGCACGGTTTGTGAAGGAGTTACAGGGGACAAATTACTGCACAAGATCTTCGCAACAAGGAGCGATATTCCGTAAAGTTTTTGACAAAATGCAAAGGTGAAGGAGAGCGTTACATTTTTCCTGATAAAGAAGACATTGAGTGGGTTGATTTAGGACAAATTTCTAATGTTTTTCTGTACCAGATTATAATGGAAGATTTTTCAAGTTTGTGTGAAGTGCCCCTCTCAACGAACTGTTTCTATGTTTTAATTTTTTAAATAAATTACTTGTCTAACTGATATTTTTAGTAATAATAAAATTTTTTGTGACCAAAATATTTCATTAGTTATTTTTACTGTGCCTACTTTTACACAAATACTGGGGTAAAATAAGTACAGCACTTGTAATTATTGTGTTTTACTATGAAAACATTACTATACCCGTTTTCCCCCAAACCATGGGGTAAAATAGGTATACTATAAAAAAAATAATTACTTTTATACTAAATAGTTTATTAACTTTTATTACATATTAAACTATTCTAAGAGGTCACAATGATAAGCTGGAACCTGTAATTATTTTGTAAATTATTTCAAAGAAACTTTTTAAAAGGCCTTAAAGTTAAAAAGAGCATGTTTTTGTACCCATTTTACCCCGACCGACCCTACAATATGGCAGAGAAAATAACACTGTTGACAATTTGTAACTTGTGAGCAGCCCTCTAAGCCTAAACAAAACTTTCAGTCTGCACACTGTGCTGCGGGTCACAGTCCAAATATGACTTGAGAAGGTTAATTGTGTGTCCAGCGTTACGGCAAGAATTTTTACAATCTCGTATTCTGTCAAAGATTCCCCACCCAACGATACATACAGCGAATCACGCTTCATGATATGTTTCACCCAAGGAGGTTGAAAATGAAAAATTAAGCATTTATTAGGGTTTAATTTCAGATCATGATCATCTGCCCAAAGGATCCGTATTCATTTTTCGTACAGCTGAGGCTACATTGGAAGGGTGGTATGATAATACCAGCTGAGTATAATCTGCATACGAGTACAGAGAACAATAACTTAGTTCAAATTCGAGATCTGCTGTGTAGAGCAGAAACATGATGGAGCCCAGACAGCTGCCCTGAGGCACCCTTGTGACTTAATTATAGATTCTTCTGAGAAGATAAACTTTCCAATGCTGTAAGTTGTGCCCATTTGAAATCCCTCAACAGATGTGTCACCTAAAGGTTAATGCTAGAAACACACGCTATTTGTGACTGGCGAGCAGCGTCAAGCGGAGTGTCGTAGAACTAGTGCAGCGTGTGCAGTTTAGAACTGGTAAATGGTGGAGGGATGGTATCACACCCACGCACACATTTGCCATAGCTGCTCTCCGCAACCTTGATTTTGAATCCTTCTGAGGCTGCAACCCTGCGCCCAGGCCCCTGCGGCCGTCTACCTGGCTTGATTATGAGAATGTGCATGAAATGGGCGAACAAGCATGAGAGACCATTATCTACACATGCGATTTGACACAACCAAATTTATAAATTTAAGAATATTGAAAGTGACATCAGCTAATTTTAAATTTAAGCAGCCTTAAATTCTTAAAAATCTTAGGTTTCTGAGATATCTAAATTACTTATTTAAAGATTTTATTTTTTATTTATAATATAAGATACACAAACTTTACAAATCCAAATAATACTACAAATTCAAAAATGGCTTTGTTTGTTTGTTTTGTTTTTAAGCAAACTATTCAACTGATTTTACTGAAATTTAACATGGATATTCTTGGCGTCCATAGTATGAATATAAGCTAATTAATATTTTGAAAATCCCTCTGGGCTACGCTCCACCGGTCTCTAAGTAGTGAAAATTCTGATCTTGGTCTCTAAAGTTGTGAAATATTAATTGAAAGAGTTTGCTAAATGTAATCAACTGTTCTATATTAACATTGTATTAAAACAAAACTATCATATGTTTAATTAACTTAATTCAAATTTTTAAAATGTGTGTCAATTTATAGTCTCAAACCATAGAATAACGTTAAAAGTAAGAATTACTATTAATCCAACCTTTTCTTCCGATGATAAAATTGGAAATTTTAGTTTAACCATAGTTTTAACTGAACATTTTAGCAAACATTAAGTATGCAGTATTTGGTAAGTGGTGAAATTCCAACATAAAAAAAAGTTACTGTTTAGTTTTGGATATCAGATTTTAAGACCGTTATAAAACCAATCTTAGTTGTTGTTTTTTTTTTTATTTCGGAAATAGGCTCCTTAGAACTGCGTATGTATGTATGTACAGATGGAGGAATTTAGCTGTGCTCGTAGGGCCCAAATACTACCCTTTCAATAAGTACACGTTATCTGTATGGCAGGTTGCGTTTACGTGCTAGCCGCTGAGATGAAGGCGCAACAATCTCTTGAACGACTTTAAAATCACGATTTCGATTTGCAGATTAGGATCGACAAATACGTTATTTTCAAAGACACGTTAAACAACATTATAACAACTGAAAAAAGGGATAAGTCCTATTATTGCTATTATTTGGTATTCTCTTATTATTTAATTCCACCACAATCAGCACTGTCACTAAACAGACTGATTGTAGCGAGTGTGATGAGGTATTTGGCTCAATACGATTCCTGAAAGAAGGGTTTTACCCATGAGTCACAGGAAATGTTTTCGGGACGCAGCGCATAATGCTACCCCACCACCTCTCCCGCCTATCACCACACACTCAAGGTCACGTGCGCAGCTAAAGTCCTCGAACTGTACGAGTATATTTTGTTTATATATATACTCGAACAAACTCAACCTTTATATGTATATATTTTCTTGATAGGGGCATCAAGCTAGGAAAACCCAAAAGTGAGATCAAAATTGTCATATATTCGAACTAGCAATGTGCGATCTTACATCTCTGAAATAAAAACCAATAAATGTTATATTGGCTTTTGAATCTCTTAACTGACTGAATTAAAGTTATTAGATCTGTGCCTTATTCTGTTTGAAAACATCAGAGGGCGTCATCATATTGAATCATGAATGCTTTGACTAGGAAGACTATGCTCTTTGACTTTGAAAATTGCATGCAAAGCCGCGGGTAATTGCTACTGCTCTATTTAAAAACTTATGGAAATTTGATTGCTCATGGGTTTTGCATACTCGAAATATAAACATGTTCACCAATTTTCTCTGTTGTATTGAATTTAATCTCACTACAAAAGTATGAATACAAGCTTGTAGGCTTATATATTGTTTATTTGGGTTAAAAAGCAAACTCAAATTTGGCGTTGGAAATATAATTAATTTGAACCAGCTTATAATTAAGCTCCTACGAACACAAAACCTAACTCTTGTTATAATCAATTTTGCCACAAAGAAGAGGATGGGTAAACTTAAGACGGAAGGTGTGTGTTTTAACCCTTCCAACGCAGCTAACGCCTAAAGACGCGGAACTGCCGATGCTTTAAACGCGGATTACGTCTACAAACGCAAAAGCTTTACTTATGAAATGGCGAAGAATTAGTTGTTAAAACTTCCGTAAGAGAGCAGATCGATGTTCCTTTTGACTGTCGGGACTAGACAAAACGCTTTGTCACCGTTGGTGGACTTTGTAACGGTATCTACTCGGGTTGAAAGCAATCGCCGCCATTTTTTGTATGGCCTGTGACGCGGCATACGCCTACAGACGCGTTCGTTTCATTCAGCTGTTTAACTACGTGTGTGTTGGTCGTATGTTGGTTATATTGTTAAACAAAGTGTTTTGAATCAGTCCATTGTAATTCTTATACAATTATTTTATACAATTCTTATAAAATTGGTTTTACTAACATTTAGTATAATTTTTTGTTATAATGGCTAATCCAGATGATCCAAGTTTTGACAAATGAGCGCATTTTTGGTATATAATGTGTAATATTTTTTTTCAATTATTTGTTTTGTATTTTATACCAAGTTTCACCATACAAGTCCAGTTTATTTATTCTAAATAAATAAGGTTTATAAATACAATATTTGTTTCATTTCCCTTGTAGGCTATCATATAAATAATTTTGTGTTGAATTTCACATTATTACATTTCAAAATCTTATACTGAACTTATTTATTTTATGTACTAATTATACAGGAACTTCAGTTACAATTTACTCATTATAAATAACCTGTATAAATGTAATGTAATCTGTCACATAGTCTTGCTATGTACATTATCCTGCAATGCAGTTTATTCAAAATTTCAAATATTTTCGTGCGTATAAAATTCTCAAAAATATGTAATATTACATGTTTATTATTTTTTCTTATTAAGGTAATACCAAGGTATATGAAACAAAAATTAGCATTGGGAAATTTTAAAAAATATAATTTTTTATGTCTTAGCGTTTGACAGTAATTTAGATTAGCGCTTTAAGGGTTAAACAGTCCTATTACTTTGTTAAGTTTTTCAACTGAAATATTGCCATAAAAATGTATGGAATCATTTTGAAGGAATCATGTAAGGTATTTTGTAGCTGAGGTTAATTGATTTGTGGTTAGTTTTACACTTGTTTAGGTTTTTAATTATCGGGTTATAGCCTATTACCCAAGCATTTGCGAATAATTTTAAGTACTGGTACAAACAGTACAAATTAAATTAAAATCTGTTCATTTTAGATTTTTCATGGGATATGGCATTAATGCATGCCATAAGAAGTTCAAGTGCTACAGTTACCTTGATGAAATCACTAGGCAGCCATCTGACAACTGCGCTAATGAAGCTCTCATAAGAAACCGAGAGCATGTGTTGAAGGATGTGAGAGTCTCACTTATCCTAGTAATGAGACATTTCAGGTTGTGAACTTGGTCCTCTCTGTTTTTGACAAACAATTCCAAAAAAATATCCATGTGGTCGGAATAGAAAAAATGTTTGTTACTTAAATCTAAACAGTGGATTAACAAGTATCACAACTCCTGGATGAAATGTGGGACTGAGTGTAACAGGCACCGCCTTTTTTTTACTCAAGAAAATAGTTCATTCCAAACTATTGAGGACACTCCTTGAGTTATCAAAGGACATGTGCCAGCCAGGTGGTAAACACAGCGGATTTTGGAATTAAGTCCAGAATCTCCAATGCAGATAGACAAGTGTGTACTCCAGTGATAAATGTTTAACGTAATTTGTTTTAATGTGCTTAATGTAATATGTAAAATGTAATATAATATATATATATATATATATCATTAATATTTAAATTTAAATATGTTTAATGTAATATTGAATATGTATCTTTATATTTCTAAGAATTGTCAGCTTGGGTATAATTAGATATTAGTGTTTTATTTTTTAGGTTCATATATTATTGTTTAGATGTATGTGTAATATATAATATTTATAATCTACTTAAATGTTTAATATTAATCTTTAAATATGTAATCAGGATTGTCTTTTAATTTGTTAACTCCATAAATTGTTACGTTTAAAATGTGAAGTTATTGTATTTACACTTATTTGCACTTAATTATGTTTTCTTTATATATTAAGAGTTTAGAACATTTTTACCAACTCCATATGACAAGTATGAGTGAAACCACATCAATGCAAGACTACCAAACCCACAAAAGCACATTATGTAATGAACAAGTTATAATTTAGATCAGTCTTTTTATTATTAGATGCAATTTTCTCAAAAATAGGTTTTAACTTGATCTCTGATTTTAATTCAAGAATGATTTGAGGATATTGGCTAAAATGTACATAAATATGCACTTCTTGTAAGTCCAAGTATTCTCCCTTTCTGCCTGTCACATTTAATGTATTTATTTGATTAGTTTCTAAAAATAAAATTACCTTAAAATATTATTACATTACCTATTTATTTAAATTTTGGTTTCCGACTTAATTCAAGATAAAGAATTATTTAAATGCTTACTTTATTCACTAAACCTAGACAGCTGTATATTATAAAGTATGAAAAATCTTTTCACTCTGAAAGTTAAATTTACAATTATATATCAAGAGAAATGTTGAATGCACATTAATTAGCTCTATTTCATTATTCACAACTTCAAGAAATTAATATCTTCTTAAACTTTTCATGAATCAGTAAAAACATTCTATAAAAGCAGCGATTAAATTGAATACAGCAAAGCATTTTATACATTTTAACCACTTTTAATACGAATGAAAGTTGAAAATATTTCATACTTTAAAGATCGTAATTACAATAAAACCTGTATCAGACACACTGGACCCAAGTATACAGAACCCGCTTGATGTGTCCAACACGTATGGTTTAACATTTCAAATGAAGCTATTTATTTAGTCCTACCGGAAAGTCAGAACTTGTTATTTAACTCTGTATAATATTATTTAATAAAAAAGGATGAATGAAAAGAACAAATATGCTGATGGAAACTTACGCAAACCTTCCAAGAACGAAAATTTTTTAGAAGTAGCATCCTTCTTGGACAAAACAATTTAATTTGCTTCCTATCTAATACACACTGTAAAACTAGATAACAGTGCAATGGATATGTGATTAATGCTATTTTTGAGAGGTATTGAGATTGCAAACTAAAGAATTAAAAACTTTGATTATAAAAAATTAAGAAGATTAATTTTGACAATACATTTTACAAGTCGACTGCGACAGGCTCCTTATGGGAGGATTGAGAGTAGACTCACTCAATATATATATATATATATATATATATATATATATATATATATATATATATATATGTGTTGCCGTCTTGCACTGTGTGTCAATTTGTTTGGGACTTGAAGGCTTGTACTTGTTCTTAGTTTATTCAAGAAATGTTCCAATCTACTTGATCCTCTTTTTGAGTTTGGTAACCTATTGTAGCAGGGTCTCATATATTCGTTTTTTATCAATGAATATATAGCTTTAACCATGTTTTTTCAACCATTATTTTACATTGGTTATATAATCATTATTAAAAGAGAGATTTGCGCCGAAAGTCCAAAATTTAGAATTGGCAGGCTGACAAATGCTTTATTTAAAGACTCAGAAGTAGAACAACCAAATAAGGAGAGTATCACAGTTAATAACATGTCAATTAATAACATTTTAATAAGATATTAGAATGGAAAATATTATATTGGCATTTTGTTTGACTTTGTGTTAGATACGACATCAAAACACTACAATTATAATAATCATGGCTTCACACACAATTTTCAAAGTCAAATTATTAGTATCTGCCTGCTTGACGAACTTCAACTGTAAGTGTCAACAGCTGTGAAGTACTCCATAAAATTTGGATTATGAAACATAAATATTGCAATATTTTCTAATTAATAGGTTGAAATAGAATATCAAACTTTTAGTGATCTTGATCATTAAGATCAGTTTTATATTTCGAAACATGCTCTATTGCTATCCAGAATAAATGAGGGCATTCAGAGTATGACTGATTGTTAAGAAAATGCAGAGCCACAATGCAAAAATCCAGAAAGGGTATTAGGGTAGGCCTACTATTTGTTAAGTCCGATGGTAATTCCTCTAGTCATCAGTGCAAGCTGTAGTGCTACTCTGTGTCAACAGCAACAACGTAATCATCCATCGAGATAGCACCAGTCAGTAAAATATTCTAATTGTTGGGTATGCATTTTCCTTGGGAGGTAATATGAATGCATGTATTGATGGAAGAGGTCCAATATGTTTATGAGTACAATGTGTGCTATGTTGGTTTTGACATGCCACAACATAAATTTTTTTTCCAAACATCTTTTACAGGCACATTTAACACGTGGAACAACTAACAAGTTACATTTTTCTTAATACCACAGAAATGATGCAAAAGAACCAACAATGCTTTTTAATATTGAAAATAAAATGTTGTTTATTGTTAACTACTTCTGTATCATTTGTCTTGTAAATTATGGAGCAAATATGTTTTGGATATTGCATATGAGAACAGTTTAAGATTTGTTAATGGATAAAAATCTAATTTTAAATTTAACATCGTGTTCATAAGTTTGAGATTGTGAGTTTGAAGTATGGCTGTGTCTTTTTAACTCAGAAAACTGATATTTTAGTCTTATCAGGCTGTCAGGTTCACAATATTAGAAAGTACTAGTTAAGTTTTTTGTTACTTTCAAATTCAAACAATCACACTGCTATAAATTAAATTGCACAATAGGCCTATAGCAAGTTATGTATGGTTAGGTGAATTTACAATGTTTTTTCTTTAAAATTGTTTTAATTTCTCCCAGCTAGCACTAATGGAGGCATTCGTGATCAGGCCCTCTACTATTACCATGTTTCACTGGGAGGTACAATTTAAAAATGTGTTTTCCTACAATCAGTGTGGGACTGCACAAAAGTTCCTACCAGAGTCCATACTGATGGCTGCGGAGATTCATTTCAGACTGAAATGAACCATCCTCAACAGGTCTAAATAAACAGAAAACGCTTCTTTAGGCTAACAAATTCCACCATAAACTATTATTTTTTATATATTCAAAGATGGTGCAACAGCTGACAACAGTAATGATCAGTATGAGATTTACTCAAATGCCACAAAGTCATGTAACACCCAATGCAGATGTAGAACAATGAAAAGTTGCTCCATACAGAAAAACATAGTAGATCTAGACATCAAATCAAAATCGTTTACTCTCCGAAAAAAATTTACAAATGATATATATTAATATATTCATTGTCTAAAAATATACAATTACAATAAATATTTGGTTTTCGAAGTATATTGTGTAAAATAAATTTATATTTCTAATTTAATTATTTGAGAAATATTCTCACATGGGCTACTAAAGCCTGTGCGTGAGAACAAGTCACCACAAAATACTCGATTGGTATTTCAAACCTTAACAATTTTGTTATATCTTAGAGCAAATTGAGTAAAACAAAATAAAGTAAAAATAATGTTTTACAGAATGAAAAATAAAACTAAAGTGAGAATGTATCTAGATGAAGTAAGTGAATGGAAATAATTATTAGAAGGACAAAACGACCAACTGTCGGAGATCAAGACCACGGACAGGCCTTGGTGCAACTCTTAGTTAACAGACGGACATCGGAAAAAACTGCGTACAAAATTCACCAACAGTTTGTTAATTTTATCTTCACCCCTTAAATTTTATATTGTTTAAGGAGACAAGTATAGTACATTAATAACTAGTAACCATGATTTAAAACTCCAACTGTTAATTTTATTCTTACCTTACTTTTATATAACATGACTTTATTCTGACTGAAAAAAGCTAGGAGAGCTAGTTCATTACATAATTCTGTTATATAAAGGTGTAAACCAGAAATGGACCTATGATAAAAATCCCATTTGGGGAAAAATGTGACAACTTGGTACTAAGCTATATATATACAACTGTAGATATATACAAACTGTTTTCCTACAAACTACACTAGGCCTACCTATTTTTGGCCTTATCTTCTATAACCCAAGAACAGAGGATTTGAATTGCCCTTGAAAGACCGTTACAACGATCACTTTATTATAATTTAGTTCTCATTCTGATATAATATTCCAACTTTCTATTTACAACTTAAACATACTACGTGTTGTATAATTATAGCAATGATCTGCAGCACCTAGTCATTCACCAAGCTTCCTTGAAACTTACAAAAAATAAAAATGAATTTAATATAATAACGGTAAAACCAATACTAATAAACGAAATCAAGATACTTACTTTAACAAACTTGAATATTAAATTTCAAACGAAAACGCAACTTTTAATTCACCACTAGTTAACGATATTATTTTCTACCGGCTTTCTATTACGACACCCAAAGCAAATAGACTTTCAATCCTATCCTGTCGTCCTGTCCAATCAAATATGTCTTCCACTTCCTTCCACTCCTATTTCTAGTGTTCTTCTTATTCTTTCCTAACTCTTTTCAGGACATAACCTCAAAAAAATTCTTTTTGTTATACTATATTATGAGACTACTCAACGACACACAGGACGCTTAAGGCCGCTTCACAGCGAACGTCCATCCGTCCACTGGACGAATTCTATGTACTGGACGTCCATGGAGTACTACCTCACACCGCAAACGTCCAGGAGGATAGGAAACAAGAAGCAGAGTATACAAATTCAAGATGATGAATAAATAGTAAATATGTAAAATTAAAAAATATTACAGAAATATAAAACATTTTGGAACCAAACAAATCCCGATTATCCAATTAGCAATCCAATTGAGGGAAAAGTATTAAGATGTATAACGTAGAACGACATCTACGGTACAATTTGTCCGGGCCGGTAAATTAAAGAATGCATAAAGAAAATTTAAAAAGATTATATAGCAGTTGCCTGGCAAATAACTTATCGATTTAAACCAGCGCTGATACAGAGAACAAGGGTGACGGCCTAACCCTCCTTTTATCTTATCGTATAGCTAATGTCATGTTCGGAGCCAAGACCATCCGACTTATGATGATTATGTGAAGAATATTAATGCGTTTATGGCCGACCTCGTTAACTTCTTACCTGTTAACAAGTTAACTACACGTCATTGGTACGTGATTCTATGTCAATAAATGCGGGGAATTATCTAACTATTTAATAGTGAAGCCATGATAAATTTGTCAATGACGTCTTTCATTTCTTTTGTCCCTTGTTCCAGGAATTTCGACTTTATGCTATTTGCCTTTTTTTTTATTCTTGTTGATGCCACTTGGCATAGGCTAGGTTTGGAAACCAAAAAGCCTCTTTGAACCCTTAACTCTTTTTAGTTGTGATTGCCTTGAATTATAAATACACATAGACATTGATAGCATGCAATAAAGAGTGATAATAACATTTATGTTTAACAATTTATTAATTAGATGTTAGTTTAAATTAGGTCCTTTCCTGTGAATTTAGATTTTCTTAAGATGATTTTAATTACAACAGGTTATTTACAATATGTGTGTCTAACCGTGTTTATTAGTAAAAGATTTAAGAACATTCTATTGAGAGAAGGATTAAACTTGGATGGTTGGGTTTTAGGATGATCTTCTTGCCAGGGGTCCATCAGGCCTAGTCTATCCCGAAAAGGTTTGGACCGCGGTAGACAGAGCCCATGACCAGGAGACACTTAATTTTTTCTAGTGTGTGTGAGTGATGTTATAAATTTCTTTTACACAATGAAATGAATTGGTTTATTTCCTTATATAACTCTATATCTTCTTGCGCCAGAATGCTACTTAATGTTACATTATCACTAACAATTAGTCTACTGATTTTCTTAAAACATTGTTGTCTTATATAATAATTACTGGGGCATTTGAATATGAAGTGTTCTATGGTTTCTGTTTGTCCTAAGGAGCATTTTAGACACATGGGGGTGAAATATTGTTTCATTTTATAGAGATTAAGGTTAACATTTGCATGACCCAACCGTAGCCTAATGATGTTTATTAGGTTTCCTCTGCTCATGTTCATTGTATTAAACCAAGGTTTATTATTAAATTCACTCTTAATTTGTTTATACCATTTTGCTTTGGGTGAGTCTTTTACATGTTGATTAAATTTGTTGATATATAATTTTTTTTTATAAGCTTTAAAATCTTGTGCACCAATGAAAATTCCTCTTCTTTATCTCCATCTCCTATCGCTTCTTTGGCCAATTTGTCTACTATTTCATTGCCATCTATACCTGAGTGTCCCGGTACCCATTGAAATGTAATATTTTTATTTCCATCTAAAATAATTTTTATAATGTTCATCATTAGTCCCTCTGGTGTGTTTACCTTACTTGCATTTTCAATTGCTACAATCGATGATTGTGAATCTGAACAGATAACATAATTGTCAAAATTGAGGGTATTTATGTACTGTACTGCTTTATATATTGCATATAATTCGGTTGTATAGTTTGACATATATTTATTCAGAGAAAATTTTTTCTTTATGTTTATCTGTGGAATGAAGAAGGCAGCGCCTGTACCTCTAATGTCTTTGGATCCATCAGTGTAAACAATAATATGGTCTTTATAGGTTATGTGTATACAGTTGTTGAAATATTGTTTTAACATCATGGTATTTTGATCTTTTTTAATTTCCTGATCATTTATAGTACTATTGCATCTTAGTGTTGTTTTTTCCATGAACAAGGGCATATTAAATTCCCAATGCTCTATTGTAGCTGTTTTCCCTTGCACAAAGTTAGGGTTAACCACTTCCATAGTATTGAGTGCAGATATAAATAATGGAATTTTCTTTTTCTGCCAGTAAGGGTTGATGTTGCACATCATATTCATATACATCATTTTTTCATATGCTGGATGGTTTGCTTCTGATACAATCTTGTGAACTAACCTTTCGGTTAAAATTTGGCGTCTCAAATTTAAAGGTAGTGAAGCTGTTTCCAATTGTAGGGCAAGTATTGGTGAAGATTTTTGTGCTCCGGTGCAGATTCTTAGTGCTTGATTTTGAATTGTGTCTAATTTATTTAGTATATTTTGTGGAAGGTGACCAAACAAGTGACAAAAATATTCCAATTTTGAACGAATTAATGCTCTGTATACTTGTAAGACTGTTTTTGGATGAGCCCCATTTCTCCAGCAGGAAATTATTTTTAGTATGTTCAGATCCTTTTGACATTGTAAGTGTAGGTTATTTACGTGATGTTTGAATGTGAATTTGTTGTCAATTATAACGCCTAATAATCGTAATTCATTTACAATTGGTATTTCTTCTCCACCAAGGAAATATTGTCAGCTGTTATCAAGAACTCTTTTTCTTGTAAATATAATAATTTTTGTTTTGGATGCATTTAAATTGAGCCTTATTTTCATAAATGTGCTTTCCATGATGTTTAGAGCATTCTGCATTTTATCATGCGCAATAATATAATTTTTGTTAAATGTATATAGAAGCACATCATCTGCATATTGTAATGTATATATATCATAGGGCAAATTCTTATTTATGTCACTTATATATATAGAAAAAAGTATTGGACTTAATACACTTCCTTGCGGCAGGCCTCTGCTGGAATTTCTTGATAGAGTATATTCTGAATAACTTATTGTTAGTACTCTGTCGGCTAGCCATTTGCTGCAATGTAAAATGAACTTAGCAGGAATACCTAGAATGAACATTTTATTGTATAGTGTGGGGAGATGACATGGTCATATGCGTTAGCTATGTCTAGGGATGCAGCTATTATATTTTCGCTTTGTGTTAACGCATTATGCACTTCTGATGAGAAGGTGGTTAAGTAGTCTGCACATCCTCGTTTCCTTCTAAAACCATATTGTGTAGATGGTATAATATTAAGTTTATTCACAAACCATTCTAACCTATTTCTTATCATAGTGTTCATAATTTTTATGAAGCAAGGGATCAATGAGATTGGTCTATATGATGTTTCGTCACTTTTATCTTTCCCTGGTTTCAATATACCAATAATTTTAAATTGTTTCCATACAGAAGGGATGTTAGATTTTCCATTCCATATATCATTATATATTCTAAGAATCATTTTGTGCCCATTTTCTGGTAGTAGTCGTATCAGGCTATAATTGATATTATCCATTCCAGGTGATGTATCTCTTTTTTTGCTTAATACTGCTATTTGGAATTCATTCAATGTAAAGTTGGTTTCAAGAATGTGGTTGGTATCAGTAATTAAAGGTGTAGTAATTTCAGTCACATGTGGGACATAATCTGGTATTATATTTGTAATAAATTTTTCTCCAAGTTCTTCATTATTTTTTATGCGATTATCATCATAAGTAGTTGCATGATTTTTAGTTTTTAATTTATTTATAATATGCCATGCATGAGCTGTGGAGTTGGTAAAGGCCATGCTTTGGCAAGTTTCCTCCCATCCCCTCCTGTTTGCTAGCCTAATGACCTCTCTGGTATTCAGTTGTGCAATCTGGTATTTATGGTAATTAATAGGGGTCATAGCTAATCTAAATGTTTTAAGGCTAATCTTCTTTTAGCTACTGCATGGGAGCATTCCTGAGTCCACCATGCTTTGGGTTTAAATGTAGTTTTTTTCATTATGGGTTTTATATCAGGAATATTTTCTTCTACAGCCTGGTAAATAATTTCATATAGATTTTCTATGTTATGATTTAATTCATTTATTTCCAGTTTACTAATTTTCTCTTTTACGTGTTTAGTATACCCTTTCCAATTGGCTTGTTTATAATTTTTCATGTTTGGACAATTAGACTGTTGATTTTTTAAATAAACTATAGGCCTATTGGGGTTATTATTATAATGCTCTTGAAATTGAATGTAAATGGGAAAATGGTCGCTTCCCATAGGGTCATTTCCTACTTTCCAGGTTAGCAGTTGTGCATATAGTTCTGGAGTTATGAAAGTTAAATCAAGGGTAGATTGCCTATTAAACATGTTGTTTACTGTTGTATAATTGTGATCATTAATTAAAATAAAATTTTAATCATTATAGACCTTAAAAATTGAATTGCCCCTTCTGTCGGCTTTAGTACAATTCCAGAAAGGATGATGTGCGTTGAAGTCTCCACCAATTAAAGTATGTCCATTATCTTTAGAAAATAATTCGTTGTACCAGAATGCTGGATTTATATGTCTATTGGTGCAATATATGTTATATAGTTTAATAGGAGAACTTAAATTATTAATACTTATAGCTAACAATTGTAATATATGATTGTTATATTCTCTAATAATTTTAAAACTTATACTACTATGTATAATAAAGGCTACTCCTCCATGCGAGTCGTTCCTATCTAGCCTGATTAGTTTATAATTATTATCAGTTAGCCTATCATTTGCCTGTAACCAGGTTTCTTGTATAAGCGCTATATGAATTTCATTTTGTATTAATGTATTAATTACCTCTGGCCACTTAGACTTAAGTGACCGAGCATTCCACTGAATAATATTGATCATAATTTTAACTTATTTTTATTTGTTTTTTTAAGGTTTGTTTTACCAACTAGCTGTAACGGTCGATTATTGCTTCTATTATTAGGTTTGGCTATTGTTCCTATTGATTGTTTATTGGTTTCAAGAGTGTATTTAAAACACTCTCTTTATTATATCATCCATCCACTTTTTTTTTGTTTAAAATCTTTTCTTCCTGAATTCGGTTGAGCAATTCATCAACTTTGCTGCGTAATAAAATTTTTTGTTGTTCCCTATCATTAATCAGGGTTTGATCTGGTAATGAAAGTTTACTTTCAACACTTGGACTTGATTGGCACGATTCCGTTTCTAGATTTCGTATGTTATGGTTAGATTTTATTTTTACTTATATAAGTATGTTTTGGTTTATTACCATACCTATCTCTATTATTAGGCCTATTACCATATATTTCTGGACTGATATTGGTTTTTTTTCATCATTATCAATTACCTGTGACATAAGTGGAAGGTATCTATTCTTATGGCTAAATTGGTTTGGTATGTTTCTTAGGGTGGGAAAAGAGCTATGATCATTAATATTAACTTTTGCCATTTGTGCGTAAGTTATTTGATTATGCCTACTGTTAGTATATTTTGATATATTGGGATGATTAAGGGGGTGATGTTTACTAGCTTCTAGATAAGATTCTTTATGTATGCTCATCCTCTCGAGAATACATTTTTGTCTTACATACTCTGGGCACTTTTTACTATTGCTAGCATGTTCTCCACTGCAATTAATACATTTTGGTGTTATATCGCACTCATTTGAATGGTACTTTTTGACCACATATTCTACATAGTCTATCTTTATCACAGGGTGTGTTGGCAACATGCCCATAACTAAAACATCTGTAGCATTGTCTTACTGGAAGCATGTAAACATCTACCGTCATCCTGACATAGTTTAGGGTGACAAAGTCTGGTAATTTTTCGGAATCAAAAATAATTTTCATGTAATGGGGTACTTACCAACTCTTTGTTGATCCATTTTTTTATTCTATTTGCACTTAAAATAGTATATTCACATAAACTCTCTTCCACTATTTCTTCTTCGGTCACATCAGGGTTCAACATAAACTACACCCGTGCACTCAACCTTATTGGCAGGTACGAATACCAAATACTGTTGCAAATATTGTGAGTCTACAAGATTATTGGCTGCACAATATGTCCTTACAAATAACTTTAAGGTTTTTACCTACCCTTATTATGTGGTCTATATCTTCACAATGATTTTTCATTATTTTCCCTACGGCAAATGGATTGATTTTCTTTTTATCTCTACTTTGGATAATAACTTCAAAATGGTCCACTAGAGTGTGACTTATAATATCTAATGGTTTTTTGTTTTTTTTACTTGGACAACTAAAGTTTTTATGAGTGTGTAGGCTTATTGGCGTTAAAAACAATTTTCATTATCGCTCTTTTTTCCTTTTTCTTTCATTGTTCTCCTCTACACTAGGGGTAGCCTGATCAATCATTATAAAATCTGTTGTATTAGGTAAAAGTATTTTAGATACCGCCAATTCCGTTTCCATGTCGGCTATTGTGGCTAGACTTTCCGCCATGGCGTCCAGTCCAGCCTGACACACAGTAATATTAAGAGTTGCCTAGTGTATTACTTTTTAATTATTATTATACAATAATAAAAGGAAATTTCTAGTATTAATGTACTACCAAAAGGTAAACTAAAGACAATTTAGTTTGGCAACGTCTACATATTGACAGGTTAATACACTGACTAACAGGAATAATCAAGTCAATTAAGGCAATCACAACTTAAACTAATTTGCTACTCACAAGTTACGATACTCTCTTAATAGTAGTCACTCGGGGAATGCTATTTGCCTTACATGTCGTTGTCGTCTTCTGAGATAGAAAAGAAGGAAAGTCTCGCAAGAAAAAGTCCACGACCTTCGTTATTTCGTCTTCACTAAAGAAAAACACTATAACAAGTTGAGACGATAATATTTATGACTCCTTTACTAATTGAATGATTACTCATGCGTAATCATACAGTCCGTCATTTACCTAGTTGTTGTTACAGTTGCAGCGCGTCTATTAATTCAGCTAGAGCATAGTGAATGAATAGTATATCCACATAAAACTGTATGTCCCGTTTGCTTAAAATGGCCCTTGACTAAGGTAGAGGTATTATATGTAGTGGAACTTGCCCTCGATGGTGTCATGTAGATTGTGTTTACATACGTGCTGCTGATTACAATAGACTAGTCAAGTACTCGGCTCTACAATGGACCGGTAATCGATTAATTGCAAACAAGGATGTTCCAATGAATTAACTAGTTAACCAAATTGTAAAACAAACGCATTTATACGAAAGTTTTATTGCTACTAATACAATTTAAACTCTGTAGAAAGTAAGACATCGGTTATTGATATGGAATTTTTTATTTATTTTCACTTGTCAAAGGCTTTGACTTACTGCTAAATGTGGTATACATTAAACAAATATGTAGCTTGTAACGCTGTAGTAGATGAGGCAATAGCCTATTGTAACACGTATAAGCCCTATGTTGTAATTTGTAGGGTATCGGCTACCAGGTATTGATTGGATCGCCGCCCCTTTTTAACACCATTATCCCACACTACTTCAGGATCTTTTATAAATGTGGCTTTGACTATTGGCTTTAGGCGAGTTATTAATGTAATAAATGCAAGAAAAGTTACCCCTGACTTAATTTTTACTACATGTTAAAACATATATGTAAGAAGAGTCCTTACGTCTCTAGTGACTAGAGGACACACCACTTCTCTAATTATAAATTGAAGTTGAGCTCCAATGTGGAACTTGTCTTTTCTGAACCAGTTTCGACATCAATCTATAGCAGTTGCTATGTTAGCTTTGTGATTGATGATTTGCCAAATACATCTCTATTTAACTTAGTTTCCCAATTTGATCCAAATATATAATTCACAAACTTTAGTAATATAGTACGAGATTGCGTGCTAAAACATTCTCTAATGGAAAATGTTAGTAGACAGTGGTTCTCTATTTCCTCGTTTGTTAAGTAAAAAGCTATACAATATAATAATTCGTATGAAGATCGCTCATATACTATGTAAAGAAACAATGAGCCACGCGCTGTGTCATGAATTTACCCTATTAAGGCATTAGTGTTATGATATTTAAGAACAGTGTTTTCATGCTGTGTTATCTGACTATATATGACTTATATATAAGAAAATCAAATCATTTCTCTCTACATTTTATTTTTATTAGTTTCTTGCAAGTATTTTAATTTAGTACTTACATTTTGTAAACCGCATATTAATAAATATTTAAGAACAAGTTGAGTAAATATAAATCTTTTACTGGTTGACTTATTTTAGTTGGGAGAAAGTGGCGATAGCATAACTGTAATGAATGGTGTTGCTTTCTTTCAACAATAAAAATATGGTTTTAAAACGAAATTTCAGGGAAACGTTTATTTTATGAGGGAGAAAAGGAAAGTATAATCTATTGAAAGGGAAAACTATTTTGACCAGTGTGGTCACATTGTTTGACTTCCGTCCCGCAGTGATAGTGTTCCGCCCGGTAGGGTGAATCACCTGGTTGCCGCAAGCAAGAAGCCGAAGGAGAAGCAGCAGATTGTAGTGGAAAGTGCGACTGAGAGGAGTGTTTATTTAATATTACATTTTGTTGTGTAGTGAATATCCTTTATGCTGAAATTGAAGAATGTAGTACAGTTAGTGTATCGAATAAGTGACGAAGTTTGTTAATTCTTATAAAACTATGTGTGATTTTAGTGGTAGAATTGGCTCACAATCTTCTGTGAACATCAAATACAACGTTTGAAGTATGGCGGTTAAATAAGCAAGTGTCGTCGTGTTTGTTAAGACTTATCGTGTGTAAACTTATCCATAATAATGTTACATGAAATTTTAACCTTTCTGTGGAATATATTCGGTCCTATTACGTTTTTGTATGAATTCGAGCGATGGTTAGATGCTATTGTGCCACCATGTGTTGCGGCATTTAAGTTAGTGGTATCGAGTTTGGCGAGTTATTTGCCAGACTTTCTTGCCATATATTTGGATGACTTTTATGAGTTACTTAATTGGACCATTTACATAATTTCATTTTTAGCAAGCGTGTATGGATTTGTTGGTGGTATATTCTATATACTCTTTCATCAGTCAGCAGCAAGATTAGAGCGTATAGGTGAGAGATATCCACCTTTTACCAATGAAAGAATACTAATAGTAATTGCCCATCCTGATGATGAATGCATGTTCTTTGGACCAACTATAGTTGAATTTCAGAGAATGTATCATATCTACGTGCTCTGCCTCACTGATGGTAAGTTGACTTCATCTTTTAAGACCATTAGAAATTTTTTTGGTCATTAGCAATATTGGGTACTTTGGTATCGTTAACCCTTTAACCCTGGAACTGGCGGTCATATTTCTCTCAGTGGCGGAGTGTTTTTAGTACTTCATACATTGCCTTATATTTATTTTATTATTACATGTTTACATAAAGTACCTATGTCATGTTATATATTTTTTAATTTAGCATTGTTCAAGGAACATTTTTTAAATAATATAATTAGCATTTAATTCTGATTAAAAATAAAACAACACATAGGCCTAGTTTATAAGGTATTTATTTTTACATGTGGTAAACGATACAAAAATCATACACTGACATTCGAAAGTGCTACTTACCAACAAAAGTAAGAACTTCAAAGCTCACTTGTATTTATACATTCTTGTAATTATTAGTTCATATTAATTTTCTATTTTTATATGTTTTATTATATATTTTTTTAATTATGTTCTGATTGAATGTCTAAATCGGAATTCTCATCGTTGTTTATTTCATGTACAACTAGCTCTCGAATGTCACTTGAACGATCGCGGTAATTACGATCTATTACGTAAACACGCACAAAAAACTTACTATTATTGTGTCATATACACAACCATCATTACAACGAACTCAAACAAACAATAAACCAAACAGAAGACCATGCAGCTGACGAAATAACAATAGCCGAATGAACCAGTTGACTCATTGCTGCGCGCGCAACTAGTGCGGTATGCGGGAGAATGTAAACAAACAGATTATAAAACATATGGCCGTGTAACGAAACGATAAAATTATTTATTAGTGTATTGCGCTGCCATCTAGAATGCGACTAAAACGCCCGATATCGGGCGTTTGCCAGTTCCAGGGTTAAGGAGTGCGTGTAACCTATACATAATGAATAAGGACGTCATATGACGTTTAGCCTCCGTATTTTGTATTATCGTAAATGCAAGGCAATTACTGACTGCCTATAAGTAGATGTGTCTGTAAAGTCCTTCCATCTATCGGCAACATACTTAACTTCCATGTTTGTTTTAACATTCACTTACCACCAGATCGCAGTAGCCACCTGGTAGAAGCCACTGACTCAAGGTCGCGCGTGTATCGCTTTGCTGTCAGAGTATGCCGCCACATTATACTAGCCATTCCTCGTATACTGCATACTGTGGCCATATTTAGAGTGACATATTTATTGAGCAACCATCTAGTTTGTTTCTGTTGTCTAAATGGCAGACAATATTGATTGACTCTGCCATAGTGAGGAAATAAGACATTTGATTTTGAAAAAGTACTGAAATATTGACTTGTAGAACATGTAGTCCTTTTTTTATTAAGCTTTCAAATGTAAATAGACATTTTTAAGAGATTTTAAAGATTTTAATTTTTTACTCCTTTTGGTAACTTTTTGGATTTTATCCATTACTCATTTTAGCCTATCAAAAGAAGATGTCATATGACGTCCATACTCCTTAGAGGGCTAAGAGGCCAATCTGCCCTTATCGAATAAGTGATGCTTATGATCATCAAAGGCTACAGTATACTAAGCGGCCACCAACACAATCGGATTATGATTATCGATTTTAAATATTGATACTATGAAATAGTATCGACATTTTACCTATATCCTAGATATTTATAAATAATTACTGCTAGACTAGCCTAGTGACTTCATTACCAGCTGTTACTAGTGACGTCATTACCAGCTGTTGTTATTTCGTTTATGTAGGAGAAGGCTAGCTTCAACAGCAAGAACAATGGTAATGAATATGCAGATATTGGCGCAAAATGTGTTTATAAACACTGAAATGGAAATCAAATTGTGTTTTGCTGCAAGAAAAGTAACCACACCAGGAGGCCTATCATAGAGTGGTAGGCTGTTTCCGGGGTGCACAAAAGGCCCTTGAGGCTTAAGTGCATGGCAGTAGGCCGCCCCATAGAAGGAGAAGAACAAACATGACGTATCTTAAAACCGATCTTGAGATGACTTGTTTTGAACATTCTAAATTTGATATTAAATGAATATAATAAAAATTTGTGTACTATTTTGGTATAGTTTTCAGTTCTTCATTCAAGAAATTATGTGTTGATTTTATTAAGTTCTTGGAGACAGCCGATTGTCAGGAAAATCCTCGGTTTATTTGCAGTCCGTTAGATGCCCGGTTTCCCTGTCAGGTGGCCACCCCGAGTTGTCAGAGATTGTACTGGCTGCTCTTACTGTATACACTATTATTTTATGCACCCGAAATAGTTTCTCCTAATAATAATATTGTCCTAGTAATATAAAAAAGTAATGTCCTCTAAAGAAGTACGGTACACCTTATATGGCATCAGATTTATTCGCTTCCAGGTAACAATCATTAAAAAATATCAAGTAAATCCACATATACTGTGAAATGTAGTTAGTAATACCTGTATATTTATCACAAATTAATATTGTGTAAGAAAATATCAAATTAATTCATGCAATATAAAATAAAATGTTTACTGTTACACACATAAATAACATGTAATGATAAATGAACAAAACAACCTATCTACATAAGAAGGATGTTTTGTTCTGTAATCATCATACCATTAATTCCAGCTTTTACATGAGTTCCAGGTTTAACATGACATAATTTAAAAATAGAAGTCATCAAAGCATTGTGAGTTCTTAAATTACAAAAATTAACAATAATTTATCTAATACTTCTAAGACAAGCTTCTTTCTTTAAAGGTAAGATAAATTTCATTTAAGATAAACAGTACTTACATTTGTGTTTATGTCTAGAACCAGACGTATTATAATGTAGTGTATGCTGTGTACTTTAACGTCATATATGTGAGAACCTGGAGCCGTTTTGTATTTAGAGTATAACATAGAATTCCAACCGTCTACCTGCAAATCTAAAATTTCTAACTAACTTAATAGCCTAATAAAAAGTTTTTTAACCCGCATAAAACCAGATGTAGGCTATTATTTGTCAAAATGTAGTGTATACTATGTACTTTCATGTGGTATATGTCATACTGGAGCCGTTTTGTATTTTTGTGGAAAACGTAAAAGTTTGGACCGTCAACGTGCAAATCTGTGAATCTTTGTTATGATTTTCAAATCTGCTGCCGAAAATAGCCAGCTACAATGTTAAAAGTTTTATGGTTTATTTTTGTTCCAGCTGAAGACAGTGTAGTTATAAATGATAAATTTATATTTAGTTATGCAAAGTTCCAACAAATGGATTGTTTTACTTAGTAATCAGATATCATTTGTAAGTTTATAGGTTTCAATGAATGTTACTGTCACCTGCCATTTTCTTCTCTGCTTTGGTTTGTGGTGGGAACTGGCTATGAAATATGGTGGGGGTAGTGAGGTGAAACTTCTTGGTGGAATTGTTTTGTGCTTGTGCATGAATAAATTGATTGTAGTCCCAATTTCAGAAGGAGCCCTTTTATAATCAAAGATTTTATTTGTAGGTAATTACTATGGCCTTGGTTCAGCAAGGAAAGCAGAATTATGGGCGAGTTGCAGGGCCTTGGGATTACCTGATGAAAACATCACTCTCATGAAGTAAGTCCTTCATACTGAAATACTACAAATTATATTTAATTCCAATAGTATGTTGTGATTTATGAAACATTTATTATAAAAAATACCCAAACTATTGTTTATGGTCTAAAAGAAATTTGTTTTGTAAATTGTGACAGCATTTTGTTTTAGGGTTCATTGTTATGTGGTGATTTTTTGATTGCATATAAGTAGTCCACTGGGCATATTTTCAATTGCGACGAATTTTACTTTTTTAAACGGAAAATTAAAATTTCTGATTAAAAACTGAAACAATTTTATTTAAATGTTGACTGTCCAAAAGCCCATTATTTCTTTAGTGAAATACACTACCAGGTTCTCTTTGAAAATTTACATTAGAAGCTTGTAATAACATTGTATTACAATGTTATGTAAAAGTGCAATGCTAAGTGTGATGTATATGTTAATGTTGTGTAAAAGTGCAATGGAAACCGTTTTATAGACCTTAACTCACATACCTTAGGTGACTGACGTATATGGTTTGCTTATTTATAAACTATCCAAAGTTCTAATTGTATATGATGCAATCTATTAGACTGTTCTTCTGCAACTTAATTTATTTAAATGGAAATGACACAAAAAATTATTTTAAAATATTGTAATATGTAGTGATGAATTATAATTGACTAATTAAAAAAGTTGGAATGTTTAAAAATTTTTAACTACTTAATTTGCTTCAGAAATAATATGGTCCTTACCAGACTAAGAAACCCTGATTAAACTGTGAATTTTGTTCACCATTGAAAAAAAACTAACTAGCTGTGAATTTAATTTACAAACCGTAAAAATCTCAACAACTTGCAATTTAATGAATTAACATGTGTCATTGCTGCGACTATTTCGTAAGGCCCGGTTCACACATTAGTGAAAATTGCGCAAGTCTAATCATTGCGACTGGCAGTGATTGGTTACTCACATCATATTTTCTTTCAGAAACACTAACATGCCAGACAACCCCAATGTCAAGTGGGATCCAAATAGAACTTATGAAATAATCATGGACCATGTTGAACGAAATTCTATCACTCAAGTAAGTACTGGTTTATAGTTAAGCTATTTTCTTGTTATTTAAGTTAAAGCTAGGTTATGTTTAAACATTTAGTGACCTGTACAAAAAGACACATACGTTGATTGCACTAGAGAAGTTTGTCATCTATTGTATACAGTAACTAAGAATGAAATCTGAAGTGTTAATTATTTGGTCACATTAAAATCTGGTATTTTACAGATATTTCTTAATAACTTCTACTGTAAGTAAAACAAAAATATGTTATATTATTCTTCAAACTATCTAAATATAACGTACTCGTAAATAAGTAAAAATTTAAATAAATACCACATTTACTGTAACACAAAGTAAAAATAACTTTATAAAATTCTAATAATGTTTTAAAATGCAAGAAAAAGTACCTGTTCACACCAGAAGAGCTATGAAATATTATATAAAAATATTTCCTTTAATATTTGGTAATTGTCATATTAACGGCCGGAGCGGCAAAATACGAGTTTCGCGTTATTAACTTATTGGAATCGTCCTACAAAACAAAACAATATAAGGTTTGACGGGGTGGAAATGAGAAATAACGAAGTTCTAGAACATCAAAAATGGAACAACTGTTCAAGCGCGGAGCAATATTTCCATGTTCTACATTCACATCAGGCATCACGTGACCTTTTGTGACCATGATTCAACCTCGTGATGACGTCATCGGATGCGGCGCCATCTTTGCAAACGTAAATGAAAAATAATACTAAAATGAGCAGAATACTAATGCTCGCCAAAAAGGGAGCAGAATCCACATTGGTGGGGCCTGAGCCAGGTTGTGGGATAGCCCTCTCCAACATTAAAACTCTGGTCAAAGATTGGGGAAAAAAGGAAAAGACACAAGAGTTGGAGTAGAGCCTCAGGTTTAAGACTATCCAAATTGTTATCTCTCCTTACACTAAAGGGTGGACAGCTCTCCTAGACCAGAATAAGGAGGATATAAGACTGATATTAGGAATGTTGACAGGACATGGCCCTCTGAGGAAGCACCTTATGAAGGTAGGCCTTAATCAGAGTAGCGAATGTAGACTCTGTGGAGAGGAGGAGGAGTCAGCGGAGCACATTTGGTTAGATTGTCCTGTCATCATAGAGACTCGGAAAAGATACCTGGGAGCATATCTCCTCAGCCCCAAGGACATTAGAGAACAGGAGCCCTTAAATCTGATTGGTTTTTGCAAAAGCCTCAGTCTTTGAGGACACAAAATTAAAGTAAGGGAGGCGCAAAGGTCCTTTTTAGGACTAAGCATGGGGACAAACTGTCCTCTTCCCTCAGGAAAGAATAAAAAAAAATTAAAAAATTAGCAGAATTTTGATCCAAATGAACAATGTTTTTCTTAAATTTCGAGCTACAAAATTAGTTGTTATCAAGTTGAGACGAGTGCCTTTGGCCATCAGTGCGTTGGCCATCAGTCAACGAAAGAAAAACATCCCTCGAGATAGTACCTATCAGTAAAATATCAAATTCTAGAGGGGCTGATCAGAAATATAAATTGAATTATAATGGAAAGGCAATTATGTACTGTGTAAAAAACTTAATAAATCATGAATATCCCTAATATGAATACGTATATAAATGGACATTAATAGAGAGCACTTACCATTTGTGTGTTCCACTGAATGTACAGAAACTAAATAATATCGTTTCGGTCGAAACGTAAACTCTTAAACATGCCCGACAAAACACTCCGACACATCAATTCACTATACGATTAGTCGAACTAGTGGATGGTTGATCCATGATCACTCACTCGATCCAAACTATAGTACACGATATCTAGTGAAGCACTGACTTCTGTCCTGGAGCGTTCAGATAACAGATACGCTATCAGTCCCAGCCACAGATAATATTTATGACACACCAGTTCACTACGATTGGTCGAACTAGTGGAGGATGGTTGATCCATGATTGTCACGCACTCACTCGATCCAAACTACACTACACATTATCTCTGACTTCTGCCCCAGAGTGCTCAGATAACAGATACGCTATCAGTCCCACCCGCAGATAACATTTACTGATATCCAGACACAGCACACAAACAGAACATTAAAACATTAAGAACTTAACTATTTATTTATATACCCTCTTAAATCATGTTATTTGTCATTTGCACCCCCTAAAACCATATATATTTTTTGTTCAGGAGGATGAGCAGATTACGTTGATAACGTCAAATTCGTGATTTGCCACCTCGGCTTTTAATCTTATAATTTCCAAATATTTTATTATATTATTTTAACATGATCAATGTTAGATTAAACCTGCATCAGAAGAGTTCTCAGGCTCTGTGGCAGACAATAAACAAACGGCTGGCTGTCATTTTTCAAGAGCTATGATGAACTCAGCGTGAATGAATGACATTGTACAAGGCCCCAAGGTGATGAAATTGTCAAAGAATCAATTCAGTTTAATCTGTCGTTTGTCACACTTATTTTCATGTAATTATATTTACTCCAGTTTAGGGATTTGGCACCCTCTTTTAATTCCTAGATGTCAATCAAGTTGAAGTATATACAAATTTTTGTTCACGTACTTCATTTAAAGTTGAAAGTTGATTTTTTTATTATTGAAATATGACTCTAAAAAGATAAGTTTAGATTATAAATTATAAACACACAAAAAATGAAACTTATATGGCCTTAGTCTGATCTGATGAGTCGAAATACTCCCCTGACATTGCCACCGGGATCTAGATTAAGCTGCCATGCTATCGACCACCTTTGAAGTCTTTAAAAAGAAAAGTCGTTAGTATTTGATGTACCCTCATAATTAAATGTGTTTTAAAAACATGTTTGTCTACTCGATGTGATATAATTGGTAACAGAGCTATTTGCTGCAATTTATAACACTTTATTTTTCTGAACTTTATGGTTTAAAATTGTAAACTGTACTTAGAGGCTTGGATAAGTACAGTTGTCTTGTATTTTATTTGTCCTCAAAAGAGTTATTTTTCCCTATATTGCTAAAGTCAGGAACAGTATTTCTACTTTAGAATAATTTAAACTAGGGTTGGGCTGTTACCAAATTTATTTGATCCCAATATAAAATTTGTCTGAATTCTGAATTTATTCCTGTGTAACTTGTAACTAATACTATGACATACTTCCCTTTGAGTTCCAACGTGAACAAACGGGAAAAAATCACTACAAATTGAAAACTTTATATATTTAAACTAATATCATATTAAATTGTTCATGAAGAACTGTTCTTTTAAAAATAAATTGCTATAGTACACTACGGATCAATTGACTTTAACGAAAATCAATATAGAAGGTACTGACATCACTGTCAACAGATTGTGACGCATATTTCTCAGTGCAATGTTTATCTCGTACTGTGTTGTTGTGAAGTGAAGTTGTTTATATTTCTGTGGTAAATATTATATTATTTTAGTCAAGAGAATAATTTGTGATCTTGTTTGTACAATTATGGATCGCTCAAGGTCCCCTTCAAGTGAGAATACCATAAGGAGAGTTGTTGAAGAAGAATACCTTGACGAAAGTTTTGTGAGCGATGTAATTGTTTCTGAAGATGATAATAGTGACAGTTGTTTATTGGGGATGATACTGACCATGATCCCTATTATGACCCTACTGTTGACTTAGACCAAGCTGGGCCAAGTAATCAATTAAATCAAATCAAATCATTTATTGTCAAGATGTAATGTACATACATATAACAACGTCAAATAACTAGTCTAAAATAGTCTATTCCAAATTGTCTCTTAACCCATTGCAGATCGTATTGTTTTGGCGCGCGGGCACGAATTAATTTACGGTCAGCGGCCGCACGAACAGCAATGGTGCGCCACAGTATCGCTCGCTATCGTATACTAGAAAATTCAGCTGTGAAGGTATTCGTTCAGATGGAACATGGGCCTGCTGGGGTATCCGTGATGTAGGAACGATAACACTCGAGCAAGGTTCCAGGGTGGCAGGGATGATGTCTGAATCATAGTCTAAATAAAGCGGCTCGGGCGAAGCAATTACAAAATCCGGACCATTGTCTAGACTAAACCCGCCAACATGTACGTTTGCGTCTTTTCGTTGTGTCACTAACCTCAAAAGTATTATAATAACAACTGAGGAAAACACCCAATCAGAAGTGCTAAAAAGCAGAGAGTAAACTCATATGAATGATTTTTTAACTTCGACATACAACTGCGATCTGTAGGATATTTATAAAACTTTTGAAAACTCTAAACGTAGACCGTTGTTAAATACTCTTAGTTGACAAGTGAAGACGACGCCCGATCTATCAGACATTAAAAGAACTATTTGGAGGGAAATTTAAAAGCAGACCGCTTTTGCGACCTGAGCTCGTCATCGTGCCGTTAGGCCCGGCCGCTGTGTGACGAGCCCAGCTCGTCAGTGATCCGCAATGGGTTAATACAGTATAAAAATCATTAACACTGTACAGGCAAGATTTGAGTAACAATTTTTTTACACAGTTCTTAAAATTAGTTCTACTTAATTCTTTTATATCTGAAGGCAATGCATTGTACAGCTTAATTCCTTGATACTTGAAACTGGATTGGGTGCTTGAAAAATTACATTTTGTTATTACTAGGTTATTTCTATTACGTGTATAGTAACTATGGATATTACTATCGTTAGAGAGGTAGTTAAAATTATCTTTTACATACAAGAGCACATATAATATATAAATAGAAGGCAGTGTTCACTATTAAAGAGAATTGTGTTTTATAAAATATTAAGTTTTATAAAAAGAGGTTTACAGTGTTCACGGTTTCCTACATTACATAGCAGTCTTACTGCCCTTTTTTGTAGAATGAATAGCTTGCTTGCAGCTTGTGAGTAACCCCACAAAACAATCCCATAGGTTAGAAAACTGTGGACATATGCGTAGTATATATGCAGCTGAAGGTCTGAGGAAATAACACCCTTTAGAGATCTAATTAAAAAAATGCCCCGAGCAATCTTTGAAGCAGTATAATCTATGCGAGCTTGCCATTTAAGATTATATTGGATGTATACTCCAAGAAACTTGAGACTGAAATCATTTTCACTGGGCCTATGAGCTAGTGTTATTTGTAAATCCTGAATTTTTTTGTTATTAACTTAAGCTGCACACCAATCGTTTATAATCGAAGTCTTAGAACCAACAATACTTTTACATTCAACGTCTGATTTAGAGCTGACTGTAAGCTCCAGGTCATCAGCAAATAAATAAGTGCTCACACTGCTCTCTCCAAGAATGGAAGGCAAGTCATTTATATATGCAATAAATAGAGTTGGACCTAAAATGGAGCCTTGTGGAACTCGGTGAGTTCCAGAAATAGAACCATTTAACTAAACATATTGACTCCTATTGGAGAGATATGACTTAAAAAATTTTACAGCAAGTTGACTGAAACCATAGTAGCTCAACTTACTTATTAGGATCCTATGGTTGACCGTGTCAGTAGTGCTCCGTTTGGCCTGGAACCCAAATTGACAGTTACTAATCAACCCATTAGTTTCCAGATAATAAACTACCTGCTTGTGAACTAGGCGTTCCAAAACCTTTGACACAACTGGAATTATCAAAATTGGTCTATAGTTACAGATTTGATCTCTAGGCCCCTTCTTATGTACAGGAATAACTTTATTAACTTTCAATATATCAGGAAAAATGCCAGACTTAATACATTCATTAAATAGGTAAGTTAATACTTCACAAATATAGGCAGCACATAATTACAAGATTGGAGCATTTACACCAAAACAGTCTAAGCATGTAATGTTATTTAAACTAATTATAGCTGCATAGACATCTTCGACTTTAAATTCAATAAAATTAAAATCAACATATGGAATGACCCTTGACCCAGTTGGAATACCTGTTAAGATAAATAGAAAATGTATTATCACTAGTGGGGATATTATTACATGTATCTTCAACTGAACAAACAAAATAATCATTAAAACTATTGGGTTCCAGTGTCACAGAAGAACTCACTGATTTACTATTAGGTCTGGCTGTTTGATTTATTAAACCCCAAGCAGATCTACTCTTATTTACAGCTTTGTCAATTACACCATTATTATAATTAAGTTTAGCCTTTCGAATTTCATTCTTATACACTATTTTAAGTTTCTTATATCTAATTTTGAATTCACTGTTACTCTCAGAGTTTGTGTTATTAATGATATAATGTAGCTTATCTAATTCAGATTTTATTTTAACACATTCACTGCGGGTGACGAGCATGCTCGTCATGCGAAAGTGGCGTGCCGGGCGGTGGACGAGCGAGCTCGGCATACAGCAGCTGCTTTCGTATTGCCTCAGTGTGAGCTGAGCAGTTGCCTGGGAAGATTGTAACACTCTAGCGAGGTGTGCTTGTTTCGATTGAGTCAGTTGGTGCGATTCGTCGCCGGTTCGCCATTTTCGTTTCTTGTGTATGCTTTGCGATATTGTGTGAGTGGATTATAGTGTCTGTTGACTTTGTAAGTGTATGTACTCATAATGGAGGAAGACTTTAATGTTATTGACGATGGAGGAAGACTATAATGTTATTGACGATAATTTTTCATCTGATGAAGACAATGAGTCGAGTTCAAACAGTTCTAGGGACGGTGGAGGCGGCGTCCCCCACCCCCAGTGGGCCGGCACGGCCAGCGACATGGGTGGTTTACATGACCTGCCGTTCACTGGTCAACCTGGCTTGCTCGTTCTCATTTCAGGTGACAATAAACCAATTGACTGGTTCAATCTCCTTCTTGACACCGTGTTTTTAGAGAATATCATTAGACAAACCAACCTGTATGCCCTGGAACTATTTTGTGGCCCCACCACTACTCCCGCGTCTCGCATAACCAAATGGAAGGACTTAGTGATGGCCGAACTAAGAACATTCTAAGGCCTTCTACTGTTGACTGGTAACGTCAGACTGAATCGATTGAACAACTATTGGAAAACTCATCGGTTGTTGAACTTTCCTATGTTCCCGGAGTACATGTCTCGAGATCGATTTCTTGGCATTTTGAGATGTCTGCATTATTCAAGAGTTGATACCCCTGATCACCCTGAACCTGCTAACGATCGGTCTTTTAAAATACAAAATATTGTTGATTATTTCAACAATAAGATGCGACAGATCTATTATCCCGACCGTGAACTGACAATCGACGAAGAGATGGTACTGTGGCGTGGCAGACTGGTCTTCCCCCAGTACGTAAAGGGCAAGCGCCACAAATATGGAATCAAAATTTATTCCCTGAATGAACCCGGGGGACTCATGCTGCGCTTCCATGTTTACACGGGGAGCCATGACTCTTGTAGTGGCAAAGGTCATACCGTCAAAGTCGTCATGAAGCTGATGAGTGACTTCCTGAGCAGACCATTCCCTGCTCATGGATAATTTTTATAATAGTTTTGTCTTATCATCCAAACTTCTACGTCACTCAATCTACACTACCGGCACCCTAGGCATCGACAGACTCCATACACCTCCAGCAGTGAAGACAAAGGCATTAGGCAAAGGTGAAACGATAGCGAACTATGCCCAAAGTGTCATGATTGGAAAATGGAGATATAAGCGGACGGTGACCTACATCTCCACACAATAACGAGATGGTCCAAACCACCAACAGGAGAAACCAAAAACGAACGCTGCCAAAACCAATCACATGACTACAACTCTCACATGAAGGGGACTGACCGCTTGGACCAAATGGTATCTTATTACCCCTGTGAGCGCAAGACCCTGCGATGGCACAAGAAAAGTTTTGTGCACTTTCTCCAGGTTGTTGTAGTAAATTCTTTTTACCTGTACAACATGTACAACTCAGATAGACTGTCCCTGTATGACTTCCGAGTTTGTGTTCTTGAAGACCTGCTTCCTCCAAAGGAAGCCCCACTGCTTACATCCAGGGGTACGGAGAAAACTGTTGTTAGATGGATAAATAACATGCTTAAGAGCAGAAGAGTGTACAGGCATCTCTGTGCGGAGTCACAAGAGAGGTCAAAACGCAGGGAGGATGTCCACAAGGAGGTGTATTATCACCAAGCCTGTAGAACATAGTTGTGGATGACTTACTCTGGACTCTGAATGAACAGGGTATGTATACTCAAGGCTATGCAGATGATGTTGTCATACTCATAAGAGGCAAGCATATGGTTACGTGTCTGGAAATGATGCAGAGAGCACTGGCCATTGTGGAGTGATGGTGTGATGAAGAAGGACTTCCAGTGAATCCTTCGAAGACCGTCATGATACCATTTACAAGTAGGAGGAAACTGGAAATCACACAGCCAGTCCTATGTGGGGGCCAGATACAGATAAGCAGGGAGTTCAAATATCTAGGAGTCAAACTAGATGATAAACTCACTTGGAATAGTCATCTGGAATACATAATCAGCCGATCTCAGACTACATTGATGATGGTGAGACGTGCGTTAGGATGCACATGGGGGCTTAGACCTGACATGTCACATTGGCTGTACACCAGAGTCATCAGACTAATGATGGTGTATGGCTCAGTGGTATGGTGGCCAAAAGTCCAACAGGTGACTGCCGCAAAAAACCTGTCAAAGGTACAGCGGTTGGCATGCTTGGGGACAATGGGCGCCATGAGAGGAACACCAACCGCTGCTATGGAAGTAGTGCTAAACCTCCCACCCCTAGACATATTCGTCATAGGAGAGGCTAGGATGGCTGCCTACAGACTGAAGTGCAATGGGAACTGGCATCATCACCATGTTAGTAAGCACTCCAAGATCGTTGACATTCTCAAACTGGATATTCTAGAAATGATGTCTGACAGAATGGCAAACGGACTGGGAAAAACTATTTCAAGTCAACATTGTTGAAAGGAAGGAATGGTCAAAAGGTGAGCCTGACTACATGAAGAAGGCTCTAACCTGGTACATGGACGGGTCAAAGACTCTGAAGGGTACTGGGGCAGGGATCTGGGGAGCCAGAACTAGGGTTAACTTAAGCTTTACCCTAGGTAAACTGGCAACTGTCTTTCAGGCTGAAGTCACAGCCCTTGCAGAATGTGCAAGAGTTAATGTGGAAAGGGGCTACAAAGGTAAAACCATCTACATTGACTCGTACAGCAGGGCTGCTCAGCAGGCCTTGGCCAACAATGACTGTAATTCGAAGACAGTCTGGGAATGCCACATGGTCATGAAATTGCTGGCGAAAACCAATAAAGTTATTCTAACTTGGGTGCCTGGACATAGAGGAATCACAGGTAATGAAGGGGCAGACAGTTGCGCTAACTTGGGAGCCAACTGTCCTCTTACTGGTCCTGAACCAACGTGTGGGGTCTCATATAACTTAGCACGTAGATCAGTTACCAAGTGGATGGTTAACAAATACCTACAACATTGGAGAAATACTGAAGGGAATGTACAAGCAAAGCGGATGCTCAAGGGACCATCAAGGAACATTGCAGCAGATGCCCTTAGAATGAGCAGAACGGAGATCCGAAAGGTGACTGGTTTTATTACAGGTCATTGGATATTCCGAAGTCACCTGAACAGAATAGGTATTCCAGTTCAGGAAACACTGTGCAGGAAATGTGGCGAGGCTGACGTAACAGCCAAGCACGTCATATTTGAATGTCCGGCATTACAGAGCAAATGCTCAAGATCCCTAGGTGTTCTTATGCATACGGAAGAGGGGTTGGAACAGGAAAGCATTGTTCAGAAGATCTCATGGTTTTGTAAAGGCCTGGGATTTGATACAGCTTAAACCTGGGAGAGGGTGCACAATAAGCCGGATGGCTGAGAGGCAACTACCAGGCCTAGGAAACCTGGCCTTCTGTTACAAAAAAAATAAGCCCCACTGCTCATCACACCGACGCGCAATAGCATGCATCGTCTCTCCAAACTAACGAAGCACAAAGGAAATGGCAAGTCAGTTACCCGGAGGTGCCGAGTTTGCTACCAAGAAGGCAAGGTAAGGAAACAGTGTACTATTGTGCAGTGTGCCCTGATGAACCAGGTCTGTGTGAACTCAGTTGCTTTGATAAGTATCACGAGGACAAATAAGTAGTTTTTAGTCTTTGGCGGTAGGTGGGGATGTATATAGTTTTTTTCTCATTTTTACTCATAGAGGGGGGAGTGTTAACTGTTTTTGATGTTGTATATTTTTCAAACTAATATGTAATATATCCGTGTAATTGTTGTACTATCTACGTGTCATTCATGTACTATATACGTGTAATTCGCGAGTGTTTGTGCCGAAACCTAGTGCGCTGCGAGCACATACAATACGGAGACTGGCACCCGGTGCGGATGACGAGCAGACTCGGCACGGACATGACGTCACCCGTTCCGGCTAACGAAGCTTCTAGGATACCTTGGATAATCCTTTCGGCTATCCTGACTCCGTTTTGGGTAAGTAAATAACAAAAAAAATTCCGCATTTTCTGTCGCCAGTAATTTTGTCATCCGCAGTGAATGTGTTAACCCTTTGAACCCCAGACCAAAATATTTATGGTGAGAAAAACGTACCAAAACCATTTGACCTAAGAACTACAGAGAATCCCCGGAGCAGAAACAGCTGTATTGCATACTGTTCGTAAAAAATTAATACTTTTGCTATTTTTTATGCTATTGTCTTGTATTACACTCATAAATATGTATTAATACTCATAAAATAAGTACTTTACGATTTCAAATAAATATGTATTAAACGCATATACCATGGCGACGATATTACGTCGCCTGCGGATTCTCGCGTCTTCATTGGCGACGATACATCGTCGCAGCAGGGATCTTCGCATATTTTCTCGGCGACGATATATTGCTATATCGATAAAAACTTACTTTTAAGTTTTTTAGTCTTAAGAGGCATAGAACAGTCAGAGCCCACATAAACAGATCTAGAAAGAGCTTGAACTTAGAATTTATATCAGATTCTAAACGGTATACATCATTCCAATTTATGAGGTCAAGATATGATAAAAAAATGAGGTACCAAAGGAACAAATGGGTCTAATTATTGACTCTTCTGAGACAGTCTGTGGTATTTTATACTCCAAAAACGCCTTGAAGATGATCCCCAGATGATCGGAAGCAGCAATGTGAATTACTGAAGAGTGTACTCTGTCTGGGTGAATACTAGTCAGTAGATTGTCAATACAGCTACCCAAGGTTTCACTAGCACCAAGCCCTGGTCTAGTTATTTTTGAGACAGTAATATTAAGTCTAAAGCTATTGATCAAGTTGAGGAGTTCTTTGGTTTCCACATGGTTACTGAGAAAGTTTACATTAAAATCACCAGCAATAATTAGGTTCATTTTGTTGCAATTCAGAAAGGAAAAAATATGGTGTTTATCATGATATTATTACCTATTAGGCCTAGGCAACAACCAGTTTTTGTAAAACGTGACTCGTCAGAGCTTTCAGCCAAGGCCAATGCCTAAGGTCTAGAGGTAGGTCTAGAAATGTCATCACGGATAGTTCTGATGAAAACTGAAGATGGAACTGAATGGGCTGAGGTTGATGAGGAAAATGATCAAGGTTAAAGTTTTTCTTCTAATTGTAGCTTTTCAATAAGACATTTTCCAAATAGAAACTCAACTCCAGTTAGCTGTTACAACTTATTCTTCACGCCAATTCTGTTGGATATGTTTGTAAGATATACAAACATGTATGCTAATCAGTTTTTAATTAGTGATAGGAATAATCTGCCACCAAATAGCCAGTCTAAGAAATGGAAGCCTGTAACACAAATGGAGATCATTGCATTTCTGTCAGTAATAATAAATATGGGACTAAACCCTAAGGCAACAATATACTCCTTTTGGTCCACAACATCCAGCCAGTATACACCTTGGTTTAGTAGAATGTTTAATAGGAATACGTTTCAGGTAATTCTGACATTTTTTCATTTGGTAGATACCTCAAACCTGCCTTGCTCCGGATAACCAGGCTACGACCCATGTTCTAGGTTTCAACCATTAGTGGACCATGCTAACAGGATCTCTAAATTACATTTTATATCAGGGAAAAATCTTTAAATTGATGAAAGTATGATTAGCACAACACAACAATGACATCTTTTGCAATATTTACCAAAGAAAAGGAATTGTTTTGGTGTAAAATTATGGTCTATATGCGACTGTGTCACATTATTGTTTTTCATTCTTTGTTTACAAAGGAGCTACCAACAGTGATGATATAAATGAGATAAAAAAGGCAGGATTGAGACACTATGTTATTAAGCTTCTGTAAATGACAAATCTGTTGAACAAAGGCCACCATATTTTTGTTGACAACTTTTTCACATCACTTGCATTGGCCAAATACTTCTATTCTAAATTAAAATTTTTGACCCGAACGCTAAGACATAAGAGAAAGGGGATTCCAAGTTCAATGACCACTACATTTAAAGTTGGAGATTCAAAATATTTGAGGAAAGACTGCATGTTGATGCTAAGTTTTAGAGAAAAACAAAGTCAAAGAAAACAATTTCTACTGTCCAGTTTGTTATCCACCAAAGTGGAAAATGAAAGCAAGAGCAAAAAAAAATTCTATACGCATAACTAAAAAACCTAAAATGGTGAGAGATTATAATGCTTTTATGGGAGGCATAGATGGGAATGACCAAATGCTTTCCCAGTATTTGGATGATCTCAGAACCATAAAAGTTTGGAAGAAATAAACGTTTAATATAATTGCCTGTATGATTCTAAATTCTTCTATTCTCTACCAGAATAATACAGACAAGCCTTGAAACAGATTACATTATACCATATCAGTTGAGGGACTTAGCAAAGGATTGGCTTGTATTGCAAGAAACCGGCCCAATGTTTCAAATTTGGCGAACATTACTCCAATGCGCATTAGTAGGGTTGTAAGAAAGGCTTACATTCAAAATGCCTCACTAAACACCATTGCTAAAAACACTGGTTAGGTTGAGTTGTAAATACTTCATTTGGATTTTTTTGGTATCGGAATTGAGTGAACAGCCACATATCGAGTATCTTCTTCTTCTATGGAGCGGCTTATTGCCATGCACTTAAACCTCCGGAAGTACACCATAAGGCTTACCAGTCTATGATTTCAGCAGTTCCACAAACCGCCGAAAACAACCTATCAGGTCCTCCTGGGGAAATTCACCACCCTTGTCCAAACTACCTAAGAAAGCATATCGCTCCCTTGCTATTGAAGGACAATCAGAGAGCAAGTGTTCAGCAGTTTCTTCCTGCTCATCACACATTCTACAAAGCGGATCCTCCTGAAGGATGCTGACTCTGTGAAGATGCTTTCTCAGGTGACCATGTCTCATGATCAGACCTATAACCCGAGAAGACATTGATCTATTTAGTGAGAGAAGGTCAGACGCCACTCTGGAGGAAGGCGACTGTAGTACCATTCTGCTCATTCTCATGCCCGGATGCAACCTTCAGTTTCTCTCATGTTCAGCGCAAACCCATTTCGATACAGCCCCAAAGGATTCACACCTTGGAATTCCGCAGAACGGTTGAGGGTCTGTCGTAATTGACGCTGTGCCCCGGTTGGCCAGGGCATCAGCTCTTTCATTCACAGGGATCCCCTTATGACCAGGAACCCAACAAACCAGTCACATTATTGATTCTGGTAAGGGAAGAAACTACTTGATAGCAATCCCAAACAAGTTTGGATTTAATCACACAAGAGTCCAGCGCCATCAGTGCTGCCTGTCTATCCGTGAAAATATTGATCGTCTTACTCCTACATCACAGATTTTTTTAGAGCCGTCTGTAAACAATTCAAGCTCCGCTGGTGGAAGACCAATCATCCCTAGGAGGTATCACAATCCTAAAGGGTTCTGTCAAAGGAAAATTTGTGTGGCATCTGATCAGAGATCATGTGTAGAGCATCCCCCTGAATCAGGATGCTAATTCTACAGTGCCCACTGCTGCAGCCCGACCAGAGCTTGCTGAAGACAGTAGGCACTCCTCCTGGCCATAGCCCGAATAACAATGTCCAGGGGGGCGAGGTTGAGGCAACAGTCTAGAACTGCACCCGGCACACTAGGAAAAGCCCCAGTGATATCAAAGCAAGCCATCTTTGGATGCCAGCCGAACAAGCTATTGCCATCTTGGTCTTAGGTAGGCCTGCATAGGTAGGCCTGCTTTTCTTGGATTGACGTTGTGATGTGTCGTTCTTGTTTAATTGATTAATATCTGCGGACTAATAGGTTTTAATGTCAGTGACAATTATTAATACTGTGACTTAATTGGAGGTGTTCATAGTTTTTGCTTCTATATTCCTGGAAAGACTGTAAGTTATTCGTGTTGTGTGACTAACGAATCGAAATTGACAAGTCAATCGTATAGCAGACTGACATTTTTAATTGATTATTTCTGAACTGCTTCTGTGATTGGCGGAGGAGCGTAATCCGATCAGCTGTTTGGCGGTCGCGTACACTGCTGCCGCCCGCCTCTACCGGAGCCACATTTCCCTGTGACTAACACGTGTCGCTGCCTGACACACCGTGGACTGGCTCCACGCTGCCTGATTGCTTCTGCGCCTTCAATTCTCTGATACTGCTTTTGCACAGTCCTGTAATGATGCTGCCGCCTACTTTGTTCAGGCTCTTCTGATTATAGTGCATTGCAGTAACTATCATGTTTCGTCACACTGTTGGTGATATGACTTTATATGTATAGAGGTGATTATATACATAGTTTTATATTTTTTAATTAATCAACCTCGAAAATTGCTATTATCCATACTCTCTATCGGCATGACAAACGACACTGAGCTTGACATTAATGAGCTAATAGCAGGTATTTGTTTCGAAATAAATACGTTACATGTAAACTATCCTGATGCACATACTGAGCTGCTGGTCAGTAAGATTACAGATCTTCTAAATGCAATAGAATTCGGGTCAGAAAGTCATTGACCTGAAGAATAATGATCTTGACTGTTCTCTTCATGATATCGCCGAGTTGTCTGCCAGGTTGGAGTCAGAGAGAAATCAGAGGAAGCTGGAACTCGATCAGCGTCTCACTGAGCAAGATGTTTTCGAGGAAGAGAAAGCAGAACTCATACAGACAATTTTTGACTTAAAATCTAAGTTTAATAGTAGTAAGTTTAGTAGTTAATGACAACAAAAATCTGTTGTTGTTAAACAATACACTAGCTCATGACTTAAGCAATGTTAAAAAGCTAAATGACTCACTCCGCGGTAACAATGACATTTATAGTAAACAAATAAAAAATCTTAATGCTAAATTGAACTCACTGAACTCCCAAGCTGTGTTACAAACTAATGAATGGGATAAAACTAAATGGATAGATGATCAAATCATTGATAGTTATTTTGACTCCATGTCCACAAGTGTTGTTGGGAAAAATGTTTTCTTGAGTGGTCCATCCTCAACACAATTGATTAGTCACAGTCAAGTTACTGCAAGTGAAATCATGAAGCTTCCGGCCTTCTCGAACAGTAATGTTGTTTTGTTATGTGTAAGCAATAGTGCTGATCTCACCAAGGAGGATGGGGGAACGCATTGGAGTTTACTCTGTATTGATCGAGTGAACAACGATTGCTATCATTTCGATTCACTCCAAGGATCAAATAAATGTTCCGTCCTCAAAATGTTGGAACATCTAAATATTTCTTCCACAAATCTTGTTGATATGGAATGCTTTCAGCAAACTAACAACTATGAATGTGGAATAAATGTGATTGTCAATGCTAAACACATTCTTAATTATTTTCTTCTTGGTTACGAGAGAAAGATTTCTTTAGGTCAGTGGTTGGCTCAAGATTTTGATCTTATAAGGGCATCCACTGAAAATGAAGGCTCTAGCATAAGTAACAATGTCCAGACAAAAAGCGATTGTAAAATAGTTTTAAGGCGAGAAGGCCCTAGGGACTGGACCATTGTTAAGCGTTCATCTTACGGCTCTCGCTCTAACCATTGTAACACATCTAAATGTAAAGGTATTATTACATCTAACAAGTTCACTGTTTTAGGTAGTATTAATGATGACCAAACGAATCAAAACAAAACATCTCCTGCTGAGTATGTTGCAATGAAACCAGAAATTAAACAGAGGAAAATTACAAATGGTAATAATAGATGTAAAATAAAACGACATCACAAGAAAAATGCAAATAAGTATAATTTTAAAATTACTGAGCAACCCCTAAATCATGCTATCTCTAACAGGGACAATGTACTTTACAAAGAACCTTCTGAATCAGAAATAGTTAATTTAAGCTCAAAAAAGCACTCAAAAACTGTGAATACGTATAGTAAAAATGCATGTAGTTTTATAGGCAGTCCTGATCTGCATCGTGTCGGCTCTGAGCACGCTGATGGAAATCAGCTAACGAGAGAAACCTCAACAGTGAAATCGTTGCGTCTATTTACGGACAGTCATGGACGAAGCGTGTCGCACATTTGGTTAAAAACATTCGAACATTCGGTAAGAATCACGGCACACGTCATGCCTGGTGCAAGAATGTGTGATGTACTGAATGCTGCTGGTCCAGAGCTGAACGTTGCGGGTCATGATGACTGTATTGCCATTCTGGCTGGTACCAATGACATATCTAATAATGGCTGTACGGACATAACTGAACAGATCGAGGCATTGTGTAGAGGGGCGTCCGGCACTAATATTTTGATTGTAGGTATCCCTTTGCGCTTTGATAATACTGATCTCAATGAGCAGATAAGTCTTGTTAACCATGCAATTGGTATCATATGTTCTAATTATACTAATGTAAACTTTATTTCACTTGATAGTCTACGACGAGCAAACTATACTCGCCATGGCCTCCATTTGAACTTAGGTGGTAAACGTGTCTTGTGCAACTTGTTGTATGATTCACTACGATATCCAGTTTTTTCTCAACCCTCTCCCTTATCAAAGAAACCTAATTTATGTATTAATCAGAAGTTTCCATCCTCCGAATCCTTTTATGAAGAAACAACTCAAACTGGTTCCAATTCAGATGTTTTCCAACGAATTCCAATCCTGATTACAGACCGTTCCTTATCCCGTAAACGATCCTCAACTGTGTCTTCCATTCCTGCCAGGCGCTCTGCTGTGGACGTGGCCAGTTTTGTATATTCCGGAACCGTAACAGATAAAACTATTTTTTTAGAGCAGAATCGCATTTGCGGCAAAGTACCTTAATTGAATGTTGTACTCAACATGGCACATCATTAGTGCCCCCTAGAGCTTCTAAACATCATAACGTACGTCCATTACGCTTGATTCATCAAAATGTACAAGGACTCCTTTCAAAAATTGAGCAGATCGAAGTCTTGGTCGAGCTGATGACTCCGGATATTCTATGCTTGTCGGAACATTTTTTCAGGCAATCGGTGCTGGATTCCTTCTGCCTCCCTGGCTTTTCAGTATCGTCTGGGTTCTGTCGGTCTGGCCTACAGAAGGGCGGTGTTTGTATTTTGACAAGGGATACATTGCAAACTCAGCCTCATGATGTAAGTTCTTTCTGTTTGGAGGGAATTTGTGAACTCTCTTCCATTAAAGTGTCTGCAAAAAATTTGAACTATATAATCCTAGTTGTTTATAGGCCACCAAAGAATATCCAGTCTGAGCTGAATGAGTTTTTTGATTCTTTCTCGAATTGTCTTGACTCAGTTGTAAAGCGCAACAATCCTATAATTGTTGTGGGTGATTTTAATATTGACGTCTCGGTCGACAGTAAAAATTCCAGGCAGTTTACTAACTTAATGTCTTCTTTCGGCCTCCTACAAACCATCACAACTTACACGAGGGAATATGGTGGATCTAGATCGACTATTGACAACATTTTTACAAACATAAACCCTACTACATTTGATGCTGCTGTTCTTGTGACTGGTTTTAGCGATCATCATGCCCAAATTGCTGACTTTGGGTTTGACTATATTAAAACAGAAATTCCTCTTTACAAAAAAGTTAGATTTTGCACACAAAACAACACTTTTATCTTTAACAATTTCTTAAAAAATGAGACTTGGGATGATATTCTTCACACCGATGATGTTTCGCATAAGTTTTTTCTTTTCATAAACAAAGTTTCTTATTATTACAAGTTGGCCTTTACTGAGAAGCAAGTTAGGCTAAATGAGAGCACAGGTCTGACCAGGATAACATTAGATCAAACTCTTCTAAACCTAAGAGAAAGGATGTTACTGTTGTACTCTGTTTCTAAGCATCTCGATTTTCATCATCCGTTAAAAGTGCAATACAGAAAATTGAAAAAAGAATTCAGGGACAGCATTAGGTCTGCAAAGTCGGAATTGGTTTTAAAAAAATTATCAAACTCCAACAACATTCAAAAGGCTGCATGGCAAATTATCAATGATTTAAATCCGAGTAAAAAGAGGAAAAATTTTAAACCATTTTCATTTTTGACACCGGAAGGAGTTGTAGAGCAAGACCCTCGTGTTGTGTCTGAGGGTTTCAATGAATTTTTTAGCCGGGTCGGAACACGACTGAACTCGTCACAACCCTCATCATCAGTAGAGTGCTATAGGTTATCTGAGCATGTAGGTCCTTCTTTGTACTTGACGCCAACAGATGAATTTGAAGTTTTGAAAGTAATCAAATCACTACGCACGAGTAACTCCTCAGGAAAAGATGGGATATCATCAAAAATTCTAAAGTCCTGTGCTGAACTTTTGGCTGTGCCTCTAGCTCATTTAACAAATGCATCCTTCCAAACTGGAGTTTTTCCTCAACCTCTCAAAACAGCAATTGTGAAGCCTTTGTTTAAAAATGGAAATCATCAGGACCCAGAAAACTACAGGCCAATATCTATACTCTCCACATTTTCTAAGGTCTTGGAAAGGCTCTTTCTTATCCGTCTTGAATCTTTCCTTGAATTGAACAAGGTGGTCTGTCACCAACAATTTGGGTTTAGAAAGGGTGTTTCTACTACAGATGCAATATTTAATTTTGTATCAGAGATTGTTTCTTCGCTTGATGATCACAGGTACACCTTTGCCCTGTTTTTGGACCAAAGTAAGGCGTTCGATGTAGTACCTCACAATTTGTTACTTGAAAAAGTCCGACAGGTCGGTATTAGAGGCAAGGCTTATGATTGGGTTTCATCTTTTGTGCTCAACCGAAAACAAGTGGTGGCTGTTCCATATATTGACAGTTCGGATTGCCTGGGCACATACGAGTCGAAGGAGTTGTCTACTTTGACAGGTGTGCCACAGGGTTCCGTTCTCGGACCTATACTTTTTCTCTTATTTGTGAATGATATCCCTACAGCTGTAAATATGGGTAACTTATGTCTTTTTGCTGATGACACATCCTTCAGCATTTCCAATGGAAACAGAGAGCGACTAGAAACTGATATATTTATTCAGAGTAGTTCTTTGTTGCAATGGCTGGAAAAAAACCAACTTCATGTAAATGTAAAGAAGACAAAACTTGTTGAATTCTATTTAAGATCGTCTCGAACAGATGCAAACTCTTCTGATATAGTCATTGGCGACTTTCGTCTTAGTCCTAGTCCCAGCGCTGATTTTCTGGGTCTGGTAATTGATTGTAATTTGTCCTTTCACAATCACATCGACAAAGTAATTAAATAATTAAGCAGCAGTCTGTTCATCTTACGAAGATTGGCTACTTTCTCTAGTAAAGATGTTTTGCTGACAGCTTACTATGGGTGCTTCTACACTTACATGAGTTATGGCTTGATCATATGGGGTCATGAATCCACTAAGACTAAAGCCTTGTTTACCCTCCAGAAGAAAGCCATAAGAGTGATATGTGGACTCAATCGTTCTCAGTCATGTAGAGGTTTTTTTAGACAAAATAAATTGTTGACGTTTCCTAGTCTATATATACTGGAATGTTTGACATTTGTCTTTAAAAACAAACACCTTTTTCCAGTACAACAGTCAAATTATAATCTCCGCGGTACAAATTCCTTAACTCTTCCAAAACATTCAACAACATTCTTTGAAAAACAAACCCTTTACTCTTGCATAAAATTTTTCAATAACTTGCCATCTGGGTTCAAGGAGGCCAACACTTCAATATCATTTAGGAGGAAGGTAAAGTGCTTGTTATCTGAAAAGGAATATTATAGTACTAATTGTTTTCTAATTGATAAGGACCTTTAGTTATTTTAGAAACTAGGCTAGTTCATTTTCAATGTACACTGACGATTGTTATGCATGTAAATGTCTTCAACAATAAAAATAATTTGATTTGATTGATTTGATTTGATTCTCCGTTTTTGACCACCAACCAACAGCTCCATACATTAGTGCAGGTCTGACTACGGAAACATAAAGCCAGTACAAAAGCTTCAGCTTAAGTCCAAATTAAAACCTTTATAAATAACAAGAAGTAAAGCACAACCTAAAAATTATAATATAATTATATATAACATTGATCAATTTAAAAATATAGTTTGTATAATAAAAAAATGTATGACTTAACATTTAAAATTTATGTTTGGTTTCAGGTTTACACATTTGACTATAATGGAGTGAGTGGACACGCCAACCACAGAAGCATTTACTTCGCATTTGCTAACATGTCCATAAGAAATGTAATTCCACGGTGTAAGTTTATTCCTAATGTGTTTAAATGTGACTGTCTTAGCTGAGGCTGGTCAAAATTATTGTAGGCAATTCCTATTTAAAATTTACATCATTGTGCTATGAACTAAAAATTGTATTCCAACATTCTTGTAGGCATGTGGACTATTAGTTGAACAATAACCCTTTTCAATATAAGATTATGTTAATAATATCCTGACTACAATTACCTTAAAACTGTATTATAAGTAGTGTAAAAAATGTTAATCCTTTACAGGTCACATGTTATTTCAACATTTTCACATTACTGAAGAGATGTTGAAAGTTAGATCTAGAACATCATTTATGTCCCTGAAAGTTGAAAGTATTTTAAATAAATCTATTCAAAAAAGAAAACTGTTAGAATTTTTAACTGTGTTATAGGGTCATATAAAGCAATGTTATTTTTAGTCGAAACTACCAAATTGTTGCACATATACACACACAATCATATTTTGAATGAAACAAACACCATTATAGCAATTGAATAATTTTTCATGTTACCATTTTTTTAAGCTTTACACACAGCATCAGTAGGGATAAAGTTGAACAGGCTTACATAGCCATATCTTGCTGAGCAAAGTGTTTTATAGTATATTTATTTATTATTTTGGCATGTTTCCCTAAGAAAACAGTTACAGACAATACGTACAAACCTCTGAATTGGACCACAAGTGGTCTTAAAAGAAAAAAAGATGAACTAATGAAACTGGAAACAATTTTTATATCCTCAAAAAACTAATAATTGTCAAAAAGGAAAGAATTTAACAAAAAAAATAATAGAAACAAAAAGAGAACCAATGAAAAGATAAAAGCTCTTCAAATAGACTAAAAATAACTTTGAGTGTAATTAGATCTAAAGTAGAGAAGCCATAAAAGACCATGATGACTACTATGACTTTAAATCATAATAAAGTAGAAATTAATTATCCATGGTTGATGATATAATAACTCCAAATATTCAACAAACTTTTTCCTCAACAGTACATTTAACCCTCCTAATGGTGAAAGACGCTGCAGCGTCTATTAACATAAGCCTCTTTTGTTCCGATATTTCCGATGTTATGCCGCGACTTGAACTCTATGTATTTAGATATACTGGACTAGTGGAATGCTTACAACCAGTTCATCCACCTACTGTACCACCTCCTGCATCAAGTGGGGATCTTCCTCACCAGATTGCTCATTTACCAGGCCTTAGTGAAAGTCTTTGTGCAGTGTGTGTGTGTGTACACACCATAAAAGGGGGCAAAAGTCATTTCTGGTGCCCAGCTTGTAATTGTGGAGTTCATAGGGAGTGTTTCCCTTACTTGGAACATTACTGGATGCCTCTCAAACCAGGAAGAATGAGGTTGACTCTGATACTGACTAAAATGCAGTAAAAAACGTGTGTACATAAAAGTTTTGATCATCAATTAGTATGTTTTTTTTTTTAAGTAATACATATAAACTATATATATATTTTTTTTTGTTCACAATTACATTTTAAACAAAATGGCTATTTTGGACTTGTTTAAAAAAAATTAAATTCAGTATCATTTACTCAGCCTAACATAGAAATAAAAAAACTTTGAATTTTTATTTTTGGAATTCAACCCATTAATTTTTCACACCTATTCTAGGTAAGTGTTTCATATTATTACTATTGTATTCTGTGTGTTATATAGTTTAATTTGATATATGATATGTCATACTTATATCATTTACAGTATTTTATATATATTTTCTTTTGCGAACATACAAAATCAGTAACCAAAAAAAGTACCGCCACTGGGAGGTTTAAAGCAATATTAGTATATTCTCATTCAGTCCCATGTCCGAAAAAGAAGTAGAGAGGATTATCCTCTCACTTGAAAATAAATGTTCTTCAGGCATTGATGACATACCAGTAACATTGATTAAAAAATTCAAGAAGCTTCATAATCAAACCATTAACCCACTGGCTTATACATATTTTTACTATCAGCTCAACTGGAGTTATCCTATTAAAAATGCTAAAAACGTAGAGTTTTGTTATATGTTTATAACAAATTTATTTTTCAAGTTATTTGGTTATATTTTACATCTTTTTGGATTAACATGAAATGGGCTTTAATGATAAATAGATAGTGATATATTTGGTCATAATTCAAAAATAATAATGCTGTACAAACTAAAAAAGTTTTGGAATTTTTAAAATTAAAAACTTCTTTTTTTACTCAAATAATATAAAATAAAATACCCCATTGTTGCTTTTATTTTATTTGAAATGTATTTCTCTACCTAGCAATACTAGAATATGTATATATATTTATATATATATATATATATATATATATATATATATATATACTGTATATATATGCATAGTTTGTCAGAATAAATGTTTTTTCTAAATACTGAAAATTCCAAGAATATTGATTTCTTTCTCTTGTAGTACACTAATATTCTTATAGTAACTTATTATTCATTTAAATTTCAATTAATTGTAGTATTGAAGTTTTTCTTATGTGTTACAACAATATTAGTCTAATTCATACTAACATTTGGTTGAAAAAGGAGTTAAAAAAAAATTATTTAGATGCCGCTGTACTTGTCACGGAATGGTTCCGTGGTATAAATTTTGAGCCCAGACTAGCTGTCACGGAACAGTTCCGTGATACAAGGCCAATGGGTTAACTCACTTAAATTGATTTCTCTTTAATATCGGGCAATTTCACATATTATATATAGAATGACAATATTTTGTTACTTAATTTACTACCTCCAATTTTTCTGTCTCCATTATTAGTCATGACGATATCACACGTACAACAAAGAATTAGGCTCAGCTCGTGCACTTCCATTTCTCTAAATGAAGGCTTGGCTTAAGTTCACGTCACATGTAATAAAGACGTCATGCAAAACATCAGGACTCCTTTTATAGGGTAGGTCTCCTTTTTAATCCATTTCTCCTTTCCATCAATAGAGACAGTATATGGTTTTTCAAAGGAACCATATACTGTCTAACCATATATCCATAGTATTTTTTGGTAGTATTTCCTAACCATTGCTTCTGACACATTGTTTAGCATTTCAGCCTCAGGAAATTCCTACATTATTTTTATGTGATATTTTAAGTAAGAAGGTAGTATTTATTACTTTTGTTCCTAGAAGCTTATTGCGCTTATAGTGGCTTTCCTTATCACCTCCTGCCCCAGAGGAGTGTATCCCAGGACCGCTTCAATTGCCAGTGTTGGGCAGGAGCTCAAAGCTCCTGTAATGCTTACACAAGCTAGCCTTTGAAGACTCTGTAGCCTCTTAGCAGCTGTTGTTCTACTTTCGGCCACTACACTAAAGCAGCATATGTGACCATCGGTTTTATTATAGTTTCATAAATCACCCAAACAAAGTTTACAGCATTTGATTAAAGTTCAATACAGATCAAAGTTTCCTTCTTTTAAATTTAATTTTTGTTATACTGCTAAAAACGTCTAGAACCTAAATTTTCTTAATGCACCTCAGAGCCACAATCCTGGACTACCGGTTGTAACTAGAGGTGTGCCTTTGGAGCTGGAGCTGTTTCAAATCAGCGCTCCGCTGCTGGAGCGGAGCGGAGCAGCGCTCCGTGACTCTCGAAACAGCTCCAGCTCTAACCTTATATATTCATTAGAATTACTCTCTCGGAGCGTCTGTGGAGCTATCAGCTGTGGCCTACAAACTTGTTGACAAACCAAAACAAACCAGTTTCAGTTTCAGTAGGAGTTCTAAACGTAGACATACAGTGAAAAGTGATATTTTTGTGCGGTTTACGAGTATGACTAGTATTGATTGGTTTTTGTGCAGTTAAATTAACATGGCATCAAAAGTACAGAAATCTAAGACAAGTTCAATTTGGTCTCATTTTACAGTTATTGATGCTAACCTTAAAAACTGTAGATGTGAAACATTGTGGCTTGGTTATGTGCTACCGTACATCAACGTACAATTTGAAGAGGCATATTGAGAGAAAAACATGTCGGAATTACTTTGAGTGGTTATAAGTTCAAAAATCAACAAGTGTAAGTGATCGTGATGTGAATGTTACAACCAACACTGGACCTACCGATTCAGCCGCTTCATTTAGTAACTTTGCAACTGAAAATGAACCTCAACCTGGTGAGTTGCCTTCTAATCAATTAGATAAGCCAAAGGGAAGTGCTAAACAAACCACTCTATCGAGTTTTTATACCAAAAAAAATGAATAACAACCAAAAAGAAAAAGGTAGAAGCTGCGTTTCTAAAGCTATTTTACAAAGATTTCCAACCGTTTTCTATTGTGGAGGACTCTGGTTTTCGGGAATTCGTTACAGCTTTAAACCCTTCTTTTGAAATTCCATCAAGGAAAGTGGTTTCAAAAAACCTAATACCCACCACGTACGACAAATGTAAGCTTCAAGTAGCTGAGTTAATGAAAAATGTGGAAAACATCTGTTTAAACGACAGATGCATGGGACATCTACGATCAATGAATCGTATATAGCTGTTACAGGGCATTTCATTACCAATGATTTTGTGTTGAAATCAGTTCTCTTAGACTGTATTTTAATGGAGGGCTCACATACTTCTAGCCATTTAGCCGAAGAAATCAAGAAAATAACGAATTTCTATAAAATCTCAGACAAAATCTTAGTTGTTGTAACAGACAATGCCTCCAATGTCGTTGGAGCCATAAAAAATGTTTTAATGTGGAGTCATTGGCCGTGCTATGCACATACTCTTAACCTAGTGGTTCAAGATGCCATATCAAAGGTAGATACAGTAATCACCAAATGCAAAAAGATTGTCTCATTTTTTAAGAGAAGCAACGCAGCCACTGAAAAAACTATTAAAATACCAAATCAACAATGGCGTTAAAGACCCCTAAACGCTTACTTCAAGATGTAAGTACGAGATGGAACAGCACATATTACATGCTTTGTAGATTTGTTCAGTTAAAAAGAGGCTGTAATAAGCACTTTGGCATTGCTGGACAAAGACTTGCCATCTTTAATTTCTAATGAATGGAAACTTTGCAGTGACCTTTGCAAAGTCCTAAAACCATTTGAAGAGGTCACAGCAAAGATGAGTGGGGAATCCTACTTCACTGGAAGTCAAATAATTGTTTTGAACGCTTGGGCTGCAAAATGTTTGCAGCAAACTATGTACACTAAATTTGCACCCTGATGCAATACAGGTAGTACAGAACCTGCTCATGGGGTTATCAGCCAGATACCATGACATTGAGTACAACAAGTTAGTAGTACTTAATACCTTTTTGGACCCCAAGGTTCAAATTGTATGCATTTTCTGACGGACAAATGTCAACAGTTTGCTAAGAATCATGTGATTACGGTCGTTGCAGCTATGATTTCCGCCACTTCTGCCACCGCAATGGAACAATCCCCTCCTGGTACACCATCTTTGACTTTGACCAACCAATCTGGTCCATCACAATTTGAAGAAGAAGAATGTTCAGTATTTTCTATGTTTGATTCTGTAATAAAATCTGTACAAAGGCAGACTCCCGGAACTCCCAACGATTGTGCTACCGCCGAAAATCGACAGGTACATCGCTGAACCACCACTTCCCAGAGAAGGCGATCCTCTGTCCTGGTGGAGGATTCACGAGGCAGTCTACCCAAATCTCAGCAGACTCGTTAAAATAAACATGGGGTTTGTGGGTACGTCAGTACCTTGTGAAAGAATTTTTTCCCGAACGGGAAATAATAATAAGTGACCGAAGATCACGTATCAAATCCATGAAAGTGACTCAACTTGTGTATCTAAATGCAAATCATGAATACTTGTGTAAATAATTTGTATATATTATTTTATATTTTCTGTTTACCGTACTATTTTTTATGTTTTTATTACTACAGTGTGAAAATAAATATAAATAATAAAATGTACGTGTAGTCTTCTTACCCAAAAATTAGATTTTCATAATACGTATTATAAAAAAAGTAAGTAGTAATTAAAACTGTCAGCACCTTAGCATATTTGTTTACAGTAGTATATTGCTGTTTATAACATAACCAAGCAATAAGCTCCAATCTACAAGGGAGCAGACAGATGCCGCACATCGCGCCGGAGCGGTTGCCGGAGCTGGAGCTGTTTAAAGAGCTAGCTCCGCAAACGGAGCCGGAGCTAGTTTGGCTTCTCCGCTCTCGGAGCTACTTGGCACACCTCTAGTTGTAACACAGCTTATGGCAGCGCCTGGTCATGGACATTTGTTCTCTTTGTATTGTTTCCAATTTGTATATGGTACATAAGTCTTCCAATTATAACAGAATATAGAAGGGAATAAAAAGGAACAGAGAAGCTTTATAATAGTTGTGAAAGAAAGTTCTCCCATCTACTTCTGGTGACAGAATTCAGTGCTCTGGCACTCGCAGGATTCAATACTGTATTACTGTTGCTTGTGCTTGGTTTTAAAGTACACTAGGGAATTGAAAATCTTGATTGCGAAATAGGAGAGAATTTTAAACAAGGTTTTGAGTGGCTATGTAAATATTCTGAAGAAACACGGTTCAAAATATGTAAATTAATTTTTCCTTCAATCTTGTTTCAGACCTGCAGGTGTACCTCCTAGAATCTGTCAACATCTTTCGCAAGTACATGATGTTCTTCGATAGCTGTCTAAGCTATTTGACGTGCAAACATATATTAATGGTTACCATAGACGAGTTTCGCATAATTCAGGTGAGAAATTATTCATCTCAAGTTTTTGGTTAACCCTCTCCCGGTCACATTAATTTCAGGCGCTCACGGCAGAACGAGACCTATTAATTTGCGGCGGCGCGTTACGGTGAGCGCTCAGTGGCTTATATTGCTTGCATCTATTCTGTATTTTAATTATTAGATAGATGTATGGATAAGACTAAAATATGTTTAGTAATAAATAAATTCTTTACTTACTAGTCATTGAGAAATCTCGACTCCTTTATTTTGATGGTACGTGAGGAAACAGGGATGTTTACAGAATGTAATGTCGCACTGCTTACAATTCCAATAGCTTCTGATTGGTCTGCCAGAATTAGTTTTCTTTTTGTTATCACGACAAACCACACAGATTGTTGCATGTGACTGTTTCTCCAAAACATGAGGGGTTTTTGGTGACACTACACCTATCGGTAAACTCCGCTTTCTTCCTAATCGCTTCCGCGATGTAAAGTTGCCAATGAGTTGCTCAACAAGCTTTTTGTGAAAATCCAGTTGTGTTTGACCATGTTTGTTTTCTGCAGGTAAGTTAGATAATTTATAAATAATAAAAGAATTTACAATAGTGGTATTTATAACAAAGTGGAACAAATATTTCCACCATTTCTTTGATGGCCTACCAACACCGTAGTAACTGCGATACTGGTCTGATTTATCTACTCCACCCATATTTTTTGTGTATTTATTTACTACCTCAGGACAATTTACTTTTTCAATTTCATTGCCCTTTCCTGTGTTTCTATTTATTTCTAAAGTTGTCTCAGGATTAGAATTAGTTGAAAGAAATAAAACTTCTCTGTTATCTCGCCAAACAGTCGCAATAACCTGGCCACTCTGCCTAAACACACTATCACCCCTTTTTAGCTTCAACGATTTAGGTTTTTTTAGCTCTGTAGGCCATCCAAATCTGTTTATTCTGACTGTCCCACATGAATAAGTGTCTTTTTCTAACAGCATATTGGCTAAATTAAAAGATGAAAAAAAGTTATCTAAGTAGACATGATGGTTTTTACCATTAACCCATTGCGGATCAACAACGTGAGGGTGACGCGGAGCGAGGCGTGGACCAAAAGCACAATGACGTGACCCTCACGCGGATGACGTGGTACGGATGACTCATTTGTTTTGAACGCTTATCGGTGTTATAAGCCTCGGAGATATTTATAGTCTGTTTTCCTGGACTGGCTTTTTTATCTTATCTCTGGTACTCGTCCACAAATACTCCCCTCGTTATCGGTCAATAACGTTATTATTTGCGACAAATAGTTTGTCTGAGGCGTACAGTCGTGGCGTTCGATTTTCCTTTGCCTCGTGTGCGTGTACGTAAATAAAATGGGTGACAATTTACGATCATCTGAATTAGATAGACTATTATTAGAAATTGGAAGTGATAAAATTGATGTCGATAGTGTTATTGAGGATGGAGACGGTTCTATCACGCGTATTTGTCCACGTTTACGCGGATACTAATGTTGACAGTGACGAGCGGGCTATCACACTAAAATCCACTACTAAGACAAAAGACAGTCTCAATACAGTGTAAATATTTTGTAAATATTAGATTAGTTGTTTCTTGAAGTGACAGTTTTATTACAACATTTTTTTATTGTGTAAAACATTTGATCCGTCCTACATCAAGCAGCTACAACACGCAAAAAAACGTTAGTAAAAATGTTACGTACCTGTATTTTTACATTTTTTCTAGTATAATATACTTGTCTAATATGATCTGTATAATGTTTATATAACATAAATAACAACATAAACAAACAAAACATGTATAATTAGCGAGCGCGCTAAGCAGGCAGGTAGGCGTGCAAACACTGCGGGTGCTGCGTTGTAATACGGATTAATTCGTACTCTAAGGCCCGCGCGCGCGCCGTTTTCACGATCGGCAATGGGTTAAATGGTTCAACCACATCCATCACAACTTGTTCTCCCAATAAAAGTGTATTGTTTTTTTCTTCTTTCTTACCCAGATATACTTTACCAAATAAAAAGTAACCACTTTTGCTACAAGCAGACGCCCACATTTTTATGCCCCATTTAGTCGGCTTTTTCGGCATGTACTGCTTTAGACAAAACCGACCCTTGAAACCAATCATGGCCTCATCTACAGATATATCACGGCCTGGTTTGAAGTATTGTCTGAAGTCATCAATTAATTTTAAAACTGGTCTAGCCTTATACAAAATATCATAATTGTTACTCCTGGGAGTCTGAATGTGTGCTGGATCACTTACATGAAAATACTGGTTTATTTTCTTGTACCGGCGCAAGGTCATACATTGCTGAACTATAGGACATTTTACAAAATCACCGATGAAATATTCATCAACGTTTGGTAGATCATATAAGCCCATAAAAATTTCTATTCCTACAAAAGCTTTGATTTCATCTCTAGAAACCGGGGCCCAATGTGGGTCAAGTTTGTTTACAGCATCTTGTTTTTTAGCAGCATATGCATTCGTACACTCGACTATGTTGTCAAAAAATGCATCACCTCCCAACAATAAATAAAAATATTCTACGACATCAGAACCAACAGGCAAAGTGTGAGATGGCCCAAAATCACTGTAAAATAAATTTGGTTCTGTATAAGTTATTGTGCGAGACCAGGGAGGGGGCACACGGCCGCATGTTTGTCGGCGACAACTAGTCGTCGGCTCGCCAGGCTCAAGGTCAGCAACATCGTTTGACTCACCAGCACTCTTCGAATCACTTTGTTCAGTCAGTAATATATTATCGTCAACATCATTCAAATCACCAACACTTGATGCATCACTAACATCACTAATATCACTATTACTACACACCTCCCGATCAATCTCACTGTTGCGAAGTGAACACCTAAAATCAGCCATATTTACCACTCAACTACTGCCAAAATAACAGATAATAATTCGTTGTAATGGTTTCAATAGTTAGAAGTAGGACTCCGTATAGGCTAGAAACTGTAATAGTTCAAATTAATGCTGGTGGGAGGCAGCACCAGACAGACACAGATGGTAATGTAGATCGTGGCGTTTGACCTGCAGTGGCTCGGAACAGTGCGTGGCGATTCATGGCTTGTGACCGGGAGAGGATTAAGGTGGTGCAGTCGATTTTGGGCTAAGTAAAATGTTTAGAATATAATAGTCACAATCCTTCAAGGTACCCTTCCTGAAGACAGAAAAAGAACAAAGAGAGTTTTTGGAGAAATTATAGACATTTGAAGTAGTCATTTTGGGTTTTTTTATAATCGGGCCCAATGGAAAACATCTGATAAGGATTTCAAATTTGTATAGTAAGTATGTAACAAATGGTCGTAGGGCAATTGGCATATTTTATATTTTGAAAAACAAGAGTTAATTGTTTTACTATGTTTAACCCTTTCCGCTCGGAGCGGTAATGTTAGAATGTCCACATAGATCGGATGGGCAGCAGTGTTGGCCACCGCCATTTCCTCTAGCGCGTGCATATATTTTTAGAGTCGCTGTCCTCAGAGATCGGATGGTCAGCTGTGCTGTCCGTTGAATAATCCTACTAGCGCTCGGATGGACAGCAGCGTTGATCACAAGTTATAAACTCTTTTTTTTATTCTGACATATTTTTTTATAATACAACGCTTTAAGATCAATCAGCTGTTTCATTACAAAGCTTGGAAATTGATCATCTGGTCAATATTGCATTCTAGGCTTTCGTTTTAGCGCGCCTTTAACCACATTGTCACTAGTGAGTTAACCTACACGCATTATTAGAACGGATTGTTTATTATTCTTAATCTTGTGCAATTTTATTAAATATTAGTGTAAATGAAGTTTTGTAGATATCAGTGTAAATATAACTATAAATAAAAGTGTAAATATATTAGTATTAATACCTGGTTTTACTGGTATTATTATTAATTACTGGTATTAGAGCTTGTTGGCGATGTAAGGAACGAAAATAAAAAAGGAAGACCATCCCAATTGCAAGACATTTCCCTACTAAATGGGAAACTTCATCTACCATATCCTCTTGAAGGTAGAAAAGTGAAGAATTGCGTTGTGTGTAGCAGCAGAGCACAAGGCGGCACCAGGAAAAGAGTGAAGTTTTATTGCAAAACTTGTGAAAATGAGCCCGGTCTTCACAGTGGTGTTTGTTTTGAAAAGTACAATTCATCTCAGATATTTTAACAACAAGATGACAACTAGCCTGCAGTTAAATTTGTATTCGGAACAATAATAAACAGTTACATTTTAGTTTTTATCATGTTATAATTATTTACTGTCACATTATTAATATTCATTTTAACTCATGTTAGTTTATAGAAATATAACATTTCCATTGTAATACTTTTCGACTACACTATTATTTACCTTTGGACCTTTAAATCCATTTAACTTTTTAAAAGGCACAGTATCAATGACGCGACGAAAATAAATCCGAGCTGGTGGGGACGCAACAATGACATATGGCTGCTGTGTGCACGCAGGCGCCATAGTGGACAGCACCGCTGCCCATCCGATCTGAGTGGACAGTACGCGCTAAAATAATACGAGCCTACGAGAAGCCATATTTGGTCAGCACTGCTGCCCATCCGAGCGGAAAGGGTTAAAATGTCATAGAAACAATATTAATGTTATATATTTTGGAATTTAAAATATGTTACTTCCTCATATTTATGTCAAGCAGTAGCTTAATAATTCTAGTTTACTTATGGCAATCTGCATTTGGGTTAAAGAATTCTAATAGCTGTTTTGTAGATTGTAATTCTCGGGTGTTCTGTCTGTTTGCTGTTTACTTGTGTTCCACCATTCTGCACCGGTTATTATGAGTGCGTGTAAATAGTGTTTTGTATTTTGTTTTTTTGAAGTGAAAACTTCTTTAGGCGTGTTGAGCGTTTTGGTAGAGGGTAAAATCCTCGGTTCGTGTCACCGACATGCTAATGATACTAACCTGCATGAAAAAGTCAGTCTCACTGTGTTAAAACTGTCCTGGCGGAGTATGAAAACATACTGCGAAAATCAGTGACCTTTACGGCTTCCTCTCGCGATTTAAAAGTGAAGCCAATGTCGTACAATTCTGTAAGATGCGTCAAATTAAAGCTCTTAATATTGGCAATCTATTGGTTACATTTTTAAATATTAAAAAAATTTCGAAATAATTTTGATTATTGTTTACATTTTACATAGCGTTTACAATGACAAGAAAAAAGTAGTAAGCGAGGATTTTTTTTATTTTTTGGTCAGACAAAATTTGTCAGCGAGAAAGTTGTGTGAAAATAGATGAATATTTTTTTTGTAATTTATCATTTTTTTATTGGAAGTTTAGTTTAGCCTGTAGTAGCGTATGAAGTGATGAGTGAACGTTTCTGCCGGAACTGTAGTTGGCGCATTGGCTCACTGATACCGTATTAACTCAATAAATTAGTTTATTGTGCAATAAAAATACCTTTACGAAAGAACCAAGTTAATTTAACTAATTTATTAGTTTTAAAAATATTGTGGGTTTAATTGTTATTGCAATTATATACTTTATCCGTAGCAATAACTGTATTATTTACAACGGTGTTCAACTCACTGTTGTTCACTCGGTGTTTACTCACTTGTATTCTATGTTTAACTAACTATTAATTATACAGATAAATGAATACTGAAAACAACGAATATATTTTTAAACATTTTTAATATTTGTACGAATATTTGTATTTAAAATTTAGCATTATTCATTTTAATTATGTTTTTAATATTTAACCTCTTCATCATGAAATGAGTATTATTACGGTATAAGATTTATCTTACTAGCGTGGTAAAATAGATTTCTAGTTATTTGATAATATTTTTTCGTGGATTTTAAAATTGGAAAATTAAAAAATGTTATAATAATTTTAGATTTTATGAAATATGTTCATTTATTGTTTTTATTAAGATATTGTTAAGATAATTATATATTAATTATTTTTTCAACCACTTTGTATTTATATTTTGTTCATGATTTGTTTAACCCATCATATGTAACTATTAAATAAAACATAAAAAAATTCATATAATTTTTGCATATAGTTTTAATTACTCTCAACTTAATAGTTCCGTTTTCACTTCTATCGGCAGTCTCACGACTGCTACTGTTTTTTTTTTTTTTAAGGCTTTGAGTGTTATGATAAATTGAGTATAATTATTGGTTAAAATTGTGTCATACAGTAAGTGATTTAACAATTTAAATGTTAGCCCTATCTATATTGAAGTCATGTTTTTTATTGATTTTATTTCTTTTGTTAATTTGTTTAAAGTTTTACAATGCGTGTCAGATATATTCTGAAATTTGTATATTAATGTTTTTTTATCGTCGTACTTATCTTATAAACAATGCTAGAATGAATTGGAGCTTTTCTACATAAATTAATATATATATATATATATATATATATATATATATATATATATATATATATGTATTACTTGAGGACCTTTGGAAAAGTAACCTCCAATTTGCAAGAAAAAAAAGATAATGAAAAATATTTTATTATATACATATTAAAACTATCTTTCCTCTATGTCTCAACATAATTTCTATGCAAATTTACACACAAATCATATCTATGCACTAACTAGATAATGATTACATTTCGAGGTTCCTGGTCGTGTGCAACTCATTTTGAAAAATTAACTCATTCCCAAACAACTCCTGCAATCATTACTTGTTACAGGATGCAATGTTCTCTGTGAATTGTTGTGTCTGAACTCTGCTGGGTTATAAAAAATTATATAAAAGTATACACCTCACACATGGCTGGACTTACAATGACGGAAGAATTTCGAAGCTACAGAAAAAAAAGTGGCGCTACGACGACTTACACTGTACCACGGTTGGATACTAACTGAACGGATGTGGATGCTGAAACAATGGTTGTGCTACCTCCACCACTTTCCATACAGAGTGAGCTGGAGGTTTTTGTCTGAATGGACCTTCTACATTTTCTTTTTCAGGAATATATTCATATTTTCACATCAAAAATTACAGCATACCATCTGTTGAGGCTAAAAATATAATTAAAAAAATAATTGATTTTATATTTATTTCGTAAAATTTCAAAAATGAAATGACAGAAGACTAACTTAATGTGGTGTACTATTGTTCATAATGTTGCCCTTCAATTTATGTATACATATGACTGTTTAAGTGTAAACCATATGTTTTATGAATGTTTGAAAATATATATTGCTTTCTGTTTGATATGAGCAAGTCATTTAAAAAATGTTTCTAATTTAATTTGTGTTTTTCAGGCTGCAATTAGAAAACATAAGTCTCAGATGGAGTGGTTTCGTTATTTGTATGTGGACATGTCCCGTTACTTCTACATGAACACATACAAGGCACTCGATAGGGATGATGCCATACTCTTGTATGAATTATACGGGGAATTTGCTTAATTTACTTTGTTACCTGTTAAGTCTAATTCAACTGTAAGTTGATCACAATATTCTTTGAAATAATAATTTTTGACTGTAAGTTAAGGTGGTGCAATTGGTTTTTGAAAGATTTTGCAAATCAGTAAAATTTGAAGAAGTAGGAAATTTGTACTATTTTGGAACTTGGCTCAAGTAAACACTGCTGATGATAAAAAATGTGAATCTTTTACAGTATTTATAAGAGTAATAGTTTCAGGGAGTGATGTATCTTTTACATATTTTAATTGAAGGAAATTAAACTTTTTAATGAAATATAATTTAAGAAAATAGCATTTTTAAATAGAACTTAACAAAACTAATTGTTTAAATAAATGAACATGTCTATTCTCTGCATTTGTTTCTCATGTATGTATTGTAAAATATTCTAATGCATGTTGTAAACTACTCATATAATCATTTTTTTAAACAAAAAAGTTTTTAATTGAGCACCAAATTGTAAGATGCCTCTTGAATTATATTGCAATAGCCAACCACTCTTTGTGCAATAGTCATACAAATTTGTTATCTTTATTGTCTTAAAAAGTACCTTAAAGGGCAATGGCCATAATTTTGTTTTAAAATAAAGATAGATTGCACCACTTTAAGAAAAAAGGCTGTGCTGAAAATCATGGCCCTGACATTTGTGATAAGACGGTTTCAAGGTTCTGAATAAGACTGTTGTAAAGCAACAGAACCTTTGTTGTGTTTTAGTTTTTGTATATTTATAAAAATATTGCTCAAAAATAGTAATGATATCAAAAAATGACACACATGTTACTTTTAACTTTAAGGTTTGAGGTTTGTAATAATAGTTACCACGGTGGGCATAAACGCTGGATTACTATTTAGTTGGTCACTCCCCACCTCTCACTTCATTCATTTTTCACAGCCCCTGTCAGCTGTCTTACAAAAAAAATAATAAAAACCTTTAACAAGTAATGAAAGAAGAAAACTAATAAATTAATTTCAAATAAAGTGTAATATTCTTTAGAGCCAGGTGGATAGTGTTACAAGGTTTAAATATATATAATTAGTGTGCATCCACTAATTGTCAGTTTTTTCAATATTATTATTGGTCATTAGTTGTTTTTATCTCTTAAAATTTTGTGTTTTTTGTTTCACATTAAAACTAAACTAAAACATTTTGGGGTTATATTAATCATATCTTTAAAATGAGAAATCTTGCATGGTACAACAATAATTGATAAGGGTTTAAAAGTTTTCAATGTGTGTATAATGCACACCATTTTGAGTAATCCGTTGTGTTGTGCCTCCGATTCCGTCCCATAAGATGTGTAGCTTTATTGTTTAGTTAAGTAACTTTCTGTTTATTGCTTACCAAAGATTTCATTGTGTTCAGTATTAATAATCATATTATATAAAACTATATAAAAAAAAGTAATTTGTTGTTTAGTCATAGGTTTTAAAATGTATGCCTTTCTGCATAGCAGTTCTTACTTTGTGTTTTAAGTTGTATTAAGTATATAGTCACAAAATAACTTTTGTCAAAATTTCTGTATTATGTCTTCCTGTTACTGTAAATGATCTTTTAAAACTTCCCAAATAATTTATAGTTTCCGGATTTACTTTAAGTGTTAATTTTGTGTAAACTGTTAGATCGCAAGCATAAATACAATATTTCTGCTTGCCCTCTATTATTTTAGTGACATTAAAAATGTGTAATAAAGTATTGTTAAATATTGAATTGTCTTGTTCATTTTAACTTAGCTTATTAGCTAATTTTACTGGTTTCTGGCATTTTAATGCAACCTATTGTCCTTTACATTATAGATTCTTGATTCTATGGAGGGTGGAGAAGTATATTCAACATTTATCGACTAGCAGAAAATACTTTCAGAATCAGAGAACTGTATTCATAACATAAGAGTACATAATTGGTGTCAAATAGTTTACAAAATCAAACCTAGTTCAAAGCTTATTGATTGTCGGTCACATTATTTTAACAATGTATGACAAAGGTCAAAGATTGTACATTAGGCTACATTATTTTTAGACATAGTCGTTCAAGCCTCAAAATTCTTTTACACTGTAGATACAGTTCTTTAATAATATTTTGTTAATACATTGCTTGAATAAGTTCAAAGGTAGAGTCTGAATATTACATGGTAAAACGTTATAAAATTTAATACCCAGATACTGAAAGCTCTTCTGGGTCAAGCTGTATGTATACCTATCATTGTTTAGCCTATGTTTGTTCCTAGAGTCATGATTATGTACAGCAGTATTTGCCTGAAAACTACCTATATTACTTTTCGCAAACAACAAAACAGATAAAATATACATAGATGGCAGTGTAAGAACTCCCAAGTTTGATAAAATGTGGTTTGATAAGATGTGGTTTACAATGTTCACGCGAAGGAAAATTACAAATCATTCTGACAGCCTGTTTTTGTAAAATAATGAGTCTTTTGGCAGATGGAGAATTTCCCCATAAAGAAATTCCATAACTTAAATGGCTAAAAATATGAGCATAGTACACACTTAACAAAACATCAACAGATACATTATTTTTCAACACTGTTAACAAAATCACACCCTTGGCCACTAGAGTAGCAACATGATCAGTATGAGTAATCCATCTTAAATTATCTTGAATATTGATCCCCAGAAACTTGGTGGATTTAAAATGATCTACGTTATTACAAACAATAAATTCAAGATCAACAATTTTGTCTTAATTAAAACAAAGTTTGTTGACAGCACACCAATCAACAATCTCACCAGTTATTTTATTCAGTAATCTCTGATTATCAATTTCCAAGTCACCCACAAACATTGAGACCAAGATCGTCAGCAAACATATAACTGCTGACCCCCTGGCCAATGAGCTTGGTCGGTAGGTCATTAACATACAGTATGAAAATAGTAGGCCCCAGGATGGAACCTTGAGGTACACCTTGTGACACTGGAAAAGTTTCTGAAAAAACATCCGTTTAGGAAGACAGGCAGGTGGCGATTAAAAAAAGGTGTACATTATCAAACCCATACTGAGATAGCTTAGAGACTTGTATGTTGTGGTCAACGGTATCAAAAGCTTATGTACATGTACTACTTTGTTAACTTTCAAGATTTTTGGGAAGTAGTTACTTAAGATGCATAAGTTAACAAGTATGCTAGTACTACAGCAATATCGTTGGAGGCTAACGTAATTATAGGAGCATTCAGACCATACAGATCTAAGCATGTACTATTTTTTAAACTAGTGATAGCTTTGTTCACATCATCAACAGAGAATTCATTAAAATGAAAATTATTTAACATGTCAATTCTACAAGAAACATGTTTTGTCAAATAAAAGTTGTTACCGTTGTTTCCAGCAGGAATATTGGAACTCAACACGTCATAATAATGAAATATTCATTAAACTGTTGAGCATTCAAAGCTCTGTTCAGTTCATTCTGTACAGGTTTGCCATTTGGTGTTATGGTTTTATTTATGTAACTCCATTATACCGTTGTAGTACCTAAGTTTGGCTAAGCGAATCTCTAATTTGTATACTTTTTTGAGTAATTTATACTTGTTATTGAGTTGTGTAACTATTTTGCAATATAAAATACAATTTATGAAGTTCAGATTTAAATTTAGCAAGACCACTGTGGTACCACTTATTATTAGTTTTCACATGTCTACATACAACTGTTTTCATTGGCATAGAGGTATTTAAAGCCCAAAGTAAACAATCTAAAAAATGTTTTGAACTTGTGTTCCATGTCAAGAGAAATATTTACAGAATAGATGTTAGACCAATCTACTTGACTAAGGTTAAAAATAAACAAGGACATTGTATCACTATTCATAGGCTTAACTGACATTGTATCACTATTCATAGGCCTAACTGTACTTTTAGCAGTTTCTAGCTTTGGCACAGAAGAAATACAGTTTATGGTAGCTTGAAAAACAGTGGTGTGGTCAGACGGTGAAGTGTGATAAACAAACGCATTCCGTCTTTCAGGGTGAATAGATGTTAAAATGTTATCCACACAGGTTCCACTAGCATCAGTGTAACCAGGCCTAGTGATTTCATGATGGAATCCGCAGCAGCTCTTAAGGGTGCTTACATTGAGAGGACCCTAGCCAGGTGTGGCCAAGCAAGGCTGAGGCTGAGACACGCATTCTCGTCGTCACACGCATTCTCGTCGTCACCACCACGGGTAGGCTAGTAGTTCTTCCATTCTTCAGCAACTTTACCTCAGTTGTAAGGGTCAACTGAACCTCATTCTCTGCTTTTTTAAATCTGTTTTTCACATCAGTGTGCCCCTATACACTGACAGTAAATGGACAAAGATACACATGAAAATTATCGCTTAAAATGTATAAAATACTGTAGTGTAATATTATAACAAAAAGTAAAGAGTGGGAATTATATCCTTCAAATATTACACGTGAATAACATTACATGACACGTTTTAATACAGTGTATGATTTAGGTTAAGACCAAAACTATGATTGTTACGATACAATTTGTTGCTGTACATGAGACAAATTTTTTAAAATAAGCACTCTTCAAATTTGTATAATAGTACAGCACTCCTAGACTAATAAGGTTAGTTCATCACCATTTTATTTTTATAAAACACTGGTTCAAAACCTATGAAACACTCTATTTTCACTGTGCCTTAAAGAAATCGTTTTTATAACCCTAAATAAAAAATGTATTTTCTTTGTGAATAATCGTCTTTGAATCTTTAAAAAAATATTACATTTATGCTCAGTATTAGATATAATGAATTAAAAATATATTATTATTAGTAGTTTTTCATTGGGCACAACACTGTTATATGTTTTTCCAATTTCTTTGTATCAAAGAAACCTTTAGTGCCATAGATATTAAATTACTAAATGTTATTCCTAACATGCATAAAGAATAATAAAAGAAAAGGTACTATAAATGTGCCGACAGACTGTACGCGCCGACCTGGACCAGATGGAGATGCGATATGAGTGTCTACACCTGCACCTGTGATCTGCTGTGATGCACCATTATTCTCTCCTAAGGGTACAGAGGAACAAATATGCTATGTCTGTGTCGAAGATTATCATTTCACTGAGTCTCAATTTTCATTGCTTGTTTTCAGATCTTATTCACATCATTTAACGCTTTCACAAAAAAAATTATAATTTAAAAAGGCATCACCTAAAGATTAAACATTTTATGTTCGATTGTGGCTTCAAGTGTAAAGTAAACTATATTGAAAATCAAACGGACAGAATTATTTTCAGGTTATTTATAAATCTTGTTCAAATCAAAACAAATCAATTCCTTTATTGTCATTTGACAACTTTAATGAGTTGCTGTGCACAGTTATAAACAATTCTAGGTACAGCAAAGACATTTATGTAAATAAAATTCAAAACCATAAAAGATTTAACGGTTTTTAAGTTTCAAGAGTAGTTTTGTCTACAGTTATTTGCATGCTTAGCACACACAAGCATACATAATATTGTATGAAGAAACATTGTCAAACAATATAAGGAATGAAAAATAAAAATAGTATACTAGATTAAAATTAAGATGGGCCAAGTTTTGTTCCTTACATATGTTACATACATAAAAACGATAATATGGACACATATACAAGACAAACTTAATGAGATAAATATTAAACATACTACCAGATTCTTCTTCTATGGAGCGGCCTACTGCCATGCACTTAAGCCTCAAGGGCCTTTTGCGCACCCCGGAAGCACACCATGAGGCCTACCAGTCTGTGATTTCAGCAGTTCCACAAACCGCCGAAAACAACCTATCAGGTCCTCCTGGGGAAATTCACCACCCTTGTCCAACTACCAAAGATGGCATACCGCTCCCTTGCTATTGAAGGATAATCAAAGAGAAAGTGTTCGGCAGTTTCATCCTGCTCATCACACATTCTGAGAGCGGATCCTCGTGTAGGATGCCGACTCTGGAAGATGCTTTCCTCAGGTGACCATGTCCCGTGACAGACCTATAACCCGAGAAGACATTGATCTATTTAGTGAGAGAAGGTCAGATGCCACTCCGGAGGAAGGCGACTGTAGTACCATTCTGCTCATTCTCATGCCCGGATGCAACCTCCACCTTCTCTCATGTTCAGCGCGAACCCATTTCGAGATAACCCCAAAGGATTCACACCTTGGAATTCCGCAGAACGGTTGAGGGTATGTCATAATTGACACTGAGCTCTGGTTGTCCAGGGCATCAGCTCTTTCATTCCCAGGGATCCTCTTATGACCAGGAACCCAACAAACGGCCACATAATTGATTCTGGCAAGGGAAGAAACGACGTGATAGCAATTCCAGACAAGTTTGGATTTGAACACACAAGATTCTAGTGCTACCTGACTGTGTGAAAATATTGATCGTCTTACTCCTATATCGCAGACGAAGATTCTCACGAGTACATTCCATAATGGCTGCGACCTCCACTTGAAAAACTGTTGGATAAGGACCCATAGGGACATAAATAATGCATATTTCAAAAAGTACCCAACTAAACTTCGAACAAATAACACATAACAATTCATTTTGAAGTATGAATTATTTACTTAAACTGTGAAAAAACTTGAGATTGGTCATGCATGATCCATTTTGTTAAAACTATCTTTTCAATATTTAATAAAACTATAAAATCAAAACAAAGTAGCACACTAGTGAATACAGATGTAGTGCACAATAAATACTTGATACTTGTTATCTGCATCCCTGACCAGGTAACTGGATCGATTGCGTCAAAAATTTAGCCATGTACAAGACATTTTGTTACAATTTTAGCTATTTACATTATTTACACAGGCTGTGGCGGCAAGATACTAACTCGATACTAAAAAACTTCTAGTGAGTAGAATGCTCTCCTCAGCAGCCAAGTCTTGACCCTAGACTTGAAGAACTCCAGCCGTAGAGGCAGTACATTAAACATCTTCATAGCCAGTACAGGAAAAGAGTTCATCTTTTTATCGAGCATACAGTAGGGTAAGGAAATGGTGTCCCCTCCTCGTAAACTACGAAGGTGAATGTTGGCTCTGGTGGGCAAACTGTGTTTGTTGCTCTTAATGTATAAAGAGCTGTTGAGTATGTACTGGCTATAGATAGTCAAGATCCCCAGTCTGGCAAAGATGGGTTTACAGTGGTCAAGGTACCTAGATAAAGAGATGATGCGCACAGCCTTCTTCTGTAACCGGAGCACTTGTGAGCAGCCAGGCGCTTGGCCCCACATCAACAGCCCGTAGCTTAGGTGGCTATGGAAGAGTCCATGATAGATGGTGATAAGATGTTCTACCATAAGAAGGAGAGTCAGTTTACACATGCAATAACTGATTTTACATGTGTTCGGACAAAATAGTCAGCTTAGTCCTATGAATTTAACCTCTATACATAATCAAACTGCAACAT